>NW_028258369.1:0-621250 GCF_053883595.1 Heterocephalus glaber
AGCAGGCATATCAAACCAAGCCATTGAAAGGTTAAACTAAGGATTATATCAGGACAACTAGCCAAAGCAGAGCATGAATCAGAGCCTCTTTAGGATGACTTGTCTTCTGCGGAAGCAAGTAATCGTTTTCTGGAAGAGGAGTTTGAGGTCCTCTAGTGGCTCACAGGTGTAATGGTCGTCTGTTCGTCTTTGGGTTGTGAGGACATCCGTGTTTGAGTCCACATCCGGTGTTTGAGTCCAGGGTGATGTACTGGAGACTTAATGTCTATTAACTTGATGGCTAGTAGGGTGGACAAGATCACACTGTTTGCCTCTCCCACGTTGGTTCTAGAGAAGGAGACAATACCGGGAGAGACCAGGCCTCTTGTTAAGAACATAGGGGCTCCTGGGTCCCTGGGTCCAGCTTCAGACAATGTTGCAGGGTATTGTTGAAACTTAGTTAGGGCCATTGGTCTCTGATCTGAGCCACAATCTCTTGATCTACTAAATAATCATTGATGAAAAAAGGGGCACCTGTACAACATTTCCAGGGGCTGAATCCCAGAGTGTCAGTGCATTTCTGATACATATCAGGGCCGAAGGAAGTAGGGTAGGCACTATAGGTGAGTCTGCTGGCTTAGCTTCTCGGATGTCCTTTAAGGAAGTCCTTTGTCTTGTGTGCCTTTCCTGAGGACTCTGGCCTCCAGGTACAATATAGATGGTATTGAGTTCCCAAGGCTTGGGATGCTTCCTTGGTGGCAGCAGCCTTGAGGGAAGGTCCATTATCACTCTGGAAATTTTTAGGGAGCCCAAACCTGAGAATAATTTTTAATGTTAAAGTCCTTATCACCTTTGTAGCCTTCTCCGTGTCACATGGGAAGGCCTCTATGAATGAAGCATCTACCTACACTAAGAGGTACTGGGTTCTCCTGCTCTTGGACATAGGGATGAAATATATCTGCCAATCTTCTCCAGGGTAGGCCCTGTTTCATTTGTTGTCAGAAAATTTTTTTGTGTGAAGAGCTATTTTGTTGCCAAACCTCGTATATCCTTATAACTTGATATATTGTTTGATGAAGCCCCTTTAATGGTTCCAGTTCCTTGGGTCCCCCAGGCTGAGATGAAGGTCTGGGTGTTGGGATGGGGGAGCATCCTGGGGCCCTTCAGCCTTGTGAGCTCTGGACCACCTTGAAAGAGAGGTTTGGTCCTAGGGACCTTCATCACCAGGGATACTCTGATTTCCAGTGTTCCCTTTGACACATAGGACAGAGCTTGTGTGGCTTCCCATTATTCTGGAAAGATAATCCTCTTGACATTCTCTACAAAAAATTTCCTGGCTATCCACAATTGTAACAAGATAGCTGAACATTTTGGGAGCCCTGGGGTGCTGGGATGGTTCCCTGAAGGGCCACTACCAGGCAGGCTTCTGGCTTTTTCTAGGCTCTTTTACCCTTTCCCTAGCTTCCTTCTGATCTCTATTATAGAAGGGCTTCCTGATCACTTTAAGAAGGTTTGTGAGAGGTACTATCTGGTCTTATTGTCTGCTTTCTTTTTTTTTTACCTTTTTTCAATCAAGTTGAAGAATAGTGTTATAATGTACACTTCTTTCAGGTAACCATCTCTCATCATCTTCCAGACGGTAAGTCGCCTAAGAGTAGGTGTAAAAGGAAGTCACATGGTGCCCCTTTAGGTTCTGGAGTTCAAAGGACTCCCAATTTTTGAGGATGCATTTAAAAGGGTGATGGCAGCTGGGACAGAGCTTCTCATTCTTCTGAAAAACACCAAAGGGAGAGGTGTCCCTTGTTTTCCTTATTGAAGTACTCCCTGGCTCAATTGTCCCTTGGCCACATGTGAGGTCATGCTTGCTAGAGACTGCAAACTAGGATCAAGAGGGCATGGGGCCACCAGATTAGTCACTCTGACCACCATTCCCTTTGACCACTCTTGTGTCCCTGAAGTCCTTTAGTTGTAGCACCAATTTGGACTCCCTTTGCTCAAAAGAAATTGAAACACATCTGGAAATGGAATTGCAGATCAACTGTGTTAGAACCTTTGTTATGTGCCAAAGGACAACCAAAGTTACAACGAGGCAGAGCCCCAGCAGCCACGGAGTTGGGCAAATGAGGCATTTAAGGATTTCTTTGTCATTAAACCTGAACTCAAACCGGAGATTGCAACTAGACCTAGATGGTCATCTGTCCATCAGGTTGCCACCAGCATTGCTCCCTTCCATTAACCCCATGTAAAAAGGCAGGAAATTCTACTTGGCTGTGGTGCCCCTCATCCTTGCATTCTCAGAACAATAGAAAATAAACCATTGCTGACAGTCAGAGTAGAGAGAAGAGTTGGAACTGATGATTTGAGAGTCAATGTTGTAGCCTTTCAGCCACCTTTGAGCCAGCAAGTCTAGAAGGAACACCCTAGGCTCAACCAAACCCACAAGAAAATAACTCAACATACATATTTCTTTTCAGAAACTTCATTCTCTACAGACCTTTCTCAATATACTTGGACTTCCTGGTTTTGCTGCTGTCTTTCCTTTTTGCATCCTCATACGGCAAAATCTTCCCCTTATCGTATAAAATCTTCTCATACCAAAAATGTATCTTTGTACTTGAAACTTTCTTCACACTTCCTTCTGTATCCTACTTATTAATTTCTTTCTGTAAGAAGCCTAATAGCCATTTAAAATGCCCTTATTATACTTTGTTTTTTCCTTTGGTCTCAGAGTGAGTTTGTCGATGTTTACATCGCAGTTAGGACTGGCTGACCAACAGACCTCCAAGTGGCTTTGAGCAGCATCCTTATCTTACCCTAAGCAGTAAGCAGCAGAAGAGAGAGTTAACTGTGTATTTGTGGTTTGAGAACTATCACAATGCACAAGAAATATTTTAAGTATATGAATTAAACAAAAAGTACCAACTCAAATTGGAATCCAAAAGTGAATTGATCAGTCAACCAAGATTTGTCCCAATGGGCCCTTGTGAACTCCTCATAGGTTGCTGAGCAGATGTATTCCCTTCCCTGACAGCCCTAGAGAGAAGTTGATCTCAGTGCAGGCTGCATACATTTTAAGAGCCATCTAGATAAGAAAGGAGAAATGTAACATTTGTCTGAAAGCACCAGTTTATCCAACATTCAGGAAGTTAAGAGAGCAATTTGGCAGATGGGAGTGATGGAAAGAGATGCATTTGAGTGACAAGAAGAATGTGACTCAGAGGGGAGATTTAAAAGCACAGGCAAGGGCTGGGAATGTAGCTCAGTGGAGAGGCACCTGCCTGGCCAGCTCAAGACCCTGAGTTTGATTCCAGGAAGCAAAACATAAATAATAAAATATTAAAATTACAGGCAAGCCCCTCAGAACTCAAAAGCAACCAGGGAAAGCATTTAAGGGGCAAGAAAAGATGATGTGATAAAGTCATTTTACCTTTTATTGCAGAAACCAAACATAAACCTAGAGGACGCGTGGGAGTTGTCTTGAGCACGGAAGAGCCTACAACACTGTTCCATGCCTGAATTATCTTTTCATGAGAGTATTTCAAAACTGTGAATGTACTAATAGATTTTACCTATCTGACTTGTGTCCACAGAAGTTCAACCAGACAATTAAGATGAGAAAGGATATAGGGCCTTTCTTATCTCCTGTCTCAGTTTGCCAACAAAAGGAGTCATGCCAGAGAAAAGTGATTTGTTCTCTCTATTGCCTGCCAGGAGTTCAAGGAATGCTATGTCTAAGGACCATCAGCCACAGAAAGACAAGTGTAGCAAGGACAGAGATGACTCCCTCAGCACTAGAAGGATCAAATCAGAAAGGAAAACTGTGGTGAAACTGGGCCAACCTTGCCTCCACTCATGTTAGAGGGAGATCAGCTCAGCACACATCAGTGAAACCTGTCCTTCAAACTTTAAGATAGGTGACCGTGCTAATCAATATTAATTGCTTGTTGGTTTGCCAATATTGTTTTGGGCAGAGAGCGGCAAAGTAAAAGCAAAGAGTGTAGGAAAGTGTAGAGTTTTTTTCATCTTGTCTTGGAATCTTGGAAGAGCTCCCAAATATGTTACTGAAATGCCAGGGCTGTGTCCTACAGTGAGAGAGAGTAAAACTGTGAGACAGAGGAGGTAGGGTGCAAGGAAATCTATTTCAAAAATATAAAGGCAAAAAAGTAAAGCTCCCGCTATCTGGGATGGTGTTCTCAGCAGGACACGCAACAGGGCTCTTTGTCTAAGGAGATTTAAGAGATTTTGAAGGGAGCTCGAGCCATTGTGTCAGCAATACAATCTCTAACTTACAGGAGATCACATATGTTTTTTTACTATCTAATCTCTGCAGTGTGTATGTAGTTTCCATGCAGGGCCCATGTACACTTGACCCGTGGCCTACCTTGTCATGCTCCAGGGAGCCCGCAGAAAGCCAAAAGACACCTGGCAGATGTTTTTTGTAAGATCCCTGGAGAATCATGACTCAGGAAACTCTATTTTGGGCTGGATGACTCCATTTTGGGGGTCACAGTCCTCACTGCCTAAGAGAATCCTGACACTTGTCTCACTAAAACCTAGTACATAGGGCCGGGGATTTAGCTTAGTGGTTCCACTGCCGGCCTTGCAAGCTGAGGACCTGGGTTCGAACTCTGGCACCCCCCCCCCCCAAAAAAAAACCCTAGTACATAAACAAACAAATGTTGTCTCTGTGCTCAGTCATGGGAAGTCGAGGTGTGAGCTGTCAGGTTGAGCTGCCCCCTTTCTCTCTCCAGGGTGATCTCAGACAGAAAATACCTGTATTAAATGAGACATCTACATCAATAAGAGTCCTCATTCCTAATCGGAGTGGAGGTGACAACAGGGAGGTGAAAGTGGGGACAGTTTTAAAAGAATGAATAGACACACATAGGGTCGTGTGAATAATATGAGAGCTTGAAGACGTGAGCAGGAGGGCATAACAAATGTCTTTCACTTCTTCCTGGAACACCTAAGGAAGTGAGGCTCATGGTCATAGTAGGCAACCTTGGACTGGAATATAAGGGATTCCAGTTAGTGATAAGAATCAAGGAGAAAATCCTGAGAGTTGAGGGAACCACCCATCCCAAATCTGTGAGGACAACACTGAATTCCTTCCCAATTGTCCACCTTGAGAGGCTGGAGGTTGCTGTGATGTGGCTAGATAAGAAAATTTTACTCTGTCCTAAAATAAATCTCAGTGTATTATGTTTATTAATATGAATGAGTAGGCATTAATATGGGAAAATCACCGAGAGGGGACTTAGCTGAGCACCGAATCGGAAGGTGGATCCTGAAAGTTGCATCCCCAGTCAGCCTTGGGAATCCACAGCCTGAGGTACGCAGATGTATCACCACTTCAGTTTCACCTCTACGAATCAGGGAGATGACGCACTTTGTATCAATCTCTAAGAATCAGAAAAGCTGATGATAGAGCTCTGGCCCTGACTGAATGAGAACTACAGAGAAAACTGAGCAATCTACGGGTGCAGGGAAATTGTACGGGACAGCACCAGGGGCTTGGAAGTGCTGTGCCATACTCTATGCTATGAATTCCTATGGGGTTCCACCGCCCATGCTGAAATCATCGAGATGGAAGTCCTGGAGTATTTGGCTGAGGTCAGTTGTACTATGGCCACCGACTTCCCATCCCATTAACATGAGGTTTTGACACATGCAGAAGAAAAAGCCCAGGCCACAGTTGCAACTAGCCATGTCCCTGATGCTCAGGCTAGCCCCTCTTCCCAGGGTTCCTTTCACACAGTTCACCTCCAGTGAGATGTGATGCAGATCCTTCACTTTGTGGTCGAAATGGTCTGTGAATCTTTGTTCTTATGCATGAACAACTTGTTGCCAACTTATTTTCTTGTATCTCTCAACTGGGCTTCTTTATCAGAATGTGCATTTAGGTTCAGAATATAATTTGATAAATACTATGCTATTACACATTCATCATTATTTATCTGTTTTTACTAAGTCATTGATTAGTTTTACTTACAAATTGGAATTCCTGAAAACACGTTGGTGCTCTACACCAAGATGACATGGAAATGAGGTATCCTGGAAATGGAAAGATACACAGCCAATAGTAGGGATTAGCTCATCGAAGCAAAAGAGTAAATGTCGCTCAGTTTTCATTATTCCATTCAGGTTCTTTCTATACATTTAAAGAGTACCTACCTAAATTTGCTTAAATTACTCAAAAATGTGCAAGAAATTATATCATAAATATTCACACGTCTCTGCATGACTTGTATTTTACCAAATATTAGTTGAGCATCTGATTTTGTGACAATTTTATATTTTTATTAGGACTTTGTAGCCCAAGGGGACTCAGCTCCTGCCTATGCAATGGTAGGTTCTGGGATAAGCTATCTTTACGGACCAAGATGAGATTCACTCACATTCATGAGGAAGTAATAAACAGGGAAAACCAGGGATACAGAAAAAATTTTTCTTAGATTTCATTGGTGAGCAGCACTTTTTTGCAGCATCCCCCCTGATTTTTGTTTTCCTTGTTTGTCATTATCCCAAAGTCTGCATAATCTATGACATCATCTTGAAGAAGAGTAAATTATCAGAGCTAGGTGAATGATGATTTCTCATGTCAAAATCATCATAGTTAAAAATTGCCACTGCAGTAAGTCTCCTTACAAGGCAGGTAGGGCCACAAATGCTTTGTTTATGCTCCATATCTTCCTAAAGTCCTACCAGCCAGGGTTATCATATTCACTTCTCATTAGACAGAGCAAGTTTCATTCAGTTTGTTAATGTGCCCAAAATAGCAGGGTGAGAAAGTAATAAGGTTATGGCTGGAACCTTTGTTTGCACCCCACACATCTCGACTCCTCCTATGCTGAGACGTACTTTGTCTCTCATTTAATGTTCTTCTCACTGTCCCTCAAATATCTCATTTTATGGAAAGCATGAGCTTGCACCCGAACTACTACATGGGAATAAATAATTTGAGCAAACAAGAAAAAGAATGATTGAAATATTTAAATATTGAAGGTTTATTTATATTTGCAATGTTACACAGCCCTCCAAAAGCAAGAGTATTCAAATTCACCCTGTTGGGCTATACATTCAGTAGCTCAGTGTAGAACACTTGCCTAGTTTGCATGAGGCCCTGAGTTTAACCACGGGAAACGCAAGAAAGAATCAAATTCTTCCTTGTAGAATGGAAATCAATGTAGAAGTGGAAATCAGTGAAAGGAACCAACGTAGAAAGGAAATGAAATCAATTCTTCTCTGTAATAGAAGTTATTCAGAAATCTTAGTCTGGATGATAAAGGCAAGGACTATATGACATTGTTTGTCTCTGACCACCTACATATCCAGGCTCCCTTCCCAGTATGCACAGCTTCCTCATCTCGAAAGACATCTGAGGAAGGCGCTAATTCTCTACAACGTTTGCAGAGGGGGAAATAAGGAAATACGTTACATGCACAGGCAACTTTTGAACGTATCTATCCCTGTGGGAAGCAAAATAAAAATGTGGACCTCAATATCTTTATAGGATGAGTAAGGAGACCAACAGCAGAGAATATGGGAACTGTCACAGGAAGACTAGTGAAGTCCACTTTCAGATGCCCAAGTTCCAAGAGGCAGAAACCGATCTCAGTATCCCCTCATACTCGTCAGACTTGTGCAAAATCTTTGGGACCTCAGGGCACCATCTTCAGATCAGGAAAGTAAAGAGTCCCCACCACGGTTAGGGATAAAAGTTATAAAACAAGGTGGCGGGGCGGCTGGGCACGGTGACCTGATCCACCATAATCACTCTCTGCTAGAACATGGGATAGAGTATACTGGACAATGTGGGTGCTTCGAGGGCAGGAGAAGGAGGATTTCCAGGTCATGCCAGAGATTGCTGAGTGGAACAGCCCTCCACAAGAGCGGGGACAACACAGATTCCTTCTACTACCATTGGCCAAGTCAGAGCTCAAGCGGTTGTTCCCACATGGGGAAATTGTTACCTCTGCTTAAGGGATTCGGGAACTTAGAATTACAACATATGCCTTACATACAGGAGGCGGGTGGAGGACACTGAAGAACATAGGCAGCACACCTCATGTCCGTGATAGATACCCAGAATGCTCCCCATTGACAGGTCTCAGAGAGTGCAGGTAGAAATGATAGCATACGTTGGCCATCATTTTGGACACCAAAGTGCCAGGGAAGGAAGATGATGACGTTAGGGCAGGTGCCAGAGAGCAAAGACAGGAGGAATGTAGGGGCTACAACAGGGTTATGTTTGGGATGCTTTGCTCTCACAATGTGTCAAACCACCCATCAAAAAGCTCCAATCTGCATGCCATAAATTTTACTCTTGCGAGATTTATCAGTTCACCCACTCACGGACACTTTGATGGATTGGATATGTTGGTTCTTGTAAATGATGCTGCCACAAACATGCCAGAGTATGTCTCTCCATGAGGGAGATGTTTCATTTCCTTTTGGTGTTTTTGCATAAAAGGCATCGATAGGCTACATGGTACTGTTGTTTAAAATTTTTGTTGAACTGCCAGACTGTACTCAAGGATGACTATAGAAATTTATGTTTCCACCAACTGTGCAAAAGGATTCTCTTTTCTTCACATCCTCATTGAATGTCTTGTCTTTTTGTTTTTTTTAAGTGGACCCTTTCACCTCGGGACAAATATGTACTGCCCCAGGATTAATTAAATCCATATTATTTATTTCTTGCTTAATGGAATATGATGAAACGTAATACAACTGGAGAGAATAGATATTTGAAAGCCAGTAATATTCTGTTTAACTTACATTCTGAGTGTGTATATAAATTATGGTTCTATAACTTCTGCTATACTTGCAATATCTGTATCTTAACGGTGACAACAGTTTTATTACAGAAGCAGCTGCTCTGTTTTAAATTCCATATAACATGCTTAGATTCTAGGTCTTGGCTCTTTAACGTAAGTCAAAGTTCTCTTGTGTTTTGGTCAGCATACACACTTCTCATTTCATTTGATGTACACAGCCAATGTGGGAAGTAAAAAAATTACCAGCTAGTTCAGAGAGCTAAGTTGAGAAAATGATTGTGCCAAAGCCCGACCCCAAATTTTAATTTGTAATTTAGCATGTATCTCATGCAATTTGGGGAGCATCAGACTTAATCTGCAATTGTCAGAAGCCTTGTTACAGTTTAAAGCACATTAACTAAAATGTGTACAATGTCAGTGTTGATGATAAATGCAGTTATGACCTCAGTACACTTTTGGCATTCTTCAAGAAAGCATATTAAGTTTAATATAGAAATATTTAGTTTACATTTAGCTTGTGCTCAGGTAATAATAAACATTTGTTCACTGTTGATCTCATACATTCTTTCTCATACACTTGGAGCAACCTTTGGCTACGTGGCTGGCCTTGCTATTTCACCACTCTGGATATACGGGAATAGAAAGCAACTTCCGTACACGAAAAATGAACTGGAGCAAAGGGAGAAGATATTTCTTTGTGCAGGTTCCATGAGGCCTGCGTGGAAATGTATATGGTCAAAGCCATGCAGTTCCATGTACAGCACTGCGTTTTGTTTTGTTTTTAATGTAGTTTCAACATGATGTGATTGTAGCTTTTTAAACTATGAAAACCCCGAGAGATTGTACCTTCTAGTTGAAATGAAGTATTTATAATAGATTGTGGCTTTGGATTCTACTTACTGATCCTCATACCTTTAAGGATCATTCTTAGTGAACTTTATAGCATTCTGAGGACAGGTTTTTGTTTTTGTTTTCTTTGAAGTATGAAACTGCTTCGTTAGCAGAGGTGTGGGTATCGCTGTTGCGTTTCACATTCTTTCTGAGAGTAACTGATAGTTTTCTTGGCCACTGAAGAGGTTTTTCATGTAATCAAACAACAGTTTATGTATTTTGACCCTATTGTTTTTTTTAACTTTTTAAAATGGTTCTTTGGAGTTAAAATGGCTATTACAGCCTCATCAAAATCAGGCTTCAGTCCCTTCTGGGTTAAAGCTGAACATTGCGCAGAGCGCTATGCTGCTATCTCTTTTGCTTGTTTCCGTCCTTGTTCCACACATACAGGTTTTTCTTTCATATCCTTCAGTCTTGCTAAAGTTTTGGGGTCATCTCAGAGATCAATCTGGGTTCCTAGTCATAAAAAGGGTACATTTGGTGCACATTCCTTAAGTTTTGGTACCCACTCTTGTTTCCCATTTTGAAAAGAGGCTGGATTGATCACCCACCGAGGAGCATATGCGGAAGACCTGAGTCACTGAATAAGATAAAGGCCTCAGACGATCATAGTCTTCCTTCTCCAAGACATCCAACTCCTTTTCTTCCTCCAAAGCCTGAGTGCCAAGCCAGATTCTCAGGGATACTGAGGCAGGCACTGTCCGACCATGTCCTAGAGTCCCAGGAGGTACTGCTTGCCCATTACAGTGATACTGACTGTGTAGTGCTGAAAGACGGTGGGCATGGATTTCTGGGGAAGGCGTCCTTGGTGTAGCTCACGAGCAGGCACGTCTGGCCCACCGCCCCATCGCCCACCACTCCGCACTTGAGCATCAGCACTCCGGGCCCCTGAGCCATGCTGAGGCCAGCCAGCCTCCTGGCATGGAACCAGCACGCCCCTTTTCCCCTGCAGGGCTCAGCCCCTGTGCGCCTTGGGGGGCGAAGTCACAGCACATACACACACACCCCCAGGCCCCATACAGCGGCGCCTGCTGCAGGAGGGGAGGGCAGGGGCGGTGGGCCCAGGGCACAGCCGCCTGAGCCTCCTGGGTCATTGCCGCCTCTGTTACTGCCGCCAAGGCCTGAGCACCGGCTCCAATCCCCAAGTCCACGTGGGCTGTCAGCCAGCCCCAAGCCGGAAGGCTCCCCTGGATCATTAAGACCAGCCGGCCCTGGGGGAGATGGCAACTTCCGGGAGGGCGGCCACGGGGAGGGCTGTTGTTTCCATATGAGGATCACACCTCTTTACAAAATATTTCCTTTGAAAACATTCTCTCCCTCTCTATGGAGTATCTTCTCATTCTCTTGAAAACAGCTTCATCCAATAAAAGTTTTAAAATGCTAAAGTCTCACTGGGAAACCTTTCTTTCATGGATGCCTATAACATTTTCCATGAGGGGTACGGGAGATGACATCACTAGTCGGAAGATTCAGTAGTCAGTCAGGAGGAGGGGGACAACGCCAGCCAGCATGGAGGCCAGGTGAGGACATGCGTAAGGACCCAGGGCTGGAGGAGCCGCTGACAAAGGACTCCACTGAGCTATGGGAATGAATGCTCACTGGCACAGCTGCTCCACTGAGGCAGCACACTACTTCCCTGGCCTGAGTCCTTAGGGCGTTTTAGAGCGTTAACCTCAGAGCACCAATGGGAGGGGGCCCAGGCCCTGCCAAGTGTTGAGGTGACAACCCTGAAGGGACACATCAAGGAGTTCCTCCACTGCAGAGCGGAGGAGACCTCACAGCAATAAAAACTGTGAGAAGTAGTCTCTTCCTCTGCTTTGCAAAAAAGAATTGAACTGTGTGCTGTTCCACTGGCAAAACAGCATCTATCCCTCTTTCTTTTTACACCGGGAAAGTAAACTACATTTTTCTTCAAAAAAAAAGGTTTGAGGCTGAAGACAGGCAGGTCTGCAGATGTGGCCCCAAGGTCACCAGTCACGCTGAAAACACCGAATCGGCCCTCTGCAGACAGCCACCTGGTTTCACACTACAAAGAGGCAGAGGACACCAGACCCCCAGATCACTGTACTGGAGCTAATCAAGTTCTCAACATTTAAAGAGCTCCTGCCCTAGATGTAGGGACTTCTGAGCCGCCGTCCTACTGCTCTTGGTACAGAAGAAGGGCCTTCCGGGCCTCCAAACACCCCACCGCTTCCGGCCCAGAGGAAGGGGCTTTCGGGCCACCATCCCTACCGCCACTCCCAGCCCTTGGCCCACCTATCACAGCTCAGAGGAGGTGAGCCACGCGGACACCAACAGCACCCACCCTGTCCCCCCCCAGTCAAAATGAGAATACACGTAAATAAGTCTCAAAACCAGACTTCCAGATCACCTATAGCAACCCCAAAGGGAAATGAGAAGGAACACTCTGATACTCAACCACCTGGACCCACTGAACTGGCAACAAAAGGGGATCTGGAAAAAATGAAATCAGAAATAATTTCTCAGATAACAGGAGAAATTGTGCTCCTAGTGCAAGACATGATTAATAAATCTAGACAGGCGCTAAGGAACATGATGGAATCCCAACATAGGAAACAAATGGAATCCATAAAACAGATGCAAATAGATTTCCAGGAGATGAAAATCTCCACTGAAAGTCTACACAACAGAATGAGCCAATGTGAGGACAGAATTTCAGATATAGAAGGTAAGATTGCAATTAATGACCAGGAAAAGAAAAACTGTTTCAAAATTATAAGGAAACACGTGAAATCAATGCAGCAGCTGCTAGACGATGCAAAGAAGAAAAACATAAGACTGATCGGAGTCAATGAAGGAACAGGGGAGAGTGCAGATGACATAAAAAAAACTCTTTGCAGAAGTAATGGCAGAAAACTTCCCAGGCAGGGGAAAAGAGCTTGACATACAGATAAGTGAGGCATATAGGACTCCAAATAGCCTTCATCAAAAAAAAAAAATCTACACATAGGCATATAATTGTTAAGATTCCACGAACTCAACAGAAGAAGAAAGTTCTACAAGCAGCTAGAGAAAAGAAACACATCACATACAAAGGAAAGCCCATCAGAATCACAGCAGCCTTCTGCACACAAACCATGAAGGCAAGAAGAGCTTGGAGTGACATATTCCAAGCCCTAAAAGAAAACAGCCTCCAACCCAGATTGATGGACCCTGCAAAACTATCTTTCAAAATGGATGGAGAAATAAGATACTTTCACGACAAAGAGAACCTTAGGAACTTGGTGAATACCAAACCAGCACTCCAAAAAGTTTTACACAATATCCTAGGAACAGACATTGAGGATCACAACCCCAGGAAGCAAAGCAGAATGAATCCATCTAGCACAACAAGAAATTAAATGTGAAGAGGGAGAACCCAACAAAATGAAAAAGTCATGGCAATGATAAGTCAATACATTTCAGTTATAACCATCAATGTTAATGGTCTCAATTCACCAATCAAAAGAAACAGACTGGCAGAACGGGTCAAGAAGCAAAATCAAACAATATGCTGCATACAAGAAACACACTTAATTCAATATGAAACTCATAGACTGAAAGTTAAAGGGTAAAAAACAATACTCCATGAGACAGGAACCCCCCAAAAAGCAGGAGTAACTATCCTCTTTGCAGATCAAGTAGATTTCCAACCAACACTGATTAAGAGAGACGAAGAAGGACACTACATCCTTGTAAGGGGAGCAATCCAAGACGAAGAGATGACAATCATAAATATGTACGCACCAATCACTAGTGTGCCCAACTATATGAAACAAATACTAACGGACATGAAAAGTCATATAGGCACTAATACAATTGTAGTGGGGGACCTCAACACCCCACTGTCACAAATAGATAGATCAACTAGACAAAAAATAAGTAATGAAATACTAGAACTCAATCGAACTCTTGAACAAATGAACTTAGCAGAAATTTACAGAGTCTTGCACCCCACAAAATCAGAATACACATTCTTCTCACCTGCACATGGGTCATTCTCCAAAATAGACCACATGCTCACATATAGAACATGTCTAAGTAAGTGCAAAGGAATTGAAGTCATCCCCTGTATATTATCAGACCGCAGTGCGATGAAATTGGAGATCCAAAGCAAAAGAAACTCAAAAAAATTCATAAACATGTGGAAATTGAACAACACACTTCTGAATAACCAATGGGTCACAGAGGAAATTAAAGAAGAAATCAGACAGTTCCTTCAATTAAATGACAATGACAATACAACATATCGGAATCTATGGGACACAATGAAAGCAGTCTTACAAGGGAAATTCATAGCAGTGAATACTCATATTAGGAAAACAGAACGAGCCCAAATAAACAACCTGATGCTGAACCTCAAGCTTCTAGAAAAAGAAGAGCAGGACAACCCCAAAGCTCATGCAAGGGAGGAAATTAGAAAGATCAGAGGAGAAATCGATGCAATGGAGACTAAGAGAACAATACAAAAAAATCCATGAAGCCAAGAGTTGGTTCCTTGAAAGAATCAACAAAATTGACAAACCCTTAGCCAACCTTAAGAGAAAAATGAAAGAAAAGGCCCAAATCCATGCAATTCGGAATGAAAAGGGTGAAATTACAACAGACCCAGCAGAAATCCAGAGGATCATCAATACCTACTTCCAGAACCTATACGTCAAAAAGATGGACAACACAGAAGAAATGGAGAGATTCCTAGATACGTACGAATTAGCAAAGTTGAATGAAGAAGACCTAAAAATTCAAAACAACCCAATGTCAACCAATTAAATTGAAAACGTAATTCAAATTTAACAACTAAGAAAAGACCGGGCCCTGATGGCTTCACCGCTGAATTCTACAAGACAGTTAGAGAGGAACTACAGCCACTACTGTTTAAACTCTTCAATGAAATTGAAAGGGAAGCAATACTCCCAAATTCATTCCCGGAAGCAAGCATCACCTTGATCCCCAAAGCAGAGAAAGATCTAACAGAAAAGGAGAACTATAGGCCAATCTCACTAATGAACATAGATGCAAAAATCCTTAACAAGATACTGGCAAATAGAATGCAGAAGATCATCAAGAAGATCATACACCCTGATCAAGTGGGATTCATCCCAGGGATGCAGGGATGGTTCAACAAACGCAGATCAATCAATGTAGTACACTATATCAATAGAGCCAAGGACAAAAACCATATGATTATCTCTATAGACGCAGAAAAAGCATTTGACAAAATCCAACATGCATTTATGATGAAAACCCTACCAAAAGTTGGAATAGATGGTCTCTACCTCAAACCGATAAAAGCCATCTATGAAAAACCAACAGCCAACATCATACTAAAGGGTCAAAAACTGAAATCCTTCACACTAAAATCAGGAACAAGACAAGGATGTCCACTATCACCACTCTTGTTCAATATAGTTCTGGAAACATTAGCCATGGCAATTAGACAAGAGAAAGAAATAAAAGGAATAAAGATAGGAAATGAAGAAGTCAAATTGTCATTATTTGCAGATGACATGATACTGTATATAGAAAGAAGACCCCAAGAACTCCTCCAAAAGTCTTCTAGACTTAATAACCAAATTCAGTCAAGTAGCTGGTTACAAGGTCAACACACAAAAATCAATAGCTTTCCTCTACACCAATGACAGACTCACTGAGAGAGAAATAGGGCAAACAGTTCCTTCACAATAGCATCCAAAAAGCCGAAATACCTAGGAATCAACCTAATGAAAAAAATCCAAAAACTCTTCTCTGAAATCTATAGCACTCTGAAAAGAGAGATTGAAGATGATATCAGAAAATGGACAGACATCCCCTGCTCCTGGGTAGGGAGGATTAATATAGTGAAAATGACCATACTTCCAAAACTGCTATATAGACTCAAGGCAATTCCAATTGAGATCCCAGCAGCATACTTCACGGACCTTGAGAAAACAATCCAAAAATTCATTTGGAACACGAAGAGACCTAGAATAGCAAAAGCAATTCTAGGTAACAGAGACATGGCAGGGGGTATCACAATCCCCAACCTGCAACTCTACTACAAAGCTACTGTGATAAAAACAGCATGGTACTGGCAAAGAAACAGACCTGAGGACCAGTGGAACAGATTAGAAGATGCAGAAACTACTCCAGACACACTCAGACATCTTATCTTCGATAAAGGAGCCAAACACCCTCACTGGAGGAAAGATAGCCTCTTTAATAAATGGTGCTGGAAAAATTGGCTTTCAACTTGCCAAGGATTGAAACTAGACCTATATCTCTCACCATGCACTAAACTAAAATCGAAATGGTTTAAAGATCTAAATATTAAAATAGAAATGCTGAACCAGTTGGAATAGAGGTTAGGTAGAACTCTTGAAGACATTGGTGTAGGAAAAGGTTTTATGAACAAAACCTCAGTTGCCCGGGAACTAGCACAAACAATCAACAAGTGGGATCTCTTCTTATTAAAAGGCTTCTGCAGAGCAAGAGAAACCACCAGCAGTGTGAAGAGACAACCCACAATGTGGGAAAACATCTTCACCTGCTTTTCCTCAGACCAAGTTCTACTGTCTCGAATCTATAAAGAACTTCAAAAGATCAGACCTCCCAAATTTAAAAACCCACTCTGAAAATGGGCATCTGAAATGAACAGACATTTCTCAGACAAAGAAGTAGAAATAGCAAATAAATACATGAAAAAATGTTCCACATCACTGGTCATCCGAGAGATGCAAACGAAAACAACGCTGAGATTCCACCTCACTCCAGAAAGAATGGCCGCTATCATGAAATCTACCAATAACAAATGCCGGCGGTGCTGTGAGGAAAGAGGAACCCTGCTCCACCGCTGGTGGGTATGTAGACTGGTGCAAGCACTGTGGAAATCAGTATGGAGATACCTCAAAGAACTAGGACTGGAAGTCCCATTTGACCTGCTATTTCCCTTCTGGGGATCTTCCCCAAAGAATTAAAAGAATCATACCACAGTGATATATGTGCACCCATGTTCATAGCAGCACAGTTTGTGATAGCTACAACTTGGAAACCGCCCAAATGCCCATCAACTGGAGACTGCATAAAGAAAATGTGGGTTTTTTTTTATAAAATGGAGTACTACTCAGCCATAAAAAATGAGAAATTAGAGACATTTATAGCTAAGTGGATGCACATTGAGGCGATACTCTTAAGTGAAATAAATAGGACACACATGTGTAAATACCGAATAGTTTCTCTGGTGTGAGAAACTGAAAGTGTAAATAAGGACTAAAATGTATAATAGGTAATGTGAAATAGGAAGAAAAGGGGCAAAGTGGAAGGAAGTGGGAGGGCTGGGGGAAAGGAAAGAAGGGTATGGAATTAGTATGAGAAAATGGAAAAATAGGAACAAAATCTTTGTAAATAGGGAGGAATGGAGGGGTCGAAGGGAGGGCTGGGCAAGGGTGAAAAATAAGAACCCAGAGAGATTATGTAAAGGTGCAAATTTCCAACAATGAATGTCATTATATTGTATACCTAAAATGTACCAAGGTTTAGAATGAATAATCAATAATGCCAAATAGGAAGAAAAGGTCCAAAGGGGTAGGGGTAGTGGGAGGGGCAGGGGAAAGGAAAGAAGGGAAAGGAAAAATGATGAGAAATGGAAAAAATGGAAATAGGGTCTTTGTAAATAGGGAAGGGTGGAGGGGCTGAAGGGAGGGCTAGGAATGGGGAAAAAATAAGAGCCAAGATGCATCATGTAAGGGTACAAGGTCCCCATGAGAAATGTAATTGTTTTGTATACCTAAAGTGTACCAATAAGAGAATTTAAGAAAAAAAAAAAGGTTTGAATTTTCATTAGTGTATTTGTGCATACATAAATACTACATTCATCCTGAGGAGTCGGGACTAGTACATCATATGTTTTAATTTTTTCCACTTGCGTTTACTCTGCACTTTTTCTCCTTCTTAGAACTTTTCTTAAAGCACAAGTACTCAGAAAAATATGAAGCAAAAACTGTGCTGGTAAAGAAGAAAAATCTCATTGTACAATATCAACTAGAAGGAAATTCAAATGGACTGGAAACAAATAGTCATTTAACAAAAATTTATATTATTAGAAAAATCAACTCACAGAACACTGATTTATCCAGAGCATGGTGGTGACACATTTTAATGTATGAACACATTTCCTTGCTTTATAATTAACCTTTCTCTTCTCTTTCATAAATATATAACGATAGCAGTTGTAAAAAAATATTTGAAAATATGATTTGAGTGACACTGCCATATAGCAAAAAGAAAACTGGGTGGAAATATCTACCTGTATCTTTCTATCTATATAAATGACAATAAAAGAAAGGGAAAATAAATTCATCCTTACAAACACTACTGCATTCTTTCATTCATATTTTTCTCAGTATGAATTATGGTTATTCTATTTCTAAAGAGATGCTTGGTTTTAACTCTTGGTTATAAATTATATGAATGTCTTTAAGCTCTCATTGACCATCACTCCGAAGTAAATTTGGAACGAGGTGGTAGATTTACCAATTTAGCACCTACCCCTTGGTTCTGTTGTGCTTTCTCAACATCAAATCACACCTGTGACAGAGGGCGCTTTTCTGCAGAGCTTGAGGGCAGAAAATGGTCAGCTTTGTGCAAGGACTAGGAATCTGTCCAGATCCTTAAATGAAGACAGAGAGGGTAAGGTGAGCATTCCCTTGAATTATGCAGGACACAACCACTGCAAAGGCGGGAGTCACCCAGAGCCTTAGAGAAAGAGACCTCACTTCAGTAGAGGGAAGGCTAACACCTGTGAGAGATGTGAATGTGAGGATCAGAAATGAGAATGATGGAAGACCAAGCCGGAACACCACGTCCTATAGTGTCCAGCTGCAGCCGCTTATTCTTGAAGGTACTGAAAAGACTGTGGTCACAGGAAGGGCCTCCTGAGTTCAAACATGCAATTCTCAGGGAGGCAAGAACTCCATGTGACAGGAGCACGTTCAGATAAACAGCATCCGGAGGTATAAGATAAGTCATCTCGGGCCAGAGATTTAGCTCAGTGGCTCCCTGCCTGCCTGGCAAGCACAAGGTCCTGAGCTCGATTCCTGGTACCAAAAAGAAAAGTTTATTTATCTCTCCGGGTGAGCAGCTGAATGTGGACTACATGTAGCCTACGCTCATACAAGAAACCCCCAAATGATGCCTCAAGAATTGCTCCTATTCTCTCTGCCCTAGGAAGCCCCAGGAAGCGCAGTTAGTCTGATTTCTACCTGCACATCGCTCCTCGGCTTTTTGGTTAAGATCAAGTGTGATTTCTACCTGAAAAGACTCATGGCCCTCAGGACCTCAGGCTAATGGGGTTAGCAGTTAGCGTCAGTTTGCATAAGCAGCAGACCTAGAATTGAACAGGGGTCAAAAAGAGGAATCCAGGATGAGAAATGGAAAAAATGGAAATAAAGTCTTTGTAAATAGGGAAGGGTGGAGGGGGTGAAGGGAGGGCTAGGAATGGGGAAAAAATAAGAACCAAGATGCATCATGTAAGGGTACAAGTTCCCAATGAGAAATGTAATTGTGTTGTATACCTACAATGTACCAATAAAAGAATTTAAGGGGAAAAAAAAAAAAAAGAAGAAAGAGGAATCCAGGGCCAGGGCTATAGTTCAATGGCACAAAGCCTACCTGGCAAGTGCAAGGCCCCGAGTTCAAAGCAAGGAATCCAAATTTTATGAGAGGATGCCAGCTAGCAGAAAGATCCTCCCAGAAAAGACTTCTCACTTTGAGGCTCCTGTCAGAGCTGGCAGGCTAAAGAGCCTATTTCTACGTGGAGGTCTCAGGAAGCAGAGTCCAGCTGTGGTGGGCAGTTAGTTCCCTAGTCAAGCAGAAGAAGGGCTTTGAGTAAAACGTGGGTCACGGGGAAGAACCGGCCTACTACTGAGAGGACCTGTGCCCGGATGTGCAGGCTCCTCAAGTCCTGTTCCTGCTCTGAGTCTAGTGATGCTGTGGTCGCGGGAGCCTGTGGGTATGCAGGGATTTCTTCTTCAGTGACTGAGGGAAGCGTGCGGTTAGATTGGAGGCTGTGTGCCTCAGGAGTGTAGAATGAGGAATTCCAGGCTTTGCTGGCTATCAAGGCGAGATCTGGGGAGTTCTGAATCACTCCGAAACAGTGAGGTCCCTTTAAGGATTCACCCCTGATGACAGCCCTGGAGACCCCATGCACGTGTGGCCGGATGTGGACCACCCTCACTTCCTGCACTTGCACAGGCATCTGCCGAGCCGCTTCGTGAGCGGCGCAGAGCGGCCCGGAGCGGCTGGGCGGCTGGCTTTCTGCAGCTCCAGGTGAATTCCTAGGGTTGGTCTGAGGTCACTTTAGGGTTCCTAAATGTGGACTGAAGCGATTCTTCCTCTCTTAATCAAAGGGGCTGCGGGTTGGGTTTGGTGTAGCTCAAGTCTAATCCGGGAAACTCGGAGGCAGAGGCAGGAGGGTGACAATTTTGACGTCAGCCCGGGAATTTATGGGCTTCGCGAGGCAAATATAAAATAAGAAGGGCCGTGGAGGAAGCTGAGTGCCGAAACTCCGTGTTCAGTCCCGCTGCGTGGGGAAAGAAGTGGGTGGGGGAGGGGAGTGCGTTCCGCCCGCCCGTGGAGCGGGTGGAGCGGCCGCTCTTGCCGGGTAAAGGAATGGTATGGAGGTTTTCCTAGAAAGGCTCCGGGGAAGAGCGGCCTTGTGCTTAGGAAGCAACCTGAGTGTACATGGAGGGGAGACCTGGGCCTTATCTTTTCTGCTTTTTTTTTCTCTTTTCTTTTATTTCCAAATGGAGATTCAATCCAAGGCCATCCCCCTGGATTCCATCCTCAGACTTTATAGTTTGTGTTTTGAGACAAGGTCTTCCCCAGTCTTTTAAGTTGTCGAGGCTGGGCTGGAAATTGCAGCGGTCTAAAGGAGTTGAGGCCTACACCCGAGGCCCTCGTAGTTTGTTAAGAAAAGGGGGACCATGCTAGTGTCTGCAACCTGAGATGACCTCTCCTGACCACCGACATTGGTCCGAGACAGAGGAGGTCCCTGTCTGAGGTAGCTGGGCCATAGCAAGAGGAGTGGTTAGATTCTTAGGGATGAGAGGACGTGCATCCGAAAGAAGAGGATGTGTTTGAACACCACCATTACTGCAAGTCTCAGACACGTTGACATGCTGAGGCAGTCCCCGTGGCAGGAACATTTCCAGCCTTATAGAGCACAGGAAAGGGCCACCAGCTTAGCCTTCTCCGTTATTTCTGTGTGTGTGTGTCTGTGTTTGTACCCGCTTATTTAATTTGGTTTTTTGTTTGTTGGTTTGTTTGTTTGTTTGTTTGTTTGTTTGCTGGCTAGGAGATTTTACCCAGAGGGATCACAAGGAAATAAATCTCTAGGCCATTTTTTTGTTTTCTGTTTTGAAGCAAGATTTCACCTCATTCCTTCGTGACTCTGTTAAACTAGAACTTGCCATCCTCTTGCTTCAACCTCGCTTCATTATTTTGTCCTAAAGGAGGTGAGCCTTTTAGTGTAAGGGTGCAGCGACCACAGTACAAGGTTTGGTTCCAAGACTTCTGTGGAGCCAGAGTGAAGGGCTTCAGGAGGATAGAGCCCAAATCAGAAAGGATTCTATCTTCTGCATTCTTAGCAGAGTAGGAGACTGAAGATCCCTTTCAGTTTCTTCTCTGGCTAGCAAGCAGCTTTGAGTTGTCAGTTTCAGAGTAGCAACAGGGAGTGGCCCAGGGCCTGGAAGGATCGACTGTGAGAATCTGGAAAACATAGAGGATCTCAGGCAACAAAAGACAGGAGTCCTCGCTGCCACACTGCCAGTGCCTCCTGTCACCCTACGTAGAACGAGGCAGGACTGAAAAGGTGCAGACTAAGTTCCATGCTCAGGATTTAATAGGATCGTCTGTGGGACCTTAGAGAACAGGATGACCAAGAGAACAGATCCCCGTGTTGTGCATTCCTACCACACCACCCTCATGGAAATCAGTAGGGGAGCCACATTTAAAAAAGTCACTGTGGTCTGTCCCTTCCGTGGGTGCTCACAGTATCTCATTCTCCTGGCTGCAGGCATCCCAGTCTCCTGTCATCGTGTCCTCATCCCTGCCTACTGTTCCTGACCGTAGCTGTTTTAACCTGGGAAAGGAGAGTAAGCTCCGTGCGGGTCAGCAACGCCGCCGGGCCCAAGGTGAGACTCAGGTTCTCAGAGATGCTCGGGCCACTTCCTCACAGGCTTTTTACCATTGTAGTAATGGGGTGCTCTCCCCGCATCCCCAGTGGACCTCGCACTATGTCTTTTGCTTTCCACTCTCTCTCTGCTCACCCTAGCCGCATGTGGACATGCAGAGGCCCACACTGCCCTCCCGCACACTCATGTCCTCTCCATCTGCAGCATGGGCGTGGCTGCCCTCTCCTCAGCACAGGATCCTCATCTGCAGTTCTCACATGCTTTTTCTTCTTGCTGACTCCAGTCCCTGCCTCTCTCCCCTTTTAGCCCTGTGTCCAGGTGTCCTGTGAGGTGGAGACTTCCCAACACCTTCTCCCCGGGACCGCCTTCGTATGGGAGAACTTGGGGGATTTCTGTTTTTTGTTATCCATGTTTCATTCTTTTGAAATTCTTGGCTCATATGGTTGTGTACAATCCTTCAGCAAATGTAAGCAGCCTGGCTAGCTCCGCTTTGATCTGTGGCCTCTGCTCAGCAACATGCCCTGCGATGCTCTTCAGTCGTGCGTCTCCCTTTGCTCAATCTCAGCCAAATCTACTGAAGATGTATAGCGTCATTCCCTTAAATATGACACACTCAAGGTTTCCTGATAGGAGTTGTTGCTTTGAATTTTTTTTCTTTTTTTTTTTTTGTAGCGGGGATGGACCTGGGGACCTTGCGCTTGTGAGGCAGGCAGTGGCACCACTGGGCTATATCTCCAGCCCTAGCTGTTGCTTTGAAAAACAGGGAATAATTTGTTTCTGGGGTTTGCAGTCACTGTGTTCGCACATTAGATAATGTTTGTTTGAGCCTGGTGTGTGTGAGCTCATCTGGTTACCAGGGGCTCAGGCCTTGAGAAAAAATCCGACCATAGCTTTTGAAACAGAATAGTCAGGCACATAAGAAACAAGAGTGTACTTCCATTTCTTCCCTCTCATTCTTGGGGGTTTTATCCAACATTTAATCAACATATATTCTTTAACACTTTTGTGGTATTGAGATGGAATTCAGGAAGCTACATCCACGAAGCTTTTCAATTTTTTTTTTTTTTTAATTTTGGGATCGAGTTTGGCTAAGTTGCCCAGTTTGGCCGTGAACTTAAATTCCTCCTGCCTCAGCCTCACAAGCTGCTCCCAGCTATAGAACATTTACTACAGTGAACCTTTGGTAGTGAATCCTTGCAGGTTTTTTTTTATTTTGGGAGAAGCTTTTCTTACTCTTAGTTTCTGAAGATGTATTCACTGGATATAGTATGCTACATTAAGCTTTCTTCTGTTTCAAAATTTATAGGTATTAACATGGTCTTTTATCTTGTATTGTTTTGGAAAGACAGTCTCCTGTCATCTCCATCTATCTCACGTCTTCTAAGCAATTTGACTTCAAAGTGTCTTACAGTTTTCTTTACATTTCTTTTTGGAGGGCTCTTTTAGCATCTTGGATCAATGAATTTATAGTTCTCATTGAATTTGGGATGAGCTTATGTCTAATCCCTTTTTTCCCCATATTCCAGAGATCACTGTCCTTCCTTTCTGAATGCCAGATGACTTAAACACTTTGTTTTTTGTGTTTAACCTGTTTTTAGTACTGGTGTTGGTTCTGATGTAATAGGTAAACTGGTTCCTGTCACTCTATCTAGGCTGGAAGCAGAAGTTCTTCTACATTAAGACTTTGGGATTAAAGTACATTTTAAGACTTTATGCTTATGTGAAGTTTAGTTTATGTTTTGCTCACAGTGTGTATACTAAGGACATAACAGTGTTCAAAAGAATTAGCAGCTCTTAAAAGTTATTGTTTGTAAATTGCCCTTTTTAAAATTCTTGTGCCATCTCAGTGGTTCAGGCCCTTGCTGGCTTATCTCCTGCAATATTTGACTCCTGGTTTTCACGTTTTCAGAATGTGAGACTCCATTTAATCTATTACAACAGATGGCAAATAGCAGGAAGGCTGACATCACTAGAGTGGAGACTGGATATGAAACAGACATTAACTCAGCTACTTAAAGCTCTGTAGGTGTGGATATGAAAGATATTTGTCAAGTCTAAGCGGAATGCCCCACCATAATTACTGCCTGTCCAGATGAATTCAACATCAGTCCATTTCTCAATCGGTGAAATATGTCACCCTTTAGAGGTAGAAGGAAATAATTAGGTCTAGCATTGTTTGCATTCTGCCACTCTTCATATTTTGTCACGTGGAACACTGGGTCAAGCCCTTGAGATAATAGTAAAATAATATAAATGTACTGTCTCACTCCAGCTTCCTAGCAAATTTATTTGTGCAGTGATGTCCTACATACTAAGATACTGTGGGAAACAAGTTCTGATACCATACTATGCTATACAGCTAGGAAATTCTGTCTTTTTAAATTTAGTGGCGTGTGTCCTTTATGTCCAAGATTTCTAAGAAAATTAACAAGTTAGTCAAATGTGGAGGATGGCATGGAACTTGGATAATCTGTCTTGAAAATTTTTGATGATCTTCCTCTGAATGGTGTTCAAAAAGTACTAAGCAAATGGCATACCTCATAGTGTTATATAAAAGAAAATATATGTTATGTTGTTCATTGTCCTAATGACTTTCCAAATGAGGATTGTTCATTCAAAAAATTTATAGCCAGTACCCCCTGTGTGTCTTCTCTATGACTCTATAGACTATTCATTCTGTAAAAGCACAAAATTTTAATAGGTGCATTGCCTTTTTTATTGAGACTCCTTCAGATGTTCACAATGTGGTCTAGAGCTTAGGGTATCCAGTACCAATACCACAAATGAGGGCCTTATGAAACACTTGTAGTTATTCAGACCTGAAATATTTTATAAGTATGAGGTACATTTCCCGTGTCAAATACCTAATAAAAAGGATAGGTGTCTAAAATATCTCATAAGTAACATGTATGATTAAAGTTATTTTCACGTTTCTCTTTTTTTAATGTAGCTAGTAGATAGTTTATGATTATAAGTGTAGCTCACACTATATTTTTCCTGGAAGTCTGTGGTCTAGAATTTATTTGTCCCCCAAACTGTTGGCTAAATTTTCTCAAAGAACAATGAGTCAATAATGTTTTCAGTGCCATTTATATTATCAAGACATTTCTAGCACTGGTAAATATTAATTCATAGCAGAGTTCATTCTTTCTCCATCATCCTCATCAGCACGGAGGGATTCCCCTCGGGCTCTAAATCTTTATGATGCAATTATTCAAATATTCCTCCAAATTGCAAAGTTCCAAGAGATGGAAAATTTACTGTGTTCTGAATTAGTTAATGAAAGAAAGATGGAAAGAAGGAAGGAGGTTTTAATGTACAAATATTTTTAAAAGTTCCTCCACACTAATAAATGTAGGAATAAATATCATTCTTTCATCAAAAATGTGAAAGATTTTTTAAATAATGATATCTATGACTAGGGAAAGGCTAAATTGAGCTCCTCACTATATACAGAGAGGTTTTGAAGAGTATCCTTCAGAGTTTTTCAGGTCACTCTCCTTTTGGAAATTTAGACTAAGAAAATAGCAAGAGGTGCAAACAAAGATTAGTATATGAGGAAAATTGTGCTGACCAAGCATTAACCACAGCCAAGGGCTCTGGGAATCTATGGCAGGTAGGGGCCTGCTGCTGACAGGCACATCTGTAGAGCTATGTAGATCATTCCTTGTTAACAGAAATAACTAGGGGACACACTGAAAGTGCCATGATTCCTGCCTGGCCAAGAAAGATAACTATCACCTTAATCTGGATGCAGACGTAGTTCTTAGTCCACTCCTTGGGATAAGGTGGTGATATCAGGGAAACTTTAGACTTCATGTGTAAAAGATGTTCTTCAACCAAATCATATGTCGATATGCAGGTAGATGTTATTTTAGTGACTGAAATATACAATGATAGGTAGAATTATGAACCCAAGCCCTTCACCCTTCTCTGTACCTCAGTTCTGAATCTCAGAGCCATGTCATGAGCAGATTGTCCTTCCACACTTACAACCTTTGGGTTCAGTGATGAGGCTTGGCTTTGGCCAATCATGACTGAACCAAAGGTTTACAGTTTTCTTCTACATTGAGCTGTGCTTGAAAACATTTGCCACTACCATTAGATAAAGTTCCAAGCAGTCATCTGATCTGAGCCCATCTATAGTGTGATCCAGAGCCACAACGGCTGGTGCACGGACACTGCCCACAAATGGTTGTTGTGTTAACTTGCTGAGTTTGTGGCTGTTCCATTAGTCAGGAGAAGTGAGCTAGTAAAAGCATTAAGGTCTAGCAGTGCTTACACACTGTTCATGTCTTAGTTTTATTATGCTCTTGTTTGTCTTTCATGGGAAGCAAATATCATTTTTAAATATATTTAAATGTTAGGAAAAACAAATGTTAAAAGCTTCGGGACATCCCAATTGTAGATGCCATGGACATCATAAAATGGGAAAAATTAGAAGTAATTTACAAAATGCAGTTAATGATGTTTTATTTCACCAATGAAATGTAGAAATTTAAATATTAAGCCACTGCCACTCTCACATTGGCACATGTAATGGTTTCAATGACTGGTCCTTTTAGGTTCTCATGCTGAAGATTTTCCCCCTTCTGTGATATTACGAGTATGAAAATTTAGGTGAATAAGATTTGATAAAGTCATCATGATGAAGCCTCCATGATTGCAGTGCGGTGGCTTTGTAAGGACAAAGAAAGAGATAAGCCAGAAAATACATACACATTCACCTCTATGCTCCAGGTCTCCGGCCATGTGGTGCCCTGTGCTGCCTCAGAACTCTAGAAGCAAGAATGCCCTCACCAAATATGTCCCACAGACTTTCATTTAAGCTATGAGCCAAAATAAACCTCTTGGGTCGACAGATTCCCCGTTTTATACTATGGTGTATTAGCAACAGTAAATAGTCTAAGAGCTGTGTCAACAAACAAAAGTATTCCAGTCTATAAAATCCTGAGAGTTCACCTTTTTTTTTGTGCAGTGCACGGGACTTGTTTATTCTAGACATGCTAGAAAAACAAAGGAAATATTTAAAAACAGGAGATTCCAGCAGCAGATACTTGCTCTTTGTATCAGACTCCACTATTTTCTAGGCAAGAAAAGTTTGGTAAATTGCCTAAATTCTCAATGTCTTAAGGTAAGGTAATTTAATCAACATTTCTATCTTCAGTGTTTCAAGTCAAACTGTAAGACAAATACTGCATTTTTATATGTGTTAGGATAGCAATTTCCAATTCAAGTGAACTCTTAATTGTATTGATCTGATAAGTACGTTTTCTAGCTTAATCCAAGGAACAGTGCAGATTCTCCAGCAAATTGGCAGAGTTGAAGACTCCTAAAATATTTGGAACTGTTGGCTCAAGTATTCCACATGTGAGACTCTCCTGCAGGGTCCCTTTCCGGACATGTGGTATATGTGGCACTGCTGTGATAAACATCCTACTGCCTTAGATTTAGTGTTAGTCAAGGATAGAACAGTTACACTAGGGTGAAAATTTAATATCAGCATTCTAACACAACAAGGGCTTATTTACTCCATGACGTTAGCTGTTCAGTATGTACCAGTGATGGAGAGGATTTAAGGATTTTTTTTGCACTTTTTCACTGTGGAATTCAGGTTGCCAGATGCTCCAGCATCTCACACTTCCCATATTGCTGGCTAGAACTAATCATATGTATCTGTCTAGGGACAAGGGTTGTTGTAAAATACGGAGTTTTCCATGTGCCAGTGAGGTGCAATATGAAGGTGAATTAGCATTGCATGGTCTCTGCCATAGTTCTGAAGACACTACCCTGCCCCAGTTCTTCTTTTATTCACCAGACTGTCTTTTCTCCATGTCCTCACTAGGCTTCTCTTTCTCAGCTCAGCCATTAACGAATCTGTGTTCTGCCAATTCCCATATTCAAGGGCCTAACCTTTCCTCTCCACTTCTAGCCCCAGACAACTTCACATAGTCCTGCACTTGCAAGGATTATTTGAGTCTAACTTCGAGATATAGTATCTCAAGTTCTCATCTACACGTAAAACCTCAAAGCCATTTCATGCATAATTCACTAATAATTATTTCAACCTCAGTGTGAAAAAAACACAAAGAGATTTTCCCCCAGATCTATTATCATTTCTTCACTATTTTTCGTCCCAGTTAGTGACAAGCTCAGGTTTCTATGTCTAGATTCCTCTCTATCATCGCTACTATTTCTATGTTATCACTTCCTGTGTCCCTTAAGACTGTGGTACCCAGTAGTTGAGTTAAACATCAGAGATGCTGTTGTTCTGCAGTGGATCGGCTGAGGAGTGCTTCAGCTGTGATTGCCATTAAACTACTGGACTCATCTGAGTAAAGCACATTGTCCTCCATCAGTACAGGTGGCCTCCTGCAATCAGTTGTGTGTAGCAAAGAGCAACTCCTGAGGTTTTGAGCAGAAGGAATTCAGCCTGAAGTGGGCAGTGTGGGAACCCAGCCTGATTTTCCAACTTGCCTGTTCAGCCCTGCAGATTTCCGATTTGAAACTGCAAATATTGTTAATTGGATTTTTCACATAGCAGACGGGGTCTCATTAATTGCCGACTCAACAGCCCCAATATATATACAAGCGATGATCAACGGAAAAAGTGTGTGCTTAAATAATTAAAAAATTTACACTGCAAGACACATTGTCATTAATCTCCCTGAAAATACTGCTGCTGGCTTCAAACACAGTTACCTAATTATTAAAAGGACACTCTTTCGTTGTGCCTCATGGATGCTGGATCCACTGACTGAATTAACAAAAATTCTTTCAGTGGTCATTTTGACACTGGAATGTGCCTCAAACCTCCAGATCCTTCGTAGAGGGTGTAAACTGACAGGTCCTAATGTGTTCACTCCTCTATTTTCACACTGGAAGGCAATGAGCAGTCTGGGGTCATTGTATTTGTTTGTATCTCATAATAGCAGGAAATGGGATTTTTAGAACTGCTTCAGATAGTAACAAAAAGGATGGAATAAGTGTGTTTGAAACGAGGGGGAGTATTTTGCTGGGAGAGTAAAGGCAACATGTCTTATTCTAACAATTCTTTTAAAATTTCAACGTGCAGTTTTATGAACTCTCATAGCTCAGTGGGACTCCCTTGGTGATCTTCCAGGAGGGCAATCTCAGGAAGGGAAGGCCCTCGACTTCTGTAGAGTTCGTGTCATGGAGGGAAGAGTCCTGCACAATACCAGAGTCATGGGGAAGATCCTGAGTGCTGCTGAGAGACTGCATCCCACAATGGCAGTGTTCACAGGGCACAGCCCAGCTGTCAGGGCTGGCAAGCAGAGGGCACCATAGGGGTCATGTCCATATTTCCCCTGCAGGGAAGTAGCTGGTGATATTTTGTTTTGGTGGTTGTCTGACTCTCAGCAGTAGTAGAAGGAGGAATCCCTGGCTCTAGTAAATATGCCGGTGGGTGTCTAGAGAGCTTTGATTAGAAAACAGGGTGGTCACATAGAAATCTGCTCCTGGCTTTAGCCCCGGGAGACCTTGGGCATTGGTTGTATGGGTGTGGTTACTGAGCTCATTTCCATGGGCAGGGCTGAGGCCTGCATCTGGAAGGCACTGTGTGCTGTTGAAGATGGTGAATTCCCAGGACCAGTGCTATTGTTAGGTCCCAGAGTTTGTACTTAGGGTATCGTTCTCCATTCATTACAGCTTGGGGTGATGCTGTGAGGCCAAAACCCAGGTTTCAACCTGAGTTTTGCCACAACAACATCAGGAAAGAGAGACCTTTGGCACAAATAAGTAGCCAAGATTCAGGAGGTTAGAGGCAACCTAGGTCCTAAGGAGGGTCATGTTTAAGGCTCTAAGTGCTAGTGAGATGATCATTCCCCACAATAGGTAAGAACACAAAGCAATACTCCTGAGCTCCTTCCTGTGAAGCTCCAGGCAAGGATACTCATGTGCAGGGGCTGTGTTCCCTGTATGGGGCCCTGTTGTGAGGCTGGCAGAATGAGGTTAGTCTAGAGAGATCTCCCCAGCCATATGCAGTGGCAAGGTCAGCAGCGTGGCTGGAACTAAGGGGAAGCACCAACTCCAAAATAGGGGTTCCTATCCATATTCGCACTCCTCCGGGCCTTGGAAATGCCATCCAATCTGTCAGTCTGTGTCTGTGCCGCCCCCTTTTCTCCTGGGCAGTCACAGGATGGTTGAAAACATTGTATGAGCCAGGTGTGCAGAAAGGGAACCCAGACCCTTGAGGAGTCCAGGTGCTCATCCTTAGGAGGACCAGTGGAACTATGCTCCTGTCAAAAGTAGAGAAAGGATGGAGAGCTGCTCACCACTGTACCCCTAAGGAAGCCAGCAGTGGGGGGTCACATGTATGAGGAAACCATAGTTTTCTATGGCCTTCGTTAATGTGGTGAGGGCCATCAGATTAGCATGGCTCTTCAACCCGGTGATATCTGCCCCCACAGGAAGGACCATGAGTTAGGACTGAGGAGCTCAGTGTGCCCATGTGCACGAACCCTCCACGGAGCTCTTCGACCTAGTGCCCCCTGTCCAGGGTGATAGACTGAAGTGACTTACATATCTCTAAGGTCCTGCCAGGAATGGAGGACATTGTTTGGAGGCGTGAGAGTTACTGCAGCACATGGGAAGGGGCGCAGGCACAGCTAACACGTGACTTAATGGTCTATAATGTGACCAGGGTTCACTTTCCATCCCAGAGAAGAAGGGCGAAGCTGCAAGAATGAGAGCTGCTAGCTCTTCTATCAGTAGCCCAGGGCACAATTTAATATGTCCACTGGGTTTTCAGAGGACAGGCTGATCAGGGAAAGGGAAAGAGACTATGGTCAGATTAATGTGGTAACCCCTTTGAAATGAAACTTTGTTTCAAGAGGAGTTGAGTGGGTCACTATGGATATGTGCAGACAGGTCCAAGGAAGCAGTGACCCGTATAGAGGCCTTTGCCTGAGAACTGCAGGAGCAGGGAATGGTGGTATAAATCTCATTTTCTCCTCCCATGAAGCTCTGAGGGCGATGTGCCATGTTGTCATAGTGGGACGTCTCAGATAAGCAGGTTCGGGATTCCAGTTAGTGCCAGGTGTCAAGGTGAGGACCCTGAGAGCTGAAGGAACCACCCACCACAGAACACTGAAGGCAACAGAGAATTCCTCCTCAGTTTTCAGCCTCGGGAGACTACAGGCAGGTATGGGGAGGCCAAAAGAGCAGATGATCACACCATAGTTAAAAATCTCAGAGAGTTGTAATCATTAATAATACTGGATAAGTGCTAAGATAGGGTGCACCAAGGGCGAAGTTAGTTGAGCTCTTAATCAGAAAATGAGCTTCCACAAAATCCCATTGCCTCTCACTTTTGAGGAACCCCACGTAGAAGTAACCAAAGGCATCTCCCCTTTGCATCCATCCCTGGGACTCCTGGAGGAAAAGGCCTTGGTATCAGTCTGGAATCCTCGGACAGCCTGATGGTGAAGCTCAAAATCCGTCCAAGTGAGGAGTGCAACATACCCAACACAATGAGGTTCCATAGATGCAGTGAGAACTAGACGTGCCTCATATTTTGCTTGGTCTTTGGATTCTGAGGTAGGCTTGAATCTTAATCTGATATAAAGGGCATCTGGTCATTAGAGAAATGATTACTAGTATGTACCAGAAATCACAGAGATAGCCTTGAGAAATTCAAACAACTCCCAAACAATACCATCCCCGAGGGTCCAACAGAGACCTTTCTCTGTCATGCCTGGGCAATCCCAGGCATAGTTGTCAGGAAGAAGTGTTCTGTGATTCCTTTCCTGGAACAGCAGAGAAGTTCAGGACTTAGTATGATCTTTCAGCAAGGACAGTATTTGGAGGTCGAACTGGAGACTTTGAGTAAGAACCATAAATAAGACCACGTATCATAAGGCCACAACCTGCTAGCCACAGCTTTGAGCCTCTGATAATGTAGCAATGTGGTCAGACACAGCCACCCTCATGTCCTCCAGTAAGAGTCAGGGAGGAATAGGTGTGGGCTTTACTCTCCTATTTCTGCACATCTTCACATAGAGAGTGGGGAACTCTAAGCGCTACTTAAAGTCAAAGTACTAACCATGGGTGAAAGCTGAAATTACCACCCCCTTAAAGCCAAAGGAAACAACAAAGAGTGTGGCTCTGGCTGGGCTCTTCTCCTTGGAAAACCGAAGCACTGTTATCAGTTGAGACTTCTTGTCATTTCTTTGTGTCAAGTCTGAAGGAGTAGAGAGCAGACTGTGTGAGGATTGAGGACCAATGATCACAGGATAGAGACAGCTCCACAGAACTGTCAGCATTGCTTCCTCACGGGAGTAATGGAAAGATGAATTCCCTCATTTTTAGTTTCATCATACCAGGGTGCATTAAGCTTGAAATTCAGAGTAGCCCAAGAACGCGGTGACAGGCCCTACCAAGAATACCTATGATGATTCTCTGTGCAAACTGAGAGCACACTTGCACGTAAGTGGAGAATGCATGGTCAGATAGTGCGGTCTCCAAGGCAGCCCTAGAGAGGGGTACAGCCTAAGACACAAGACAACTCCCTCCACAGGGTCCTGGGGGCCAGGAGAAGAAAAAGGACACAGTGTAGCTAGAGCAGTGAGGAGGCGCTGCCCAGAGGCACAGTGGAATCTTCTTGCTGAAAGTACTCAGGGGATCTCATTCTTTCTCCTCCAGGTTCCTGCAACACCTGCTCTCCAGCGCACAGACTTGCCTGCTGTCGCTGACCTCAGCCATCATGCCCCGGGGACAGAAGAGCAAGCTCCGTGCTCGTGAGAAACGCCGCCAAGCCCGAAGTGAGACCCAGTGTCTCCAGGAAGCTCAGGCTCTCAGGGCACAGGAAGGAGAGACCCCTTCCTGCTCTTCTCTCTCTGGAGATGCTGCTCCATGCTCCTCTGCTGCTGGGCTTCCTCCGAAGTCCCAAGGAGCTCCACCCACTCCCGCTATTGCAGGTGCGCCTTCACACAAAAAATCTGGTAAAGGTGCTAAGGGCAAGAGGCCTGAAAGGGCAACTTCCTCTACGGCCACACGCTCTCCTGCGAGCTCAGAAAAAGATCTCTTAATGAATAAGGCAGAAATGTTGATGCACTACCTGCTGTACAGGTATCAATTACAAGAGCCTGTGAGGAAGGGTGGAATGCTGAAGATTATCCACAAAAGGTTCCGGCAGCAATTCCCTGAGATCCTCAAGATGGCTGCTGATCAGGTCGACCTGCTCTTTGGTCTTGAGCTGAAGGAAGTCAAGCCTGGGAGTGGCTCCTACACCCTTATCAGCAAATTAGATGACCGCAACAGTGGCAGTCCAATGGGTGGCTTGGACTTCCCCACAAATGGGCTTCTGATGCCTCTCCTTGGGCTGATCTTCTTAAATGGTAACTCTGCCTCTGAAGAAGAAATCTGGAAATTTCTGAGTATTTTGAAGGTTTATGATGGGGAGGAACACTTAATCTTTGGTGAGCCACGAAAGCTCATCACCAAAGATCTGGTAAAGTTAGGGTATCTGGTATACCGCCAGGTGCCTCATAGTGATCCTCCACGCTGTGAATTCCTGTGGGGCCGAAGGGCACACATTGAGACCAGCAAGATGAAGGTCCTTGAGTTTTTGGCCAAGATTAATGAAACCATCCCTAGTGTCTTCCGTTTCCAGTATGCAGAGGCTTTGAGACAGGAGGAAGAGAGGGCTGACACCAAAGCTACAGCCAAGCATGGCCATACTTCTCTATTTACTTGAAGTCCTAGGGGGAACTCCAGCCACTATACCCCTCAGTGAGTTGTAAGAGTCACGTTTTGCTGTATTTTTGAGGAGGGTTTCCTTCCTTACAGGTAGTTGGGGGTTGACATGGAGATCATTATACATTCCTATATTCCTGTTAAACTCTTGTATCTTTCAAATGTTTTTTTTTTTCCCTTTTGGTAGAGTATTGGTTTAACTTCAGAATGCATGGTTATGAATTAACCAGCTCACACATATATTGTTGCCACAAAATTATGCGTATTAATTTTAGCTTTCTTTAACACATTTAGAAATCTTCGTTTACTTCTTTGTGTTAAGAGTAAATGCGTGGCTTTGGAATGGAGGTATTTCTTGGCAATGTGCGAAAGAGCCCCCCAAAATATAGCTGGGGTCTTAAAGCAGTAATAGCGAAGTGAAACATACTCAAAATACTGGTTTGCCTCTTTTTTTGTAAAGTTCAAAGAGATGTACCTTGTTGCCTTTAACTGATTCAAGAATACGAATAAAGAACAGTAAACTATATTCTTGCTCAGTGGCTCATTTATTCTCATCATTAATTGAGTATCTGCTCTTTGGAAAGTTCTATGCTTGTAGTAATGATGCTAAGATCAAAATGACCCATCCTCTGACCTTAGATTTGTGGAGTCTTCAGAGAAATTTTTATAGAATGAAGATTGAAACAGAACCTTGAATCGGAACAAATAAAAAAGAGCCAGGCTGGAGGAGGGGAGATCTAGATGAGAGCAGTCAAAGAACTTAGAGTTTGGGGACATTACAGTCACTTTCTGGGAGCTCATATTTAGTTAGCCGCATCCTGGGATTGATAAGGCTCTGACATTTGTGTGCTTTGGCCAAGCCCTCAGAAAGTGAGGCTTAGCATTAATGAATTAAGTCTAGAATGACAAATTGCCCTTAGTGATTACTCTGAAATTATAAAGCAGAAAATAATTGTGGGGTAGAATAGAAAAAGAATGGCGCTCCTGTCCGAGTGCATTTGAACACAGTGCACAAACTAGTATTTTGTACAGGTTTAGAGTGTTTTTGAGGAATAAAGGGCGTTTTTCCTAAAGTGAGAGCCCAAGATTCCGTTGAGTGATACTCTTTACCTGAAACTTTTACATAAATTAGATTATCTTGTGGAATTTGCCAAAACTTTAAATTATGTCTAGATGCTGTTGTAATAAAACAAAAATCGAGATATTTTCCTGGGGGACAGCAAAGAAGGAGAGGAATTATTGGTCTTTGTCATAAAGTCTATAGGTTTTCAGAAAAATCTTGCTGAATTCCATGCTCCCATATTAAATAACGTATTCTCCCCTGCAGGAAATTTACTTTTTGCTGTTTGCTTATCAGCATTATGATGAATTTGATCCTTTTTGTCCTGGAGCACTGCATGTTCTCTACCTTTTTGATGACCAAAGCTTCCCAGAGATGTAAATGGTCTCTTCTAGTATGGATATGATCATAGTCACAACTGCCGTTCTTTAAAGACCCAATATTTGCCCCCTTTCTTAATTTTTTTTTTTTACATTACATGTATTCCGATAGTACTACAGGATGAGGTTTATCAGACACACTTGGAATATGAAGAACTCAAATATTTATGTTCACATGGCTGGTAAATGGCAGAGCTAGGACCACACACAGCGAGTCTGAAGCGCACTGTTTTATTTTCACCCAAACCGAGGCCACTGTTATGTCCCTTATTCTTTCCTATGACACCAAAATGTCTCTAGAAAAATAAAATATACCCTGTGTCCGAAGTGCTAGAAGCAGGCCTAAAGAAGGAAAGTGCAAGGGAGAATCCAAGCTGACTGGGAACTGCCCATAGGGTTCAGTTGCCTGCAGTCCTCCTGCCCCTCGCACTGCGGTTCCTGGAGAGCTGACTCTGTCCTGGACTCAGCTTCTGTGTCCAGCCTCAGCACATTCCCCATTACAGTGCCCTTCCCGTCTTCATCAGTGAGCCTTCCTATCCACCCTGGACCTGAAGTCCTGGCCAGTTCTTCACAGCCTTCTCTAGAGCCCACAGTGGCTCCCAAGGAATGAACAGCCCAGACTCCCCTGTCTGGCCCCCGCCCCTGAGGGTTCCAACTCTCTGGATACCCTGTCCCTCACCATGGACTCCTTTGTGACATCGACAACCCCTTCCATGGGATTGTTCTCTTCAGAATAGTGAAGCTTAGAAATGTCTTCATCCCTCTGGGTGCTTACACTACTCCTCCTAATTATTTTCAGATCTTTAGTTGAGCAGTTTATTTGGCATAGAATCTACTGGTCCTGGATTTATAACCGCAAGACTAGAAAGAATTTTTTAAACCACCTTGATATTTGCAGGAGAATTTGAATGGAGTGTTTCATTTCAGATTGGCCGCAGAAGACATAGATTCTTTTGGCTTCATTGTTGAATTCAAATGTGTACGTAGTCCATTATTAAACAATTTCCTGTTGAGGGACACACATTTTGTTCCATTTTGCTATTGCGATTCCTTAAAAAAAAGCAAATGCCTTTACACGTGAATTTATGGGTAAATAACATTGTTCCTCATATGAAAGACATGGCAAAGATTAAATAAGTTTGAAATAGAGGCGTGGAGGGTGCGGGCCGCAGCTGGGCTGGGCTGCGGGGATCCGGAGCGGGGCCAGGGGGCGCGAGGTCCCGAGGCCTGGGTTGGGGCCCGTCCGAGGCCGGGACCCTGCGGGCGGCTCCGTGGTGAGGCCCGGCGTCCCAGCGTCTCCGTGGGCCTCCCGTGGGGCCGGGCGCCGGGCCGGGACTCTCAGTGGCTCGGGCAGCCTCTGCTGGAGGAGCCTGAGGCCAGGGCGCGCAGGCCCCGCGTCCCTCGCAGTCGGAGGTTGGGCCGCCGCCCCGTGTGCACCGGACCCCTGGTTGGTCCTCAGCTCCTGCGTCCTCAGTGCAAGTGCGTCCATGGAGGGTGAGATCGGTTAGGGCCCAGCGGACGCCGGCTTCTCTGTGATCCTCCCAGGCCCTTTGAGAGCACCCTGTTCCCCCATTCTACAGATGGAGAAACTTGGACACAGCCATTGCTAGTGCTGTTGTGACTCAGCTGATTAGAAGCTCAGCTGGGGATCAAACTCAGCGCATCTTCTTAATACATATTTTTAGGTGATACATGAAATTGCTGCCGAAGATGTCAGTGTTCTTTCGAAGATCAACAAAAGATAAATAAATTTGCGTGGAATACGAATAGAAACACAGAGCTAAAGGAAGAAATAGAAGTAAAAAAGAAACAACTCCAGAATTTAGAAGATGCTTGTGAGGATATCATGCTCGCAGATGATGACAGCTTAATGATACCTTACCAGATTGGCGACGTTTTCATCAGCCATTCTCAAGAAGAAATGCAAGACATGTTAGAAGAAGCAAAGAAAAAACTGCAAGAAGAAATTGATGCCTTAGAATCCAGAAGAGAATCAATTCGGCAGGTGGTAGCAGATTTGAAAGTTCAGTTATATGCAAAGTTCGGCAGCACTATAAACCTTGAAGCTGATGAAAGTTAAACATTTTATAATACCTTTTTAAATTTGTTTAATGAATTTAAATATTGTTTAAGAGGATAGTTTCCCTTCTTCAAATGACATGGAAAGGAAAACTTTCTCTTTTTAAAGTTTTCATTTATTTAGTGGAAATGCCTATTTTCACATGTCTTTCTTATTTATTTTGTATTTTTTCAAAGAAGACAGTATTCATCTATGTATTTTGCATAATGATTATATCAATTCTAGGGGCTTCATGTCATGTTATTAAAATCAGTTAACAATCTTCTGTGTTTCTATATTATTTAGAATACTTGTTGCAGTTTTCATTTATAGAAAAGTTAACAGTTGTGTCGTATTGTTTGTCTGTCTGATTCTGGTTTCTGTCTAAGGATGGTGAAAGCCCTACAAAAATGTACAATCCTGCACCTCTCCACTCTGCATATTTCACAACTAAACTTTGTCATTTACTAAAAAGAAAAATAAGTAAAATAAAAGAAAGGTGTGATAATTAGCAATTTTCTTAAATTTTGTTAAAATTTCATTACAAAATTCAATTTATAGAATATTGTTAGGACAACCTAAAATATCTATACCCTATACCCTCTTGGGCATGTTATATTATTAATCTTTCAAGTCTTACATTAATATTGGGGTAAAAGTTTTTCTCACGCTTATCTTAATCTGTATATCTTTGTTTGCTTTCTCATTAGTTTGAGTAGAAAATTTACTTAACCTTTCACCCATATAAAGCGAAATTTCTACAGTGCTATAGTGAGTAGCAGAGTTCCTCTGGACATTCCTTGATATTGTGAAGTATCAATAAACCATACTTGTTTATTTTGAGAGGTCAGGATTTAGAATAAAGTGATTCCAGACAGGACATGATCAGTGACTGAGGCGCATCAGGACAAAATGAGTCTACACCAATTCTGAGTGTCCACAAAAGAGGTGGCCTGCTGAACAGGTCCACAGAGCGGGGGCAGCTAACAGCTTTCTGCACCTAAGTTCCAGCGTAAGGTAAAGAAGGAACCAGCAGGAGAGAGAGCAGAGAATCTGGTGGAAGGCCTGGACAAGCTACATGAGTTTAGAAGTCTCTGGACGATTACGACCACCCTAAGTTACAGGGCGATCTGAGTAAGAAGACCCATCAGATGAATGGAACTGATGGGAGCCAGACACCCGTCCTCTTTTAGAATTTCCCCTCCCCGCTGTCAGGCAGAATATACATAGCTCACTTGTGTCATCCAGTTGTATTACTGATGGATTCTGGAGGCGCCCATGTCTTGGCACATCTGAAGGTCTAGGTACCAGAGCAGAAAGCTGTCTTGATGTCTGCTTGAGATGGACATCTTTTCTGGGTACATTGATGCTCTCCACTGAGTTTGGGACTAAGAGAATGGATAAAGTTATTCACGAATGAAAGGCCATCACAGATGATGTGATGAAATTTGAGGCTGGCCAGGAGCAGTGCAGGGAAGTGTGCCGCTGCCAGGAGAAAGACTGGAGCTCACTACTTCAGTAACATGACGGAAGAATGATTGATAGACTAGGTCTTCTTAAACAATCCAGATGATTTCCTCAGCTCCGACTTTCTCCCGCAGTTCCCGAGTTCTGGTACCCTTGCCTTGTGTGTTCCTGCCTGTGTTGCCACCGGGTACTTCCTGTGGTAGGGCATTGAAGCAAGGCACGGGCATCCATAGGGATGAGGTGACCTGACGGAGACGGCACATAACCTTGTTAAAATGATGGCGACAAGGCAAACATCAGGGGTCCGATTAAGGATGTGCCGCATAGCGTGCTGCTGCCAGAATCTTCCAATTCAAGAGGAGCGTTTTAGGCCCTAAAACGGAACTGTTCACAGTCATACTCTAAGTGACTTTTCCATAAGGATCCTGGTTAGTTGAGCAGTTGCCACATTTTGAGATTCTTCCATGGAGGCAGGGGCTTCTACCAGAGGACAAGCTCGACATTCCAGTACCCGATCCACCCCTTCTTCCGTTCACCAGACATTTATAGATCATATTCTGAGGCAAAGCCTAAGAACACGTAAGAGAAGGGATGGTCAGGCACTGATTCAGGCTGGAGTTCAAGGACTGTGGAAAGAAAAGTTTGAGTTCTGGGAATTTGAGGACTGTGGAAAGGTGTGGGAAAGTCAGTAGTGACTGAGTTCTGAAGGCTACCTGGCTGGGGAGTAGATTTTTGCCTTAACTTTGACTGAAAAGAAACGAGGGGGAAGAGTTGGTGGCGATTAGTAAGGGGCAGAGATGAGGAAGAGCGTGGGGAATGATGTCTGTGAAGACCTAGATGACAAGTCGCCGTTGGCTGTCCAGTTGGACGTGAACATTGGAAAGCAGAAAAGGTGAGCTTGCGTTCACAGAGGCGTCTAGGTCGCAAGAAAGGTTTAGCTTTGTCAGAGGGGTCCTGTGCGGATGTGGCTTGAGGTCAGAGCAAGTGCTGTGCGTACAGTGATCATATTCGTTAGGCCGCATCTCCTCTTCCCCAAACCCAGTCGTTTTCTCCACAGGCACGAATGTGTGTAGTCTCCATTCTTCCCGACTCACTGTACTGCCACTCTGCTGTCTGGCTTTCCAGTTTTATGCAGATGTGACCCCACCCCTGTGTCACCGTGAGCCTTGCCATCCAGTCTTTTGTTTCCCACCCTCACTCATCACTGTCAATCCCACTCACACTTGGAGATACACAGAGCCACACGGTCCTCCCACCCACCTTCCTACTCTTTGTTATCAGCAAGGTCTGGCCACCCTCTCTGCACCTCACCACACTCATTAGTATGCTCAAATCTTTTCATTCTCACTGACCTGACCCAAATCCCTGTCTCTGTCCCCATTCTATCTCTGTTTCAAACTCTCTCGTTAGATACAGACCACCCCCACTCTGTGAACCCGGTAGCCTTTGAGCATCCATGGATTTATGTGGACTTGGATTTATGGGCCTTGTCACCTGTGCTTCCTTCTTTCGGAAATCTTAGTTCTTGTCTATGTGTCCAACTCCTCAACATAAAAGTATGGGGCTTGGCATGCGATACTTTCACCCATTGCCTCTGCTCCCCCAAGTGCCATACAGTCCTCTTCGATCTCGCAGTCACTTTGCTCAATCTCAACCAAATGCATCAAAGATATGTAGCTTTATTCCTTTTAATAAGATGCTCAAGATGTTCTGATGGGAGTTCTTGCTTTGAAAACGGTGACTAGTAATCTGTGACTTGGGTTCACACTGCTAGCTGCACTCATTCTGTGTTCACCTTTGAAATGAGCGTTGTCTTTTAATGTCTAGTATGTGTGAGCTCTCTGGTGTCTAGGTCCTCAATAATAAGCAGAAAAATCTGGCCATACATATTGGAGCCCATATTAGTCTAACATACAAGAAATAATAATAGGGCTGGAGATTTACCTCAGTGGCACTGTGCCTGCCTGGCAAGCGCAAGGTCCTGATTTCAATGCCTGGTACCAAAGAAGAAAGAAAAAAACTGAAAGAAAGAAAGAAAGAAAGAAAAGAAAGAAGAAAGAAAGGAAGGAAAGAAGGAAGAGAGAGAAGAAGGAAGGGAGGAAAAGAAGGAAAGGAAGGAAGGAAGGAAGGAAGAAAGAAATAGAAAGAAAGAAAGAAAAAGAAAGAAGAAAGAAAAGTTTACTTCATTTTTTTCCCTCTCATCAATTGGTGTTTATATTTTTTTAATTGGTGTATATTATTTACCATCATTTTTGAGGTATTGGGGATTGATTCTAGGAAGCTATATCTCTATTGCTTTTTTCTTTTAAATTTTGAGTAGGGTCTGACTAAATTGCCCAGGCTAACCTTAACGTTAACAGCCCTGCTTTTGCCTCCAATGCTGCTCCTAGCTTTATAAACTTTACTATAGTGAATGTCTGTTGGTGCTTAATCCCCTCAGGTTTTATAGTTTTGAAATCTACTTCACTCTTATTTCTGGAGATTTCACTGCCCATAGATTTCTAGGTTAACCTTTTTTCATTCGCACTTTAAAAACAGTTACATGATATTTTATCATACATTGTAGTTGAAGAGAAATCCATTGTCATCCTAATCTTTGTTCTTCTGATATCTTTTTTTATTCACTAAGTTTATTGGTACATTTCACGTTTATATTATGATCCCCATTTACTCTTAAAAGACTTTCTCTGCCTAACAGGCTGTAAGCAATTCGATTACAAGTTGCCTTGCAGATTTTTTCACATTTGTTTCCCTTGAGAGCTTTTTTTTTTATCATCTTGGATCTGTGCAGTTCTCATTCAACTTGCAATAAACACAGGTCTACTTTGTTTTGTCCCTGTATTCTAGAGATGACTGTGATCCCTTGCCGGATGCCCAATGTCTTAAACACCATGTTGCATATATTTTATTGATTTTGGTACTCTTGTTTCTGGTGTGAGACAAAAACTGGTTCCTGCTACTCCATCTATGCTGGAAGCAGAAATTTTTGCAGATTAATACTGTGAGATTTCTTTGCTTACTTTTTCATCTTTTTGTGCAATGTACATGTACCAACTCCGTAAAAGGATTGTAAATATTATGTACTGCAAACATGTACTATTAAATGTGTAAATTTAAAAACCACTTTGAGATAAAATATATTTTAAAACTTTTCAAGTTTATAATGTTTAGTTTATATGTTGGCCAATAGGTGGATAAAAATTTCATTATACTATTTTAAAGATTTATCAGTTTTAAGAAGTATTGTTTCTCATTTGTCCCTTCTTTTTTATCCTAATTGTCATCCATTCAGACCCTTGTTATCTGAACTACTGCAATAATTTCTTCCTGGTTTTCATATTTTCAGTATGTCCCTATGTAATCTATTGGGACAGATGACAGACAACCTGAAAACTAACATGACCTGATTGGAGACTGGATATGAAACTGACATTGACTTAGCTGCTAATGGTTCCCTAGGTGTAGATATGGAAGATATTTACCAAACCAGAGCTCAGTGGCCTGCCATACTTACTTCCTCTCCAAATGGCCTTACCCATCAATCCATTCCTCAATCTGTAAAATACTATTCATCTTTGAGAGTAGAAGGAAACAGATATGTCTAGTATTCTTTTGATACTGCCACTCTTGTTTCCATATCCTATCTGGTGAAACTGTAAGTCAAGCCCTTGAGTTAATTGTTAAATATTATAAAATGTGCTAACTCACTTGGGGTTTCTGCAAAGCTTCATTGTGCAGTAACGACATACATATTAATATGTTCTGGCAAGCAAATTTTTATACTATACTTTGTACTATATACTTTATGCTATATTTTGTACTATACTATACTATATAGTTATGAAATTATTTCTTTTCGAATTTGGTTGCTTATGTCCTTTCCAAGTTTTCTTAGAGGATTACCAAGCTATTCATATGTGGAGCATGGAATGAAATTTGTCTCATGTCTCTTGAGAATTTTTACTCCCTTCTTGAATAGATTTTAAAAAATAAGCAAATAGCAGGTATCATAATGGCATATAAGAAGAAGTATGTGTTACAGATTTTTATCCCACAGGGTTCTTTATTGAAGAAATTGTATTCAATACAAAATGTATGCCTTCTCTGTGAACATACAAATTATGCATTCTGCAAAAGTACAAATTTTTAAATGATACGTTGACTTTTTAAAATGGAGATTTCTTCAGATTTTGAGAATATGGTCTAGACCTACAATATCCATTACTTTGGCCAAAAGTCATGTGGTTATTAAGCCCCTGAAGTATAGATTTTTGAACTAAAGTTCACTATAAGTGTAAAGTACATTTTGTCTTTCAAATACATCATACAAAAAGGTCAGACATCGAAAAGATCTCATAATTATGATATATGAGAAAAATTCTTATCATCTATTATTTCTTTTTTAATGTGGCTAGTAAAATGTTTAAGACTGTAAGTGTAGCTCACACTAAATTTCTCTTGGGTGATGCTCATGTCAGCAAACTTCAGGCCAATTTTATTCAGTGAATAAGAATATGATACTTTCAGTGTCATTTATAATTATCAACACATTTCTAGCACTAATAATGAGTCAGCAGATAAGTGAGTTTTTCCTAAGGCAGGGTCTTCAATACAGAAGCACAGGAGGTTAGATGATTGCTAAGGCCCCTCTGGCTCTAAATCTATATGATCTAATTATTCACATAATCCACTAAAGTTCCAAGAGAGGAACAATTAACTATGTTTGAGTGAATTAATTAATGAAGGGAAGGAGGAAGAAAAAAAGAAGGAAGAGCTTTTTTCTTCTTTTTCTTTTTTTTGATCGTACTCAGGACTTTGCACTTGCGAGGCAGACACAGTGCCACTAAGCTAAATCCCCAACCCAGGAAGAGCTTTTTAAATGGACAATAAGTATTTTTGAAAGTACAAATACATTAATAAATAAGTGAAATCAGTAGGACTTTCCCAATGGAAAATATAAAAGATTTGTTCATTATAATTTTTAGTGCTAGTGAAAGATTGAAATGAGATCGCCACTATGTAGCGGACCTTTTATAAAATATCTGAAACACTTTTCCAGGCAACTCTATTTGTAGAAATTTAGTCGAAGGTATTAACAAGAGATATACATACATTTCAGGGTGTGAACACATTTGCGCTGGCCAAATATGAACCAAAGCCGTGGGCAAGGGGAAGATCATGGCAGGTAGGGGCCTGCTGCTGACTAGCGGGCCTGTAAAGCTGTGTAGATCATCCCTTTGACGATCGAAATAACTAGGGGGCACATCAAAGTGCTATGATTCCTGCTTGGTCAGAAAAAATAATTATCACTTTAATTTGGATTTAAATGTAGATATTGGTCCATTTCATGGGATAAGGTAGTGATATCAGGGAAAATTTAGATGGCATGTGTCAAAGATGCATTTATACCAACACATATATCAGTGCATACCATAGATATATTTAAATTTTAGCAACTGAAATGCACTATGACGATTGAATTATTAACTCAAGTTCTTTATCCTTCCCTGCATCTCTGTTCTTGCCATAGTCACATCACTAGCAGATTGTACTCCCCCATTTATAATTATCTTTGGGCTCTGTGCTGTGCCTTGGGTTTGGCCAGTTCTTTCTCAAGCAAAGGCTTGCAATGCAATTATATGTAGAGTTGTGCTTGACCTTCTTGCAATATCATGATTAGATAAATACATAGGGATTGTATCTTAGTTACTTTTCTCATTGCTGAGACACAATAACTGATACCCACAATTTCAAACAGGAAATTTTTATTTGGGCTCACAGTTTGTATAGGTTTCAGTCCACCGTCTTCTGGCTCCAAGGTAGGGTGGTGTGGTAGTAGGCCATGGCTTTAGAGAAAGATCTAATGGGATGGCAGTCAGGAAGCAGAGAGAAGGATCAAGGGAGGAGGAATGGAGGTAGACCCTTCTAGACCCCACCTCCAGTGACCCACTTTTTCCAACCAGTCTTCACTTTTTAAATCACATTAGCTATAAACTTGTCAGTGGACTAATCCATTGATAAATGCCATGGCCCCACGTTCCATTTACCCCCGCCCCCATGAGTACACGAAGCTTTAGGGCAGTGCTGGCAAACCTTTTAGAGCTTTCAGTGATAACAGGTTGCTGTGGCATGAGTGCCATAGGTTCGCCACCACTACTTTGGGGGGACATCTAGACATAAACCATAACATTTTGCCCAGGCCCCTAAAAGACTCATTCATGCTCATCCCTTTATGCAAAACGCACTTAGTCCATCTCTAAGAGTTGCCAAATTCCTAATTATTTCAGCATTGCTGAAATGCCTAAGTCCAAAGTTTCTAAGATTTAAGGCAAACTCTTAGCTGTGAGTCTCTGTAAAAATGAAAAATAACGTTGAACACTTTCAACGTAAATTGGCACAGGATAAACAGTCTCATCCCAAAAGGAAGAAATAGTGGGAGAGAAGAGAATGGGAGCAGAGCAAGACCAAACTCCATCAGGGCAAACATTTAATCTTGTAGTTCCATGTTCAGCTGCCTGGGTAATGTGTGACAAGAAGTGAACTCCAAAGCACTAGTGCAACCCTGCCCCTGTGGAACTGCTAGTGGTTGTAACCCTCATGGCCTCTCTCTGGGGCCGGCTTTGCTCATTTTTTCCTTGGGACTTTCGTCAGATGATCCAGGTTCCTGGCTTTTCCAACATTGTGGGGTCTCCACTGCACCTTCTGCTTCACACTCACAACTTCACACACTGCCCTTACAGCCTGGCTTCCCTGGCTTCTTCTGAAATCTGGGTGGAAGCCTTCCTGACCCCACAAGTCTTGCATTCTGCATGCACCTAAAACCAGCAGCATGTGGATGACACCAAGGTCTGTCCCCAGCTGGAACAGTAGCCAGGCTTCCTTCTATCTTGGCTGTAGGGATCAAGTACTTGGATTATTGAGCAGTATGAACCCAACTGAAGGAACAAATTATCTAGGCCGATGCCACTCTGAGAACATGATGCCCTAGGGCTCTCTTTTAAAAGCAAACTCTCACTTTGGCAATTTTGAGTCTGCAAATGGTGAAGCCTTATTTTCTCACAATCCATCAAGGTAATTTTCCTATTGTCCTCTTACAAAGTATTCAGCTTTTTTATTTTTTTAACCTTTTTTAAAATTTAATTTTATTGGTACATTTTAGGTATACAATATAATGACATCCATCACTGGAAATTTACACCTTTACATAATCTCTCTTGGTTCTGATTTTTTCCCCATTCCCCTGCCCTCCCTTCAACCCCTCCATCCCTCCCTATTTACAAAGACTTTGTTTCCAATGTTATTTTCTAATATTAATATCACGCCTTTCTTTTCTTTCCCCTACCCCTCCCACTTCTCCTTCCCCTTTGACCCTTTTCTTCCTATTTCACATTATCTATTATTCCTTTTAGTCCTTATTTACACTTTTAGTTTCTCATGCTAGAGAAACTATTCAGTATTTACACATGTGTGTCCTATTTATTTCACTTAAGAGTATTGCCTCAATGTGCATCCATTTATCTACAGCTGTCTCTAATTTCTCATTTTTTTATGAGTAGTACTCTATTTTATATAAAAAAACACATATTTTATCCAGGCTCCAGTTGATGGGCAATTGGGCTGCTTCCAAGTTTTAGCTATTGCAAATCATGCTGCTATGAACATGGGTGCACATATATCACTGTGGTATGATTCTTTTAATTCTTTGGGAAAGATACCCAGCAGGGGAATAGCTGGGTCAAATGGGACTTCCAGTCCTAGTTCTTTGAGGTATCTCCATACTGATTTCCACAGTGGTTTCACCAGTCTACTCTCCCACCAGCAGTGGGGAAGGGTTCCTCTTTCCCCACAGCCCCATCAGCATTTGTTATTGGTTGATTTCATGACAGCAGCCATTCTTTCTGGAGTGAGGTGGAATCTCAGCATTGTTTTCATTTGCATCTCTCAAATGACCAGTGATGTTAAACATTTTTCATATGTTTGTTTGCTATTTCTACTTCTTTGTCTGAGAAATGTCTGTTCATTTCAGATCCCCATTTTTGGATTGGGTCTTTAAATTTGGGAGGTCTGATCTTTTTAAGCTCTTTACAGATTCTAGATAGTAGACCTTTGTCTGAGGAACAGCAGGTGAAAATTATTTCCCACATTGTGGGTTGTCTCTTCACACTGCTGGTGGTTTCTCTTGCTGTGCAGAAGCTTTTTTAAGAGGAAGAGATCCTGCTTGTTGATTGTTTGTGCTAGTTCAAGGACAACTGACGTTTGGTTCACAAAATCTTTTCCTACACCAATGTCTTCAAGAGTTCTACCTAACCTCTGGAACAGGTTCCAGTCAGTTCAGTGTTTCTGTTTTAATATTTAGATCTTTAATCCATTTCAATTTTAGTTTAGTGCATGGTGAGATATATAGGTATAGTTTTAATCTTGGGCAGGTTAAAACCCAATTTTTCCAGCATCATTTATTAACGAGGCTATCTTTCCTCCAGTGAGCGTGTTTGGCTCCTTTGCCGAAGATGAGGTGGCTGAGTGCGTCTGGAGTTATTTCTGCATCTTCTAGTCTGTGCCACTGGTCCTCAGGTCTGTTTCTTTGCCAGTACCATGCTGTTTTGATCACAATAGCTGTGTAGTATAGATTCAAGTTGAGGGTTGTGATGTCCCCTGCCATAGCTCTGTTACTTACAATTGCTTTTGCTATTCTAGGTCTCTTCTTGTTCCAAATGAATTTTTGGATTGTCTTCTCAAGGTCTGTGAAGTATGCTGCTGGAATTTCAATTGGGATTGCATTGAATCTATACAGCAGTTTTGGAAGTAGGGCCATTTTCCCTATGTTGATTCTTTCTATCCAGGTGCAAGGGATGTCTTTCCATTTTCTGATCTTATCTTCAATCTCTCTTTTCAGAGTGCTATAGTTTTCAGAGAAGAGGTCTTTGATTTCTTTTGTTAGGTTGATTCCTAGTTATTTCAGTTTTTTGGGTGCTATTGTGAAAGAAATTGTCTGCTCTATTTCTCTCTCAGTGAGTCCGTTGTTTATGTAGTGGAAAGCTATTGAGTTTTGTGTGTTGACCTTGTATCCACCTACTTTACTGAATTTGATTATTAATTCCAAAAGACTTTTGGTGGAGTTCTTGGGGTCTTCTATATAGAGTATCATGTCACCTGCAAATGATGACAATTTGACTTCTTCATTTCCTATCTTTATTCTTTTTATTACTTTCTCTTGTCTAATTGCGGTGGCTAATGTTTCCAGAGCTATATCGAATAGGAGTGGTGATAGGGGACATCCTTGTCTTGTTCCTGATTTGAGTGTGAAGGATTTCAGTTTTTGACCATTTAGAATGATATTGGTTGTTGGTTTTTCATAGATGGCTTTTATCAGATTGAGGTATATGGTTTTTATCATAAATGCATGTTGGATTTTGTCAAATGCTTTTTCTGCATCTATTGAAATGATCATATGGATTTTGTCCTTGGCTCTATTGATGTTGTGTATTACATATTTGATTTGCATATGTTGAACCATCCCTGCATCCCTGGGGTGAATTCCACTTGGTCAGGGTGTATGATCTTCTTGATGATCTTCTGCATTCTACTTGCCGGTATCTTATTAAGGATTTTTGCATCTATGTTTATTATTGAGATTGGCCTATAGTTCTCTTTTTTTTTTTCCTTAAATTCTTTTATTGGTAGATTTTAGGGATACAGTACATCTACATTTATCATTTGGTGCTGGAACCTGTACATGTATCTTGGTTCTTAGTTTTTCCCCATTACCTGTGCTCCCTTCACCCCCTCCACCCTTCCCTATTTACATAGACTTTGTTTCCATTTTTTTTTCTTTTCTCATAATTTTTCCTTTCCCTTTTTTCCTTTCCCCTTCCCCTCCAGACACCCTTACCACTTTGGATCTTTTCTTCCTATTTCAAATTATCAATTATTCATTTTAATCATTTCAATCCTTATTTACACTTTCAATTTCTCACACTAGAGAAACTATTCAGTATTTACACATGTGTGTTCTATTTACTTCACTTAAGGGAAAGACTTCATGAATAAAACCTCAGTAGCATGGGAACTAGCACAAAGAATCAACAACTGGGATCTCATCTTATTAAAAAGCTTCTGCACTGCAAGAGATACCACCAACAGAGCTAAGAGACAACCTACAAGGTGGGAAAAACTTTTTAGAAGCTGTGTGTACCTTAGACAAAGGACTACACTCTAGAATACATAGTTCTTTTTTTCGGTTGGGTCTTTCTCTGCTTTGGGGATCACGGTGATGCTTGCTTCCAGGAATGAATTTGGGAGTATTGCTTCCTTTTCAATTTCATTGAAGAGTTTAAACAGTAAGTGGCAGTAGCTCCTCTCTGAGTGTCTTGTAGAATTCAGTAGTGAAGCCATCAGGACCCAGGTTTTTCTTAGTTGGTAAGTTTTTAATTATGTTTTCAATTTCATTGATTGATACTGGGTTGTTTAGAATTTTTAGGTCTTCTTCGTTCAACTTTGGTAATTCATACTTATCTAGGAATCTGTCCATTTCTTCTGTTTTTTTCCATCTTATTGGCGTATAGGTTCTCAAAGTAGGTATTGATGAATCTCTGGATTTCTGATGGGTCCATAGTAACTTCATCCTTTTCATTCCTAATTGCATGGATTTGGGCCTTTTCTTTCCTTTTTCTGATAAGGTTGGCTAAGGGTTTGTCAATTTTGTTTATTTTTTCGAAGAACCAACTCTTGGCTTCATTGATTTTTTTTGTATCATTCTCTTAGTCTTCATTGCATTGATTTCTACTCTCATCTTTATAATTTCCTCCCTTGTATGAGCTTTGGGTTTGTCCTGCTCTTCTTTTTCTAGAAGCTTGAGGTTCAGGAAAGGAATGAAAATGAACAAGATGTTATTTACATATACCACTTCTCAAAATAAACATCACTAGTCTGCATTATAAACAGGAATTAATAAAATAATAGTAACCTTCTGACAAGGAATAGTTCTTAAAACACTATAGAATATTTTCTATTAATATTAGTTAAAGAGAAGTGTAATGCTTAAAAAGTTCAGTCTTAGCTATCAGAATTAATTCCTTATTTCCCATTTGCATAAGACAAATGCAGTGCTTCAGTAGACACAGTTTGCTTTGTGTGGATAATAAATAATTAAGCAATGAAAAACAGAGATATTCACCTTGCACCCCATCTGGGACTAAGTAAGACTGAAGGACACTTTGATTTCTAAAAATGTCTCCTAATGAACCCTAATATTAGGATATTCTGATTATCTCTTTTGAGGATAGTATGGAAGAAGGATAAGAATATGTTGGAAGTGTTACATAATCAAAGCATTTTATGTGCATTTTAATTTTCAAGTGATTAACTTAATTTTTCCTTGCTCCAATTTTTTTAAAAAGAGACATGAGAAATATTTATTAGAGGTAGTTGCAGGATGTACTTGAGAGCAGAATGTGAGCCCTCAGAGAAATGAGGCACAATACTGTTGGGAATTGGGGATCTTTTATGTGTTTTGGGTGTTGGGAGTCTGTGGAATTTAATAATCTGTAGTCTTGATCTTGTCTCTTGGGTAGGAGAGGATGGCCCACTCATCCTGAAATACTGCTTTATTCATGTGGGAAAATGCCCAAAGGGTGGTCAATTTATGGGTGAAAGAGGACCATTTGTAAGTAAAATGGTAATGAGCAGAACCTTTTGTAGCTGAAGGGGTGTTGCTCAGGTTTGCTATATTTCTGGAGGAGAAAGAAAAAATAAATAAACTGAGCTTGTGTTCTGAAGCTGTGGTTTTCCTTCAAATACAATTTTTAAAATCTCAAATTCCTTGTCTCCTTTTTACCTAGTTTTATTTCTTCTATCCTACCCCCTAGCCCATCCCCCATTCAGTCCCTTATTCTTAAGGAGGTCCATCTTCAGTAATTGCTTCAGGCAAGCTAGAATTTTTATCATAATTACTAGGCTCGTCAAATACTTTACTTTTATTTGTACAAATATTTCAAACTTATGATTAGATATGTGCATTTTTGTCAAGTTCTACTTCCTTTACTTTGTATCAAGACAGCTTCCATAACTTAGCCTTATGCTTTTTCAAATGCATTACATATATACTTGGCACATTTTCCTGCTTGACTCTATTGTTGTACTCTATGTAAAAGGACATTTATTTTGCTTCGCATTGGTTAGAATCAACAGCATAAGTCTGAATTATGTACTGAGATAAAGTGTATTTTCTAGTTCAAACACATGGAGAGTTAAATATACTATGGGGATACACCTGAGAATCTAATCATCCTTTATTTCTTTCCAACAGTAAATGGTACTCAGAATTTTAAATAACCAACTAGAGAACTAAATATATAAAATAAAAATTATTTGTAAACCGAGATCTGCTTTTACTAAAGGGAAAATATTAAGACCAGTCTTTTCTTGCTAAGTGTAAATGGAGAATGAAGACCTCATAATTCAACCAACATTTACACCTGTTATCACATAGCTCTTCTAGAAATAGCTCACCAAATAAATGTTATTGGGACTTGGGGTGCTTGCATCTTCTTCTGGAATTGGTTTCCAAGTTCTTCTCACCTCAAACAAAGAATTGAATGAAACAAGCCAAAAATGGTGGCAAAGTTTATTTGGAAAATTGAAGGTGAAGGGAAAGGAACAAACTGACTCTGCAGAGCAAACTTAGGAGCAAAAGAGAGGGAAAATAAAAGCAAAACTCAAAATGCACCCTGGAGGACACACAAAGTGCACCCGAGGGGCTGCCATGAGGAAAAGGCACAGTAGGAGCTCTTCATGGCATCTGCATCCTTATATGCTGTCCACCCCTCACGGGAACCCTCAAGAACTTCTACATATGGGGTCCTGAGTGGTGGTGCTGCACAGTTTCTAGGATCCCACCAATCCTCACTTCCCAGCCAATCTAAGGCATGCCCTATCTCCTATTTCATTTCCCTCTGAGAGACACATATCCCATAATTTTTATGGCTTCTGAGGGAGTGGAGGTCTCTGTCTTCCATACATTCTTTGAGCTCGAAGTGGCCATAGAGCCCACCTACTGGGTATTATGTGCTCTTCAACTACTTTGGGGTGCTGTGGCTCAGTTGCTGGATTGAAGAAAGAAAAACCTGTCAGGAGACAATGAAAGAAGAATTAGTGAGCACTGAACTGCCTGTTTGGTTAAAGAAACTTTATTATTAGACAAAGTATGAAGAGCAGATCAGATTTCCATGCTTCCTGTCGAGAAGAATGTATGTTAGGGAGGAATTTCGGATAAATTATTAAGAGCCTGAGAGCCATGATGGCCTTAGCCTTTATTATCATGATTACTTATCTATAGTGTCACTGGAGTCTTGCTTTTGAAGAGGAATCTCAAGTCTTCCAGAGCCTCACAGGACTAGCTTTCTTCTTTGCGGTGATCTTGTTTTTCAGACAGTTCAGATGGGACTGGCTTTGTTCTAGAAAGATGAATCCAATTATCTATCTCTGCCACCTTTACTGCGGTGGGAGTAGTAAGGATTATTGAAAAGGGGCCCTTCTAGTTTGATTTTCATTGATCTGCAGGAGTCCCCTCTCTCAAAATTTTTGTAAGCAGTTGGTTTCCAGGACAGACACTAGGTGGTCCCCCTGAGCCAGGAGCTGCTGGGAGGACTCTGTTCACATACCAATAGACTGTTGTACTTGGCCTAGATTAACGAGATATTGTAAGAGTCTCATAGTCTCTTGGTCTACTATCGTATCAGAGGACAAAAGTGGCCTCCTGTATAACATCTCAAATGGATTCAAATTTAACCCAGTTTGGGGCATTTTATGAACCCTCACAAGTGCTTTTGGTAGCAATTGGAGCCAGGACACAGACGTCTCTTGGTAAAGCTCTGCCAGAGGTTGCTTTAGGGTCTGGTTAGCTTTTTTTACCTTTTCAGAAGATTGAGAACCATTTCCTACGTAGGATTTTTATAGCTTGTCACTGTGTCTTTTGAGGAAAGACCAGAAGAGTTCCTCAGGAACTGGGAATAAGGCTCGGGCTTTGAGGGGCTATCGGGATGCCCTTTTTGCTTCCCTATCAGCCTTTTGATTTCCCAAGGAGATTTCAGGCATGTCTCTTTGGTGCCCTCTACAAAGCATGAGTGCAACTTTGCTTGGGAAGATGACCCGCCACTAGGTATTGCAGAATTTCCTGCTTGTGCTTTATAGATGACTGCTTATTAGTCAGCAAGCCCTTTTCTTTCCAGATTGCTACATGGGTATTGCTATTTGGAGTCTTTGTAGATATTTAACTTTTTGGCTTTTCCTAATATCAGTGCCTGAGTAAGAGCTATTAGCTCTGCCTTTCAAGTAGATTCCTATGGGAAAAGGTTTATCTTCAATGATCTGTTTTCAACTGACAGTTGCATAAACTGCCTTTCAATGTTCTTCTTAGACGAAGCTACTTCCACCAGTGAATCACACCTCCTCAGGGTCTTAGAGGGACAGGTCACTGATGTCTTGCCTGCTTACATAGGTCTGGGAGATCACTTGTTTACAAGAATGGCTAACTTCTGGGCCTGTAGGCTACAAAGAAGCAGGGTTAATAGTAGTGCTATTTTTTTAAAATAACTTCAGAGGTGTATAAGAGCATGGCCTGGTACTTAGTAAGCTGTTCCCCTGTTAACCACAAGTAACCCTTAGTCTCCAGAGTAGCTCTGACCTGACGAGGAGTTAGGAATTTTGGTCCTTGTATCAAAGTTAACTTTGCAGCTTCCTCTGTTAGCACAGCTGTAGCTGCTACTTCTGAAAGACAGGATGGCTATCCAATAGCCACTCCATCTAACTTTTTGGAAAACTATGCCACTGGGCAGAGTTCTTATACTAGCCTAAGTGTCAGGACCCCTGAAACAATTCCTCTCCTTTCTGATATGTAGGGAAAGAAAGATTTTCTTAAGTCAGGTATTTCCAGTGCTAGAGTGTGAGAAAGGGCATACTTTATTTCCCTAAAGAGCTTAGCAGTCACTTTATTGTTCATTCTAGGGGCATAGACTCAGGACCTTTGACGGTCTCATATAAAGGCTTTCTCATTACTCTAAGATAGGTAGCCAGATCCTATAAAAGCTGGCCACCCCCAGGAAGGAACAAAGCTGTTGTTTGGTGGCAGGAGGCCCAAGACCACAGATAGCCAAGATCCAGTCCCCAAGACAGCTGTCATTCCTTAGGTGTAAGAATATATCCCAGATATTGAACATTTTGTAGGGATATCCAAGCGTTTTCTTTGGAGACTTTATATCCCTTCTTAACTAGAATGTTGAGAGTTAGTACAATATTATAGTTAGATAATTCCTGAGTTGGGCTGCAAATTAGAATACCATTTATATACAGAAGGATGGCTCCTTGCTTAAGCCATAAGTTCCCCAAGTCTTTCTTTTACTATGGAGCAAAAAGGTGAGAACTGTCTCTAAAACCCTCTGGGATGACTCTCCAAGTATTTTGCCTTTTTTGTCTCATAATAGGATTGTTTCATTCAAAAGCAAACAGAAACTGGGTGTCTGGATATAGGAGGATGGAAAAAATGTGCCTTTAAATCTAAAACTGAACATCAATTAACCTCTCCTGGAATTTGGAACAGAACTGTATCTGCCATTAGAGGATGGATTGGAATGACAGCCTCATTAATGAGGTAAAGGTCTTGTACCATCCTATGATCTCCTGAGAATTTAACTACAGGGAGAATGGGAGTACTGCTAGAGGAGTAACAAGACTTGCAAAGGTCATATTTGAGAAATCTGTCTATAAGAGGCTGGAGGCCTTTATATGCCTCTTCCTTGATTGGATACTGCTTTTGGTTAGGAAATCAGTTGAGGCATTTTAGTCTTATCACTACTGGCAGTTATTCCATTATACCATGCAGCAGGGTCCACTTGTTGGCTAATTTGCTCAGGGATGCCTAGTGTAGTTCCAACAAGTAAAATCCATATTGGTCTTAGATGAATTTGAGAACCGCCCTCAATTTTGCTAGTAAATCTCTTCCTAGCAAAAGAGTAGGAGACTGTGGGACAATTAGTAATTCATGGTTAATCATGTGGACTTCAAAGTGACATATCAGAGGAGGGTAAAGAATCTCAGACTAGAAGTCCCCTAAACCCCAAATATGGCTATAGACCTAGAGCAGAGTTTCCAGAGAAGGAAATCAAAATAGAATGAGCCATCCCTGTATCAGTAAGCAGTTGAATTGGCTCACCTATGATGTCTAAGATTACCCACGGTTCCTCAGAGGAGATGATGGTGTCCTTTGATAGGGCCATTGAAGGTTTCCTGGGCTTCTTCAGTTCTCAGAGCAGGAAATGAGGGTTCTGGCTGTCATAGGCCCTCTGTGGGAGTGGGGATTGTCAAACCCAGGTACCATGAGTCAGGCATATTAGCTGCCTCACATTTGGAGCAGGGCCCTGGTGGTGGCTTGGTGCAATCTCATGCCCAGTGTCCAGTCCTCTTGAAAGTAAAATAGGAGCTCTTTCTCTGCTTGTTCCTGGATTTTTCCTTAGATGATTCTTTTGTGTCATCACTGGGTCCCAATTGTTGAATACAGAAAATGTCATGTCCAGTATTTGGGCCATAGATGTTTGGGATTCCCATATGAAGTATTTGTAGTTTACAACAAATATCTGGGGCTTATTGACAGATGAAATTGTGTCCTACTAGTGCTTCACTCTGCCTGGAAGATGGACCTATATTGGTATATTTACAAAAGACTGCTACTCATTGGTTATGGAAGGCAGCTGGATTTTCCTCTGTGCCCTATATGACCCCACTCACTTCATCATAGTTAACAGACTTTAATGCACCTTTTTCCCCATGGTAAGAGCAGCTAGCATATCAGACATCATTTCTAGTCCATGACTAGTATTATAGTCCCAGTTTGGTTCTGTTGAAGGGAGGACAGCCTCTCCGGGGTGGTTTCCTTCCCTTTTCAAAACACATTATTCATTTGCATAGGTCCTAGACTCTTGTAGGATTCATTCTTTGTCATTCATCTGGGCAAGATGAATTGGACATCTTGTCATGGTAAGTCAAAAGCAAGAGTAAGTTTGAAACCATCTACAAACTCACTAGGGTCTTCTGAAGGTTGTCCTAGTCATTCCTTACACTGCTGGACATCTGCTACTGAAAAGGGAACCTGCGCTTGAGTATTCCCTTCTACAACAAGACATCACTTAGGGACAGGATAAGTTGTGAGTTAAAGGAGTAAGAAGCACCACTTTGGGTTTGACCTACAGGGCTTAAAGCTGTCTGTGTGGGAATTAATTCCCAGTGGGACTTAAGGCTGTCTGAGAAGCATGAGGAGGGGACTGAGGAACACTGGGTTCCTCTGGGGCACCAGGTTCTAATGGAGCTCCTGAGTCACTTGGAGGGGATGGGCCTGATGTATTGGCCTGGGGATTATAAGGAGATGGTCAAGGAGACCTCCCAGTCTCATCAAACAGGTCAGGGAGTCCCACATCCTCATGAGAGGCAAGTGGGGAACTGAACTGGGGGTCTCAGGACAGGGTCATCGAGGATATCTTTCTCTTCCTTGAGGAACTCTCTAAGTATCATAGTTCCAAGGAAGTCCCATTTAATAGTCACAAAAGCCTGCACATGAAGGATTTCATTTGATCTTGTATGTTATGAGCAGAAATGCTGTAACTGGAGAATAGTTTCATAGTTTAAAGTAGCATCCAGCACCCATATCTCTCCACTTCCCAGTATGTACTGAACCCAAACCATACTGCAATCCTGGATAAGCTGTTACTGTTTTAGATTGTCAGAATCTAGCCTTTCCCATTCATCAAGGATGTGGCCTAGTGGCGAAGACAGTGAAATCCACGTGGTAGTGAGGACCAAGAGATTTCCCACTGGATCGCCTTGAGTCCTAGAGAGAGAAGGAGACAACTAGGTCTTGACTCCTGAAGATGGCTTCCCATGCAGAAGAAGGAGACCCAAGGGCCCCACTAAGCTTCCCTTATGAGACCCTAACACAGACCAGACAGATGTCTCTGTCTGAATCTTTAGTGATGCCAGCGTCATTCACAGAAGAACAGCAGAAAGCCCCTTGAAAGCTTTGTCTCCATATTGGATGCCCAGTGGCTCCTTACAGAGAAGGGGGTTAAGCCACTTGCTGGCCTTACACAGTCTTTGACTCCCATGAGGTAAGGGTGGAACGTTTTCCCCAGCAAAGTTCCCTTAGCCTCCCAGTTGAGCCCTTTCATGGCTAAACTTGCAAAATGGAGCCAGTTGGGAAAGTTATCTCTTGCATTTATTTTGATAGTAAAAAAAATTTAGAACTTTGCTTAAAGGCAGTAGATGTGGAAATATTTTTTTAAGAAGGGGGATGCCTCTGCATGTATATACTCACAGTTACCTTAGTTAAGCTTCAAATGCTATTCATTTGTTCTGCTCAGACATCAGGCATATTTTTTTAAACTACCTGCACTTAGAAAAGGAAGAAATCCGGCCTGGAAGCAATAGCACCAGGTGAGATTTAAGACAGGGAGGAAGCCAAATCAGCTAAAGCTGTATGGGATGTGGGCCTGTGTGGACAGCTTCAACTCTCCCATGCACATCACACTGGCAGAGAGGTGGGCTCAGCCACTACACACACCCTGGTCTGGCCAGTGGAAATCTGTGGGGCATTGTCCCCAGGGGGTGCGGCCCACCAGCCCTGCCCAGCACTGCTCAGAGGAGTTCTACTTCTGGCACTAGCTGGGATCCAGCTCTCCTGGCCATTGCCACCTCCCTACAAAATCTTGGGTTTTTTTTTTTGTTTCTGTTTTTGTTTTTCAAGGGAAATTTTTTTTTCTCTTCTTTGTAGGAAGAGCCACTGTGCTGGTTAAAATGATTTAAGAGAAAAAGATGTCCCAACCACTTGTTTTCCAGAAGCCCACATGTTCTCCAAAATCAGGGGCATAACTCCTAAGGGTAGTTAGAAAAGAAAAAGGGGGGGGGAGATGGCCACAACTGACATAGCCCACTTCTAGCTGTGTGCAGAAGACAGCATGTTGGCCAGCCACGTGGCAAGGCAACATGATGGCGCCCCAGACCAAATTACAAACTGAGAAAGAAAACCATTTACAAACTAGAGTAAGTGGAAAACAGGGTAATTTCCAAAAAAGATAGAAAAACAAAAGAAGTGTGCCCATCGGACCTTACTTGGTCTCCCCATGGCTAACTTTGTCAAATAATGTTATTGGGTAGGTCTTTCTAGAAATAGCTCATCAAATATACTTTACTGGGTTTGGGAGTGCTTGGATCTCCTTTTGGAGTTGGTTTCCAGGTTCTCCATGTCTTGAACAAAGAATTGAATGAAACAAGCCAAAAAGAGTAACAAAATTTATTTGAAAAATTGAAGGGGAAAGGTGAGGGACAAACTGGCTCTGCAGTGCAAATTTGGGAGCAAAAGGGAGGGAAAATGAAAGCAAAACTCAAAAGTGTACCCTGGGGGACACAGGGTGGGCTGACATGAGGTAAAGGCACAGTAGTGAGCTCTTCATGGCACCTGTGTCCTTTTATGGCATCTCTGACTCACGGGAACCCTCGAGAACTTCTACATATGAGATCTTGGGTGGTGGTGCTGCACAGATTCTAGGATCCCACTACACTTCTCTCCTCAGCTAGTCTAAGCCATGCCCTATCTCCTATCTCACACCTTCACATCAAAATTTCAAGTCAAACTATAAAGACAATGTGCTGTATTGTGTATACCTATTGTGCTGTCAATTTCCAGTTCAAGTTAACTCTTCAGTGTATTGTTCTGAAGAGCATACTTCCTAGCTTAATCCAAAGGACAAAACAGATTCTCTATCTAATTGTTATAATTGAAAACCTCTTTAATATTTAGACTAGTTGGCTCAATAAACCCACATTTGGAGATCCCTTAAAAGGTCTTTTCTGGACCTGTGGTATATATGACACAATTGTGACTATTCTCTCTTTGCTAAATATGCCCGCCTTAGCTTTGCTGTTAGTCCAGAATAGTATGCACTATGTTAGGTTGAAAAATTAATCCCAAAATATCAACATCTTTGCACAATGAAGGCTTATTTTTTCAATGACATTATCTATTCAATGTATATCAGAGATAGAGGGGCGTGAAGGATACTTTCTATATCATCACTTTGTAATTCAGGCTGATGGATGCTCCACCATCTGGGACTTCTAATTTCATTGGCTAGAGCTATTCATATGTCCCTGTCTAAGTGAAAGATGTCTAAGAAATGGAGTTTTCAAAGATAGGAAAGGGAGAAGTTAAACTGTCATTATTTGTGGACGATATGGTACTCTACACAGAAGACTCAAAAACTCTGCCAAAAGACTTCTAGACTTATTGACAGATTCACTAGAGTAGCTGGATATAAGGTCAACACTCAAATTCAATATGCTTCTTGTACACAAATCACAGACTCATGGATAATTAGGGAAACAATCCCTTATACAATAGCATCCACAAAAATGAAATATCTCGGAATCAATCTAACAAAGGAAGCAAAAGAACTTTACATTGAGAACTACAGCACTCTGAAAACAGATATGGAAGAGGATATAAGAAAATGGAAAACCATCCTCTGTTCTTGTTTAGAAAGAACCCATATAGTGAAAATAGCGATACTTCCAAAACTGCTATACAGATTCAATGCAATCCCGATTGAAATCCCAACAGTATATTTCAGAGAACTAGAGAAAAAAAAATCCAAAAATTCATTTGGGGCCAGAAGAGATCTAGAATGGCTAAAGCAATTCTAGGCAACAGAGACATGGCAGGGGGTATCACAATCCCCAACTTGAAACCATACTGCAAAGCCACTGTGATAAAAACAGCATGGTACTGGCAGGGAAACAGACTAGAGGATCAGTGGAATAGATTAGAAGATGCAGAAACAACTCCAGACATATTCAGCTACCTCATCTTTGACAAAGGAGCCAAAGATCCTCACTGGAGGAAAGATAGCCTCTTTAATAAATGGTGTTGGAAAAAATGGATTTCAACTTGCCAAAGATTAAAGCTAGACCCCTATCTTTCACCATGCACTAAACTAAAACCGAAGTGGATTAAAGGTCTTAATATTAAAACAGAAACACTAAACTTGCTGGAAGATAAGTTAGGTAGAACTCTTGAAGACTTCAACATAGGAAATGACTTTATGAACAAATCCTAAGTAGCACAGGGACTAGCACAAAGAATCAACAACTAGGATCTCATCTTATTAAAAAGCTTCTTCACTGTAAGAGAAACCACCAACAGAGCTAAGAGACAGCCTACATTCTGGGAAAAATTTTTTACCAGCTGTTCCTCAGACAAAGGTCTACTATCTAGAATAAATAAAGAACTAAAAAAAATTGGAGCCCCCAAATATAAAGACCCAATTCAAAAATGGGCATCTGAAATGAACAGATATTTCTCAGACAAAGACATAAAAGCAACAAATAAACATATGAAAAAATGTATCACTGGTCATTCAAGAGATGCAGATGAAGACAATGCTGATATTCCACCTCACCCAGGAAAGAATGGCTGCTATCAAGAAATGAAGGAATGCTCCTGCCACTCATGGCCCAGAGGAAAGGGCTTTTGCACTGCTCCCAGCCCAGAGGAAGGGGCTTCTGGGACCTGGGCCACCCTGCCTCTCCCAGCCCAGACGTAGGGGCTTCTGAGCCGCCATCCCACTGCTCCTGGTCCAGAGAAAGGGGCTTCTAGGCCACCATCCCTACCACCACTGCGGGCCCCTGTCACACCTCTCCCAGCTCAGAGGAGGTGAGCTGTGTGCGTGCCAACACCACCACCCCGCCCCCCCAGTTGAAATGAGAAGACATGTACATAAGTCTCAAAACCAGACTTCCAGATCACCTACAGCAATCCCAAAGGGAAATGAGATGGAACACTCTGATACTCAACCACCTGGACCCACTAAACTGGCAACAAAAGGGGATCTGGAAAAAATGAAATCAGAAATAAGTTCTCAGATAAAAGGAGAGATTGTGCTCCTAGTGCAAGACATGATTAATAAATCTGGAGAGGAGCTGAGGAACGTGATGTAATCCCAACATGGGAAACAAATGGAATCCATAAAACAGATGCAAACAGATTTCCAGGAGATGAAAAACTCCATTGTAAGTCTACACAGCAGAGTGAGCCAATGTGAGGACAGAATTTCAGATATAGAAGATAAGATTGCAATCAATGACTAGGAAAAGAAAATTTGCTTCAAAATTATAAGGGAATACAAGAAATCAATAGAGCAGCTGCTAGACAATGCCAAAAAGAATAACATAAGACTGATTGGAGTCAATGAAGAAACAGGAGAGTGTGCAGACAACATGAGAAAACTCTTCATGGAAGTAATGGCAGAAAACTTCCCAAGCAGGGGAAAAGAACTTGACTTACACATAAGTGAGGCATATAGGACTCCAAATAGCCTTGATCAAAAAAATCTACACATAGGCATATAATTGTTAAGATTCCAGAAACTCAACAGAAGAACAAAGTTCTACAAGCAGTTAGAGAAAAGAAATCACATACAAAGGAAAGCCCATCAGAATCACAGGAGACTTCTCAACACAAACCATCAAAGCAAGAAGAGCTTGGAGTGACATATTCCAAGCCCTAAAAGAAAACAGCCTCCAACCCAGATTGATGTACCCTGCAAAACTATCTTTCAAAATGGATGGAGAAATGACATACTTTCATGACAAAGAGCACCTCAGGAACTTCATGAATACCAAACTAGCACTCCAAAAAATTTTACACAATATCCTAGGAACAGATATTGAGGATCACAACCCCAGGAAGCAAAGCAGAATGAACCCATCTGGCATGACAAGATATTAAATGCAAAGGAGGAGAACCCACCAAAATGAAAATGTCATGGCAATTATAAGTCAAGACGTTTCACTTATGACTATCAACGTTAATGGTCTCAATTCACCAATCAAAAGAAATATATTGGCCGAATGGGTCAAGAAGCAAAATCCAACAATATGCTGCATACAAGAAACACACTTCATTCAAAAGGAAACTCATAGACTGAAAGTTAAAGGGTGGAAAATAATACTCCATGCGAAGGGAACACGAAAAAAAGCAGGAGTAGCTATATTCTTTGCAGATCAAGTAGATTTCAAACCAACACTGATTAAGAGAGACAAAGAAGGACACTACATCCTTATAAAGGTAACAATCCAAGAGGAAGAGATGACAATCATAAATATCTATGCACCAAACACTAGTGCACCCAACTATGTAAAACAAATACTAATGGACATGAAAAGTCATATATGCACTAATACAACTGTAGTGGGGGATCACAAGACCCCACTGTCACAAATAGATAGATCAACTAGACAAAAAATAAGTAATCAAACACTAGAACTCAATGAAACTCTTGAACAAATGACCTTAACAGATGTTTATAGAGTTTTCCACCCCAGAAAATCAGAATACACATTCTTCTCAGCTGCACATGGATCATTCTCCAAAATAGACCACATACTCACACATAGAACATGTTTAAGTAACTGAAAAGGAATTGAAGTTATCCCCTGCATATTATCAGACCATAGTTCAATGAAATTGGAGATCCATAGCAAAGAAACTCGAAAAATTTCATAAACACGTGGAAATTGAACAAAACACTTCTGAATAACCAATGGGTCACAGAGGAAATTAAAGAAGAAATCAGACAATTCCTTCAATTAAATGACAATGACAATACAACATACAGGAATCTATGGGACACAATGAAAGCAGTCTTACCAGGGAAATTCATAGCCGTCAATACAAATATTAGGAAAGCAGAAGGAGCCCAATTAAACAACCTAATGCTGAACCCCAAGATTCTAGAAAAAGAAAAGCAGGACAACCCCAAAGCTCATGCAAGGGAGGAAATTAGAAAGAACAGAGGAGAAATCAATGCAATGGAGACTAAGAGAACAATACAAAAAATCAAGGAGGGCAAGAGTTGGTTCTTCAAAAGAATCAACACAATTGACAAACCCTTAGTTAACCTTATCAGAAAAAGGAAAGAAAAGGCCCAAATCCATGCAATTAGGAATGAAAGGGGTGAAATTACCACAGACTCAGCAGAATTCCAGATGATCATCAATACCTACTTCCAGAACCTATGCACCAATAAGATGGACAACACACAGGAAATGGACAGGTACCTATATACATATGAATTACTGAAGTTGAATGAATTAGACCTAAAAATTCTAAACAACCCAATATCAACCAATGAAATTGAAAATGTAATAAAAAACTTATGAACTAAGAAAAGCCCGGGCCCTGATGGCTTCACCACTGAATTCTACAAGACATTTAGAGAGGAACTACTGCCACTACTGTTTAAACTCTTCAATGAAATTGAAAGGGAAGCAATACTCCCAAATTCATTCCTGGAAGCAAGCATCACCTTGATCCCCAAAGCAGAGAAAGACCCAACCGAAAAGGAGAACTATAGGCCAATCTCACTAATGAACATAGATGCAAAAATCCTTAATAAGATACTGGCAAATAGAATGCAGAAGATCATCAAGAAGATCATACACCCTGATCAAGTGGGATTCATCCCAGGGATGCAGGGATGGTTCAACATATGCAAATCAATCAGTGTAATACTCTATATCAATAGAGTCAAAGACAAAAATCATATGATTATCTCCATAGACGCAGAAAAAGCATTTGACAAAATCCAACATGCATTTATGATAAAAACCTTACAAAAAATTGGAACAGATGGTCTCTACCTCAAACTGATAGAAGCCATCTATGAAAAACCAACAGCCAATATCATACTAAATGGTCAAAAATGGAAATCCTTCACACTAAAATCAGGAACAAGACAAGGATGTCCACTATCACCACTCTTGTTCAATATAGTTTTGGAAACATTAGCCACGGCAATTAGACAAGAGAAAGAAATAAAATGAATAAAGACAGGAAATGAAGAAGTCAAATTGTCATTATTTGCAGATGACATGATACTGTATATAGCAGACTCCAAGAACTCCTCCAAAAGTCTTCTAGACTTAATAACCAAATTCAGTCAAGTAGCTGGTTACAAGGTCAACACACAAAAATCAATAGCTTTCCTCTACAACAATGACAGACTCACTGAGAGAGAAATAGGGCAAATAATTCCTTTCACAATAGCATCCAAAAAGCTGAAATACCTCAGAATCAACCTAATGAAAGAAATCAAAGACCTCTTCTCTGAAAACTATAGCACTCTGAAAAGCGAGATTGAAGATGATGTCAGAAATTGGACAGACATCCCCTGCTCCTGTGTAGGAAGGATTAATCTAGTGAAAATGGCCATACTTCCAATACTGCTAAATAGATTTAATGCAATTCCAATTGAGATCCCAGCAGCATACTTCACGGACCTTGAGAAAACAATCCAAAAATTCATTTGGAACAAGAAGAGACCCTGAATAGCAAAAGCAATTCTAGGTAACAGAGACATGGCAGGGGGTGTCACAATCCCCAACTTGCAACTATACTACAAAGCTACTGTGATAAAAACAGCATGGTACTGGCAAAGAAACAGACCTGAGGAATGGTGGAACAGATTCGAAGATGCAGAAACAATGCCAGACACACTCAGCCATCTCATTTTTTATAAATGGAGCCAAATACCCTCACTGGAGGAAAGATAGCCTCTTTAATAAATGGTGCTGGAAAAATTGGCTTTCAACTTGCCAAAGATTAAAACTAGATATGTATCTGTCACCATGCACTAAACTAAAATTGAAATGGATTAAAGATCTAAATATTAAAATAGAAACGTTGAACCAGTTGCAACAGAGTTTAGGTAGAACTCTTGAAGACATCTGTGTAGGAAAGGATTTTATGAACAAAACCTCAGTTGCCCATGAACTAACACAAAAAATCAACAAGTGGGATCTCTTCTTATTAAAAAGCTTCTGCACAGCAAGAGAAACCACCAGCAGTGTGAAGAGACAATGCACAATGTAGGAAAAAATCTTCACCTGCTTTTCCTCAGACAAAGTTCTACTATCTCAAATCTATAAAGAACTTAAAAAGATCAGACCTCCCAAATGTCAAGACACAATCCAAAAATGGGCCTCTGACATGAACAGAATTTCTCAGACAGAGAAGTAGAAATAGCAAATAAATACATGAAAAAAATGTTCAACATCACTGGTGGTTCAAGAGATGCAAATGACAACAATGCTGAGATTCCACCTCACTCCAGAAAGAATGGCTGCTATCATGAAAACAACCAATAAGAAATTCTGGTTGAGCTGTCGGGAAAGAGGAACCCTTCTCCTCTGCTGGTGGGAGTGTAGACTGGTGCAACCACTGTGGAAATCAGTATGGAGATACCTCAAAGAACTAGGACTGGAACTCCCATTTGATCCCGCTATTCCCCTGCTGTGGATCTTCCTGAAAGAATTAAAAGAATCATACCACAGTGATATATGTGCACCCATGTTCATAGCAGCACAGTTTGTGATAGTTCAAACTTGGAAACAACCCAAATGTCCATCAACTGGAGACTGGATAAAGAAAATGTGTTTTTTTTAATAAAATGGAGTACTACTCAGCCATAAAATATGAGAAATTAGAGACATTTATAGCTAAATGGATGCACATTGAGGCAATACTCTTAAGTGAAATAAATAGGACACACATGTATAAATACAAAATAGTTTCTCTGGTGTGAGAAACTGAAAGTGTAAACAAGGATTAAAATGTGTAATAGGTAATGTGAAATAGGAAGAAAAGGGCCAAAGGGGAATGAAGTGGGAGGTGTAGGGGAAAGGAAAGAAGGGAATGCAATTATTATATGAAAATAGAAAAATAGGAACAAAATGTTTGTAAATAGGGAGGGATGGAGGGGTTGAAAGGAAGGCTGGGCAAGGGTGAAAAATAAGAACCAAGAGAGATTATGTAAAGTTGCAAATTTGCAATGATGAATGTCTTTATATTGTATACCTAAAATGTACCAATGATTAGAATGAATAATCAATAATGCAAAATAGGAAGAAAAGGTCCAAAGCGGTAGGGGTAATGGGAGGGTCAGGGAAAAGGAAAGAAGGGAAAGGAAAAATGATGAGAAATGAAAAAAATAGAAATAAAGTGTTTGTAAATAGGGAAGGGTGGAGGGGGTGAAGGGAGGGCTTGGAATGGAGAAAAAATAAGAACTAAGATGCATCTTGTAAAGGTATATGTTCCCAATGAGAAATTTAAATGTGTTGTATACCTAAAATGTACCAAGAAAAGAATTTAAGAAAAAAAAAAAAGAAATCATAGAACAACAAATGCTGGCAGGGTTATGGAGAGAAAAGAACTCTTCTCCATTGAAGGTGGGAGTGCAGACTGGTGCAACCACTGTGGAAATCAATATGGAGATGCCTCAAAAAACTAGGATTAGAGTTCCTGTTTGACCCAGCTATTCCCCTGCTGGGTATCTTCCCAAAAGAATTAAAAGCATCATAAATCAGTGATGTATGCGCACTCATGTTTATAGCACCACAGTTTGTAATAGCTAAAATTTGGAAACAGCCCAAATTGGCCATCAACTGGAGACTGGATAAAGATGATATGTATTTTTTTATAAAATGGAGTACTACTCAGCTATAAAGAAGGAGAAACAAGACATTTATAGCTAAGTGGATGCACATTGAGGTCATACTCTTAAGTGAAATAAATAGGACCCACATGTGTAAATATCGAATAGTTTCTCTGGTGTGAGAAACTGAAAGTGTAAATCAGGATCAAAATGTGTAATAGATAATGTGAAACAGGAAGAAAAGGTCCAAAGGAGAAGGAGAAGGGGGAGGGAGAGGATGAAGGAAAGAAGGGAAAGGAAAAAACCGAAAACAAAGTCTTGTAAAGAGGAAAGGGTGGAGGGGGTAAAGGAAGGGTAGGAGAATGGGGAAAAAATAAGAACCAAGATACACCATGTAAAGGTACACGATCCCAGTGATGAATGTAACTGTCATTGTATACCTAAAATGTACCAGTAAACTTAATGAAAAAAAAAAAGAAATGGAGTTTTCCATGTGCCTACGAGGTACAATGTGCACCTAGATTTGGTATGCAAACATGGTCTCTGTCATAGCTTTCAAGATACAGTACTATCTTATCCTGGCTCTTCTGATCATCTGACTGTCTTTTCTCTACCTCCTCAATAGACTTCTTCTCATCTCACTCATTGATGCATATGCGTGCTGCAAATTCTCATATCCAAGTTCATTGATATTTGCTGTCCACAATTATCCCTAGGTAGCTTCACTGCTGAAGTTATAACTACTACGTGGTTTTAACTTCTAAATAAATTAATCCAAGTCCTGTTCTACCTACAAAACTTAAAGCATAATCAACCAGAATTTAGTCAAAGGTATTCTTAACCCACTATGAAAAAACATAAACATTATTTTCCCCCACACTGACTATCTGTACTTGAGTAGAAAATGTACTTTTCCCATTTATTGCCAACACATGCCTCCCTATCATCCCTATCATTTTCAACCAATTTTATATATCAACTTATGCTATGGTGAACAGTCATATGATTCAACATTAGCAAAGATGCTCTTGTGTGTATGTGGGGGGTGAGGCTGATTATCATATGATTTGCATTTCAATCACTAGATTTCGAGTAAAGCTCATTACCATCCATTAGTGTTGGTAGCTTCATTCAATAAGTTGAAAGTACCAAAGTGCAAAGGCTGAGGTTTCTGGCAGAAGCAATTTGGACTTAAGCAAGCAACACTGGAGCCCTGCCAGAGTTTCCAGTTTGCCTGCTTTTCCCTGAAGATTCTAGACTTAAAAGTATAACAGCAAAACTTAATTGGATTTTTCAGACTGGATGCTGTTTTATGAAATCCAGAATATATATATGCAAGGGCTGATCAAAATATCTGTGGTGTGTTTAAATAATAAAAGAAATTCTTACAATAAAAGGCATATTGCTATTACTTTCCCTTAAAATATTTCTGCTTTCTTCAAACACTCTTATCCCATAGTTAAAATACACTCTTTAATTGTGCTGTAGTGTTTTCTTCAATGTTGTGACTATTCAAAACACTTCCTTTTCATACTTAGTTTGACTTTTGAGAAGAACCGGAAGTTTCCAGATTTGGTGAATAGGCTGGATACAGGCACAATGTTTTTATGATTCTGTCTTTCATTTGGGTCACGCTGAGAAGCAGCAAGCATTGTATTTTTGATTGTGCCTTAAAAATACTCATGAAAGAGGGCTACTAGAATTGCTTGAGAATGTGGCAAAGGCAATGGAATAAGAGTACGCAAAGCCAGGGGGATGATTTGGATGGGGGGTTAATGGCAACCCTTCTTTTGTTGTAATGTTTTTTTTTCAATTTAAACATTCTCCATATATTTTCTCTCAGAAAGAAAAGGGCCTGAACTTCAACAGGTTTATGTCATGGAGGGAGGGATCTTGGGCGAAACCAGAGTTCTGGGGAGGATCCTGGGGCTGATGGGAGGATGTGTCCCAAAATAGCAATGTTCAAAGAGCCCAGCCCCAGCTGTCATCCTGGGACTCTTAAGCAAAGGATGCCATGTGGGTGTGTCTTGCCTACATTTACCCTGCAGGGAAGTACCTAGGTGGGTACAGGTTTGCTTTGGTGATCTTGTGGCTCTGGTCAGTAGAGGGAAGAACCCTTGCCTCTGGTAGATAAAATGTTGAGAACACAAGGAGCGTTGGCTGGAGAATATGATTGTCTCATAGCAACCTGGCCCTGCAACCGAGGGATAACTTGGGCAGCAGTTGGTCAAATGTGGTCACCTCCCTCCCTTCTGTATGAAAGGTGAGGTCCTGGGTATGAGGGGAATGAAGTCCTGTTGGCAGAGGATGAAATCTCAGGATTATTCTTAAGACTAGGTCCCCAAATTTGTATTTAGAGTATCATTCTCTTCTCATTACACTTTGGGGTGAAACTCGGAGATCCTGGTCAAACACTCAAGCTGAGTATTTCCTGGAAAGCCTCAGGGAATAGAGGGCTTTGGCTAAAGAAGTAGTCCAGATTCAGCAGCTTAGAAGAAACCTGGATCCTAACTGGAGGCAAGTTTAAAGCCTTGGGTGTTAATGAGAAGATCGTCCCCCAAAAGAGCTGACAACACAAAGCAAAGGTCCTACATTTCTTTCTGTGAGATTCTAGGTAAGTATATTCATATGTGAGGGACCCTGCATTCCCTGTATGGGGCCCTGTTCTGATGACAAGAGGTATTCCAAGCTGTGTCAGGAGTAAGGTCAGAGGCCTGAGTGAGGGCCAAGCCCACGTGTGGACACCAAATAGGGGACCCCATACATACTATCCCCTCTCTCATCCCTGGGAATCACCAGAACTGTCAGCCTGTACTGCCCCCTTTTTATTTGGAGAGTCACAGGTTGGCTGAACTAATTGTATGCCCCAAACCTGCAGAAGGAGGAGACTCAGGCCCTTACTGGGGTCAGAGTGATGATCCTAAATGAGGACTGGTAGAATCACACCTTTTCTAAAAGAGAAGACAGAATAGAATGTCCCCTAACAGTGGAAACTCTAAAGGGGCCAGGCATGGCAATCATGTGTACAAGAATCCCTTAGCTTTTGATGCCAATAGTTCAATGTGAGCCCTTGTCTGAGACAAAGGGCAACTGGTGAGCATGGGCAGTTGTACCAGGTCATATCTAGAATCACAGGTATGGTCCTGAATTAGGACAGAAGACTGCAACATGACCATGTCACAAAGAACTGAGAACTGCTGGCAAGGGTGGTAGACTCAGCTGCCCTTTCACTTCCTCCAAATGCATCCCAGGAAAAGGAGAACTTTGGGTGGAGGTGTCAAACTTAGTACACACAAGGCACGGGGGCCAGGCACTGCTAACACTTGATTTTATGCTCTTGAATGTGACACGATAAGATCCACGACCACAGTGTACAAGGGGATCCCCAACAATTAGAATTGTTAACTATATTCTTACCATTAGTGAACCAAGGAAGCCCTGGCCAGCAGCAGCCTAAAGCTCCATTTGATGATTTATCCCAGATTTTCAGAGGACAGGCTGATCAGACTAGGAGCTCTGTGGTTTCAAGAGCAGTGCTTACCAAGAAACGTGCAGAAGAATCTTTACAATGCCAGGACGGTATCTCTGTACTGAAGGAGCTAATGCTTTCACATTCTCTGTCCTCCACGTGCCTTCCTCACCTGTTCTTCTGCCCACACTCTGGCCTGCTGTCTCTGCCACAGTCATCATACGTCTGAATCAAAAGAGTAATCTGTATGCCCTTAGAAGCAATGCCAGGTCCAAGGGGGTTCCAAGGGACTCCAGAAAGCGCAGGCAACTGTGACTTAGGAGAATATATTGTGATTATTATTTTCTCCTCCTTTGGAAGTTACCACCGACACAAAATCTGCTTCTCAGTCACAATGTGCTCCCAAAAGGCCTCAGAGAGCCATTTGCACCACTATGCATACCTGTATGTCCATGCATATACCATATTAAGGAGCCACCTGTAAAATAGAGGAAAAGCAACATTCTCCTCAGACCCAACCATCTACCTGCAGTCTCCCAGAGGTTCTCTAACCAAGATAGCTAGCCCATTGGTGCACTACATTCTGCACAAGTACAAAAAGAAAAACCCTATAAGCATTACTGTGATCATCCACTAATTTTCCAAAGTATTAATTGTCACTCTATTTCTAAGCAGATGTTTGATTTTAACTATTTGTTATAAATTGTAAGAGTATTTCTTACTTTCCACTGACTCTATCTTTTTGAAAAAAGTTGGGAACAAAACAACAGTTTTACCAATTTAGCAACTGGGCTTCCTGGTTTCTGTTGGAGTTTCAGGCACTCCTGTGACTGCTTTTACACAGGAGTTGCACACAGGAAACTGGTCAACTTTTTGCAGAGATATCAGATTTCCTCAGAAGCTTTTAAGCAAGAGCTAGAAGCCATGAATCAATCATGAGAGTGAATTCAAGATGATGACTCCCCTAAATGATTGGGAGACAACTACTTCCAAATGGAGGAGACATCCAGAGCCTTAGGAAGGGTGACTTCAATTCAATAGGGGAAGGGGATCGAATTCTGGTGATGTGAATGTGAGGATAAGCAATGGGGAATGGTAGAAGTCTCACAGTACAGCTGTGGAGTCCTTCAGTGCACAGTCCTACCTGTCTACTCTTGTAGGCCCTGAAAGGACTGTGGTCATATATGATGCCTCCTACTTCCAGCTCAGAATTATCAGAGAAGTAGATCCTCCATTTGAGAGGAGCAGCTTCAGCTAAAGAGGAAGCAGAGTGACAGGACTGGGCACATGTCCAGGTGAGCACTGAATGTGAACTAATATGAGCATCTACTCCAAGGGACACCCATAGAGCAAGCCTCAGGAAATGCTCAATTTTTAACGTTTCTTGCAGAAAATGTCATATGATGATTTTCTTGAAAATGTGAATGAATGAGACTTTTGAAATCAAAACATAAAAGAGTAAGAGAAAGCAGAAATACCATTTGACCCACCTATTGAGGGATCTTTCTAAAAGAGTGAAACACATGGTAATATAGACATACACTCATACCCATGTTTATAGCAGCACAATGCACAAAGGCTAAATGTTTGAAGCAGCCAATATGTCCATCAACATACAAAAGAATAAAGAAAAAGTGGGACCTATACATGCTGGAATATCACTAGGCAACCAAGAGGGACAGATGTGAATCATTTGTAGGAAAATGGAGGCAACTTGAAAGCATAACAACAAGTGAAATGCACTGGACACATAAACTTAAATACAGTATTGTTTCTCCCCCATGAGTGAGGTATCAATGAAATATAGAGTAAAGTGAAACACAGAAGAGCGAAAGCAGAAGACAAATCTTCTGCAAAAGAGAAGGGGAGCAAGAGACAGAGGGTGGCAGGGGAGAGGAGGTGACAGAGACACGGAAAGAATTGGGACGTATTGTGTACATGTACCAACTACCCACAAGGAAGGTAAGCATTATGTGACCAGAGAGAGGGGGGTGCAAGAGGGAGGAGAAGGGAAAGGGATCAAAAAGGCTTCAGATGTGCTACATACTCGTACCTACTCACTAAGGTCACTGTAAACATTATATACTGCAAGCATGTACTAGAGTACAAAATAAAACAATCACTGAAGAAGAAAATAGTAAAAGATTATAAGTTCTTGGATAATATGATTCATTTCAGTCTTTCTTGAAAACTGAAAAATTGTATGTGCGTTCCTCAGGTGATGCATAAAAGTTAAAAGGCATTAAATTCTTCATTGTTAGATCTCATATTCATTTGTTTATTCTAAGCAGGAGCTTTGTAGGGGAGGCGTGGATTTCCCCTGCAGGTGCAGAGAGAAGGGTGGGGGCCGTAGGTCCCAGGAAGAGCTCTTGTTTGTAGCCAGTCTAGATTCCCGTTCCGGGGACTGAGGGGAATATGTTTGGAGGCCGGTGGACTCTACTCAGTCCCAAGGAGAAGACCAGCATTCACAGAATACATGGGCTTCTGGGAGGCATTGGACAGAGCATCCAGCGGAGGTGCCTATTGTCACCTGGAAGGTGGGACCAAGAGCTAAAAAATGAGGACCTACCTGTGTGGGCTGGGCTTTGGGTACAACTAGTGTCAAGCTGATGACCATGGCACCTGCCGGCAAGACCTGTCCACAGATATGGAGGCTCACAAAGTCCTCCCGTGTAGCGAGTCTTGTGATGCTCTGGTAGGTGGAGCCCCGTGGGCATGCACAGATTTCCTGGTCTGTGATTGAATTAGCTGTGGGCTTGGCTTGGATGCTGTGTGACACTGGAGAATAACAGGAGCAATCCCAGGCTCTGCTGAATGTCAAGGTGGGGACCCAAGCAGCACTGACTTGAGCACACTGCAACCCCTTTAAGGACTCAGCCCTGATCGTAGCTCTGGAGAATCCTGGTGTCTGCAGCAGGGGTGTGGATCACCCTCATTTCCACTCTGAAAGCTAGGACCTGGTTGTGAGAAGGTCAGGGTCAAGTCCCCTGAGGGTGAATTCTCAGGACGCTTCAGCATTCAAGGTAAGGTTCCTGGATGCACACACAAGGAAGGGACCACCCTCTCCTCTGTATGAAGAGGACCCCTATCAGTTCCACACCAGCCTCAGCCCTAAGAGTTCCTGGGCTAATGGTGCAATGTTAAGAGCACCTCTGCTGGCTGCCCTCTCAGACTTAGGCACCTGGAGTCTCTGGAGTGGCCTTGTGTTACCCAAGAGGAAAAGGCCCAGGGACAGAGAGAAAGGTCTTCTTGCCCTAAAAGGAGAAAAGTGAAACACTAAGTCCCAAGAAGGTGATATTTTTTCAAAATAGGGGGCTATGCAGAGCAGTGTCCCCACAGTTACACATGGGAATGAGCACCCAATAAGGGTAGTCAGGTTGTGAACCTAGCAACTTTCCCTCTAGTGAGTGACCCAGGACAATGTGGGATTTGATTTGTGACTTTTGCACTCAAATCAATAGAAGGAGTAGCCATAAATTCTACCAGGAGTAGAGGTCAGAATCCTGCTTCCACTGAGGGAGTCAGGCCCCAGAACTGTGTGGTCTGAGAGTCCCGTGCTGGCTCTCAACACATGAGGGCCTTGACCTTATGTGGGTCTGTCCTGGCTGTGAACTCAGGTCGAAAGAATATGGCGACATGTGTCACAGGGGCATGGCTTCTGGACAGCAGAATACACAGTCCCAGGGATGGGGCAGATCATGGTGAAGAGATGGAAAGAGGAGATGGAGGCTTCTCAATCCACTGTAGAAACACCTGCACTTGATGTAATCCCAGGTAGTGCCAGGTGAAAGCTAAGATGCTCAAGTGGGTGGTGGCTTTACCATGACAGACTTACGGAGAAAAGAGTTGGCCCTAAGGGATAAGGACCCCGGTTCAGTAGAAGGAGAAGAGCCCTGGGCTACTGGATGTGTCAAAGAACAAATCGTGAATGAGGAATGACTCAAGAGCTTTATGAAGAACAGAGGGAACACAAGAAATCTGGCCTCTGCACCGGATGCTGAGCAGGAGGGGTTAGAGTTGTGAAGGCTGAGGTGCTCCCTTTGTCCTCACAGCCATAGTTTCAGGGACAAAGAGTGCACAGTTTACTGGGAGAGACCCACAGGAAGGACATTTGGCTCCTGATAGGAGTTGAATTAGGAATAGTGTGCATGGGGAGTCTTTTCCATGAAAGCAGTGATCCACATAGCACCTTGTGCTTGCAAGGAGAACCAGAGGAGCTGGGCAGTGGTTACATGATAACTCTCCCACACTTCATCCAAGGACATCTAAGGAAGATGAGGAACAATGTCACAGTGGGCAGCCTTAGAGTAGCAGTGGAGAGTAGCAGTACATGCCAGGTGGGAAGCCCCTGAGAGCTGAGGCATCCTTATGTTCCTTAAGAGGGCAAAACAGAATGCCTTCTCTACTGTCAGCCTTGGAAGACTATAGGCAGGTGTGGTGTGGACAAATGAGAAAATAATCACACGATCTACAAAATTCTGAGGGAGTGGTGAACATCAACATGTCTGGATTTGCACTTTGTAAAGATGGAATAATGAGGGAGAACTTAGAAGAGCACCTAATCGAAACGTGGGGTTTCACAAAGTCTAATCCTCTCTCTGCCTTAGGAAAACACAAGCAGAGGTAGGCAGATATAGTACATGTTCATGTCCATTCTAGAAATGAATATGAAGTCTGGAAGCTTCAGATTTCTGTGTCGTGGAGGACAGTCCATGCATGAGTGGGTGCTGAAGAGAACAGCAAGCCCAGCAGAGTGGGATCCCACAGATCACAGGAGCAACAGGATGTCCCTCACACTTTCTTTGATCTCTGGGTTCTGCAGAAAGTGCTTAATTTTAGCTTAATCTGAGCTGAAAGGACCCAGGTCATTAGAGGGCAGTTTTGTTATGGGCAGAAGTGATAGAGAAGGCCCCAAGGCTTCCGAGAGCTCCACCCCTTATCTGTAGGGGGCCCACACACTTTCTCTGTAGGGCAGGCATGGGAAGCCCGAGGCATAGATGTCAAGCAGAAGTGCCCCTCAATTCCTCTGCAAAAATTCCAGAGAAGTGAGGGTGTTCTTCCAGTGGATCACCAGGAGCATAAATGTCCATCATCCCAGAGTCAAACTGGACACCTGGGATCAGAACCACGAGGAAAATATCACAGGGCCCCAAACTGAGACCCACACCTTTCAACCTCTGGAGAATGTGGCAATACAGCCAGGCACACCCACCTTGACATCCTCCACTAAGATTCAGCCATGGTGTCCTGACACTGAAGAACACTGAGCCCAAGGTCCTCGCAAAAGACAAAGTACATACAACAGGAAAGGATGGAAGGTGTCACTTCCTCAACCCCACATGAGAGGACAGTAAACAATCTACCTCTTTCTGGCAACAGAGGCTTTGAATTTCCTCAATTCAGTTATCAACTGAAACTTTAACATTGCTCCATATCAAGTCCAACTAAAATGAGTAACTGGTTTGCACCGTTCAGCACCAGCCAGCAGAGAGGCATGTTTCATACTGGATATGTAGACAAGATGAGGCTTCTGTGTGTGGATTGGGGCCCAATGAGCACAGGATCGAGAGAGCACCAGAGATCACTCAGCATTGCCAGTCTGTAGAAGTAACTGGGAGAGAAATCTCTGCATTTCTGCATGATATAAGGTCACTTTGAGCCATTAGCCTCAGAGTAGTGCAAGAAAGAATGTCCTGGCCCTGTGAAGTCTCTGGGCAGCCATGCTGAGTGCAAAATTTGAGAAACCTTGAACACATGGGGAGCACTTGTTCTCAGCACTGGAGTCCTAGAGAAGGGGGCAGCCTAAGAGCTAAGACAACTCTCTCCACTGGGTGTCCACTTGCTAGGGGAGGAATCAAAAAACCCAGTGGGGATCTAGAGCAGGGGAGAGGTACTTCCTAGAAGCCAGTGGTATCTTCCTGATGAAAGTGCTCACAAGATCTCATTTTCCCTCTTCCAGGTTTTAGCAACACGTGCTCTCCAACTGACAGTAGTACCGGCTGTCCCCGACCTCAGCCATCATGTCCAGGGGAAAAGAGCTCATAATGAAAAAGGGATCAAAGATGATGCACTAGTTTCTGTACAAGTATCAAATGATGTAGACCATGGCAAAGGGTGAAATGCTGAAGGTTCCCCACAAAAGGTTCCTACCACAATTCCCCGAGATCCTAAAGTTAACTTTGTAATGGGCAGAGCTGCTCTTTGGCCTTGAGCTGAAGGAAATCAAGCCTGGTCATGGCTCCTACACTCTCGTCAAAAAGTTAGATGACTCCAACAATGGGGGTCACATCAGTGGTTTGGACATCCCCATGAATGGGCTTCTGATGCCTCTCCTTGGGTTGATCTTCTGAAATGGCAACTGTGCCTCAGAAGAAGAGATCTGGGAATTCCTGAATAAGATGGGAATCTATGATGCAAAGGAACACATAGTCTTTTTTTAAATTTTTTTTTATTTTTCCCCATTAACTTTATTGGTACATTTTCGGTATAAAATACAGTTACATTCATCATTGGGATCTTGTGCCATTACATGAGTCTCTTGGTTCTTATTTAGGAACACATAATCTTTGGTGAGCCCTGAAAATTCATCACTAAAGATCTGGTGCAGTAAAAGGATCTAGTGGACCGCCAAGCGCCTCACAGTGATCCTCCACGCTATGAGTTCCTGTGGGGCCCAAGGGCACACACTGAGATACTCAAGATGAAAATCCTAGAGTTTTGGCCAAGGTCAATGAAACCGTACCTAGTGCCTTCCCATCCCATTATGCAGAGGCTTTGAGAGAGGAGGAAGAGAGGGCCCAAGCCACAGCTGCAGCCAGCCGTGGCACTGCTGCTCTGTCTGTTCCAGGTCCCAGGGAAACCTCCAACATCTCCACCCCCGAGTGAGATGGGAAGAGGCATCTGCATTTTATTTTGGAAAAAGCCTTTTTACCTTATGAGTAGTGGGAAGTTGACCTCCAACTCGATGTGTCATTATGTATTCCCGTGTTCTGTTATACACTAGCAGCTGTCATATAAATTCTTTGAATAGAACATTGCTTTAGACTAGGACCCACGGTTATGAGTAACATGGATCACACTTGTATTGTTAGTATCCTTTAATACTTTTAAACAATCTTTGAATAGGCCTTGAAAGGGAGATATAACATGGAAATGTGTAAGAACCCACCAAATGTAATTGTAGTCTTAAAATGGAGTAAAATAAAGTAAAGCATAGGCAACTGTTGTGTAGCCTTAGTCAACATATCTCTTTTTTGGTGAAAATCTGACATACACCTGGTTACATTAAACAATTGAAAAATATGGGTAAAATTAAATAATAATGCGTTATATTCCTTGCTCAGTGGCTCAATTTTTCTTATCCTCCATTGAGTATCTTCTCTTTGGAACGATGTGAGCTCATAGAAATGATGATAAGATTAAAGGGACTCTCCTGCTCTTAGCTGCTTGGAGCCTAATAGGAATTAATGAAGATGGTGGCTACACCCTGATACAGAAGAAATAAAACAGGAGTCCGGATGTAGGAGGGGGATGTAGGTGAGAGCAGTGGAGTGTAAATTCCCTGAACTAAATCACTTTGTGATTTGGGTGCTGCAGTCCCTTCTTGGGTGAAGAGTTTTAGTTAGAAGGGGAGAAGTGCGGCACCCCTTTTCAGGGAACTTTGCACCCAGTTTACACAGTGAAGCGTGTTTCTGAGTAACGGGGGCAGGGGGGTTCCTCTCCCGACCACATATGCTAAGAAGCCACTAGGCTGGCGCTCTTTGTCCTGAGCTGGGGGATCCCAGCTGTTCTGTTCTGTCAGGAGTCTGTTCTGTCAGGTGTTTATCTTCTGTATAAAGTGGTGAAACACACAGTCGGACTAGATATTGTTAGTGAAATAGCTGAAAATGGAGGTGTTTTGTTAGCACTGCCAGGAAAGGAATTACTGGTCTTCCTCACAAAGGTTAAAAGCTTTCAGTAGAATCCGGGTGAATCTCATGCCTTCATATTAAATAACATATCCCATTATCTGTCACATTTACTTATTGCTATTTGCTCCTCAGCATTTTGTTTGATTTGATTTTCTTTGTTCTTGACCTCTGCCTATCCTGTGACTTCTTTATAACCAAAACCTTCCCATGATGTGAATATTCTCTTCTCGTGTGAATATCATCATATTCACAATTGCTGTTAATTGAAAACACAATGTTGGCCACATTCCCTGGTGTTTTCTACGCACTATATATGTTCCAACAGTCCTAGAAGATGGGGTTTAGCAGACTCGCTTCAAAGATGAAGAATGCATTGGTGGTAAATGGCAGGGCTAGGACCACACCACAGGTCTGAATTCTTCTAGAGTGCAAGGCTTTATTCCCTCTGTCCTGAGACCTCAGTACTTCTGGGGACTCAAAATATTTCTAGAGGGATGAAATGTACCCTGTGCCCAATTCACTAAAAGCAGGCCTGAAGAAGGAAAGAAAAAAGGAGAATGCAGGCCACTGGGGAAAATCTGTTGGGTTCACGTGCCTGGAGGCCTCTTGTGCCTACCACCGCATTTCCTTGAGAGCTGACTCTGCCCTGGTCTCGGCCTCTTTGTCCAGCTGCAACACTTTCCCGCTTCCAATCCCCTTCCTCTGATTATTCCGCGGTGAGCCTGCTTGTCCATCATGGACCTGTACTGCTGTCCAGTTCTTCCCAACCTCGTCCTCTGGAGCATGCACTGGCTCCCAAGGAACAAGCAACCCAGACGCCACAGCCTTCTTTCTGCACAAACGCTCCCAAGTCCCTGGAGGTCGTCTCCCTCACCATGGACCCCTTCTGACATCAACAGCCCTTCCATGCCATTGTTCAGTTCGGCGCAGTGAAGCTTAGGGACTCCTGTCTCTCTCTGGGTGCTTCTACTGCACCATCAAAGTATTTTCAACCCACAGGTGTGTGCAGTTTATTTCTCCTAGAATGTACTGATAGAAAGGAATTTTTTAACCCACCTTTAAATTTATTTACCAGGGAATTTTAATGGAGTGTTTTATTTGAGATTGGCCACTGAGTATATTTACTTTCTAAAGTACAAATGTCCACATGTGCCATAACTAAACAGTCTTCCTGCTGAGGGACACAAGTGTTTCCCATTTGTTGTTATCATTACTCAAAGTAAAATGATGAATTATTGGGTAAATGTGCATTGTTCCTCTTATTCAAGATGCTGCAAGCAGGTCAATTGGTTGAGGCAGGAGTGTGACAATTATACATTTCCATAAATATTGCTAAAACTTCAGTACAAATTCTATATACCAAATATTGTTAGGAAAAGTTAAAGTATATAGATACGCCACACCCTCTTGCACATGTTGTATTATTAGGCTTTTAAGGTTTTGTTGAACATTGGGTTGAAATACATATTAGTTTGTGTAGAAAATGCACTTAATCCTTTAGTTATATAAATTGAGATGTCTGCAGTGACATCTTGAGTACCAGAATTTCTCTAGACATGCCTTGATATTCAAAAGCATCAATAAAGCATTTCCCTTTACTCTGAGAGTGCAGGATTTAGTCAGAATTAGCAGGTGCTAGGAACTGTTTCCAGACAGGACATGTTCTGTTGTTGAGGAATGTCTGGGAACATGGCGGCGACACCAAGTTTCAATGTCCATAAAGGAGGCATGTGGCAAATGAGCCCATAGACCTGGGGCAGCTAGTGATTAGGTTTCTGGTTGTAGAGTCAGCATTCAGGAAAGAAGAATTCAGAAGTAGAGAGAGCAGAGAAGCATGCGGAGGGCCTGGAAAAACTATATGTGTTTGTTTGGGAAATGCTGGAAGAATTATTACCATTTTAATTTTAGGGGGATCTGAGTAGGAAGACCTATTAGATACAAGGGATTGAGGGAAGCCAGACTACCATCTGCCCTTAGAATTTCCCCTTCCTCCCGTCAGGCAAAACATAGCCGCCTCACTTGTGTCAGCCAGTTATATTACTTATGGAGCCTGCAAAAATGCATGTTTCCGTTACTCTGAAATTCCAGGGTATGCTTGCCAGGTACTGGAGCTGAAAGTCTTCTTTGTGCCTCCTGGAGATGTGCTTCTCTTCCCTGGGAACAGTGAACTTTCTCCACTGAGCTTAAGACTGTAAGAGTGAGTGAAGTTATTCACAGATGCAAGACAGTCACAGATGATGACATTTGAGGCTGGCCAAGAGTAACAGTGCACTGTGAAAGGGCCATGCACTGCAAAGATGGAAAAATGGGAAAAGAGGAAAGACTGGTGCTAATTGCTTCAGTAATTCTACAGAAAAAAATCCCGTGGTTATTAAGCACTTGAATGCAGCTTTTTGAAAGTAGAGTAAATATAAAGTACATTTTGTATTTCAATACATCATGCAAAAATGTTAGATGTCTGAAAGGTCTCATAAATAAGGTATAAGAGAAAAATTCTTATCATCTGTTACTTCTTTTTTTTTAACATGGTTAGTGAAACCTTTAAAACTGTAAGTATAGCTCACAATACATTCCTCTTGAATGATGCTGATATAGATCTTGTTTGTTTAGCAAAGTTTAGGCAAACTTATTTCAATGAATAGAGTACAATGATGTTTTAGTCATACTTATCAAGACATTTCTAATGCTAATAAAGAGTAAATCAGTAGATAAGTGAACTCCAGGTCAGGCTCATTAGCTCAGAAGTATAGGAAGCTGGAAGATGGCTAGGGCCGCGCCTGCTCTTAATCTGTATCATTTAATTACTCACGCTATCCACTCAGCAGTAATGTTCCAAGATATGGACAATTTACTATGTGTGAGAGAATTAATTAAGGAAAGAAGGAATGGCTGTTATATGGACAATAAAAAATTTATAATAATTTGGTTTTTTCCCTTTTTTTTTTAGGTTTTTAGTACCTGTGTGTAATACATAATATTTATCTTCCTTATGGGAAATGGGTACATGCATGTAACACATACTAATTCTTTTATTCTTTTTTTTCTCCTTCCCTCTCTCCCACCTCCAACCATCCCTTGAATCCTTCCTTTTCTTTGTACGTGTTTGCAGTACGTAACATTTACATTCCTTGTGTAGAGTTGGTACATGTGTATATCACATCCCAATTCCTTTTTTCACTCTGTGTTGCTCCCCTCCCTCCCTCATCCTTCCATCTCTTGGTGTCCCCCCTTTGAGAAAAAATATTGTTAAACAGACAAATATACCAAAAACCAGGTGAAATAAATAACATTTTTTGCACGTAAAGTATAAAATATTTATAAATTGTAATATGTATCACTAGTGAAAATATAAAGTGAGATTCTCCCTATGTGTATAGAGCTTTAAAAATTATTCTAACAGTTTTCAGGTAGCTCAACAGCTAGAAATTTAGGTAAAGGTAATAACAAGATATACCCATGGTTTCATTTATGAGGATGTTTGTGCTGGCTAAGTATGAACCAAAGCCAAGGCTAAGGGAAAATCATGGCAGGTAGGGGCCTGCTGCTGACAGACACATCTGTGGACCTATGATCATTCCTTTGGAATCGGAAATAATAGGGGACACACTGAAAGTGCCATGAATCCTGCTTGGCCAGGAAAGGTAACTATTACTTTAATCTGGATATAAATGTAGATTGGTCCATTTCTTGGGATAATGTGGTGATATTAGGAAAATTTAGACGGCATGTGTAAAAGACAAGCTTATCCTAACAAATACATCAGCACATAGACAGATTTAAATTTTAGTGAATGAAATACACTAAGATAGATTGAATTATTAACTCAAGCTCTTCACCCTTCCCTGCATCTCTGTTCTTGTCATAGTCACATCACTAGCAGATTGTACTCCCTCATTGTTTATCTTTGTGCTCAGTGCTGTGCCTTGGCTTTGGCCAGTTCCTTCTGAAGCAAAGGTTTGCAGTGTGCTTGTGCATAGAGCTGTACTTGAACGTCTGCCAATACCACTAGAAAAAGTTCCAACCCGTCTTGTGGTCTGAGCCAACCCACTGTGTGAAACAGAGCCACCCCAGCCATTCTATAGATAGTGATGACAGAGGGCTGCTTCTGTGTTATGATGCTGAGTTGAGTGGCTGTTCATTAAGCAGCAGAGGTTAGCTAATAAGTCTATGATATTGCTTTATGATGAGCAGAAAACAATTGCGATACATGTTAAAATATATTAGTGTATAGATCTCTAAGAGTTCACTGTTTTTTATTTTGTTCATGGAGCATATTTATCCTATACTGTCTAGGAAGACAAATGCACTACTTAAAAGCAAGGATCACGGAAGCAGACACTTGATATTTGTATCCAAACCCTACTATTTCCTATCCATGTGATCTTTGATTAATTAACTTTTCAATGTCTCCTTTTTCACTAGTGATATTGGCATAAAGATAGTCTCTCAGTTTCAATTATATTGAGAATGAAATGTGAGTCATTCAGAAGTTTTCCTATGAAATCATAAGCATTATGTACATAATAACTATTATTTTCTTATCAAAAAGTTTTGCTAACTTTTCATTTCACATGCTGAGGCATTAATTAACGTTTGTTATAGTCAGGCATTGTGGGGCACTCCTGTAATCTCAGCACTCCTGAGGCTCAGGCAGCAGGATTGGTTAGAGCTCAACACCACCCTGGGCTACATAGTGAGTTCAAGGCCAGCCTGATCTACGTGGGGAGACCCTATCCAAAAACTGAAAAGTAAAAAATTACCCTTTAATACAGAGAGCATATAGACCCTATAGAGAGCTTTGATGTTTCAAAAAATAAATCATAGACATAATTACCACTTATAGTTATCACATGCTTTGACTTGACAAACCTGAAATATAAATAAATCAATGAGTAGAACACATGAGAGATGACAGGAAACTAGGAAGTAAAATCTGTTCCTAAGTTCAATCTGAGGTATCACAAAAAAAAAGAAAGAAAGAAAGAAAAAAGAAAGTAGAATCTTGCAGAGATGGAAGAGGACCATGGAAGACAGAGGAAAGGAATGGAGGAGCAAAGGATTGAAAATGAACAAGATATATGACATGTATGTACCAATTTACCCAAAAAGCAATGTTCAGAATTGCAAACATATAGTCATAAAAAAATAAATATAGCTTTCAGACAGGGGATAATCTGTAAAACACTATAGAACTACATCTATTAAAATCAGTTGATAAAAAGTACTAATGTTTGAAATGTTCGACCAAGGGTATCAACATTTTCTTAGGCTTAATTTCTTATACCGCATTTCTGTAGGATGAATAAAATGCTTCAGTGGACAACAATTTGCTTTTTGGTTATAGGAAATGACTAAGTAACAAAGAAGCGAGAAACTCATAGGAGTAAGCTATAAGGACATGTTGGTACTCAAGGATAAGTCTTAATGTATTATAATAAATCTTAGATAAATCTTATCTCTTTGGATAGTAAGGGAGAAAGATTAGAATATGTTGGAAGTGCTGCCTAGTCAAATTATTTTTATGTAGCTTTTCAATTTTTACTTAATTTTTCCAAGATAGAATTTTGTCATAATTACTAGCAAATAAAATACTACACTTTAACTTACAAAAATATTTTGTGCTTATAATTAAGTATGTGCATTTTGGGTCAGTTGGACATCCTTTACTTTATATCCGGAAGACTTTTGAAATTTAGCATTATGCCTTTTGAATTATAATACATATACAGCACATTTATTGCTAGATTCTCTTGTTATTCCCTATGTCAAATGACATTTAGTCTGTCTCGCTCTCATTGGTTAGAATCAATAAGATAAATCTCAATTATGTACTGGGATGAAATATATTTTCAAGTTCTAAAGCATTGTGAGTCAAATAAGTTCTGGGAGGTGGCTTGGGAATCTAATCATCCTTCATTATTTCTTTCCAATAGTTAATGGCACCTGGAATTTTAAACAACCAACCACATAACTAAATGTATACAGTAAAAGGTATTTGTTAAGTGAAATCTGCTTGTACTAAATGGAAAAAATTGAAACCAGATTTTTTGTTAATGTAAACAAAGAACTAAGCAACATAATTCAATCAGCATTTGTGTCTTCCTTTAAACAGTACTCTGAAAAAGAAGATCAAAGAGAATATCAGAAAATGGAAATATACCCCTTGTTCTTGGATAGGCAGAAACAACACAGTAAAAAATTGCCATACTTTCAAAACTGTTACACAAATACAATGAAATCCCAATCGAAATATCAAAGCATGCCTCACAGAACTAGAGAAAAAGGTCCTGAAATTCATTTGGAGCCAGAAGAGACCTAGAATAGCAAAAGCAATTCTGAGCACAAAGGCAAGGCAGGGGCATCACAATTCCTGACTGAAAATTATACTACAAAGCTACAGTGATAAAAATAGCATGGTCCTGCCCCCCCCCCAAAAGACTCGAGGATCAATAGAACAAAACAGAAGATGCAGAAACAACTCCAACTCCAAACACACTAAGCTACCTTATCTTTGACAAAAGAGCCAAACATATTCACTGGAAGAAAGATAGACTCTTTAGTAAATGGTGCTGGGAAAACTGAAAAAGAAGTTCAGCATCACTGGTCATTCAAGAAATGCAAATGCAAACAATGCTGAGATTCCATCTCACTCCAGAAAGAATGGCTGCTATCAAGAAATCAACCAATAACAAATGCTGGTGAGGCTGTTGGGAAAAAGAACCCTTCACCACTGCTGGTGGGAGTGTAGACTGGTGCAACCACTGTGGAAATCAGTATAGAGATACCTCAAAAATCTAAAATTAGAGGTTCCATTTGACCCAGCTATTCCCCTCCTTGGTATCATCTCAAAAGAGTTGAAAATATCATACTACAGTGATATATGCACACTCACATTTCTAGCAGCACAATTTGTAATAGCTAAATCTTGGAAACAGCCTGTATGCCCATCAGTGCATGAATGGCTAAAGAATATGTGGTTTTTATATACAATGAAGTGCTACTCTAACATAAAGAAGGATAAACTGGAGACATTTTTAGGTAAATGGATGGACCTTGAGACCATATTTTTAAGTGAAATAAATTGAGCACACATTTATAAAGCAGATCGTTTCTCTTGAGTGAGAAAATGAAAAGACAAATAAAAACCAAAATTGATGATGGATACTGAGAAGCAGCAAGAAAACATTGCAATGGGAAGGGGAACCAGGGAGAGGGAGGTGGAAGGGCAGGAATGGTAAAGACAAAAATAGGATAGAAGGGGAAAATGGAAATAAAGCTTTTCTAATAATAAAGGGAAGAAGCGTTGAAAGGAGGGGAGGGGAATGAAGAAAAAAAGAAGAATCAAGGTATATTGTGTACAGGTATAAATTCCCTTTAATGAATGCAATCATTATGTATATCAAAAGTGTATCAATAAAATTAATTTTTAAAATTTCAAGTTAAATAATAAGGATAATATACTACCCTGTATGTGCATGTTGTGATGTTAATCTCCAGCTCAAGATAACTCTTTATAGTATTGATCTGATCAGCGCACTTCCTACCTTAGGCCAAAGAACAATGCAGATCCCCATCAAACTGCTGTAATTGAAAACCCCTAAACAATATGCACCTGTTGGTTCCCTAAATCCACATCTGAGAATCTCCTGAAAGGGCTCTTTTCTGGACCTATGGCTTATATGACACTGTTGTGTTTATTCTCTCCTTTGCTAAACATGCCACTGCCTCAGCTTTAGTTTAAATAATAAATAAGGTAGGTTATGAAAGGGTGACAAATTCATCCCCAAATATCAGACTCAACACAACAAAGGTTTATTCTTTCAAAGACTTTCCCTGTTCACTGTGTATCAGGCATGGAGGGGGGCATTAAGGATTTGTTCCACATCATCACTCTGGAACTCCGGTTGACAGATGCTCCACCATCTGGTGCTTCCCATTTCATTGGCTAGAACTAATCATGTATTCCTCTTTAGGTGCAAGGCTTGTAAGATACAGAGTTTGTATGTGTCAGATGAAATATGGAGGAGCTGGATTTAGTGAATGTAGTGGACCCTCTGTCATAGTTTCAAAGACATTGACTTTTTTTCTTCTATTCATCAAATTGCCTTTTCTCCGTCTCCTCTATAGACTTCTCCTTCTCATATCACCCTTTTAAAAACTGCACTCTGCAAATTACTGCATCCAAGTATACTAAATGTTCATCTCCACAACTATTCCCAGGTGAATTCTTCTACTTCTATAGCCCTAGTGACTAATGATATGCTTCTAAATATTTTATCTCAAAACCTCATCTACACACAAAACCTCAAATCCAATTTACCCATAATTGATTAAGGAATATTTTGAACTCAGTGTGAAAAAACATCAACTCAATATTTTTCCCCAAAACTACCATCTCTTTTTGCTGCATTTATTGTTCCAGCTAATGACAACATCTGGTTTCCAACACAATTCTTCCCAATCTTTGCCACCATTACCAATTTTTGATTTAATGTTTCTTATTAAAGCTATGGTGTCCAATCTTTTGTTTGAACATCAGTGAAGATGTTCTTGTGGAAGAGGTCAGGGGAGTGGTATTGAGGGTGTGGAATGGGTTTCAGGGTGATTACAATATGATTTCCATTTCAAACACTAGGTTTTGTATAAAGCCTAGTACCCTCCATTCGTGTAGGTGGCGTCATCTAATTCAGCCTGAGGTGGACATCGGGACCCTGCCTGAATTTCCAGTCTGTGTCCTCAACCTTGCAGATTTCAGTCTTGAAACTAACAAAAACAGTGAATTGGTTTTTTTTTTTTTTTTGGTTTGTTTGTTTGTTTTAGGCTGCAGGCTCCTCTTATGAGTTCCAGAATTGCCAACACCAATTTATAGATAAGTGCTGATCAATATATATGGAGAGTGCCCAAATAATAAATCAAAGATTTGCAGTGAACGTCATATTGTTATTAATCTCCCTTAAAATATTAGACCTGGCTTGAAAAACTCTTATCCCAATAGTTAAAAGACACTCTTTCCTTGGGCTGTCCTAGCTGCCTAGATGTCCTGATTTTATTCAAAGCATTTCCCTCTCATGTTCAATTTTCCATTTGGGGAGGAGCCTGAAGTAGCCAGATCCTGTGAATAAAGAAAACTAGTAGTGACCATAGCTTTCTCTTTATTGGCACTGGGCAACTGGAGCATTGGTTATGCTTCAGAAAAACACTCATCAAAGACTACTTCACAAACTGTACCAGAAAGTGGCAAAAATGGTGGTATAAGTATGTTCAAAGCAAGGCAGAGTATTTTGATAGGACATTAATGAAAATGTAATAATTTTTAAATTTAAAATTTTTCTGTATATGTTGATCATCTTTTGTAGCTTTATGTGACTCACTCTGAGATCTTCCACTTGGGGGATTTCAGAAAGAGAATGGCCTTAAGAGCAGAGTTCATGTCACAGAGGGTGGGTCTTGGGAAAAACCAGTGTCTTGGGGAGGATCCCGCTGCTTATGGAAGGATGTGTACCAAAATAGCAATGTGTGCAGGGCCCTGCCCCAACTGTCAGGACTGGGCGTTTCAAGCTGCGGGGTGGGGGCAGGGTGGGGGATGTGGCTTTTCCGCAAAATTACCCTGCAGGGAAGTAGCTAGGTGAAGGTTGCCATTGGTGTTCAGTACAGGGAGGAATCCCTGGATCGGGTAGACAAAATTTTGAGGACCTAGGGGGCATTATCTGGAGAACAGGACTACTAGAGAGCAGCCCACCCCAGTCTACCAGGGAGAACTTGGGCATTGGTTGTATGGATAAGGTTACCTTCATTCCTTCCATGGACAAAGCAAGGTCCTGGTTTCTCAGAGGAGCTCTGGCCTGTTGTTAATGAATAAATTCTCAGGACTGGTCTTAAGGTTAGATCTCAGAATTTGTAGGTAGGATATCATTCTCTTTCCGTTACACAGTGGGTTGACCTTAGGCGCCCCCGTAAAGCACTCAAGCTGTATATTGCCTTGAACATAACAGGAAAGAGAGGACTATGTTCTGAAGAAGTAGCTCAGATTCAGAAAGTAGAGATCTAGGTCCAAACTGGAGTCAAGTTTAAGGTTCTCAGTGTTAATGACAGGTTCATTCCTCACAGGAGCCGACAATGCAAAACTACGTTCCTTCACTCCTTTACATGAGTTTCCAAGCACGGAGACTCATATGAGTCATATATGATTGATCTTATGCTGGTTGTATGGGGTCTTGTGCTGAGGACAGGATGTGTCCAAACTTTGCTGGAAGCAAGGTCAGGGGCTTGAATGAAGACTAAATAGGTAGAATAATTCAAAGAAGAGCAGTTCGCTCAGAATATACATACTCTGAGTCTTGGAAATCGCAAGAAAATCTGTCCTTCTGTCTTGCCCACTTTTCACCCCAAGTTCCATGCTGTTTCAACAAATTGTGTTCTTCAAATCTCCAGAAGGAAGAGACTCTGACCCGGACAGGATTCAGCATGATGACATTAGTTAGGACTAATGGAACCACTCTCTGTCAAAAAGAGGTAACAGGATAGTAGGCCCCACCACTGCTTGCACATTGACGAACCCTAGCATGGTGGCCATGTATGGAATTTCCTTGGGTTTTCATGCCCTTTGTTAAAAGATGACCATTCTCTGAGGGTTGGGACACCAGGCTACCTTAGGTATGTGTACCAGTTCCTATCTGGAGCCATGGGAAGGATCCTGAATGAAAACTGAGGACCTCAATATGCCCATGTCAAAGGAAGCCTCCACTGAGCTATTAGAACAAGGGGTCCCACACATGAGTTGTAGATTGAAGTGAATTTTCACTTCCTCTAAATGTGCACAGGAAAAGGAGGACATTGGATACAGTTGTTCAAATTTCTGCATCACAAGCAAAGGAATCCAGGGATTGATTATATGTAATTTATGTTCCTGAATGTGACTCAAGGTGACATTCTACCCCAGAATAGAAGGGGATTCCTAACAACTATATAAGCCATCTGTACTCTTACCATAAGGGCAGATAGGAAGGGGTGACCACCTGCAGCTTATGGGGCAACTAAATTATCTCCACCTCATTCTTGGAGTACAGGTTTATCAGAACAGGAGCACTGCATGTTCCAGATCAGTGATCACAAGGAAACTTGTGGAGGTGTCTTCATAAAGCAGAGGAGGTTTCACTGTGCATGAGGTGCTTATGTTCTCTTATTTTGTCTCCTGCAGATAGGTACCTACATCATCTGCTCTCCCGTACACCTTCCAACCTGCTACCCTTAGCACAGTATTCACCCTTGGAAGGCATAACAGTAATCTCTGTGCTCCCCAGAATCCATGCCAGATCATCTGGGAGACCCAGGGACTTTAGGAAGTTCAGGTTACTGTGTTCAAGAAGAATATATTATTCTCTTTACCTTCCCCTAAACTGGGGTTACCACTTGCACAAAGTCTGCTTCTCAGTCAAAGGGATCACAAGAGGTCTCAGAAAGCCATTCCCATCATTATGTCCTAAGTTATTTAAACCCTAGCATCATATCAAGGAGTCACCTGCAAAAGTAAGAAAAAGTAACATTCTTCCTAGGATTCACCCTGCACCATGGAGTCTCCCAAAGAGAATAGAAAAAACCAGCATGATGCTGTGCTTCACCATGCCCATGTAGAAAATTTAAAAAATCATTAGAAAAAAAGATATGTAGAAGATTATTAATAAAAGTATAAGAACTGCTTGCTTGAGGACCCAGGAAGAACTTCTTTCAACATAGAGGTGGTATTTGGTTTGAACTTAAAGGAAGTTGAATCCACCAAATACTCTTACATCCTTGCTAGCAAAAGGAATCTCTCAAAGAATGGGAGGGTGAATTGTGGTAAAGGATTTCCCAATGAACAGTGTCCTAATGAACCTTCCATGAAAGACAACCGTGGCACTGAGGAGATCTGATAATTTCTTAATAAGATGAGAGTGCAGGCTAGAAAGACATGCTTATGTTTCCAGGAAGCTCATTTCACATGATCATGTGAAGCTGAAATACCTGGAGTACCACCATGTTCCTGAGAATTATCCTGCACACCATGAATTCCTGTGGGGCCCAAGAGCCTATGCTGAGACCAACAAGATGAATGTCCTGGGGTTTTGAGCCAAGATACTGTCCCCAGTGTCTTCCAGTCCAGTTCGAAAAGGCTTTGGGAGAGAAAGGGGACCACAAACCACGGTTATTTTCAGTGACAGCACTAATGCCACAGCCAGTGAATAGTCCAGGCCCAGGACAACAGCTCCTCCCATATATTGGGAAGGATTCTTCTCTCTCTAGTTGAAGACAGAGATAATTGTGTCCAGTACCTTACAGTGGGAGTAGAGTGGAAGAGATTGAAGGGGACAGCGGATGACACATTTTCGGGGATCTGGGTTATGGCACAAATATTATATTATATACATGTTATTATACATATTATATACATATATGTTATATTATAGATATATATTTCAAATTTTCTTTCAGCATTATAGCCTAACCATATGACCTATATTGTTCACACTTGTTTATCACTTTAAGGGTTTTGAGTTACAGCTTGTGACGGGAACCCGAAAAAAAGCAGGAGTAGCTATCCTCTTTGCAGATCAAGTGGATTTCAAACCAACACTGATTAAGAGACACAAAGAAGGACACTACATCCTTGTAAAGGGAACAATCCAACAGGAAGAGATGACAAACATAAATATCTATGCACCAAACACTAGTGCACCCAACTATATAAAACAAATACTAATAGACATGAAAAGTCATATGTGCACTAATACAATAATACTGGGGGACCTCCATGCCCCACTGTCACAAATAGATAGATCAACTAGACAAAAAATAAATAATGAAATACTAGAACTCAATCGAACTCTTGAACAAATGAACTTAACAGATGTTTACAGAGTGTTCCACCCCACAAAATCAGAATACACATTATTTTCAGCTGCAAATGGGTCCTTCTCCAAAATAAGAGTTTTGATATTTTTTTATGAAACATGAAAATTTTTGTATTCTACTCATCTGGTGCAAAATCACATGAAGATGAATTAAGCATTTCCTTTAAACGATGAAAAACTTACAATAAAACACATGGATTATAGCAGTAGGAAAAGGTTTTGAGAGTCACCATTTGCTTCCTATTTTCTCTCTAATATAATTCAAAATGAATTACTGTGTGTTTGTCTTGCTTATTCATGAATGAGGACTTAATCAGAGTATATCAGATGCCCATGCTGTCCAACTTACTTATTCCTTATACATCAATTGCAAATTCATCTTAGAAGGCTCTGTGCTGGAAATGAGAGGATGCAAAAAAGAGGTCCAGTAACTGACCATACAATGCCAGGGTGCAGAAGTACCTGTTATACAAAGAAATGCACTGATACACAATGTAGCCAGAAAGGATTAATGAAAAGAGGAGATAAGAAGGGAGGAGAGTTGTTTAAGATGAGAGTGGTCAAGTGCAAGTTTCCTGATCAAAGTAGTATGGAGTCTAACAAACTGCAAATCCCTCATGGGAGACAGTCTAAGTGAGGCTGCACACTGGGCTGGTTGAGGCTGTGAAGGTGGGAACAGGAGCCAGGCCCTAGGATAATGCATCTCAGCAGAGAGACACTAAGCCTCACAGGCAGAAGTGCTCTGAGCAGTTAGTATGGGTTCCTGTGTACCAGACAGCATCTCTACCTAGGGCAGGGAAGGAAAGTGGACTGCTTACCGGCCCCAGCACTTCACCCTCAGTGCACACACAGGGTTTCTATGCACAGGGTCTGTAATGAGTTTCTGTGTGAGAAGGGAGATATTCCCAAGGCTTTGGGTGGATGCATAGAAGTCCCTGTGCTCCCCTATTTGCCCCAGCCTGGGAGATCCTGAGCCTGCACCATTAAAATGACATTCTACAACCTTACCTTGTCTGTAATCTGGCTGTCTCTTGTCAAGGTGTGCATTTGGAGTGGTGGTGAAATGAATGAAAGAAAATAGGTGTAGTTTACATGGAACAGCTGCAGAGTGGGACAATAGGCTTGGGTGCTTCAAATAACTTTTGCAAGGTTTCGATTGTATCTACTAAGGAAATCTTACTCATTCTGACATTGACTGACTTATCATTTAAGGGAAAATAGTGATTAGTTTTCATTCTAAATAGCATTTTATCTCATAAGAGTTTCTTGGCCTAGAAAGTTCCATAATTTTGAAACATCCTGCATTAAAAACATGAATTCCACTGTTATAGACTAACATTAAGAGACAAATTAATTATAAGAAGTACAGATGCTTTATAAATATCAGTGGCATGTTGCATTTATTATGCACATGAGTTCGTGCCTCAAAAGACAGGTTTTATCCTACCCACTTCACAGAAGCAAAGTCTAGGAGTCACAGAGAAATGTAACGGGCCCAGTTTTAAGCAGCTGGTAAGTGATAGGGCAGGACAGTGGATCCTGACCTGTAGTAGAATAAAGCATCTGCTCTGTCATGCCTCCCAGGAGAGAGCTAATGTTGTGTCCTTTCATTCAAATTTCCTCATGGTACTCCCAAGTACATCTCATGTTTTAAAAGGATTCTAATTTAGACTTGGGGATCAATTTCTAAGGAACAGGTAGTGGAGACAAGGGGGGAAGGAGAAAAAAGAACCACATATGTGTCACAACATACTTTCAAAAAATATTTAAGAACATATATTCTCACAACCCTCTGCCAGCTAGGAGGAGCTTTACTTCTCTTTATATCTTTTATTTTCTTGCCTTTATAACTTTGAAAGAAATTTAATTGCACCCAGAAAAAAGGGGTTTTTGCCATGAATCTACTGCATTAGAATACCTAACAAGAGCTATGAAAATGAGAAAGTGATTAAGATGTGTGCACTGAGGAAAGAGATAATATATGGTGACAAGATGATTATACATACAAAGTAAAATATCTTCAAAACATGATGGGCTTAAATTCAGTCATCTGAACATCTTCCTTTCAGAAAGTTCAATTTTTTGTGTAGAAATGCATACCCTTTCTGGGAACTTCAAGAAAGGTGTAGTTGCATGATTTTTCTCTGACAGCATGTATTCCTAGTGTCTCTACCTTGTGTTACAGCTTCTCAATCTTTAAGAGGGACAAATTCTCTGCAAAAGATGTTATTGAGAAAATGACCAAGGAATATTAAGACCATGGAGTTTGCAAGTGGGTCTTTGTCCAAGGAGCAGGGGTCAAGATCAATACTCCCATTAGAAGGCCTCCTCCACACAGAGGAGCAGCACACCAGATAGAGTGGTCAGGCTGAAGTTCTCTTCTTTTATTCATAACGGTTCTCTGACAGTTCTCTCTTTCTATATGGATATTAGCATCAGGATTCAAGTGGGAGTCTGTCTCTGACACGTATTATGTTTGGGACCCCAAATGAAGAACCTGGGAATATGTACCCATAGCAGAGTGGGCCACAGATTCCTGATCCTTATCTCAGTTTCCAAAACCTCCCTAGAAGTATGTGGTTGACCCTCATCTCCACATTGGAGTTATCAGGAAGATAAAGAGCTTGGTGTGAGGTGTGATGACTCAGGTTTGTAGAAGGGCAATTCCTAAGGTCTACCAAGAACAGAGTGAATACCTCTCGGCGTGCTCAAGCATTAATCCATGATGAATGGAGATGCCACAGAATCATCCCTATGGTCAGACATGAGAGACTCAGCCACAAAGGTCTGACTCAGGCATCAGCATATCCTTCTCAGGAGGATCAGAAAAGTATGGAATTGCTCTGTATCCCTCTGCCCACACTCTGCAGAAGGAGAAATGTTTGGATCTCCTAATGGTCAAAAATAGAATTCTGAGTTAGGACTCCCAATGGAAAAATTAATCCTATCACAGCCATTTGAGAAATTTTTCACTCATGAGAGACCATGCCCCTTGTGGCAAGATAAAAAGCTCTTTATTTCCACCTACTGAACTCCAGGGAATTGCAGGTATTTTGCAGGTAAGGTCCTCAAATCCACAAAGAAAGGAGGTCCAGATGCTACTAGAAGTCAAATCAGGAAACTGAAAGAGGACTGAGGAGTCAGCCTAACCCTGAATAGAACCAAAATCAGACAGTCTGGCTGCTTCTACTCAACACATAAATTCCTGAACAATAAGGGAGCTTGAGGAATCACCATCAATTTTTAAATTAATTTTATTTTTGAACTGTTTTAAGTTCACTGCAAAGCTGATTAGAAAGTGCAGAGAGTTCTTCTATGTACCCTACACACACACACACACACACAAACACACACACACACTAAACCCACCTTCTCATAGCAATATCCCACATCAGAGTGCAATATTATGTACAACTAATGAACCTATATTTGCCTGTCATGATAACCAAATTTTATAGTTTATACTTGGGCAAGTTCTTTGTGTGTAGTGCAGAGATTGGTTTTCACAAATGCGTAATGATATGTGTTCACTGTGACAGTCATACAGGACTGTTTCACTGCTCTGAAAATCTTCTGTGCCCCACCTATGCTCTTCCCTTAAATCCCTGGCATCCACTGATGTCAGTTAGAGCTTCCATAGCTGTCCTTCACCCGTCCATGTCATAGAGGTTATGTGGTATGTGCGCTATTCAAATTGCCTCCTTCACTAAGCAATATGCATGTACAATTTCTCTATGTTGCCCATGTTTAGAGAGATAATTTACTTGTACTGTCAAACACTATTCTATTGTCTGGATGTGCCCCAGAGTACTGGTCTAGTTCCATACTACAGGACATCTTGAATGTTGCCCAGTTTTGGCAAATAAGCATAAATTACTATAAACATCGTGTGCTGATTTCCATGAAAAAGATTTCTAACAATTTTTAAAAAATAAAAAAGAAGACAATTTCTGTATCAGATGATGAAAGAAACTTGTAATGTGTCGTTGATGTGGTTTGCTGTTGTGCATCAAAATCAGGAATTCATAAGCATTACACTGACACAATAGCCAGATGCCTGAATTACCTGTTCCTGCATTATCTGCTTTACATGGGGTCCCCAATCTTGTCCACTGTGTCTGAGCACATTCTCTAGGCCTAGGATGAGGTCATAGTGTGTGTTTCATGCTTGGGATAATCTCTCCCAGGTCCATGGTGAGACTAGAATCTCCTAATTGCTCAACATTCTGCAAGAAAAAAGAAGTGTCCTCCCCATCTTGCTCTTCCATTATAGGGGGTACTCAAAGAATGGAAAAAGCCCAGTGCACAATCAGCATTTACTGAGGTCAATGGTTTGGATTTTAGCCATGTGCATAGGTGCATAGTGGTGTCATATTTCTGTGTTAATTTGACATTAACAAATGACATATGAGGTTGACCAACTTCTCATGTGCTTATTTATCATTTCTACATATTTTTTGGTGATGTGTCTGTTCAGTTCTTTACCATTTTGTTTACTGATTTGTGCATTGTTAAACAGGGAGGACATTTTGTATTTTAGGATCATGTGGCTTTGTTAAATACATTTTGTGAAAACATTTTCTCCTAATCTATCAGGTATGTTCTCTTTTCCTTGAGGATGCACTTATCAAATAAAAGTTTGAAATTTGTGAAGTCCCAATTGTGAAATATGTCTTTCATGAATGCCCATCACATCATCCATCAGATGTAGAGGAAGTGAGATCGCAAGTCTCAAGTCTCGGTCATCAATCAGCAGGAGGGAGACACCACCAGCCTGCATGTGGGCCAGATGAGATATTTGAGTCAGGTACTAGGACTGGAGAAGTGCTTGACAAAGGAATCTGCTGAGCTATCAGAAGGAACAGAAAGTTCCCTGGCGAGCTGGTTCACTGAGGCACTTCTGTGTTTCCCTTGTGTGGGTCCTAGAGACATTTAAAGTGTCAACCTCAAGAGCATGAATGGGAGGAGAACCAGGATCCTGCCAAGAGTTAGCAAGACAATCCTGAAGGTAAATACAAAAAATTCCTCCACTGCAGAACACATGACCTAAATCTCTTAGAAATATTTTCCTCATATTTTCAGAGAGAAAAGTAGATCAGTGTGTTGTTACTCTGACAAAGCATCACCTAACCTCGGCTCCTTCTCTTACTTTTTTTTACCCTGAAGATGAAAACTACAGTTTCACATTAATTTTTTTCAATTTCTATTTATACATTTTTGCAGTACATAAGGATTATATACATCTGGGGGAGTTGGTACATGTACATATAACATGTTTATTATTTTTATTTCTCTAAACTTTCTCTTTTGTACCTGTTTTAGTCAATTTTCTCCTTGCTGAGACACAATGACCAACATGCATAAGTTAAAGGAGGGTAGCTTTATTTTAGCTCACATTTCATCTGTAGATGTTTCAGTCCATCGTCAGCTGGCTTTAAGGCAGAGCAGCATGGCACAGGACCATGGGCAGAGGACAAACAGCTCATGGTGTGGCAAGCAGGAAGCAGCAAGCAACAACATGGACCCTTCCTTTCTCTTTTATCCCATCCAGGGTACAAGCCTATTGGATGATGCCCCCTACACCCATGGTAGGCCTTCCCATTATCCACATCAAGTACTATGCTAAACCAATCAGTGGACTAATTTAGTTATCACACACTCTTAACACATATTTACACACTCTTAATCCATATTCACACACCCTAAGTCAAGCCTCCCAAAAGCACCACTTATGAGCTCTAGTGGCCTTGGAGGGATATCTAGAGACAAACCCCAAGAGTCTGCATACCTAGTATTTCACATAAAGCACAAGTTCACAGACAAATATAGAGGAAAAACTGTGTTGGTAGAGATAGGAATATTTCAGTTTAAAAGATCAATAAAAAGCAAAACACAAATGAAGCACTAGCATTCCATATTTAACAAAAATTAGCATATGATTACAAATATTACCTGGTAGAAGATTACAAAGAGCATGATTGTGATATATTTAACATACTTAATATATTACATAAATAACATATTTAATATATTTTCCTCTTTTTAAATTCACCTTTCTCATCTCTATCAAACATATGATTATATCAGGTTTTCAAAGCTATTTGAAAATATAATTTTAATTAAACAGGCAAAAAAAACAGACACAAAAACAAAAGAAGGTTGGCTAGAAATATCTATGTATCTATCTGTCTATCCGAAAGACAATAAAATGCAGGGAAAAGTAAATATGTCCTCAAAGGAGTAATATATCCTTTCATTTTTTTTTCAAAGTATTAGTTGAGGCCATTTTATTTCTAAAAAGACGTTATATCTTAAAGCCTTGTTATGAATTATGAGAATATTTTTCACTTTCCATAGACTCTATCACTTCCAAGTAACTTGGAATCAAAATGATAGATTTATCCGTTGAGCAACTCAAGTCTCTGCTACTGTTGCAATGTCCCAACATCAAAGCAATCCTGTAATGGAGACCTCTTCTTTGAAGTTTCAAAGAGGAAACTATGCAAGGCGAAAGAATCTCCAAATCCCTCAGTGAAAGAGGAAAAAATGAAGAAATCAAGAAGATTCCCTTGTATGAGTCATCCAGAGCCTTTGGGGCAGTGACTTCAGTTTAGTAGAGAGAAGGGTATCAAGCTGTAACAGATGTGAATGTTAGGACTGGGAATGAGAAATCATAGAGCACCAGAGCTAGAACATCTGGTCCTATAGTGTTGAGTCCTAGCTGTCCATTCTTGCAGGTCCTGAAAGTACTGTGGCCACAGAAGGACCTGACTTCGAACTTGAAATTCTCAGGGAGGCAAGAACTCAATGTAAAAGGAGCAGGGTCCCGGGATTTAGCTCAGTGGCACCGCACCTGATTCGAAAGTGCAAGGTCCTGAGCTCAATCCCAGTACCAGAAAAAAAACAAAAAACAAAAACAAAAGACTTTCCTTAACATTTTTGGGGTCGGGGATTTAGCTCAGTGGTGCTGCCGCCTCCCTTGCAAGCGCAAGGCCTTGAGTTCTATCCCAGGTACAAAAAAAAAAAAAAAGCAGATTCAGATAAATAGGATGAAGAGTCGCAAGATCCGTCCCGTCTCTAGTGAGCACCTAAATGTGGACTAAATGTAGCCTTCACCCAGACAAGAACCCAACAAAGAACACCCCATAAGTACCCCTCCTGTTTGCCCTAGGATGCCCCAGGCAGACATTTCAATCTGTTGTCTACTCGAAAGGACTCATGGTCATGAGGATCTGGTCAAATTTAGCAACAGTTTTGCTTAAGGAAGAAATCTAGAATCTAATAGGGATCAAAAAGAGGAATCTAGATTTTATGAAAGGACGTCCGCTAGCAGAAAGATCCTCAGAGGAAAGACTCCCCACCTTGAGGCTCCAGGAAGAGTAAGGAAGCTGTGTGACTCAGGAGTGTAGAAGAAGGAATTCCAGACTCTGCTGGATATCAAGGCGAGGAACTACGGAGTTCTGAATCACTCTGAAACAGTGCGGTCCCTTTAAAGACTCGTCCCTGATGAAAGCTCCGGAGACCCTGTGCATGTGGGGCCGGATGTGGACCACCCTCACTTCCTCAGAAACTGCTGGAGCACACCCTGGGCGGCGAGCAGGCGAGGGGCGAGCAGCGAGGCCTCTGGCTTTCTGCCGCTCCAGGTGAATTCCTAGTGTTGGTCTGGGGTCACATTAGGGTTCCTACATGCAGACTGAAGAGATTCTTCCTTTCCTCATCAAAGGGGCTGCAGGCTGGGTTTGGCGAAGCTCGCGTCTAATCCGTCTAATCCGGGAAACTCAGAGACAGAGGCAGGAGGGTGACTATGTGAGGTCAGCCCGGGAACTTACGGACTTAGCGAGGCTCTGTTTCAAAATACAAAATAAAAAGTGCTGTGGATGAAGCTCAGTGCCAAAACTGTGTTTAAACCCACTCTGTGGAGAAGGAAACTAGTGTGGGGTGGTGAGTTCTGCCCATCAAGCAGCCCCTCTTTCCCGCATAAAGTTATGGGATGGAGATTATCCTAGAAAGACTCCAGCAAAAGAGGGCTTTGGTCTGGGAACAGCCCTCATTTGCCATGTGCCAGAGAAATGGGCCTTATCTTTTTTACAATTTCCTATTGGCTTTTTTCTACTAGGGATTGAATACAGGAGGCTGGATTCCAGTCTCAGCACATTTATTTTGTATTTTAACACAGAGTCTCCCTGCTTCTGTAAATTGACCAGACTGAGGTAGAAATTGCAGTCGTCCAAAGGAATTCAGGTCCAATCCCGAGTCCCCTGCACTTTGTTATTCATAGGAGGGTCATGGTAGAGTCTGAGATGATCTCTCTGTACCACCTAGGCTAGGCTCAGAAAGAGGATGTCCCTGTCCTACACTAGACCAGGCCTAATTAAACCTGAGCACCCAGGATGCAGCGAGATACTTAGTGATGAGGGGAACTAAACCAGAAAGGAGAGCATATTTGAACAACACCAGTATTGTGAGTCCTGGGCATGTTGGCATGTTGATGCAGTCACCATGTCCAGGACAGTTTCAGTCCTAGAAAACACAAGGAAGGCTGTGAGGTTGGGCCTCTCCTTTATATCCATTGCTATCTGTATCTCTCTGTGTCTGTGTCTGTTTCTCTATCTCTATCTCTATCTCAGTCTCTCCCTCTCTCCCTCCCTCCTTCCCTCCTTCCCTCCTTCTTCTTTGTTCTTCCTCCTCCTCTTCTTCCTCTTCCGCTTCTTCCTCTTCCTCTTCTTCTTCTTCTTCTTCTTCTTCTTCTTCTTCTTCTTCTTCTTCTTCTTCTTCTTCTTCTTCTTCTTCCTTCCACTTGTTCCTCTCTCCCCCCCCCCCTCTCCCTCTCTCCTCTCTCTCTCCCCTCTCTCTCTCCCCTCTGTCCCTTCTCTCTCTTTCTCCTCCCTCTCCCTCTCCCTCTCTCTTCCTCCTTACATGTGTGTACATTTGTTTTGTTTTGTTACTTGCAGGCTTGAGGATTTAATCCAGAGCCCAGACCATTTTTTTTTTAATTTTGAGACTGGGTGCCACTAAATTCCTTAATGGTTCAGTTTTTGTAGAACTTGCCATCCTTCTGTCTCAACCTTTCTTCAGTTTTTGGTTCTAAAAGGAGGTAAGCATTTTAGGCTAACAATGTAGCCTCCACAGAACAGAAGGAGGTTTGGTGTCAAGCCTTATGTGGAGCTAAAGTATAGGGCTTCAGGAGGACTGAGCCCAAGACAGAATGGACACAGAACACTAAGCACTGTCTGGCATTTGGCAGGGCAGCAGACTGAAGATTCCTGTAACTTTCTTCTCTGGGTACCAAGCACCTTTTGCTGTCAATTTCAGAGTAGCTATAGGGAATGGCCCAGGTCCTGCAAGAAGTGACTGTGATGATCTGGAAATGGCAGACAAAATCAAACAACAGAAGACAGGAGGTCTTACTGCCAGACTGCCAGTATGTACAGTCACCCCAGTTGGACCCGGGTGGGAATGAAAATGTTCAGACTAAGACTCACCCTATGTATTTAATAGGATCATCTTTAGAATCTTATAGGACAGAATGAGCAAGAGAACAGATACCTATGGATTCCTACACAGCGCCCTCATGGAAACCAGTAGGGAAGCCATGCTTAAAATCACAGTTGTCTATTCCTTCTGAAGGTGCTCACAGTGTGTCTTTGTCCCAGCTCCAGGTAACCTCATTTCCTGCCATCTTCCCACATTGCTGCCTGCTTCTTCTGACCATAGCTACTATACTCCGTGGACAAAAGGGTAAGGTCTATGCTTGTGAGAAACTCCCAGGGCCCAAGATGAGACTCTCCCTCTCAAAGATGGCCACAGCACTTCATGGCAGGCTTTCCAGCACTGTAGTGGTGTGGCCTAATACTCAGAGCCACAGTGAACCTTGCCATCTCAACTTTTGCTTTTCATTCTCTCTTCTCATCGCAGTCCCACCTGGACATACATAGGATGACACATTCCTACTCACACATCTGGGCTCTTTTCAGCACAGGTGTGGCCCCACTATGTTTAACTCACGGCCTTCATTAGTCTTTTCACAAGATTATTCTTCTAGCTCACCCCAATCCATGCCTCTCTACCCTTTCTCACCTGGTTTCAAACTCTTCTGAGGGATAAAGATCTCTGCAACACCTCCTAGCTGGTAACTCTTTGCATGTAAGATCTTGGTGAAATTTTGTTCTTCTTACCTGTGTTTTCCTTCTTTTGAAAATCTTATTTCATATCCAGATATGCAATTCATGAAAATGTGTAAGCAGCCTACCTTGCTGTACTTTCATTTGTTGTCTTTTCCCCAACATGTTGTACTGTTCTTCTCAAACATACTCACTCACTTTTCTCAATTTCATATAAATCAACTAGAGTTTTGTAGCTTCTTTCCCTGTATGACACACTTGAGATATTCTGCTATGAGTTCTGGCTTCAAAACCAGAGGAAAATAACTTGTGTCTGGTATTCACAGTTCCCCTTGCTGTAACCCTTTATTCACATTAATGATTTGTTTTCAAGGCCTGGTTTGTGTGAGCTCATCTGATGAGGAGATCCTAGGTAATAAGAGCAGTCTGCCCATGCCTATTGGAACACAGAACAGTCTGACATGAGACATGGAGTGTACTCTCATTTCTACACTCTCATTTTTGGGCTATTTTCAAATATTTTACCTCAACATATGTTTCTTAAATTTTTGTAGTAGTAAGGATTGAACCCAAGAAGATACACCTCCTGTCTTTTTAAATTAAAAATAAATTTTAGGTAGATTCTTGCTAAGTTGGCCAGGCCGGCCTTGAAGTCCTCCTGCCTTAGCATCCAAAGTTTCTCACACCTTCTAGAATATTTGCTATAGTAAATCACTGTTGGTGGTGAATCCTTTCAGATTTTTTAATATCTCTACATCACCTTTGTTTTCGGAGATATATTCACTGGATACTGAATTCTATATTAAACTTTTATCGCTTTCAGTAATTTATAGGTATTAACATTATCTTCTATCTTGTATTGCTTTTTGATGGAGAATCTACTATCATTTTCAACTTTGTTTCTCTAAATTATCTTTCATCTGGATTTTATAGATATTTTCTCACAGGCACTGAGCAATTTGATTAAAAGGTGCCTTGTAGTTTTCATTGCATTTCTTGTGCTTCAGGGCTCTTTTAGCATCTTGGAGATAGGAGTTTATAGTTCTCATTCAATTTGGGATAAACACAGGTTTACCTTAATTTCCCCCTCATCCCTAGGGATCATTGTCATTCCTTCGTGTATCTCCAATGTCTTCAACATTGTCTTTTGTGTATTTGACCTGTTATTATTACTGTTGTACTTTCTAGTGTGACACAAGACCTGGTCCCTGTTATTGCAACTGGTCTGGAAACAGTTCTAGATTAAGACTTTGAGATAGATAAGATAAACTACATTTTTTAACTTTATAACTTTGTAAAGTTTAGTTTTTGTTTTGGTCATAGACTGGAAAGAAAGTACATAACGGTATTGTAAAGATTAATCCACTCTTGAAAAGTACTGTTTGGAAGCTCATTTTTATGCCTATGCCAGTGGTTCAGGTCCTTGTTGTCTCATCTCATGCAATATTTTCCTCCTGATTTTCATATTTTCAGCATGTCTCCATTTAATCCATATAACAGATGGCAAATAGTAGGAAGACTAACCTCACTACATTGGAGACTGGATATGAAACAGTCATTAACTTAGCAACTTAAGACTCCTTGGGTGTGGATATGGAAGAAACTTGCCAAATCTAGGCTCAACAACTCATCATAATTACTTTCTGCCCAAACGAATTCACCTATCAGTGCATTCCTCAGCTTGTGAACTGTTTATCATCTTTGAGAGGCAGAAGGAAACAATTAGGTCGAGTATTGTTTTAATTCTGCCACTCTTAGTATTTTATCTTGTAGAACAGATGGTCAAGCCCTTGAGACAATAGTAAATAATATAAAATGTGCTATCGCACTACAGGTTCGTATCGAACATTTTTGTGCAGTGATGTCCTACATACTAATATATTGTGGGAAACAAGTTCTTATGCTGTAATGGACAGTTAGGAGATTATGTCTTTTTACATTTTAGTGGTGTATGTCCTTTGTTTTCCTAAGATTTCAGACAAGTGTATCAAGTTAGTAAAATATGGAGGATGGAACAGCATTTGTATAATATTTATAGAAACTTTTGATGTTCTTTTTAAATAGTTTTTAAAAATTACTAAGCTAATGGCACACCTCATAATGTGGTATGAAAAGAAATATATGTTACATAGTTCTTTATCCTAATTAATTTCCAAATGAGGATTATTCGTTCAAGAAATCTATATTCAGTACACCTTTATGCCCTTTCTTTGAGTCTTGAAACCATATATTCTGTAAAAATACAAAATTTTAATTCAAGTATTGTCTTTTGGCTGAGATTACTTCAGATATTCAGAATATGTTTTAGATGCTAGGATATCAAATACTGAGGCCACAAGTGAGGCGCTCTATTAAACACTTCAAGAGTAGCTTTTTTGACCCTAAATATACTGTAATGCTAGAGTATATTTCTTGTTTTAGATAGTTCATAAAAATGTTAGATGTCTAAAATATCTTATAAATAAGAAATATAGTAAAATTATTCACATGTTTTTCCTTTTATGATTTGGCAAATAGAGAGTTTAAGATTGTAAGTGTAGTTGACCCAATATGTTGCTTGGAAGTTTCCGGCCTAGAACTTGTTTGTCCTCAAAGGGTAGGCTAATTTTTCTCAATTAACAATGAGCCAGTAAAGTTTTCAGTGTTGTATATAATTGTCAAGACATATCTAGTGCTATTGGACGGTAACACACTAGAGAAGTCAATTCTTTCTCCATGAGCCTCACCGACAGAGAGGAATTCCTATCTGGCTCTAAATCTTTATGATGTGATTATTCAAATAATCTTCAAAATTGCAAAAAACAAAGAAATGGAAAATTTACTATGTGTGTGTGAATTTATAAAGGAAGGAGGGAATGAAAGAAAGATGATAAGTAGGAAGGAATTCTTAATGGACGAAAGTATTTTGAAAAGTTCAACTTTACCAAAAAGAAAATGAAATGAGTAACATTTATTTCATGTAAATTATAAAATATTTTTAAACAACTATATCTTAGCCCAGTGAAAGGATAAATTGAGCTTGTCACTATGTATTAAGAGCTTTTATAAAATATTTATAATAGCTTTTCAAGCAACTCTCCAAATGGAAATTTAGCCTAAGATAATAACAAGAGATACAAAGTTTATAATATGAAGATGTTTCTGCTTGGCACGCATGAACCAAAGCTGAGGCGTATCAGAAAATCAAGGCCTGAGGAGCCTTCTGCTGACAGGCACATCTATGGAGCACTATGTGGAGCTACTTAGGACATTCCATTGGTAATAGAAATGACTAGGGGACACCTTGAAAGAGCCATGTTTCCTGCTTGACCAGGGAGGGTAAATATCACTTTAATCTGGATGCAGATGTAGATATTGGTCCATTTCTTGGGATAAGATGGTTGTATCAAGGAAAATATAGATTATATGTGTAAAAGATGAACATAAACCAAGACATATATAAATAGACAATGATGATTTTTATTGACTGAAATACACAATGACAGATTGAATTATTAACGCAAACTTTTCATCATTGTCTGCATCGCAGGTCTTCTCATAGTCATGCCATGAGCAGATTGTACTTCCCCACTCAAAACCTTTGGACTCAATGGAATGGTTTGACTTTGTCGATAGTGACTGAAGCAAAGGTTGGTAATATGCTTTTACATTAAGGTATACTTGAATTTTTGCCACTACCATTAGAAAAAGTTCGAAGTTGTCCTCTGAATTGAGCCAATCCATAGTGTGAACCAGAGACAACACAGCCAATGTACAGATACTGACCATACATGATTGTTTGTTAACTTGCTGAATTTGTGGCCAGTAAATAGGCAGGAGACATTAGGAAAATAAAGCCATTAGTGTCTAGCAGTGGTTACCAGGCTTTCATAACTTAGTTTTTGTATGCTCATGCTTGTTTTCTCTAAGAAGGGAATATTATTATTAAAATGTGTTCTTAATATTTGTTAGCATCAGATTTATTTATCTTTTCAAGTCTTTATCAAGTTAATTATAAACACAGATTAACAGCAAGACTAACAGACCAAAAAAAAATGAAAAACATAAAACCATTATATTAAATCAAGGCATACTCTTAAACATACTTTTAAATGGTAAACAAAACAAATGTTAAAAGCCATGGAAAATTCCAGTTATAGATGTTATGAAAGCTACAAAATGTTAAAAATAAGTAATTTGCAGAGAGTTGTCAAATGATGTTTTGTTTCACCAATAAAATGTAGAAATTTCAAGATAGAGCAATGGAGTGTCTCTTTATCATTAGCTTATGGTATAGTTTGACTGATTTGTTCTTTTTGGTTCTCATGATGAAATTTAATTCCCATTCTGAGATTTCAGGAGAGGAGAAATTCAGATTTTGATTTGATAAAATCAACAAGATGGAACCTCCATAAATGTGTTCTGGTGGATTTATACGAACAGAGAGTACAAAGCCAGAGGATACACACACACACACACACACACACACACACACACACGTACACACGCACACACATTACTGCTGCAGGTCTCTGGCCATGTAATGCTCTGTGCTGTGCTGCCTTAGGACTCTTAACTGCAAGAAAGCAATTAACAGATGTGGACCCTAGACTTCCAGGTACAATGGTGAGCTAAAATAAATCTGTTGTCTTCACAAATTCCCCAGTCTGTAGCATTATGTTCTCATATACAGTCAATAGCCTAAGAGGCAGGTTAATACAAAACAGTTATCAGTGTATAAATCCCTCATAGTTCAGGTTTTTATGCAGTTTATGGGGAATAGTTATCTCAGACAGTCCAGAATGACAAATGCAGTACTTGCAAACCAAGAATTCCAGAGCAGGCACTTGCAGTTTGTATCTAGAACCTACTATTTCCTAGACAAGTAAAGATCAGAGGATTTCTGAAATTCTCAATGCCTCAAGGTAAGATAAATCTATTAACATTTATTTTTAAAATTATTTTTATTAAATTTTTTTATTGGTACATTGTAGGTATACAACACAATTACATTTCTCATTGGGAATTGTACCTTTACATAATGCATCTTGGTTCATATTTTTTCCCCATTCCTAGCCCTCCCTTCACCCCTTCCACCCTTCCCTATTTACAAAGACTTTATTTCCATTTTTTCCATTTCTCATCATTTTTCCTTTCCCTTCTTTCCTTTCCCCTGCCCCTCCCACTACCTCCACCCCTTTGGACCATTTCTTCCTATTTTACATTATCGATTATTCATTCTAATCATTGGTACATTTTAGGTATACAACATAATGACATTCATCATTGGAAATTTGCACCTTTACATAATCTCTCTTGGTTCTTATTTTTCACCCTTGCCCAGCCCTCCCTTCAACCCCTCCATTCCTCCCTATTTACAAAGATTTTGTTCCTATTTTTCCATTTTCTCATATTAATCCCATTCCCTTCTATCCTGTCCCCTAGCCCTCCCACTTCCTTCCCCTTTGCCCCTTTTCTTCCTATTTCACATTACCTATTATACATTGAGTCCTTATTTACACTTTCAGTTTCTCACACCAGAGAAACTATTTGGTATTTACACATGTGTGTCCTATTTATTTCACTTAAGAGTATTGCCTCAATGTGCATCCACTTAGCTGTAAATGTCTCTAATTTCTCATTTTTTATGGCTGAGTAGTACTCCATTTTATTAAAAAAAAAAACAACACCACATTTTCTTTATCCAGTCTCCAGTTGATGGGTATTTGGGCTGTTTCCAAGTTTTAGCTATTAAAGCTGTGCTGCTATGAACATGGGGGCACATACATCACTGTGGTATGATTCTTTTAATTCTTTGGGGAAGAACCCCATCAGTGGAATAGCAGGGTCAAATGGGACTTCCAGTCCTAGTGCTTTGAGGTATCTCCATACTGATTTCCACAGTACTTGCACCAGTCTACACTCTCACCAGCAGTGGAGCAGGATTCCTCTTTCCCCACAGCCCCGCCAGCATTTGTTATTGGTTGATTTCATGATAGCAGCCATTCTTTCTGGAGTGAAGTGGAATCTCAGCATTGTTTTCATTTGCAGCTCGCAAATGACCAGTGATGTTGAACATTTTTTCATGTATTTATTTGCTATTTCTACTTCTTTGTCTGAGAAATGTCTGTTCATTTCAGATGCCCATTTTTCGATTGGGTCTTTAAATTTGGGAGGTCTGATCTTTTGAAGTTCTTTATAGATTCAAGATAGTAGACCTTTGTCTGAGGAAGAGCAGGTGAAGATTTTTTCCCACATTGTGGGTTGTCTCTTCACACTGCTGGTGGTTTTTCTTGCTGTGCAGAAGCCTTTTAATAAGAAGAGATCCCACTTGTTGATTGTTTGTGCTAGTTCATGGGCATCTGAGGTTTTGTTCATAAAATCTTTTCCTACACCGATGCCTTCATGGGTTCTACCTAATCTCTGTTCCAACTGGTTCAGAGTTTCTATTTTAATATTTAGATCTTTAATCCATTTTGATTTTAGCTGAGTGCATGGTGAGAGATACAGGTCTAGTTTCAATCTTTGGCAAGTTGAAGCCCAATTTTTCCAGCACCATTTATTAAAGAGGGTATCTTTCCTCCAGTGAGGGTGTTTGGCTCCTTTGTAGATGAGATGGCTGAGTGTGTCTGGCATTGTTTCTGCATCTTCGACTCTGTTCCACTGATCCTCAAGTCTGTTTCTTTGCAAGTACCATGGTGTTTTTATCACAGTAGCGTTGCAGTATATTTGCAGGTTGGGGAGTGTGATACCCCCTGCCATGTCTCTGTTACCTAGAATTTCTTTTGCTATTCTGGGTCTCTTCTTGCTCCAAATGAATTTTTGGATTGTTTTCTCAAGGTCTGTGAAGTATGCTGCTGGGATCTCAATTGGAATTGCATTCAATCTGTATAGCAGTTTTGGAAGTATGGCCATTTTCACTTTATTAATCCTTCCTACCCAGGAGCAGGGAATGACTGTCCATTTTCTGATATCACCTTCAATCTCTCTTTTCAGAGTGCCATAGTTTTCAAAGAAGAGGTCTTTGATTTTTTTCGTTAGGATGATTCCTAGGTATTTCAGTTTTTTGGATGCTATTGTGAAAGGAATTATTTGCCCTATTTCTCTCTCAGTGAGTCTGTCATTGGTGTAGAGGAAAGCTATTGATTTTTGTGTGTTGACCTTGTAACCAGCTACTTGACTGAATTTGGTTATTAAGTCTAGAAGACTTTTGGTGGAGTTCTTGGGGTCTTCTATATAGAGTATCATGTCATCTGAAAATAATGACAATTTGACTTCTTCATTACCTATCTTTATTCCTTTTATTTCTTTCTCTTGTCTAATTGCCATGGCTAATGTTTCCAGAACTATATTGAACAAGAGTGGTGATAGTGGACATCCTTGTCTTGTTCCTGATTTTAGTGTGAAGGATTTCAGTTTTTGACCATTTAGTATGATATTGGCTGTTGGTTTTTCATAGATGGCTTCTATCAGTTTGAGGTAGAGACCATCTATTCCAATTTTTTGTAGGGTTTTATCATAAATGCATGTTGGATTTTGTCAAATGCTTTTTCTGCGTCTATGGAGAGAATCACATGTTATTTGTCCTTGGCTCTATTGATATAGTGTATTACATTGATTGATTTGCATATATTGAACCATCCCTGCATCCCTGGGATGAATCCCACTTGATCAGGGTGTATGATCTTCTTGATGATCTTCTGCATTCTGTTTGCCATTATCTTATTAAGGATTTTTGCATCTATGTTCATTAGTGAGATTGGGCTATAGTTCTCTTTTTCAGTTGGGTCTTTCTCTGCTTTGTAGATCAAGGTGATGCTTCCAGGAATGAATTTGGGAGTATTGCTTCCCTTTCAATTTCATTGAAGAGTTTAAACAGTAGTGGCAGTAGTTCCTCTCTAAATGTCTTGTAGAATTCAGCAGTGAAGACATCAGGGCCCGGGCTTTTCTTAGTTGATAAGTTTTTAATTACATTTTCAATTTCATTGGTTGATATTGGGTTGTTCAGAGTTTTTAGGTCTTCTTCATTCAACTTTGGTAATTCATATGTATCTAGGAATCTGTCCATTTCTTCTGTGCTGTCCATCTTATTGGCGTATAGGTTCTGGAAGTAGGTATTGATGATCCTCTGGATATCTGCTGGGTCCGTTGTAATTTCACCCTTTTCATTCCTAATTGCATGGATTTGGGCCTTTTCTTTCCTTTTTCTGACAAGGTTGGCTAAAGGTTTTTCAATTTTGTTGATTGTTTCGAAGAACCAACTCTTGGCTTCATTGATTTTTTGTATTGTTCTCTTAGTCTCCATTGCATTGATTTCTCCTCTGATCTTTATAATTTCCTCCCTTGTATGAGCTTTGGGGTTGTCCTGCTCTTCTTTTTCTAGAAGCTTGAGGTTCAGCATCAGGTTGTTTAATTGGGCTCGTTCTGTTTTCCTAACATGTGTATTCACTCTTATGAATTTCCCTGGTAAGACTGCTTTCATTGTGTCCCATAGATTCTGATACCTTTATTGTCATTGTCATTTAATTGAAGGAACTGTCTGATTTCTTCTTTAATTTCCTCGGTGACCCATTGGTTATTCAGAAGTGTGTTGTTCAATTTCCACATGTTTATGAAATATTTCTGGTTTCTTTTGCTATGGATCTCCAATTTCATCGCACTATGGTGTGATAATATACAGGGGATAACTTCAATTCCTTTGCACTTACTTAAACATGTTCTATGTGTGAGTATGTGGTCTATTTTGGAGAATGACCCATGTGCAGCTGAGAAGAATGTGTATTCTGATTTTGTGGGGTGGAAGACTCTGTAAATATCTGTTAAGTTCATTTGTTCAAGAGTTCGTTTGAGTTCTAGTATTTCTTTACTTATTTTTAGTCTAGTTGATCTATTTATTTGTGACAATGGGGTGTTGAGGTCCCCCACTACAATTGTATTAGTGCATATATGACTTTTCATGTCCGTTAGTATATGTTTTATATAGTTGGGTGCACTAGTGTTTGGTGCATAGAAATTTATGATTGTCATCACTTCCTCTTGGATTCTTCTCTTCACAAGGATGTGGTGTCCTTCTTCGTCTCCCTTAATCAGTGTTGGTTTGAAATCTACTTGATCTGCCAAGAGGATAGTTACTCCTGCTTTTTTGGGGGTTCCTGTAACATGCAGTATTGTTTTCCACCCTTTAACTTTCAGTCTATGAGTTTCCATTTGTATTAAGTGTGTTTCGTGCATGCAGCATATTGTTGGATTTTGCTTCTTGACCCATTCTGCCAATCTATTTCTTTGATAGGTAAATTGAGACCATTAACATTGATGGTTATAACTGAAATGTATTGACTTATCATTGCCATGACTTTTTCTTTTTGTTGGGTTCTCCCCCTTTACATTTAATTTCTTGTCATGCCAGATGGGTTCATTTTGCTTTGCTTCCTGGGGTTGTGATCCTCAATGTCTGTTCCTAGGATATTGTGTAAAATTCTTTGGAGTGCTGGTTTGGTATTCACGAAGTTCCTAAGGTGCTCTTTGTCATGAAAGTATCTTATTTCTCCATCCATTTTGAAAGATAGTTTTGCAGGGTACATCAATCTGGGTTGGAGGCTGTTTTCTTTTAGGACTTGGAATACGTCCCTCCAAGCTCTTCTTGCCTTGATGGTTTGTGTTGAGAAGTCTGCTGTGATTCTGATGGGCTTTCCTTTGTATGTGATGTGTTTCTTTTCTCTGACTGTTTGGAGAACTTTGTTCTTCTGTTGTGTTTCTGGAATCTTAACAATTATATGTCTATGTGTAGATTTTTTTGATCAAGGCTATTTGGAGTCCTATATGCCTCACTTATCTGTATGTCCAGCTCTTTTCCCCTGCTTGGGAAGTTTTCTGCCATTATTTCTGTGAAGAGATTTTTTATGTCATCGCCACTCTCTCCTGTTTCTTCATTGAGCCCAATCAGTCTTATGTTATTCTTTTTTGCATCATCTAGCAGCTGCTGGATTGATTTCTCATGTTCCCTTATAATTTTGAAGCAATTTTTCTTTTCCTGGTCCCTAATTGCAATCTTATCTTCTATATCTGAAATTCTGTCCTCACATTGGCTCATTCGGCTGTGTAGACTTTCAATGGAGTTTTTCATGTCCTGGAAATCTATTTGCATCTGTTTTATGGATTCCATTTGTTTCTTATGTTGGGATTCCATCATGTTCCTGAGCTCCTCTCTAGATTTATTAATCATGTCTTGCACTAGGAGCACAAATTTCTCCTGTTATCTGAGAAATTATTTCTGATTTCATTTTTTCCAGATCCCCTTTTGTTGCCAGTTCAGTGGGTCCAGGTGTTTGAGTATCAGAGTGTTCCATCTCATTTCCCTTTGGGGTTGCTATAGGTGATCTGGAAGTCTGGTTTTGAGACTTATTTACTTGTTTTCTCATTTTGACTGGGGTGGGGGGCTGTTAGTGCCTGCACGGCTTACCTCCTCTGAGCTGGGAGAGGTGGGACAGGTGCTGGGAGCAGCGGTAGGGATGGTGACCCAAAAGCCCTTTCCTGTGGGCTGGGAGCAGTGGGAGGGATGGTGGCCGGGAAGCCCATTCCTCTGGACCAGGAGCAGTGGGATGGTGGCTCAGAAGCCCCTCCCTCTCGGCCAGGAGCAGTGGGAGGGATGGTGGCCCGGAAGCCCCTTCATTTGGGCCAGGAACAGCAGGGCAGAAGGTGGCCCAAAAGCCCTTTCCTCTGGGCTGGGAGCAGCGGGGCGGGATGGTGACAGGGGAGCCCCTTCCTCTGGACTAGGAGCAGTGGGACGGCGGCTGAGAAGCCCCTAGCTCTGAGCCGGTAGCAGCAGGACTCAGTACCTTGGTCTGGTGGTCTGGTGTCCTCTGCGTCTTTGTAGTGTGGAACCAGGTGGCTGCCTGTCTGCAGCGGGGTGATTCGGCATCTTCTGTGTGACTGGGGACCTTGGTAGGGCATGCACAGACCTGCCTGTCTGCAGCGGGCTGATTTGGCATGCTCCATTACATTCATAACTTCACTGCAGCATTTTAAGTCAAACTATAAGACAGATATACTACATTGTTTATGTATGTTGCAATGTCAATTTCCAGCTCAAGTTAACTCTTAATTGTCTTGATTTGATGAGCAAATTTCCTATCTTGTGCTGAATGACAATTCAGATGTCCACCAAACTGGCCTAGCTGAAAACCTCTAAAATTTGTGGAAATGTTGGCTCAATTATTCCACATCTGAGAATCTCCTGTAAAGTCCCTTTTCTGGACATGTGTTATACATGGCACTCTTGTGATATGCACTCCTCTCCTAAACAAGCTACTGCTGTAGATTTGTAATTAGTCACAAATTTATGTGTTTCATGAGGGTGACAATTTAATCCCCAAATATCAGTATCTTAACACAAAAAGGGTTTATTTTCTAGATGACATTACCAGTTCCGTATGTACCAGTGTTGGAAGGGATTTAAGGATTTGTTGCACATTTTCACTATGGAATTCAGGTTGGCAGGTGCTCTAGAATCTCACACTTCCCAATTCATTGGCTAGAACTAATCTTATCTTCCTGTTTAGGTCTAAGGGTTGCAAGATGTGGAGTTTTGCATGTACCAAACATGTACTATATTGAGCTAGAATAGATGAGCGTTGCATGATCTCTCCCATAGCTTTGAAAATATTACATTGTCCTGCTTCTTCTTATATGCATCATACTCTTTTCTCCATGTCCTTGGTAGATTTCTCCTTTTCCCTTCACCCATTAACACGTATAGCCACATAGCTTCATCTAGTTCTGCAGTGCTAAGGATTAACAATATGATTCTACATTTGAGGCACATTATCTCAAATCTTGATGAACACATAAAACTTTAAAGCCATTTCAAGCACAGTTCTTTAAAGGCTATTTCAAACTCAGTGTGGAAACAGACAGTTATTATTTTTCCCAAATCTACTACCATGTCTTCCACTATTTCTTGTCCTATTTAATTGCAACCTCAGTTTTCCAACTCTATGTCCCCCTAAGACTATGGTGCCCGATCATTTGTTTAAAAGTCAGATCTGTTGTACAGTGGTAGCTTGGGCTGGAGAGTGGTTATGCCCTGATTGCCATTAAACCACTAGACTCTGAGTAAAGCACATTACCCTCCATTGGTACTGGTAGCCTCTTGGAATCAGTTGTATGTAGCAGAAAGGAAACCTTGAGGTTTGAGCACAAGTAATCTAGGCTGAAATGAGCAGTGTCAGAACCCACCCTGATTTTTCCACCTTGCCAGTTCAGCTCTTCAGATTTCAGACTTGAAACTACAAATATCGTTTGATTTTTCACAAGTAGCCATAGATTTTATGAATTCCAAACTTGACAGCCCCATTATATACACAAGCAGTGATAATAAGAAAAAATGTGTGCATAAATAATAATTTAAAAATTCTTATAGGAGAGAACATTCTTATAGGAAATTTGATCTCCCTCAAATTCTGCTAGTAGCATTGAACACACTCAACAAGTTGTGAAAAGGACACCCTTTAGATGTGCTGTCATGGGTGCTGGATGTCCTGAGATATTCAAAACATTTCCCTGATCACTTTGACTTGTGGGAAGCCCCTCAAGTTCCTAGATCCATTGAATAAGGTGTATACTGACAGGGCCTAATGTTTTCACTCCTCTGCTTTCACATGATGGCAACAATTAATGAGGTGCATTGTATTTTTGATTGTGCCTCATAACAAGAAAGAAGATTTTCAGAACTGCTTCAGATAGAGGCAAAAGGTTTGGGATAAGTGTATTTGAAACAATAGGGGATAATTTGATGAGGGATGAATAGCAGTATTTTTTGGTGTAATAACTTTTTAAAATTTCAACATATTCTTCATATTCTCCACCCTTGCAGTTTAATGTGACTCACATGGTGGTCTCCATGAGAGCAATTTCAGGGAGGAAAGGGCTGTAACTTGAGTAGAGTTCATGTCATGGAGCAAGAGATCTTGGACAATCCCAGAGTCTGATGGTGGATGCTGTATGCTGAAGAGACACTGTGTCCCAAATTGGCAGTGGACACAGGGCCCAGCACAGCTGTCAGGGCCCGGAATTGCAAATGTGCAGTGCCATGAGGGTCTTGTCCAAATTATCCCTACATGGAAATAGGGAAGTGAGGGTTTGCTTTGGTGGTGAGGTGGCTCTGCTCAGTAGAGGGAGGTACCCCTGGCTCTACTAAACATACTGGTGAGGACCTAGAGAGTGTTGACTAGAAAACAAGGCAGTTCCATAGGAACCAGCTCCTGCCTTTAGGCCAGGGAGACCTTGGACATTGATTATATGGATGTGGGTCCCTTCCTGCCTTCCACAGGAAGACTCCCTGAGTCTGTGAGGCACTGTGGTGTGCTGTGGTGTGCTGTTGGCAGAGGGTGAACTCCCAAGACGGGTCTTCAGGTTACCTACCTGATTTTGTACTGAGGATATTATTCTTCACTCAGTACAACTAAAGCCTACAAACTGGATATTTTCTGCAAAATGTCAGGGATGAGGAAGCCTCGGTAGGAATAAATAGGTCCGATTCAGCAGGTGGAGGACATTTGTGTCCTAACAGAAGTCATGTGTAAGGCCCTGAGTACTAAAGAGATGATCATTCCCCAAGACAGGTGACAACACAAAACAGTGTTCCTATGTTCCTTTCTGTGAGGCTCCAAGCAAGGACATTGTTATATGGGAGCTGCCTGCCCTATATACAGCCCTGTTCTGAGGCTAGTGGTATGAGGTTTGTCTAGGGAGATATCCCCAGTAGTAGAAGAATGCAACTCTAAAAAAAGGGTTCCCATACCTATTTGTACTTTGCTGGGCCCCAGGAATCCCATGAAAATGTGTCAGTGTGTGGTGCCTCCTTTCACTCAGACAGTCAGTCAGTCACAGGATGCTCAAACAAACTGTCTGCTCCCGATATGCAGAAAGAGGACCTCAGGCCCCTGAAGAGTCTCCTTGCTCGTCCTTAATAAGGACAGTGCAACTATTCTCCTGTCAGAAAGGGGAGAGAGGATAGAGAGTTTCCCACCACTTGTACCCTGGAGAAAGCCACCACTGGGAGTCACATGTATGAGAATGCCACAGTTTTTGATGCCATTCCTCAATGTGGTGAGGGCCATAAGTTCAGAATGGGCTGTTCCACCAGGTGACATCTACCCTCACAGACTGTGGGGTTAGGACCGTGAGTTAGGACTGTGGGTGTCAACATATCCATGTCCAGCAAGCATTCGCCTAGCTCGCAGACCTAATGACCTCTGGCAAGGGAAATACACTGCAATGAATTATAAGTACCTATAAAGTTGTTTCAGAAAAGGAGAACTTTGCTTGGAGGCATCAAATATATGGGAGCACATTGGGAAGCAGCCCAGGTATTTGCGAGCACATGATTTTGTGCTCTATCATGTGAACAGAAAAGACTTTCACCCAGAGATGAAAAGGAACACTAAGAACAAGACCTACCCTCTCTACTGTCACCATCAGTGCTCACAGGAAGGCCTGTCAGTAGTAGCCTAGGACACAGTATTGTATGTCCACTGGGTTTTCAAAAGACAGGCTGATGCTAATCACTGCCATATGACTTCCTACAGCAGTGGTCACACAGAAAGTTCCAGAGCTGTCTTTACTAAGTCAAGGAGATATTTATGAGCTAGAGGTGCTCATGCTCTGTCATTCTTTCTCCCGCAGGTGCCTGCATCACGGGCTCTCCTGCACATCCATCATGGCTCAGAAGAAAAAGAGAAAGGTTCCTGCTCCTAAAAAGCACTACCCAGGCCGAGAGGAGACCCAGGTCCTCCAGGAAGCTCTGGCTCCTAAGAAGCACTGCCCAGTCCAAGGGAAGACCCAGGTCCTCAAAAAAGCTCTGGCTCCTGCTACCAAGAAGAAAATATTTTGTTCTTCATCTGCTCCTCCTTTGGTGGTTATCCCTTGCACAGATTCTGCTTCTCAGTCACAAAATCCTCCACAGGGCTCTCAGAGAGCAGTTTCTGCTGCCACAGCTACAGATAACTCAAACCCAAGATCAAATGAAGGAACCAAATGCAAATGTAAGAAAAAGCATCTTTCTTCTCAGGCTCCACTCCCCACCATACAGTCTCCCAGAGATGCTCTAACCAAAATGGCCAGCAGGTTGGTGAACTACATCATTGAAATGCACCAGATGGAAAACCCTATTAGGAAAAAAGATATGTTGAAGATCATCAATAAAAAGTATGAGAAACACTTCCCAAAGCTCCTAGAAAGAGCTTCTTTCAACATAGAGGTGGTATTTGGCATGGAATTAAAGGAAGTCGATGCCGCCAAACATTCTTATACCCTTGTCGACAAAATGAATCTCCCCTACAATGGGATGCTGAAGCGTGGAAGAGGATTTCCCAAGACCGGTCTCCTGATGAACCTTCTGGGAGTGATCTTCATGAAGGGCAACTCTGCCTCTGAGGAGGAGATCTGGGAATTTCTGAATAGGATGAGAATATATGCTGGAAAGAAACACTTCCTTTTCGGGGAGCCCAGGAAGCTCATCACATGTGATCTAGTGAAGCTGAAATACCTGGAATACCGCCAGGTACCCTACAGTGATCCTCCCCAGTATGAATTCCTGTGGGGCCCAAGAGCCTATGCTGAGACCAGCAAGATGAAAGTCCTGGAGTTTTGGGCCAAGATCAATGAAACGATACCTAGTGCCTTCCAGGCCAGGTATGAAGAGGCTTTGAGAGATGAAGAAGAGAGAGCTGACCCCATAGTTACACCCAGTGAGAGCACTAATGCCCCAAAGAGAAAATATTCTATTTCAGGGGTAGAATTTCTTCCCACAATTATTGAAGTTGACGAAGAAGATTCTTCACTTCTCAGTTGAAGAGAGCAGACAGTGTTCCTAGCAGCGGAGAGTGGCAGTGTCTGGAGGGAACACAGTGTAACATTGCTTTGTGTTTCTATTTCACATGGGCAGTTTGGAGATTTATCTGTATTTATTATTCAATATAGATATATATAACAATTTATATGAAGTGTTTCTATCATTAACATAATTTAAGGCTATGACAGGTTTTGGTCCCATTTGTTCTTCAGTTTAAATGCTTTCTTGTTTTGTAAAAACTGGTGAAAACGTTCATCCTTATTATTTATATGTACAAAAATCACATGAATTGGAGTAAGCATTTCTTTTAGAATGTTAAAAAAAAGCAGAAAAGTACATTGAATAGCGAATTAATAACGAGGAAATGTTTTAGATGGTTAATATTTGCGTTTTGTATTCTATTTTTTCTGAATTTCATACAAATGAAAATGAATAACTGTTTGTATATATGCCCGGCTTATTGAAAAATGAGGACTTAATTGTCAGAAATTAGATGCCTGTACTCACCAATGTATTCCCTCAGCATCAGTGGAACATCTGCTCTTAGTAGGTTCCATGCTATCTGGATAGAAATAAACAATAGAGTTGTGGTGACTGACTGTACATTTGCAGTGCGGAAGCACGGGTCGTAAGAGAAACTGTGGTACACAAGGTGAGACTGAAAGGATGAATGGAAGGGAGAGACAAGAAGGAGAAGCTGGTTTGACCTGAGAGGTATCCGGTGTAAACTGTCTGGTAAAGGGAGCATGGGGTCCAAGGCACTGTGAGTCCCTGAGTGGGAAGGAAGCTAAGTGAGGCTGCGGGCTGGGTGCTTCTGACTGTGCAGGTGGGAGCAGGGGCCAGGCGGAAGTTGGTGATCTAACTGATGCCCTGAGCCTCAGCTTCACAGTGGCTTTCACCAGAGAGTTTGACCTCACACAGAAACCAGAGAGAGTCCACACCTGAGGGCAGATCGGAAGTGTCCAGTGTCCTGTGGCAGCTCTTTCAGCCTCGGTGCATAGACTGAGGTGCTCTCCCCACATCATGTGCAGTGAGTTTCTGGGAAGGAAGGGAATTATCCTCAAGGGGTGGGGGATGCACAGAAGCCCCAGCGCTGCACACTTTACTCCCGCCTAGGGGATCCTCAGCCTGTGCCATTGAGAAGGTATTCAGTTATCTTGTGTGGACCCTGGCAAGTGCAAGTCAAATTTTATATTTTGTGTGGTTGTGAAATGAATGAAAATAGAAGTGACTTACCTGGAGCAGCAGCTGAGAGGGAAGGAAGGCTTGGATGCTTCAAAACCTTTTTCTTTTTCAAACAGGTCTCAGGATGGAGCAGAGGCTGGCCTCTGACTCTTGTTGATCCTCCTGCCTCAGGCGCTCCAGTGCTGGGATACGAGGCACGCTCCACCCAGGCAGGAACTCAAAAAGCGTTCATGAGCTCTGGGTTGGATCTGCTGAAGAAATCTCCCTCACTCTGACATTGAATGACTTATGCCATAATGGGAACAATTACTTGCTTTTCCTTGCTAAACAGCACTTGACCTGATAAGGGTTTTTTGTTGTTGTTTTTTTTTTGTCCCCAAATGTGCCATTGTGTCTGAAAGGTCCCGAATTCAAGACTAAATCCTTTTATAGCAGTTTGCAACATCAAATCATGATTAGAACCAGCACTTTATAAACATCGCAGGCATTTTATATACACTGAATCCATGCGATCATTCCTTACCAGTTAATGAAACCAACTTCACAGATGAAAAGCCTGCCCCTCAGAGCATGGTAATGGACCCAGTTAAAGTCAGCTGCTAAGTGATAGGCTGGGACAAGACCTTGATTATAAATTAGTACAAAGCCTTTGATGTCCCATGACCCCAGCCTGAAGTTCATTGCCTGTCCCTTCAGTCACTTGTCTTAACACTTCTCCCAAAAGTATCCCAGGTGATGAACAGGAGCATTCTATTTTGGAGACTGCGAATTGTGTTTGGGAAGCAACAGAATAAAGGAGACAGAGTAGGTTAAAAACATTCAGATAAGATCTTGATCTATATAGTAATTCCTGAAAAGGAATTTAGTTACTATGTATAACAAAGATATCCCTATGAAAAAGAAAGCAGTACTCTATGATGAATCTTCAGAATTATAAAACATAAGCAGAATAATAAAATCATGAAAGTGATCGAAAGGCGTGAATTAAAGAATGAAAGGCATGAAGTTCAGTGACAACATGGTTATCCATCCATACAAAGCCAGACAATTTCAAAAGATCATGGGCTTACTTTCTGCCATTCCTTTGAGAGAGAGAGAGAGAGGAAGAAACAGAAGTAGATGAGGCTAATTCTGGCTCTTAAACAGCCTGGATCCATGATGTTTCCCCTGAGAACATCTCTGTCTTGAGGGTCTCTGCCTCGTGTTATACTATCTCCACCTCATGTTACTCCTGGGAAGATTCTGCATCATTTGACATAGAGAAACCGGGGAGCTGCGTTTGGGAATGTGGAATTTCCAACCTGGCTTTTAACCAAGGAGCAGATCCGAGGGAAAAGACACATCCACGTAGGGGAGCAGCCTGCCAGGCAAACTGTCAGCCTGCAGGTTTCCTCCTTTACACTTCAGGCCTCTCAGGAATTTGTGCGTTTTCCTGATGATGTAGCACAACCTCACTTCTACTTTTGCGATGTCAGGAAGATGAAGATTTTGTTCTGAGGTGTGCAGACTCAGGCCCACAGAGGGCCACTTCTTAAGGTGTACCAGCAATAGTGGAAATACCCCAAGGAGGGCGGGACTATCAGTCCTCTCTGAGGGCAGCCCCCACTGAAACATCTGTATTGTTAGACGTGGGGGATCACCAGGAACTCTTGGACAGGGTCACCCTCATACCCCTCTCAGGAGGATCAGAGAAGTGAGGGACTTGGTCTGTGTTTGGTGGCCCAAACTCTGCAGAGAGCAGAAAGTTATGCACTGGAATGAGTCAGTTGTAGGATCCGGACTTAGGAATCTCAGCGGAAAACTCCATCCAATAGTTTCATTCTGTTTGCTGAAGTTGTCACTCATGGGAGATCACGGTCAGTGATGGCCAGGTCAAGGCACGTTCATTTCCTGCTATTGTGTCCTAGGGCAGCGTAGGCTGTTTCTGAAGTGAGATCCTCAAGTCAGGAAAGCAGGCAAGCCTCGATACTGGCAGGACTCAAAGACACTTAAGAGAGGACCAAGGGGGACAATCTAACTCTGAATGGAGTCAAAACCTACAGTCTGGCCCCTTCCCTTTGATCCATAAATTCTAGGCCAAGCAGGGAATCTGAGGAATACATAACTTTTTTTTTCTTGAATGTTCATTGGAACGATTTTACTTTCACGAGACAAATAAGCAGAAAGTACAGAGAATTCCTATAGGTATCATTTCCCACACAGACACAACCTTCCTCAGATCAATGTCCCACACCAGAGTTCTATATTACATACCACAGATGAACCTGAATTTACATGTCTTTATAACCCAAGACTACAGTTTATATCTGTGTTCATGTTTTGTGTGGTACACTAGGTGGCTTTCACACGTGCACAATGACATGTTTACCATTATAAAGTCATGCAAATTTCTTTCACTGCCCTGAAAATATTCTGCATCCCAACTCTTCATCTCTGTCTTCTCTCTAATCACTGGAAACCACTGATTTGTCTTGTAAGTTCTACAGTTTTGTCTTTCCTCTCCATGTCTTAAAGATAAGTTGCTGTGTAGACTTTAAAATTTCCTCTTTCGGTCCAGGGATTTAGCTCAGTGGTTCAGGCCCCTGCCTCGTAAGCGCAAGGTCCTAAGTTCGAGCCACAGTACTGGAAAAAAAAAATTTCCTCTTTCACTGAACACCGTGCATCTGCATTTCCCCCAACCACATTCTTCTTTGGAGAGCTCATTTACTTTTACTGCTAAATTCTATTCCACTGTCTGGATGCAGCACTGTCCATTGGTGCATTCCTGTACTCCAGGACACTTTGGAGGCTGCTCAGCTTGGGCAATTACGAGTAAAGGTGCTCTAAACTTGTGTGTGCAGGTTTTAGTGTGATCGAGGTATTCAGCCCCATTGCATAAAATACCAAAGAAGTCAATTGCTGAAACGCACGATAAAATATGTGTAGTTTTATAATAAATGTTCAAGCTGAATTCTAATATTTATCATAGTTTCTCAATCAGCAATTTATGAAAAGTATTCTATCACAGTGGCCAGATACCTGGATCACTTGGGACCTGGATTAGTTATGTGGACTTTTTCCTCATAGCAACTGTCAATGACCATAGTCTTAATGCTTCAGATTAGGTAGAAGGCTATGTTGCATCCTTATGAGAATGCCCACAATATCCAAGGTGGGACACAGTGAATTACGGGTGCTCAACCATGTCGAGTGAAAGGAAGAGTCTCTCTGGTCCTACTCTCTTGCATGTAGGGAATGCTCCCAGAGCACACCTTCTGGGGCATCCTCAGGGAGCCATAGAAAGTCTGAAACCACAAACAGCATTTCCTGTTGTAAATGTGGATTACGGCCATTCAGATAGGTGTATAAGTGGGTATCATATTGTTGGTTTGGGTTGAAATTCTTTTATGACTTAAAAATTTGCACAGCTTCTCATGTGCTTATTTACCATGTGGATATACTCTCTGGTGAGGAGTCTCTCAGTTCTTTTCAAATTGATTAAATGTGTTGTTCATTTCAGAATGTTGAGGACTTATTCTGTACATTACCAACATAGCACTGGGTAAGACGTGCATATGGAAAATAGGTTCTCCTACTCTGTGGGGCACCTACTCATTCACTTCATGATAGCCTTTCCAAAGGAAAAGTTTTACATCATTAAAAAATGAACTTGTCAGTTACCCATTTTGTGGATGTCCATCACATCATCCACCATGTCCAGAAGAGATGAGCTCTTCAGTTGGCAGGTTGTTATGACTCAGTTGGAGGGAGAGATTAAAACCCTGAATGGGGGCCAGAAGAGGACCCTGACTAAGGATCTAGGAAAGGAGGAACCCCTGGAAAGACTCTGCTGAGGTACCAGCGCTGTGTGCACCCTGGCAGATCCACTTGACTAAGGGCCACTTGTACTTGCCAGGGTCCCACAGAGTATCAAAGTGTCAGTCCCAAAGCAGCAATCCAGGATGTCAGGGCCCTGCCAAGGGTCCCCATGACATTCCTGAAGGAAAACATACAGCAGCTCCTCCACTCCAGAACAGAGTGAGCCCCAGAGAAATCTGTACTCTCAACCCATTAAGTAGCATACAGGGTGGGCAGGCTGCTCCTGAGATGCTCTACAACCTCCTCTACTTGGTGGCAAGGCAACAAATTGAACCAGAACAAGAACCCAAAGGTTTTACAGGGTAAGGTCCTCAAGGAAACCTGCAGAGGCAGCATCCTAAAAGGCAAAGAGGAATGTCCCTGGTGTAGGTGCTCACACACAGGTGCCTGTATCACCTGCACCCATGCCCAAACTACTGCCTGCTCTTCCTGGCTTCATTCATCACTCTTGAAGTCAGAAGAGTAAGCTCTGTGCTCCCGCGAAAGCCTCCAGGCTGGCCCTGAGACCTAGAGTGCCAAAGGTGCTCCACATTTTGTACCAGACAAATGAGATTCCCACCTATTTTACTCAGGGGTTTTCACCGGATTCCCCAAGAGCACACCTGTTGTTGCCATTTTTTAGTAGCTTCATAGGTCCCACCCACCACTGTTCCTGCAGGTGTTTCATGCGCAGGACCTGTGAAGGTTCCAATGGCCAAGGAAAGGAAATCTGTGAGTTTTTCTGAGGCCACACCCTCCACTGAGAGCTTATGCAAAGGTCTTCTATCTAGGAAGGCAACAATGACGTCCAAATATGAGATGGAACAGCCCATTAAAAAGTTCCAAATGATGAAAGTTGTCAACAGAAAGTGTGTGGAGCACTGCGAGAGGTTCATTTGTGTTGTTACAGGAAACTATCTCAGCCTGGATGCCTCCTAATGAAAGGAGGTTTATTTACCTCATGATTTTGGTGGCTGCAAGGCCCAAGCACTGTGTTGCCAGTATCCTGGCAAGAGCACTTGGACTCTGTCACGATGTGTCAGAGAAATGAAAAGTGCATCGGTCACATGCTCAAGTGAGCAAAAGCATTCAGTGCCTCATTTTTACCAGCCTAACCCCAAAAGAGATAACTTTTCATGAGACCAGCATTTTTCCCTCTGTAAGGCTGGACTCCCGGGACCTAGATACCTTGTGCTTGACCCTCCTTCCCGAGGGTTCCACCACCTGACTCCCGCCACAGCTGGTAGCATTCTTGGTTTCACCTACTCAATTTATGCTTTTCTTCTAGTTTTTATAAATGAAATTTGCATCTCTGGATTCAACCTGGTTATTGAAGGAGAGAAGTTTTCCAAGGCCATTGTCACTATCCCCAGTGACATTCCATTCTGTAGAGATTTTGGAAGATGTCAGTGACAAATACCTGGGAAAGAGGTTCAGCCAATGTGATCCTACTTTCATAGCCAGGTGGCATTCTTCTCTCCTGTCCTATATCTCCCACTAGTCCTTCCGAAGTTTGAGTCATATTATCAGGTAGAGTTAAGCAAAATACTCAAACTTTTAATTAGTTTAGGGCCAAAGTGCAGCTGGTAGGAACACAAGTGTAGGACATATTTATGTAGCTGTAGTGTATCGGGAGTTTGTGGATACCAATTTTTTTTCTTGGTTACCTATACCTTTTATTTTAATCAAAATTATATTTAGCTTCAAATGGAAGTTTGTCTAGGGCACAAACAACACTTTTTTTGGAGGATGGCAGATTGAAGAGTTAGACTTTTGATATTATGTTAATGAATTTGAAAATACTTGATTTTTTGTGATCCAGAACAAGATCCCATGACATCCGAATGTGGATTTTTAATAAATTAAATCACCCCACCACCACCAAAGAAAAACACTGTTGACGTCTTGAAGTAGGGAAGAATAAACAGGGTGTTACAGTCTTGATTAAATTATTCCTTTTAATCTTTCTTTGTAAATCTGAAATCCATGTACCAAAATTGGCTTAGCTTTCTTTTGAGGAATGTAGTTGAAATAAAATTGTAATATATTTGACACCTTGTTCACTTTCAAAATATTTAAATATTTATTCCCACATACTTATGCAGGAGCTGTTTTTTGGAATGCTCCTGGGTGGTAGTGTAGAAGATAAAAACATGGACCTAACTTAGGTCCAAAGCATTTCAGAGTTTATATAGTAGTCATCTCATAGAGAAGGAGATGAGGTACTTTCTCAGATTGAAAGACAAACAATTAGGGGGAGAAGGGAGGGATTCGAGATGAGCAGTCTTGTATACATCCTGAGGCAAAATAATGAGAAATTGGCCAACTGACCATCTTTCATGGAGGTAAAATGAAAGTAACTGCAAGGTGGCTAAATGAGACAGTAGGAGAAGCCTCTAGCTGAGCAGAGGCTGGGCATAATGGTGGCGAGTCTCAGAATCGAGCTGCCCTGTCTGGCATGTATACCAACCTGTAACTGGAACTGTAGAACTGCAGGTCAGCCAGAGGGAATCTCCACCTAGTGCAGGGATGAAAAGGGTCCTGTGCTCATGATCCCACTGCTGGTGAAAAGAGTTTAAAAAATAGGTGTATTTAGTGTCTGGGGAGTTTCTAAAAATAAAAGATGACAATTTAGCTCAGTGGTTTCACCGCCTGCTGTGCAAGCACAAGGACCTGAGTTCGATCGCCGGTACCAAAAAAAAAAAAAAAAAAAGATGACGATACCTTTTTCTTTCTTTTCAATTTTTTAGTAATACATGCTTGCAGTACCTGAATTTTGTAATCCTCTAGAGTAGTAGCTACATAATACAGCTTGTTTCTTTTTGTAATCTCCTTCCCCTTCCGTAACTCTTCCATCTCTCCTCCTGTAATTTGCTATTCCCCCTTTCCATTCTTATTGATATCCAGTGGATGTAAACATTAAATGCCACCACATAGGTGATATCTCTTTTGAAGTTGGAAAACTCAAAACATACTGGACTGGTAACATTTGCCATGGGTTGAGGAGCGCATTCCATTAAGAGAAAATATAAATTCATGTGTTTGCTTGTGTGTGTGTGTGTTTGTGTGTGTGTGTGTGCATGTGTGTGCATGCCTGTGTGTGTGTGTGTTTCTGTGTGTTACTCTTGGAAAGTCTAAGGAAGGTTTGTGTTTCGAGTAGTGGTAAAACTAAGAAAGACATGAATGGTTTGGGAAAAACATCAGAGTTGTTTGTCAAAGCAAATTCTAATAGTTGAGTTGCATTCAGCTGAGAAAGGTAACCATATATGAAACTATCATTTTAGAGATTCTAAGGAGGCTTTTGGGCCAACTTCTTCCACATTCTAGAATGTGGCACACTCTCTGTTATCTCCTCAATTAAAAAACAAATTTAGCAGAGCTAATGGTACCATCCACAGTTGAAATAACTGTGGAAATAATAGGCAATATTTAAAGCCTCAGAACACTCCCTACATTGAGGACCCAGTTGCTTTATACAAACTAACCCCAGTCTTCCAGGCTTATAAGACACTTCTAATAAACTGATTTTCACAGACAATCTGAGGCTCATAGAGTTCCACAACTGGAAGGGACAGCTCTGGAACTAGAATTCTGCTCAGCATTACACTAGAATTTACACTCTGCCATTCACCCCAGATTGAGGATTACCATGCTTTGCTTATTGCACTTTTCTACTACTCCAAAATGTCCCTGAGATTACATGAAGAAGGTCACTGTGCTCCAAACACTGGGTGCGAATACACAAGCTAAAAGTGAATATTAAAATACTTAGGAGTTGTGGACATAGGAGCGAAGAGATAATCCTCTGAGAAAATGTGACATATGCAAAGCGAGATACACTCAAAGGATCCAGGTTCAGAAAATCATCTGATAGTATTCTTTACCGGAAAAATTTTTTTAGAACTATTCTGTTGCTCTGATTGGCAAAGAGAGAGTAGATCAATGTGTTGTTACACCGACAAAGCATTATCTAAACTACCATTGCACTCTTGTCTTTTTAAATAGGAAAAGAAAAGGAGAATTTCACTGAAAGTGCAAGTACAGACAAACTTGAACCAAAAACTCAGCTGATATAAGGGAAACATCTTGGTTTAGAAGATCAGAGTGAAGCAAAATATCAAACCAGTAACATACACCTTTTATGAAAAGATATCATATTACTACAAATACGAACTGGCAGAATATTGATTGTGAAGAGAACCACAATCATATTTTAATATACTAACATAAGTTTCTCTCCCTTTTCATTGACCTTTCTTTTCTCTTTCAACAGTATACTTAGAGCAGCTTTTAAAAAATGTTTGAAAACTTTTGAGTCAAACAGTCACATACAAAAGCTAACTGGCAAGAAATGTAAACATAAATATCCATATATATTATTTACATATATATGACAATAAAGGGAAAAGGAATTATGCCCTCTGAAAACAATATTGTATGCTTTCATTAGTTTTTTCAACTCAGTAATTATAATCATTCTGTTACTGAGGAGATGTTTGGTCTTAACTCTGTGTCATAAAATATAAGAATGTATTTAACTTTCCGTCGTCTCTACTCCTGCTAACTAAATTGGGATCAAAATGATGGATTTATCAACTGGGCTTCCTGGTTTCTGTTGCAGTTTTTCAACACTAAGTCACACCCGTGACCGGGATCTCCTCCCTTCAGGATTTTCAGGTAGGAAACTGGTTAATTTTATGCATGGATGTGGAGTTTCCCTGAAGTCCTTAATGCACAGTGAGAAGTCGGCGTGAAGGTGCCAATGAATGACTGCAGAGCCACCCAGCCCAAATATGGGAGTCATCCATAGCCTTAGGGAGGGTGACTACCCTGCAGTAGGAGGATGAGTATCAAGTTCTCCTATATGTGAGTGTGAGAAGCACAAATTCGGAATGATAAAAGGTCCAGCCAGTACTTGGGGTTATAGTATCTAGTCCTGTCTGCTTATTTTTATAGGTGTGGTGCTGAAAAGTCTGTGGTTATAGGATGGTCCCCTTGATTTCAAATGTAGAATTCTTAGGGAGTGAAGAGCTCGATTTCGGAAGAGCAGGTTTGAATAAAGAAGGATGCAGAGGTACAAGGCTGGTCATCTATCCACGTGAGCACCTGAATGGGGACTAAGAAGGGCATATACTGTGAAGAGACGCCTACAAGGGAGACCCTAGATGCTACGCTAGGAAGCCTCAGGCATAGCTGTCAGTCTGATTTCTAAGCGGACAATATCATGGAAGTGACAGAATCAATCTACTGGGGAAAGCATCAGTTTTGCAGAAGGAAGAAACCTAGAAACTAAGAGGGATCAACATTTGCGGTTCTACGTGTTATCAGGGGTCTTCCAACATCAGACAGGTCCTCACAGAAGAGATCTCCACTTGGAGGCACCAATCAGAGCCATCAGGCTTGAGGGTCCTCTGTCTTCCCAGAAGACCTCAGAAGGCAGATCAGCACTCATCACTTAGGGTTCACTAGAGGAACAGATGTAACATGAAAATATAGGTATACAAAGGATATACTAAGTAGACTTACAACGGGCTCCCGAGGAATCAAAAGTGGAAGAAGACAAAATGGCCTCTGTGCCCTGGAGAATGAGAGGATCCAGAAAGAGTCCTAAGGCCCAGAGCTCACTGCAGAGTCTGGTACAAGTCTGTGCTGGGAAGGTCGATGGGTCTGCTTTGGGAGGCTGAAGAGCCTGCAATGGAAGCCAGAAGGAACTGAGATGGATGTTCAAAGGCAATGGCAAGGGCCAGAGCTCCTCTGAGGAAGAAAAACAGACTTTCTTCTTCTTTTCTTTCTTATTCCTTCCAGGCTACAAGCTTATTTGATGGTGCCAGCCACATCCGGGATGGGTCTTCCCTCCTCAGTTGATAGCCTACATGTCCGTCATCCAGACACACTCAGAGCTTTACTGACCTGCCAGGCAATTCCTACTCAAGTCAAGTTGGTATATCGCAAGCGATGAGCACAAACCACCCCGTCAACCAGACAATCGGAAACATCTTAAACCATACTTAAACTTCACATCCATAGCAAGTTCATAATTGCTCCTGGTACTGTACAGCTATCCTGGGTACAAACAGAAATGCATGAATTCCCTCCTCAGCATAGAAGTTCAAGCTTTTCTTGGAGGATGCTTACTCTTCTCTGACCATTCCATAAATTAAACTGTATAATATAGATTTAGCAATATTTAGGGATCGATAGTATGTCTATCATCCTTACGTTAAAAAGAAAGAAAAAAAAAGATACTGGTTTAACATGTATGTATATGTGCACAAGCATAGTGAATAAACAGGAGAGAAATACAATAAAAACAATAATTCCTGTTTCTGAAATTGGTCACATGGTCACAGCTGGTATTAATTACCACCTTCTACTACCCATTATGCACTGTATTCCACTGGCCTTCACCAAGCATCTTAGCGGGTCTTGGTTCTTTACCTGGAAGGGTGACCTATACACCTTTATTCCTGAAAGTCATTTGTCATCCTGCCTGGATTGGGTTGTTCTAGTGTTTCACTAACCATAATAACCGAGCATGGTAATGGTAGGAGGTACCTGCAGGGATCTCCTGCGCTCCAAATATATACTTCCTGCCCTCTGTTGTGGTGTGATAATTTGTGTTCCCCTTGGTAGTCTGTATCGATCAACCCTGCCAACACTGTGTGTCCCGTTTCAGCTTGTTTACTCAGAGACGCGGGGAACCCAAAATGACCAGAGGAAAGTCTTAGCTTCCAGCTCAATGGAATCGTTGTGGTGGTCCTTGGTAAAAGCCTTCCCCGATTTGAAACTAAGATGTCTTGGAGAGCAGGGCATAAGGCCTCAGGAACAGAGACAAAAAATTTTGCTAGTGGGTCAGTAAGGGTAATGGTGTGTGATGCCATTTCCACTTGTACCCCTTGATTCTTGGACCCATGAATACTGGCTATGACAGAAACAGTACCACAGAGTGGATGTGGATGCTGATTCAAAGCATACACAACCTCCTGGAAAACCGTGGCCTAACCCTGCAAGGTATTACTACCTAGCTGCCACTGTAATTGCATCTTCCAAAGGCCATTCCACATTTATAACAATTTAGCCCCTTTTGCTGGTGACGAACGTGGTAAGACCAGTGGATTCCATGAATGTGACTCCACTGCCTCACTTTTGGGCTTTGAAATGACTTCCTTTGTCAAAAGCAATGTTATGTGGAATACCACGAGAGTGGATGAGGTGTTCTCTGGTTCTAGAGCCATGAGGCTTCTCCTTGGAGCCACAACTGCCACCGGAGTGTGGGGTAGGGTTCTACTTAGTCTTGTGGTGCTGGCATCCCAAAATGGTGGTTGCAGGTACTCTGATGTGTGAAATTTAAAGATGACAGTTTTGGAAAGGCATTACTTAGCAGAATGTCTGCCCATTGAAGAAAAAGCCCCACCCTTTCCATCCTGGAAGTGGTCTAACATACTCACCTTGCCACCAGGTCACAGGCTGATCACACTGAGGAGTGGTGCCATACTGGGGACTCAGTGTTGGACTCTGGTGCTGGCATATTGGGCATTCAACAGTGGCTGCAGCCAGGTCAGTCTTGTTGAGGGGAAGACCCTGTTGCTGAGCCCATGCATAGCCTGCATCCCTGCCACCATGGCCAGCTTTTTCACGAGCCCTTTGGGCAATGACAGGAGTGGCTGAGGAAAAAGTTCGACTGCCATCCACAGGATGGGTCATTCTACCCACTTGTTCATTAAAGTCCTCTTCTGCTGAGGTAACCTTTTGGTGACCATTAACGTGGGACACAAATAATCTGTACATCTTTTGCCCATATGGAGAGGTCTATCCACATGTCTCTTCCCACCACCAATTTTCAGTCATGTTCCTTCCAAATCCCTGAATACCTGGCCAAACCACTGGCTACAGCCCATGAATCAGTATATAAGAGCATCGGCTGGCCATTCTTTCTTCTAAGCACAATGTGTGACCAGGTCCACTGCCCTAACTTGAGTCCATTGCGAAGAGTTTCCTTCACCACTGTCCTTCAAAGATGTCCTGGACAGGTGCTGTAGTGCTGCAGCTGTCCACATTTGGTGATGCCTGCACAACATGTAGAACTATGTGTAAACCAGGCCCTAGTCCTCTCTTCCTCTGTCAACTGATCATAGGATTGATACACCCCATAATACCATAGGCACACGCTGGGGCAAAGAAGGCAGTGCAGCAGGAGTAGGAACCATGGCCATTTGGGCAAGTTCTTCATGTAACTTACTTGCATCTCCCAGACCAGCTCGGGACCCTTCATGTATAGAACACATCCACTTAATGATGGAGTATTTCAGTGGAGATCTAACTTTTTGACGTGATGGGTCAGATACCACGTAGTTCGTGGCAGCACAGGCCACATGGTAACTTTGTGTCACGTAGTCAAGTCTTCACTTTACACTATGACCCAGTAGCAGCCCAGGAGCATTTTTCAAAGGTTGAGTAGTTATCTGCAGATGATGGCAGTGGCTTGTTCCAGAACCCTTATTGCCTCCGCTATGGTTCATGTATAGGGCCTCCAGAGACTCCAAGCACCATTGCCCTCTGCCTCTGAAGCCTATGAAGCCAACCATGTCCAAATATAGGAGTCATCGCTAGCCTTAAGTAGGATGACTCTACTTCAGGATAGGAATGGCTATCAAGTTCTCCTATATCTTAGCGTGAGGAGCACCCATTTGGAATGATAAAAGGGCCCAGCCAGTACGTGGATATCCAGTCCTACCTCCTTATTTTTTTATGTGCTGAAAAGTCTGCTATTATAGTATGATTCTCTTGACTTCAAATGTAGAATTCTCTGGCAATTAGGATCTTGATTTGAGAAGAGAAGGTTTGGTTAGAAAGCATACAGGGGTACAAGCTTGGTCATCTATCCACCTGAGCCCCTGAGTGGAGGCTAAGGGTAGCATCCACTGTGAAGAGACTCCAACAAAGGAAACCCAAAGAAATTTGCAGTGATCTTTACCTAGGAAACACCACCTATAGAGTTCAGTCTGGCTTCTGCACAGCAATAGCAAAACTAGAAATGTCAGGCATCTCCATGTCATTCACAATGGGACATCTTTTGATCCATACTTCTACCCAGTAGCCAAATAAACTATTCATCACTCCAAGCTCTTCTTGCCTTAAGAGTTTGCATTGAGAAGTCTGCAGTGATTCTGATGGGCTTTCCTTTGTATGTGATTTGTTTCTTTTCTCTCACTGCTTGCAGAATTTTGTTCTTCTGTTGGATTTCTGGAATCCTAACTATTATATGCCTATGTGTAGATATTTTTGATCAAGGCTAGCTGGAGTCCTATATGCCTCACTTATCTGTATGTCAAGTTCTTTTCCCCTCCTTGGGAAGTTTTCTGCCACCACTTCTGTGAACATTCTTTTTATGTTATCTGCACTCTCTCCTCTTTTTTCATTGACTCCAATCAGTCTTATGTTATTCTTCTTTGCATTGCCTAGAAGCTGCTGGATTCATTTCTCATGTTCCTTAAAAATTTTAAAGCAGTTTTTCTTTTCCTGGTCACTAATTGCAATCTTTTCTTCTATATCTCAAATTCTATCCTCGCATTGGTTCATTCTGCTGCACAGACTTTCGATGGGGTTTTTAATCTCCTGGAAATCTGTTTGCATCTGTTTTATGGATTCCATTTGTTTCCTATGTTGGGATTAAATCATGTTCCTCAGATCCTCTTTTTTTAAATCTGTGTCCTCTCTAGATTTATTAATCATGTCTTGCACTATGGACACAATCTCTGCTGTTATCTAAGAAATTATTTCTGATTTCATTTTTTCCAGATCCTGTTTTGTTGCCAGTTCAGGGAGTCCAGGTGGTTCAGTATCAGATTGTTCCATCTCCTTTCCCTTTGGGGTTGCTGTGGGTAATCCAGAAGTCTGTTTTTGAGGCTTGTTTGCTTGTCTTCTCATTTCCAGGGGCGGGGTCACTGCTTCTGGCGCCCACGCTGCTCGCCTTCTCTGCCCTAGCAGCTTGGGATGGCAGCAGGGGAGCTTTCTTCCAGGTGCTGGGACTGGCTCACCTTCTCTGCCCTAGGATCTTGGGATTGCAGCGGGGGAGCTTCCTTCTGGGTGCTGGGGCCGGCTCAGCTTCTCTGCCCTAGGAGCTTGGGATGATGGCCACCAAACAAACTATTAACACTGTTTTCCTTTGTTTTTAACTCAATGAGCTACATTACATTCAGCATCTCTACTTATAATCCATATCAGAAAATGCAGGCTAATCCAGGTTTAATGTTACTTTCACCATTATCTCCAAACCTAAAAATTCACTCTTATATGTGTGCCTTAGCCCTCTGCTTATAAGAATTACAAAACTCTAGAAGTTCCTTGGGAGTACTGTTGACCTCTGCATCGCTCTTGCTGTACCTCACCTTCAGGAGCCATCTGAGGTTTGAGCCTGGTTATAGGCATAGAGGCAAAAGTGTGTGGTGAGGATGGGTCCTGAGGCATGTCAGCATGATCTTGCTTGGTAACTGCCCCAGGGTTGATCATTATTATTTCCACAGACAACACTGGTTTAATTTCCTCTGATATAGGAGGAGAGGTGAAAACCACAGATGGTGGGGAGGGGAATGCCTCTGCCACTGAGGGTAGCAAAATCAATTCATCTGGCAAAAAAATCTCATTAGGATTTAGGAGATCAATATCCCCAGCCTTGTCAAGTTCCTCCCAAACATCTCTATCCCAATTTACTGGATTCCATTCTTTTCCTATCAGTGCCCTGTAAACTCTTGAGCAATGTCTCCCTGCTTATCTTGAAGAGAATCCGTCCCTGTGTCCGGAGTGATGTGAAGTGAGGAAATCTTATCACAAGTCAGAGAGCCATGTTTATGTGTTGGATTTAATAGGAAAATTTAATTCTGAAAACAGTCTTCTCACCCCAGGGTCATGTAGAGTTTATTTCATGCTCCTTCTGTCCTCCTTTATTTACTTGTTTTAAATAAGGAAAAGAATTAACCTAATGATTTGTTGAGACCCCAATTGTTTCATCCAATCTGGCACCACAAAAGCATAGATCCTATTTTCATCTAGTATGACTTTTCATTATTTTTTCAAACATCACACTTATTTAGGAAATATTATTTTTCTAAATATGCACCAGAATTAAGTAATTTGGTCATAGAAATTTTGATATTGTTTATGATGCATTTGCAAGAGTGAGGAGAAATGTGAATAAAAGGGCACAAGGTCTCCCTCAGGCTGTGAAGAGTGGGACTGTGTGAGCTTCAGATTAAACAAACTGGGGTTCTAGTCCCACAACTGTGATTTATCAGTTGTGTGACCTGTGCAGATTATCACACTGTATGAGCCTTGGGCTCCACTTGTATGAGATCATCCTGGAATGATCTATTTGGTAGGACTGGTGGAAGGTGTGTAATGAATGGAATGTACTTGGCATGGTGTTATGGGTTATATCTTGATGTCCCCCCAAACCTTCATGTGCTCATAGGTGGAACTTTTTAGAGGTGGTTGTATCACAGGTGAATGATACTCAGCAGTGGATTAGTCCACTGGATTTAGAACTGGTTGTGATGTTGGAAGGTGAAATCCTCTCTTTTATTTCAGGTACACTTCCAGGGTGAGCATTAAATTTACTCTGTAATTCAACCCATTGAATTAGGAGGGCTTGTGTTTGGGTTTCAGCAACTTTGTTCCTACAGGTAAAAGGGGGAAATTTTTCCTACTGAACACATGCAGCCCACATTAAAACCATCAGATTATTTATGTATACCAGGATCTGGGAATTCGAATCTTTTCCTCCCTATTTTCCTTTATTAATTTGTCTTCACATGGAAAGACTTTAGCTTGCTTATGTATTTTTGGATCTCATAGTTGTCCTTTATCTTTTATCCACAGATACTAAGAAGAACAAGCTTATATTATATTTAACATTCTTCCAAAATATTCAAATGTATTTTATATAGAACCAGTAAATTCCTTGCATATCTCAAGTAGTGAATTAGGATAATCAAATGAATCTGTTAGGTATTATTTTAAACAGTTTACACCATGAACTATCGGATTTAATATAAATCATATACATATATATGCATATGTGAATATATAAAGGGTTTACTAGGTAGGCTTATAATGACCTCCTGCAGAATCAGAGGTGGAAGAATGCAAAATGGCTGCCTGTGCACTGGAGACCTGTAGGATCCAACGTTTGAAGGCCTGTAGATCACTACAGATTCTCCTGTGAGTCCATGTGAAAAACCACAGAGTATTCATTGGAAAGCTGAAGAGTCTTCAATAGATGCCTGAGGGAACCAGAGATGAATATTCAATGGTGTTAGTGAAGACCAGAGCTCCTCTGAAAAAGAAAAAGTGAAGACTTTCTTCTTCTTTCCCTTTTTATTCCACCCAGGCTACAAGCCTATTTGATGGTGCCACCCACATCTTGAGTGGGTCTTTCCTCTTCAATCTGCAGCCTTCATATCAATGATCCATACACACTCAGAGATTTCTAATCTGCTAGGCAATTCTACTCAAATCAAGTTGACATCACAATTAAACATGATAAGTGCCATCTAATGGGCAGACCCTTGTTTTTGCAAGGGAAGAGCCTTGGATAAAACCAGTGCCAAGGGCTCACCCTCTACTGAGAGCACAGAAAAAGAGCCCCTAATGCAGAAGGCAGGAATATTGATGCAGTAACTGATGTACAAATATACAATGAAAGAGCCCATTATGAAGGGGGAAATGCTGAGGATTGTCCACAAAAGATTCTGAGAGCTCTTCCCTGACATCCTCAAGATGGCCTCTGAGCCGGTAAAGCAGTCTTTGGCCTTGAGTTGAAGAACTAAATCAGTGGTAGCTCCTCTATGTTTTTCAGCCTATTAGACATCACAGGTGATGACAGCCTGAGCTGTAATTTCATTAAAGCTCTGCTTCTCCTTTCTTTCCTAGATGTGATCTACTTACGTGACTACTGTGCTTCTGAGGAGGAGATGTGGAAATTCCTGTGCATGTTAGGTTTCTATGATAGGAACTGTCACTTCATCTTTGGAGCCTCCAGGAAGCTCATCACTAAAGATCTCTGGCAGGATATGTACATGGAATACTGCCAAGTGCCCGGCAGTGATCCTCCACACTTGATTTCCTATGATATCTTAGAGTCCAGGCTGAAATCAGCACGATGGAAGTATTTGGGGTTTTTGGTCAAAGTCAGTTGATCAGTTGCCAATGATGTTCTATTCCACTGTGAAGAGAATTTGAGAGATGAAAAAGAGAAAGTCTAAGGCAAAGTTGCAGCCAGGCATGGTACTACTGCTCAAGCCAGTCCAAGTTACAGGCCAACTGTAACCACTGTAATGCCCAGTTAGATGTGAGGTTAATTCTCCACTTTGTATTTGAAAAAGATTGTTAATCATTATTCTTGTGAGGTGTGAGGAAGTTTTTACATTTTTAAAAATTTTTTCAACTGGTGGTCTTTACAGAAGTATTTATTTTTGGATTCATAATATAATCTCATAAATGTAATGGTTTACACATTCATTGCTGTTTACCAGGTTTAATGGTAAATTGTTTTGAAATTGTAGAAATCACTGTTTATCTACACTAAGATAACTGACATTAGAATGGATATGTCCCTGGAAAAGAAAAGATCCACAGTAAAAATAGTAGGGATCAGCTAACAGAAAAGAGAGGTAGAAGTTGCTCTGTTATTGGTTTACTTTACTCCATTTAGCTTTTACTATCATACATTGAGAAGATACATACACAGATGTGATTATGTTATTGAAGAATATATAAGAAATTAAATCACGATGAATTAGGGTTCTTGTTCATGGCTTGCATTTTACATAAGGATTTACTGAGCATCTGTTCTGGGTACATTTTTCTGCTTTATAGCAGATTTTTAGTCCAAGGAGACTCAGCTCCTGCCCATGCAATGATATGTTCTGGAATAAGATTTCACTGTGGAATAGGGTGAGAATCTCTCTATTTTGTAAAGATGTAGGAAACCAGGAAGGTAGGGATGGAGGGAAAACATGACTTACTTTTCATTGCTAAACAGCATTTTTCCTTTGTGCTGAATGTTTTATGATTTTTGTTTTGCTTGGTTTTTATTATTTTGAAGACTTCATATTTTCTGATGTCTAATAGATTAAAAATTAAAATCTGAGCTAGGTGAATGGGGATGCCTCATATAAAAATCATCATATTAAAAAGTGCCACTTCTAAAATCTCTGTGTAATACCTTGCCCCAGATGTTTGGCTTATAACACATATCTTCTTCCATGCCTTCAAGCTAGGGCTTATTAATCTCACTTCTCATTACAGAGCAGAAGGACTTCAGGATTTTCTAGTATGCCCAAGTTCACAGGGCTAACAAGTGAAAATGTTGTGACTAGTCACTTTGTCTACACCCACTTGTTCTACTCCTCTTATACTGAGACATATTCTCTGCGTCTCCTTTTAGTTTTATTCCCAGTGCTCCATATTTTGTCTCAGTCAATAAAAAGAATAACTTCCTGTCCTAAGTACTAAATTGGAATAAATAGCTGGAGCAACACTAATAACAAAATAATTGAGAGATTTACATAATGAGGAAAAACAGACAATATTGAATAACAGTAGGAATATTTACATGTGTAATGTTATATCACTGAAAAATAGCAGAAGCTTCCATATTCACCCTGTTGCACTATGCCTGGTATATCTCAGTGATACAGCACATGCCATGTTTGCCTGAGGCCCTGGTTTTGATCACAAAGACTGTAAAATAAATTGCCCTGAACTACCATCACTCTGTAGAAAGTAAATGAACACAGAAAGTTTTTAACAATCTCAGTCTGAATAATAAAGGCAAGGAATATACAACCCTGTTTGTTCTCTGACCACCCATATATCCTGGGTCCTCTGTCACTGCCTGAGGCTTCCCCAGCTCATATCACTTCTATGGAAGGCTCTTGTTCTCTGCAATGTCTGCAGATGGGAAACAGGTCTATGTGATGCACTCATATGTATCTTCCAAGTGTTCTTAGTCCCACAGGGAGTTGGGATAAAATCTTTGAAACTCAGCACCACTATACAAGGATTGGGGAGACCAAAATCCAGAATATGACAGGGAAACCAGTCAAGTTTTCCTTCAGACACAACATTCCCAGACACAGGACCGAAGTGAAGGAAATTCCCACCACCGAGAGGAATAAAGGTAATAAACCTGAAATGAGGATCTGGACATGGTGACATCATCAGTCGTGTTCACTTCCTTCTAGTTCATCTGGAGGAGTGAGGAAACTTGGGAAAATGGGCAGCTTTAGGTCTGAAGAAGAAAGATTTCCAGGTCATTCAAGGAGTCAAGGTGCGATTGATAAAGAATGAACACAATCCCTATAAAAGTAGTGGCAGCACACATTCCTCATACTAGCATGGGCCAATCCAGAGGTCATAGTTGTGTTCGCATGAGGCAGTTTTCATCTCATCTTTGTGGATAAAAGGGAATTTGGAACTTTAGAATGAGGATATAGGCTTCCGTCACTTTAGAGAAGATTTCCAAGAGTCACCTACAAGACACTGAAGAACATGGGCCACATACCCCATGTCAGTGAAAGTCATTCAGAATTTTCTCTAATGCCAGTCTTCAGAGACACTACTCAAAAATTTTAGACAAAGATGTCTATCATTTTCCATACAGGGTTCATAGGGAAGGAAAGATGATGATATTACCATAGAAGGAAGAAAATAATAGGAGGAAGAATGTTGGGGCTACCTTGGGGCTAGATTTGGAACACTGTGCTGTGACTCTGAGTGGAACCACACATCATAAAGCCTCATTCTATTTTCTACAAGATTCAGGGTTGTTATATTACTGACAGGTGCATAGCCAGAAAAGTCCACACTCACTTTCTGCTGTTAGATCACAGGTACTAAGGTGTCTCACTAGAAGGAGATATCCTCAGGTTGAAAGGAGGGGAGCCAAATATTCTGCCAGAATTCAACCCATGGAATGAAGGTGGAGACTAAGATAGCCACGAAACCTTCAATGCAGTAGACAACTATCTTCATGACCTGTCTTTCAATATCAGCTCTAGAAAGCTTAGAGAATAATTGTCAGGTTAAACTCTCCTTGTCTTCTTTAAATCAGTTTAATGGGGATGAAATCATTGGTAGAAAAATGTACCACAAGGGTAAAATGATGGCTCCTATACATGCCATATCTGTGTGTTTTAGTAACTGTTCCCATTGCTGAGAAACAATACCCAACACCCAAAACATAAAAGAGGAAAGGTTTTTTGGGGACTCATAGTCTGTAGAGGTTTCAGTCTATAGTCAGCTGGCTGAGGAAAGCATGGCAAGTGGGCATTGCAGAGGAGAAAGAGCTCATGATATGCTAGGCAGTAAGCAGAGAGGATTAAGAGAGGAGGAGGGATATATAATCTTCCAGGCCAAGCCCACAGTGACACACCTCTTCCCACCAGGCTTCACCTCCCAACATTACAGTCACCTATAAACCCATCGGTGGACTTAGTCCAGTACTACACACCCGTGATACAATCACCTCTGAAAAGCCCCATCTAAGAGCATGTAATGCTTTGGGAGGAAATCTAGATATAAACCATAACATTGTACCAAGTACATTCTGTTTATTACACACTTTCCACCAGTTCTACCAAATAGATCATGCCAAAATGATCTCATACAAGTGGAGTCCAAGGCTCATAGAGTGTGGACAGGTCACCAGCACCCTTGAAAAGCCCTCCTATTGTTCTTCTCTGTATGCCAAATCTTTTGGTGGGGAACATAGTTCCTCAATTGAGAAGTTTAAAGGCAGTGAGTTTAATTGGATCCCAGAGGGGCACGGGTCAAGTGGCAACACAGAACCAACAACAACAAGGTGCACATACTTACCTTAATAGAGAGCAGAAGCAAAGTAGTGATGGGAACGGTCTAACACGTGTACACATATGATGTTGGCTACTTATTTAGTCATGCTATTCTAAAAAATGAAATAGATTGGAACTTGACTGAATTTTTACTGGATTTATATAAGTAGAAAAATTTTAGGGCAAACAAAGAAAAATCTCCCTCAAATATTAGCAACAGAGAATAGTAGTCCTTCAACCAGTTCCCAGGTTTGAGCCAATTTACAGACCGGAACTCGAATGAGGATGAGTCCAGGTCCCTTTAAGGAAGAATCTTTAGTCACTGCAAAGAGGTTAGACTGTCAATCTTTCTCCCATCCTTCTCCAACAGAATCTAAGGTCTTTCCATGGTAACTGCACACGGAAATGATTAGACATTTTAGGGATGACTGGATACTGGTTCTGAAGTAATACTGATTGCAAGACATTAAAAACATCATTGTGGCTCTCCAATAAGAGTGGGAGACCCCCTTTGGAGGTCATATGATCGATGGAGCTTTAGCCAATATTGGACTAACAGTGGTTCTAGTGGGTCCCAGAATGTATCCAGCAATCATTTCCCCAATGCATAATTCCAGAATGCATAATTTGGATAGATATACTTAGTACTTAACAGATTGCTAACATTGGCTCCCTACCCTGTGATGTGAGGGATATTATCATGAAAAGGCCAAATGGAAGTCATTAAATTGGCCTCTATCTGGGAAAACAGTAAATCACAAACAATATTGCATCCTTGGAGGGACTGCAGAGATCAGTGTCACCATCAGCCATGAAAGATGCAGAGATGGTGGTTCTCACCATATTCTCATTTAATTCTCCTATTTAGTCCATGCAGTAGTCACACAGGCATTAGAGAATGATGGTGGATGACCATAAGATTGATCAGGTGGTAATTCTACTTGCAACTGGTATACCAGATGTAGTTTCCTTGCTTGAGCAGATTAACACATCTCCTGGTACCTGGTACAAAGCTATTGACTTGGAAAATGCCCTTTTCTCCACACCTTACCTTAAAGCCTACCAGAAGAAATTTGCTTTCAGCTGGCAAGCCCAGCAATATGCCTTTCTGTCCTACCTTAGGGGTATATTATCTCTCCAGCCCTGTTTCCCAACTTCATTCACAGGGATCGTCATCATCTTTCTCTTCCACAAGGTGTCATATTGGTACATTACATTGATAGCTTCATGCTGAATGGATCAAATGATGGGAGGTAGCAACCACTCTGTACATGTTAGTAAAGCAATTATAGTCACAGAGGATGGGAAATAAATCCAGCTAAAATTCAGGGTCCTTCTATCTTAGTGAAATTTGTAGGAGTCCAGTGATGTAAGGGCATGCAGAGATATCTCTTCTATGGTGAAGGATAGGTTGTTGCGTCTGGTTCTGCCTAGCACCAAAAAAGACAAAACAATAAGTGGGCCAATCTGGATTTTGGAGGCAACACATTACATACTTCAACAAGTTACACCAGCCAATTTACCAGGAGCTTTGAAAAGCTGCTACTTTGCAACGAGGTCCAGAAGAAGAGAGGGCTCTGGAATAAGTCCAGGAATCTGTGCACTCTTCTCTTTCAGGGAGGCCATATGATCAAGAAGATCAAAAGATGTTTGAGGCATCAGAGGCAGAGGACAATGGTGCTTGGAGTCTCTGGAGGCCCTATACATGAACCATAGCGGAGGCAATAAGGGTTCTGGAACAAGCCACTGCCATCATCTGCAGATAACTACTCAACCTTTGAAAAATGCTCCTGGGCTGCTACTGGGTCATAGTGTAAAGTGAAGACTTGACTACGTGACACAAAGTTACCATGTGGCCTGTGCTGCCACGAACTACGTGGTATCTGACCCATCACGTCAAAAAGTTAGATCTCCACTGAAATACTCCATCATTAAGTGGATGTGTTCTATACATGAAGGGTCCCGAGCTGGTCTGGGAGATGCAAGTAAGTTACATGAAGAACTTGCCCAAATGGCCATGGTTCCTACTCCTGCTGCACTGCCTTCTTTGCCCCAGCGTGTGCCTATGGTATTATGGGGTGTATCAATCCTATGATCAGTTGACAGAGGAAGAGAGGACTAGGGCCTGGTTTACACATAGTTCTACATGTTGTGCAGGCATCACCAAATGTGGACAGCTGCAGCACTACAGCACCTGTCCAGGACATCTTTGAAGGACAGTGGTGAAGGAAACTCTTCGCAATGGACTCAAGTTAGGGCAGTGGACCTGGTCACACATTGTGCTTAGAAGAAAGAATGGCCAGCCGATGCTCTTATATACTGATTCATGGGCTGTAGCCAGTGGTTTGGCCAGGTATTCAGGGATTTGGAAGGAACATGACTGAAAATTGGTGGTGGGAAGAGACATGTGGATAGACCTCTCCATATGGGCAAAAGATGTACAGATTATTTGTGTCCCACGTTAATGGTCACCAAAAGGTTACCTCAGCAGAAGAGGACTTTAATGAACAAGTGGGTAGAATGACCCATCCTGTGGATGGCAGTCGAACTTTTTCCTCAGCCACTCCTGTCATTGCCCAAAGGGCTCGTGAAAAAGCTGGCCATGGTGGCAGGGATGCAGGCTATGCATGGGCTCAGCAACAGGGTCTTCCCCTCAACAAGACTGACCTGGCTGCAGCCACTGTTGAATGCCCAATATGCCAGCACCAGAGTCCAACACTGAGTCCCCAGTATGGCACCACTCCTCAGTGTGATCAGCCTGTGACCTGGTGGCAAGGTGAGTATGTTAGACCACTTCCAGGATGGAAAGGGTGGGGCTTTTTCTTCAATGGGCAGACATTCTGCTAAGTAATGCCTTTCCAAAACTGTCATCTTTAAATTTCACACATCAGAGTACCTGCAACCACCATTTTGGGATGCCAGCACCACAAGACTAAGTAGAACCCTACCCCACACTCCGGTGGCAGTTGTGGCTCCAAGGAGAAGCCTCATGGCTCTAGAACCAGAGAACACCTCATCCACTCTCGTGGTATTCCACATAACATTGCTTTTGACAAAGGAAGTCATTTCAAAGCCCAAAAGTGAGGCAGTGGAGTCACATTCATGGAATCCACTGGTCTTACCACGTTCGTCACCAGCAAAAGGGGCTAAATTGTTATAAATGTGGAATGGCCTTTGGAAGATGCAATTACAGTGGCAGCTAGGTAGTAATACCTTGCAGGGTTAGGCCACGGTTTTCCAGGAGGTTGTGTATGCTTTGAATCAGCATCCACATCCACTCTGTGGTACTGTTTCTGTCATAGCCAGTATTCATGGGTCCAAGAATCAAGGGGTACAAGTGGAAATGGCATCACACACCATTACCCTTACTGACCCACTAGCAAAATTTTTTGTCTCTGTTCCTGAGGCCTTATGCCCTGCTCTCCAAGACATCTTAGTTTCAAATCGGGGAAGGCTTTTACCAAGGACCACCACAACGATTCCATTGAGCTGGAAGCTAAGACTTTCCTCTGGTCATTTTGGGTTCCCCGCGTCTCTGAGTAAACAAGCTGAAACGGGACACACAGTGTTGGCAGGGTTGATCGATACAGACTACCAAGGGGAACACAAATTATCACACCACAACAGAGGGCAGGAAGTATATATTTGGAGCGCAGGAGATCCCTGCAGGTACCTCCTACCATTACCATGCTCGGTTATTATGGTTAGTGAAACACTAGAACAACCCAATCCAGGCAGGATGACAAATGACTTTCAGGAATAAAGGTGTATAGGTCACCCTTCCAGGTAAAGAACCAAGACCCGCTAAGATGCTTGGTGAAGGCCAGTGGAATACAGTGCATAATGGGTAGTAGAAGGTGGTAATTAATACCAGCTGTGACCATGTGACCAATTTCAGAAACAGGAATTATTGTTTTTATTGTATTTCTCTCCTGTTTATTCACTATGCTTGTGCACATATACATACATGTTAAACCAGTATCTTTTTTTTTCTTTCTTTTTAACGTAAGGATGATAGACATACTATCGATCCCTAAATATTGCTAAATCTATATTATACAGTTTAATTTATGGAATGGTCAGAGAAGAGTAAGCATCCTCCAAGAAAAGCTTGAACTTCTATGCTGAGGAGGGAATTCATGCATTTCTGTTTGTACCCAGGATAGCTGTACAGTACCAGGAGCAATTATGAACTTGCTATGGATGTGAAGTTTAAGTATGGTTTAAGATGTTTCCGATTGTCTGGTTGACGGGGTGGTTTGTGCTCATCGCTTGCGATATACCAACTTGACTTGAGTAGGAATTGCCTGGCAGGTCAGTAAAGCTCTGAGTGTGTCTGGATGACGGACATGTAGGCTATCAACTGAGGAGGGAAGACCCATCCCGGATGTGGCTGGCACCATCAAATAAGCTTGTAGCCTGGAAGGAATAAGAAAGAAAAGAAGAAGAAAGTCTGTTTTTCTTCCTCAGAGGAGCTCTGGCCCTTGCCATTGCCTTTGAACATCCATCTCAGTTCCTTCTGGCTTCCATTGCAGGCTCTTCAGCCTCCCAAAGCAGACCCATCGACCTTCCCAGCACAGACTTGTACCAGACTCTGCAGTGAGCTCTGGGCCTTAGGACTCTTTCTGGATCCTCTCATTCTCCAGGGCACAGAGGCCATTTTGTCTTCTTCCACTTTTGATTCCTCGGGAGCCCGTTGTAAGTCTACTTAGTATATCCTTTGTATACCTATATTTTCATGTTACATCTGTTCCTCTAGTGAACCCTAAGTGATGAGTGCTGATCTGCCTTCTGAGGTCTTCTGGGAAGACAGAGGACCCTCAAGCCTGATGGCTCTGATTGGTGCCTCCAAGTGGAGATCTCTTCTGTGAGGACCTGTCTGATGTTGGAAGACCCCTGATAACACGTAGAACCGCAAATGTTGATCCCTCTTAGTTTCTAGGTTTCTTCCTTCTGCAAAACTGATGCTTTCCCCAGTAGATTGATTCTGTCACTTCCATGATATTGTCCGCTTAGAAATCAGACTGACAGCTATGCCTGAGGCTTCCTAGCGTAGCATCTAGGGTCTCCCTTGTAGGCGTCTCTTCACAGTATATGCCCTTCTTAGTCCCCATTCAGGTGCTCACGTGGATAGATGACCAGCCTTGTACCTCTGCATCCTTCTTTATTCAAACCTGCTCTTCCGAAATCGAGCTCTTCACTCCCTAAGAATTCTACATTTGAAATCAAGGGGACCATCCTATAACCACAGACTTTTCAGCACCACACCTATAAAAATAAGCAGACAGGACTAGATACTATAACCCCAAGTACTGGCTGGACCTTTTATCATTCCGAATTTGTGCTTCTCACACTCACATATAGGAGAACTTGATACTCATCCTCCTACTGCAGGGTAGTCACCCTCCCTAAGGCTATGGATGACTCCCATATTTGGGCTGGGTGGCTCTGCAGTCATTCATTGGCACCTTCACGCCGACTTCTCACTGTGCATTAAGGACTTCAGGGAAACTCCACATCCATGCATAAAATTAACCAGTTTCCTACCTGAAAATCCTGAAGGGAGGAGATCCCGGTCACGGGTGTGACTTAGTGTTGAAAAACTGCAACAGAAACCAGGAAGCCCAATTGATAAATCCATCATTTTGATCCCAATTTAGTTAGCAGGAGTAGAGACGACGGAAAGTTAAATACATTCTTATATTTTATGACACAGAGTTAAGACCAAACATCTCCTCAGTAACAGAATGATTATAATTACTGAGTTGAAAAAACTAATGAAAGCATACAATATTGTTTTCAGAGGGCATAATTCCTTTTCCCTTTATTGTCATATATATGTAAATAATATATATGGATATTTATGTTTACATTTCTTGCCAGTTAGCTTTTGTATGTGACTGTTTGACTCAAAAGTTTTCAAACATTTTTTAAAAGCTGCTCTAAGTATACTGTTGAAAGAGAAAAGAAAGGTCAATGAAAAGGGAGAGAAACTTATGTTAGTATATTAAAATATGATTGTGGTTCTCTTCACAATCAATATTCTGCCAGTTCGTATTTGTAGTAATATGATATCTTTTCATAAAAGGTGTATGTTACTGGTTTGATATTTTGCTTCACTCTGATCTTCTAAACCAAGATGTTTCCCTTATATCAGCTGAGTTTTTGGTTCAAGTTTGTCTGTACTTGCACTTTCAGTGAAATTCTCCTTTTCTTTTCCTATTTAAAAAGACAAGAGTGCAATGGTAGTTTAGATAATGCTTTGTCGGTGTAACAACACATTGATCTACTCTCTCTTTGCCAATCAGAGCAACAGAATAGTTCTAAAAAAATTTTTCCGGTAAAGAATACTATCAGATGATTTTCTGAACCTGGATCCTTTGAGTGTATCTCGCTTTGCATATGTCACATTTTCTCAGAGGATTATCTCTTCGCTCCTATGTCCACAACTCCTAAGTATTTTAATATTCACTTTTAGCTTGTGTATTCGCACCCAGTGTTTGGAGCACAGTGACCTTCTTCATGTAATCTCAGGGACATTTTGGAGTAGTAGAAAAGTGCAATAAGCAAAGCATGGTAATCCTCAATCTGGGGTGAATGGCAGAGTGTAAATTCTAGTGTAATGCTGAGCAGAATTCTAGTTCCAGAGCTGTCCCTTCCAGTTGTGGAACTCTATGAGCCTCAGATTGTCTGTGAAAATCAGTTTATTAGAAGTGTCTTATAAGCCTGGAAGACTGGGGTTAGTTTGTATAAAGCAACTGGGTCCTCAATGTAGGGAGTGTTCTGAGGCTTTAAATATTGCCTATTATTTCCACAGTTATTTCAACTGTGGATGGTACCATTAGCTCTGCTAAATTTGTTTTTTAATTGAGGAGATAACAGAGAGTGTGCCACATTCTAGAATGTGGAAGAAGTTGGCCCAAAAGCCTCCTTAGAATCTCTAAAATGATAGTTTCATATATGGTTACCTTTCTCAGCTGAATGCAACTCAACTATTAGAATTTGCTTTGACAAACAACTCTGATGTTTTTCCCAAACCATTCATGTCTTTCTTAGTTTTACCACTACTCGAAACACAAACCTTCCTTAGACTTTCCAAGAGTAACACACAGAAACACACACACACACAGGCATGCACACACATGCACACACACACACACAAACACACACACACACAAGCAAACACATGAATTTATATTTTCTCTTAATGGAATGCGCTCCTCAACCCATGGCAAATGTTACCAGTCCAGTATGTTTTGAGTTTTCCAACTTCAAAAGAGATATCACCTATGTGGTGGCATTTAATGTTTACATCCACTGGATATCAATAAGAATGGAAAGGGGGAATAGCAAATTACAGGAGGAGAGATGGAAGAGTTACGGAAGGGGAAGGAGATTACAAAAAGAAACAAGCTGTATTATGTAGCTACTACTCTAGAGGATTACAAAATTCAGGTACTGCAAGCATGTATTACTAAAAAATTGAAAAGAAAGAAAAAGGTATCGTCATCTTTTTTTTTTTTTTTTTGGTACCGGCGATCGAACTCAGGTCCTTGTGCTTGCACAGCAGGCGGTGAAACCACTGAGCTAAATTGTCATCTTTTATTTTTAGAAACTCCCCAGACACTAAATACACCTATTTTTTAAACTCTTTTCACCAGCAGTGGGATCATGAGCACAGGACCCTTTTCATCCCTGCACTAGGTGGAGATTCCCTCTGGCTGACCTGCAGTTCTACAGTTCCAGTTACAGGTTGGTATACATGCCAGACAGGGCAGCTCGATTCTGAGACTCGCCACCATTATGCCCAGCCTCTGCTCAGCTAGAGGCTTCTCCTACTGTCTCATTTAGCCACCTTGCAGTTACTTTCATTTTACCTCCATGAAAGATGGTCAGTTGGCCAATTTCTCATTATTTTGCCTCAGGATGTATACAAGACTGCTCATCTCGAATCCCTCCCTTCTCCCCCTAATTGTTTGTCTTTCAATCTGAGAAAGTACCTCATCTCCTTCTCTATGAGATGACTACTATATAAACTCTGAAATGCTTTGGACCTAAGTTAGGTCCATGTTTTTATCTTCTACACTACCACCCAGGAGCATTCCAAAAAACAGCTCCTGCATAAGTATGTGGGAATAAATATTTAAATATTTTGAAAGTGAACAAGGTGTCAAATATATTACAATTTTATTTCAACTACATTCCTCAAAAGAAAGCTAAGCCAATTTTGGTACATGGATTTCAGATTTACAAAGAAAGATTAAAAGGAATAATTTAATCAAGACTGTAACACCCTGTTTATTCTTCCCTACTTCAAGACGTCAACAGTGTTTTTCTTTGGTGGTGGTGGGGTGATTTAATTTATTAAAAATCCACATTCGGATGTCATGGGATCTTGTTCTGGATCACAAAAAATCAAGTATTTTCAAATTCATTAACATAATATCAAAAGTCTAACTCTTCAATCTGCCATCCTCCAAAAAAAGTGTTGTTTGTGCCCTAGACAAACTTCCATTTGAAGCTAAATATAATTTTGATTAAAATAAAAGGTATAGGTAACCAAGAAAAAAAATTGGTATCCACAAACTCCCGATACACTACAGCTACATAAATATGTCCTACACTTGTGTTCCTACCAGCTGCACTTTGGCCCTAAACTAATTAAAAGTTTGAGTATTTTGCTTAACTCTACCTGATAATATGACTCAAACTTCGGAAGGACTAGTGGGAGATATAGGACAGGAGAGAAGAATGCCACCTGGCTATGAAAGTAGGATCACATTGGCTGAACCTCTTTCCCAGGTATTTGTCACTGACATCTTCCAAAATCTCTACAGAATGGAATGTCACTGGGGATAGTGACAATGGCCTTGGAAAACTTCTCTCCTTCAATAACCAGGTTGAATCCAGAGATGCAAATTTCATTTATAAAAACTAGAAGAAAAGCATAAATTGAGTAGGTGAAACCAAGAATGCTACCAGCTGTGGCGGGAGTCAGGTGGTGGAACCCTCGGGAAGGAGGGTCAAGCACAAGGTATCTAGGTCCCGGGAGTCCAGCCTTACAGAGGGAAAAATGCTGGTCTCATGAAAAGTTATCTCTTTTGGGGTTAGGCTGGTAAAAATGAGGCACTGAATGCTTTTGCTCACTTGAGCATGTGACCGATGCACTTTTCATTTCTCTGACACATCGTGACAGAGTCCAAGTGCTCTTGCCAGGATACTGGCAACACAGTGCTTGGGCCTTGCAGCCACCAAAATCATGAGGTAAATAAACCTCCTTTCATTAGGAGGCATCCAGGCTGAGATAGTTTCCTGTAACAACACAAATGAACCTCTCGCAGTGCTCCACACACTTTCTGTTGACAACTTTCATCATTTGGAACTTTTTAATGGGCTGTTCCATCTCATATTTGGACGTCATTGTTGCCTTCCTAGATAGAAGACCTTTGCATAAGCTCTCAGTGGAGGGTGTGGCCTCAGAAAAACTCACAGATTTCCTTTCCTTGGCCATTGGAACCTTCACAGGTCCTGCGCATGAAACACCTGCAGGAACAGTGGTGGGTGGGACCTATGAAGCTACTAAAAAATGGCAACAACAGGTGTGCTCTTGGGGAATCCGGTGAAAACCCCTGAGTAAAATAGGTGGGAATCTCATTTGTCTGGTACAAAATGTGGAGCACCTTTGGCACTCTAGGTCTCAGGGCCAGCCTGGAGGCTTTCGCGGGAGCACAGAGCTTACTCTTCTGACTTCAAGAGTGATGAATGAAGCCAGGAAGAGCAGGCAGTAGTTTGGGCATGGGTGCAGGTGATACAGGCACCTGTGTGTGAGCACCTACACCAGGGACATTCCTCTTTGCCTTTTAGGATGCTGCCTCTGCAGGTTTCCTTGAGGACCTTACCCTGTAAAACCTTTGGGTTCTTGTTCTGGTTCAATTTGTTGCCTTGCCACCAAGTAGAGGAGGTTGTAGAGCATCTCAGGAGCAGCCTGCCCACCCTGTATGCTACTTAATGGGTTGAGAGTACAGATTTCTCTGGGGCTCACTCTGTTCTGGAGTGGAGGAGCTGCTGTATGTTTTCCTTCAGGAATGTCATGGGGACCCTTGGCAGGGCCCTGACATCCTGGATTGCTGCTTTGGGACTGACACTTTGATACTCTGTGGGACCCTGGCAAGTACAAGTGGCCCTTAGTCAAGTGGATCTGCCAGGGTGCACACAGCGCTGGTACCTCAGCAGAGTCTTTCCAGGGGTTCCTCCTTTCCTAGATCCTTAGTCAGGGTCCTCTTCTGGCCCCCATTCAGGGTTTTAATCTCTCCCTCCAACTGAGTCATAACAACCTGCCAACTGAAGAGCTCATCTCTTCTGGACATGGTGGATGATGTGATGGACATCCACAAAATGGGTAACTGACAAGTTCATTTTTTAATGATGTAAAACTTTTCCTTTGGAAAGGCTATCATGAAGTGAATGAGTAGGTGCCCCACAGAGTAGGAGAACCTATTTTCCATATGCACGTCTTACCCAGTGCTATGTTGGTAATGTACAGAATAAGTCCTCAACATTCTGAAATGAACAACACATTTAATCAATTTGAAAAGAACTGAGAGACTCCTCACCAGAGAGTATATCCACATGGTAAATAAGCACATGAGAAGCTGTGCAAATTTTTAAGTCATAAAAGAATTTCAACCCAAACCAACAATATGATACCCACTTATACACCTATCTGAATGGCCGTAATCCACATTTACAACAGGAAATGCTGTTTGTGGTTTCAGACTTTCTATGGCTCCCTGAGGATGCCCCAGAAGGTGTGCTCTGGGAGCATTCCCTACATGCAAGAGAGTAGGACCAGAGAGACTCTTCCTTTCACTCGACATGGTTGAGCACCCGTAATTCACTGTGTCCCACCTTGGATATTGTGGGCATTCTCATAAGGATGCAACATAGCCTTCTACCTAATCTGAAGCATTAAGACTATGGTCATTGACAGTTGCTATGAGGAAAAAGTCCACATAACTAATCCAGGTCCCAAGTGATCCAGGTATCTGGCCACTGTGATAGAATACTTTTCATAAATTGCTGATTGAGAAACTATGATAAATATTAGAATTCAGCTTGAACATTTATTATAAAACTACACATATTTTATCGTGCGTTTCAGCAATTGACTTCTTTGGTATTTTATGCAATGGGGCTGAATACCTCGATCACACTAAAACCTGCACACACAAGTTTAGAGCACCTTTACTCGTAATTGCCCAAGCTGAGCAGCCTCCAAAGTGTCCTGGAGTACAGGAATGCACCAATGGACAGTGCTGCATCCAGACAGTGGAATAGAATTTAGCAGTAAAAGTAAATGAGCTCTCCAAAGAAGAATGTGGTTGGGGGAAATGCAGATGCACGGTGTTCAGTGAAAGAGGAAATTTTTTTTTTCCAGTACTGTGGCTCGAACTTAGGACCTTGCGCTTACGAGGCAGGGGCCTGAACCACTGAGCTAAATCCCTGGACCGAAAGAGGAAATTTTAAAGTCTACACAGCAACTTATCTTTAAGACATGGAGAGGAAAGACAAAACTGTAGAACTTACAAGACAAATCAGTGGTTTCCAGTGATTAGAGAGAAGACAGAGATGAAGAGTTGGGATGCAGAATATTTTCAGGGCAGTGAAAGAAATTTGCATGACTTTATAATGGTAAACATGTCATTGTGCACGTGTGAAAGCCACCTAGTGTACCACACAAAACATGAACACAGATATAAACTGTAGTCTTGGGTTATAAAGACATGTAAATTCAGGTTCATCTGTGGTATGTAATATAGAACTCTGGTGTGGGACATTGATCTGAGGAAGGTTGTGTCTGTGTGGGAAATGATACCTATAGGAATTCTCTGTACTTTCTGCTTATTTGTCTCGTGAAAGTAAAATCGTTCCAATGAACATTCAAGAAAAAAAAAGTTATGTATTCCTCAGATTCCCTGCTTGGCCTAGAATTTATGGATCAAAGGGAAGGGGCCAGACTGTAGGTTTTGACTCCATTCAGAGTTAGATTGTCCCCCTTGGTCCTCTCTTAAGTGTCTTTGAGTCCTGCCAGTATCGAGGCTTGCCTGCTTTCCTGACTTGAGGATCTCACTTCAGAAACAGCCTACGCTGCCCTAGGACACAATAGCAGGAAATGAACGTGCCTTGACCTGGCCATCACTGACCGTGATCTCCCATGAGTGACAACTTCAGCAAACAGAATGAAACTATTGGATGGAGTTTTCCGCTGAGATTCCTAAGTCCGGATCCTACAACTGACTCATTCCAGTGCATAACTTTCTGCTCTCTGCAGAGTTTGGGCCACCAAACACAGACCAAGTCCCTCACTTCTCTGATCCTCCTGAGAGGGGTATGAGGGTGACCCTGTCCAAGAGTTCCTGGTGATCCCCCACGTCTAACAATACAGATGTTTCAGTGGGGGCTGCCCTCAGAGAGGACTGATAGTCCCGCCCTCCTTGGGGTATTTCCACTATTGCTGGTACACCTTAAGAAGTGGCCCTCTGTGGGCCTGAGTCTGCACACCTCAGAACAAAATCTTCATCTTCCTGACATCGCAAAAGTAGAAGTGAGGTTGTGCTACATCATCAGGAAAACGCACAAATTCCTGAGAGGCCTGAAGTGTAAAGGAGGAAACCTGCAGGCTGACAGTTTGCCTGGCAGGCTGCTCCCCTACGTGGATGTGTCTTTTCCCTCGGATCTGCTCCTTGGTTAAAAGCCAGGTTGGAAATTCCACATTCCCAAACGCAGCTCCCCGGTTTCTCTATGTCAAATGATGCAGAATCTTCCCAGGAGTAACATGAGGTGGAGATAGTATAACACGAGGCAGAGACCCTCAAGACAGAGATGTTCTCAGGGGAAACATCATGGATCCAGGCTGTTTAAGAGCCAGAATTAGCCTCATCTACTTCTGTTTCTTCCTCTCTCTCTCTCTCTCAAAGGAATGGCAGAAAGTAAGCCCATGATCTTTTGAAATTGTCTGGCTTTGTATGGATGGATAACCATGTTGTCACTGAACTTCATGCCTTTCATTCTTTAATTCACGCCTTTCGATCACTTTCATGATTTTATTATTCTGCTTATGTTTTATAATTCTGAAGATTCATCATAGAGTACTGCTTTCTTTTTCATAGGGATATCTTTGTTATACATAGTAACTAAATTCCTTTTCAGGAATTACTATATAGATCAAGATCTTATCTGAATGTTTTTAACCTACTCTGTCTCCTTTATTCTGTTGCTTCCCAAACACAATTCGCAGTCTCCAAAATAGAATGCTCCTGTTCATCACCTGGGATACTTTTGGGAGAAGTGTTAAGACAAGTGACTGAAGGGACAGGCAATGAACTTCAGGCTGGGGTCATGGGACATCAAAGGCTTTGTACTAATTTATAATCAAGGTCTTGTCCCAGCCTATCACTTAGCAGCTGACTTTAACTGGGTCCATTACCATGCTCTGAGGGGCAGGCTTTTCATCTGTGAAGTTGGTTTCATTAACTGGTAAGGAATGATCGCATGGATTCAGTGTATATAAAATGCCTGCGATGTTTATAAAGTGCTGGTTCTAATCATGATTTGATGTTGCAAACTGCTATAAAAGGATTTAGTCTTGAATTCGGGACCTTTCAGACACAATGGCACATTTGGGGACAAAAAAAAAACAACAACAAAAAACCCTTATCAGGTCAAGTGCTGTTTAGCAAGGAAAAGCAAGTAATTGTTCCCATTATGGCATAAGTCATTCAATGTCAGAGTGAGGGAGATTTCTTCAGCAGATCCAACCCAGAGCTCATGAACGCTTTTTGAGTTCCTGCCTGGGTGGAGCGTGCCTCGTATCCCAGCACTGGAGCGCCTGAGGCAGGAGGATCAACAAGAGTCAGAGGCCAGCCTCTGCTCCATCCTGAGACCTGTTTGAAAAAGAAAAAGGTTTTGAAGCATCCAAGCCTTCCTTCCCTCTCAGCTGCTGCTCCAGGTAAGTCACTTCTATTTTCATTCATTTCACAACCACACAAAATATAAAATTTGACTTGCACTTGCCAGGGTCCACACAAGATAACTGAATACCTTCTCAATGGCACAGGCTGAGGATCCCCTAGGCGGGAGTAAAGTGTGCAGCGCTGGGGCTTCTGTGCATCCCCCACCCCTTGAGGATAATTCCCTTCCTTCCCAGAAACTCACTGCACATGATGTGGGGAGAGCACCTCAGTCTATGCACCGAGGCTGAAAGAGCTGCCACAGGACACTGGACACTTCCGATCTGCCCTCAGGTGTGGACTCTCTCTGGTTTCTGTGTGAGGTCAAACTCTCTGGTGAAAGCCACTGTGAAGCTGAGGCTCAGGGCATCAGTTAGATCACCAACTTCCGCCTGGCCCCTGCTCCCACCTGCACAGTCAGAAGCACCCAGCCCGCAGCCTCACTTAGCTTCCTTCCCACTCAGGGACTCACAGTGCCTTGGACCCCATGCTCCCTTTACCAGACAGTTTACACCGGATACCTCTCAGGTCAAACCAGCTTCTCCTTCTTGTCTCTCCCTTCCATTCATCCTTTCAGTCTCACCTTGTGTACCACAGTTTCTCTTACGACCCGTGCTTCCGCACTGCAAATGTACAGTCAGTCACCACAACTCTATTGTTTATTTCTATCCAGATAGCATGGAACCTACTAAGAGCAGATGTTCCACTGATGCTGAGGGAATACATTGGTGAGTACAGGCATCTAATTTCTGACAATTAAGTCCTCATTTTTCAATAAGCCGGGCATATATACAAACAGTTATTCATTTTCATTTGTATGAAATTCAGAAAAAATAGAATACAAAACGCAAATATTAACCATCTAAAACATTTCCTCGTTATTAATTCGCTATTCAATGTACTTTTCTGCTTTTTTTTAACATTCTAAAAGAAATGCTTACTCCAATTCATGTGATTTTTGTACATATAAATAATAAGGATGAACGTTTTCACCAGTTTTTACAAAACAAGAAAGCATTTAAACTGAAGAACAAATGGGACCAAAACCTGTCATAGCCTTAAATTATGTTAATGATAGAAACACTTCATATAAATTGTTATATATATCTATATTGAATAATAAATACAGATAAATCTCCAAACTGCCCATGTGAAATAGAAACACAAAGCAATGTTACACTGTGTTCCCTCCAGACACTGCCACTCTCCGCTGCTAGGAACACTGTCTGCTCTCTTCAACTGAGAAGTGAAGAATCTTCTTCGTCAACTTCAATAATTGTGGGAAGAAATTCTACCCCTGAAATAGAATATTTTCTCTTTGGGGCATTAGTGCTCTCACTGGGTGTAACTATGGGGTCAGCTCTCTCTTCTTCATCTCTCAAAGCCTCTTCATACCTGGCCTGGAAGGCACTAGGTATCGTTTCATTGATCTTGGCCCAAAACTCCAGGACTTTCATCTTGCTGGTCTCAGCATAGGCTCTTGGGCCCCACAGGAATTCATACTGGGGAGGATCACTGTAGGGTACCTGGCGGTATTCCAGGTATTTCAGCTTCACTAGATCACATGTGATGAGCTTCCTGGGCTCCCCGAAAAGGAAGTGTTTCTTTCCAGCATATATTCTCATCCTATTCAGAAATTCCCAGATCTCCTCCTCAGAGGCAGAGTTGCCCTTCATGAAGATCACTCCCAGAAGGTTCATCAGGAGACCGGTCTTGGGAAATCCTCTTCCACGCTTCAGCATCCCATTGTAGGGGAGATTCATTTTGTCGACAAGGGTATAAGAATGTTTGGCGGCATCGACTTCCTTTAATTCCATGCCAAATACCACCTCTATGTTGAAAGAAGCTCTTTCTAGGAGCTTTGGGAAGTGTTTCTCATACTTTTTATTGATGATCTTCAACATATCTTTTTTCCTAATAGGGTTTTCCATCTGGTGCATTTCAATGATGTAGTTCACCAACCTGCTGGCCATTTTGGTTAGAGCATCTCTGGGAGACTGTATGGTGGGGAGTGGAGCCTGAGAAGAAAGATGCTTTTTCTTACATTTGCATTTGGTTCCTTCATTTGATCTTGGGTTTGAGTTATCTGTAGCTGTGGCAGCAGAAACTGCTCTCTGAGAGCCCTGTGGAGGATTTTGTGACTGAGAAGCAGAATCTGTGCAAGGGATAACCACCAAAGGAGGAGCAGATGAAGAACAAAATATTTTCTTCTTGGTAGCAGGAGCCAGAGCTTTTTTGAGGACCTGGGTCTTCCCTTGGACTGGGCAGTGCTTCTTAGGAGCCAGAGCTTCCTGGAGGACCTGGGTCTCCTCTCGGCCTGGGTAGTGCTTTTTAGGAGCAGGAACCTTTCTCTTTTTCTTCTGAGCCATGATGGATGTGCAGGAGAGCCCGTGATGCAGGCACCTGCGGGAGAAAGAATGACAGAGCATGAGCACCTCTAGCTCATAAATATCTCCTTGACTTAGTAAAGACAGCTCTGGAACTTTCTGTGTGACCACTGCTGTAGGAAGTCATATGGCAGTGATTAGCATCAGCCTGTCTTTTGAAAACCCAGTGGACATACAATACTGTGTCCTAGGCTACTACTGACAGGCCTTCCTGTGAGCACTGATGGTGACAGTAGAGAGGGTAGGTCTTGTTCTTAGTGTTCCTTTTCATCTCTGGGTGAAAGTCTTTTCTGTTCACATGATAGAGCACAAAATCATGTGCTCGCAAATACCTGGGCTGCTTCCCAATGTGCTCCCATATATTTGATGCCTCCAAGCAAAGTTCTCCTTTTCTGAAACAACTTTATAGGTACTTATAATTCATTGCAGTGTATTTCCCTTGCCAGAGGTCATTAGGTCTGCGAGCTAGGCGAATGCTTGCTGGACATGGATATGTTGACACCCACAGTCCTAACTCACGGTCCTAACCCCACAGTCTGTGAGGGTAGATGTCACCTGGTGGAACAGCCCATTCTGAACTTATGGCCCTCACCACATTGAGGAATGGCATCAAAAACTGTGGCATTCTCATACATGTGACTCCCAGTGGTGGCTTTCTCCAGGGTACAAGTGGTGGGAAACTCTCTATCCTCTCTCCCCTTTCTGACAGGAGAATAGTTGCACTGTCCTTATTAAGGACGAGCAAGGAGACTCTTCAGGGGCCTGAGGTCCTCTTTCTGCATATCGGGAGCAGACAGTTTGTTTGAGCATCCTGTGACTGACTGACTGTCTGAGTGAAAGGAGGCACCACACACTGACACATTTTCATGGGATTCCTGGGGCCCAGCAAAGTACAAATAGGTATGGGAACCCTTTTTTTAGAGTTGCATTCTTCTACTACTGGGGATATCTCCCTAGACAAACCTCATACCACTAGCCTCAGAACAGGGCTGTATATAGGGCAGGCAGCTCCCATATAACAATGTCCTTGCTTGGAGCCTCACAGAAAGGAACATAGGAACACTGTTTTGTGTTGTCACCTGTCTTGGGGAATGATCATCTCTTTAGTACTCAGGGCCTTACACATGACTTCTGTTAGGACACAAATGTCCTCCACCTGCTGAATCGGACCTATTTATTCCTACCGAGGCTTCCTCATCCCTGACATTTTGCAGAAAATATCCAGTTTGTAGGCTTTAGTTGTACTGAGTGAAGAATAATATCCTCAGTACAAAATCAGGTAGGTAACCTGAAGACCCGTCTTGGGAGTTCACCCTCTGCCAACAGCACACCACAGCACACCACAGTGCCTCACAGACTCAGGGAGTCTTCCTGTGGAAGGCAGGAAGGGACCCACATCCATATAATCAATGTCCAAGGTCTCCCTGGCCTAAAGGCAGGAGCTGGTTCCTATGGAACTGCCTTGTTTTCTAGTCAACACTCTCTAGGTCCTCACCAGTATGTTTAGTAGAGCCAGGGGTACCTCCCTCTACTGAGCAGAGCCACCTCACCACCAAAGCAAACCCTCACTTCCCTATTTCCATGTAGGGATAATTTGGACAAGACCCTCATGGCACTGCACATTTGCAATTCCGGGCCCTGACAGCTGTGCTGGGCCCTGTGTCCACTGCCAATTTGGGACACAGTGTCTCTTCAGCATACAGCATCCACCATCAGACTCTGGGATTGTCCAAGATCTCTTGCTCCATGACATGAACTCTACTCAAGTTACAGCCCTTTCCTCCCTGAAATTGCTCTCATGGAGACCACCATGTGAGTCACATTAAACTGCAAGGGTGGAGAATATGAAGAATATGTTGAAATTTTAAAAAGTTATTACACCAAAAAATACTGCTATTCATCCCTCATCAAATTATCCCCTATTGTTTCAAATACACTTATCCCAAACCTTTTGCCTCTATCTGAAGCAGTTCTGAAAATCTTCTTTCTTGTTATGAGGCACAATCAAAAATACAATGCACCTCATTAATTGTTGCCATCATGTGAAAGCAGAGGAGTGAAAACATTAGGCCCTGTCAGTATACACCTTATTCAATGGATCTAGGAACTTGAGGGGCTTCCCACAAGTCAAAGTGATCAGGGAAATGTTTTGAATATCTCAGGACATCCAGCACCCATGACAGCACATCTAAAGGGTGTCCTTTTCACAACTTGTTGAGTGTGTTCAATGCTACTAGCAGAATTTGAGGGAGATCAAATTTCCTATAAGAATGTTCTCTCCTATAAGAATTTTTAAATTATTATTTATGCACACATTTTTTCTTATTATCACTGCTTGTGTATATAATGGGGCTGTCAAGTTTGGAATTCATAAAATCTATGGCTACTTGTGAAAAATCAAACGATATTTGTAGTTTCAAGTCTGAAATCTGAAGAGCTGAACTGGCAAGGTGGAAAAATCAGGGTGGGTTCTGACACTGCTCATTTCAGCCTAGATTACTTGTGCTCAAACCTCAAGGTTTCCTTTCTGCTACATACAACTGATTCCAAGAGGCTACCAGTACCAATGGAGGGTAATGTGCTTTACTCAGAGTCTAGTGGTTTAATGGCAATCAGGGCATAACCACTCTCCAGCCCAAGCTACCACTGTACAACAGATCTGACTTTTAAACAAATGATCGGGCACCATAGTCTTAGGGGGACATAGAGTTGGAAAACTGAGGTTGCAATTAAATAGGACAAGAAATAGTGGAAGACATGGTAGTAGATTTGGGAAAAATAATAACTGTCTGTTTCCACACTGAGTTTGAAATAGCCTTTAAAGAACTGTGCTTGAAATGGCTTTAAAGTTTTATGTGTTCATCAAGATTTGAGATAATGTGCCTCAAATGTAGAATCATATTGTTAATCCTTAGCACTGCAGAACTAGATGAAGCTATGTGGCTATACGTGTTAATGGGTGAAGGGAAAAGGAGAAATCTACCAAGGACATGGAGAAAAGAGTATGATGCATATAAGAAGAAGCAGGACAATGTAATATTTTCAAAGCTATGGGAGAGATCATGCAACGCTCATCTATTCTAGCTCAATATAGTACATGTTTGGTACATGCAAAACTCCACATCTTGCAACCCTTAGACCTAAACAGGAAGATAAGATTAGTTCTAGCCAATGAATTGGGAAGTGTGAGATTCTAGAGCACCTGCCAACCTGAATTCCATAGTGAAAATGTGCAACAAATCCTTAAATCCCTTCCAACACTGGTACATACGGAACTGGTAATGTCATCTAGAAAATAAACCCTTTTTGTGTTAAGATACTGATATTTGGGGATTAAATTGTCACCCTCATGAAACACATAAATTTGTGACTAATTACAAATCTACAGCAGTAGCTTGTTTAGGAGAGGAGTGCATATCACAAGAGTGCCATGTATAACACATGTCCAGAAAAGGGACTTTACAGGAGATTCTCAGATGTGGAATAATTGAGCCAACATTTCCACAAATTTTAGAGGTTTTCAGCTAGGCCAGTTTGGTGGACATCTGAATTGTCATTCAGCACAAGATAGGAAATTTGCTCATCAAATCAAGACAATTAAGAGTTAACTTGAGCTGGAAATTGACATTGCAACATACATAAACAATGTAGTATATCTGTCTTATAGTTTGACTTAAAATGCTGCAGTGAAGTTATGAATGTAATGGAGCATGCCAAATCAGCCCGCTGCAGACAGGCAGGTCTGTGCATGCCCTACCAAGGTCCCCAGTCACACAGAAGATGCCGAATCACCCCGCTGCAGACAGGCAGCCACCTGGTTCCACACTACAAAGACGCAGAGGACACCAGACCACCAGACCAAGGTACTGAGTCCTGCTGCTACCGGCTCAGAGCTAGGGGCTTCTCAGCCGCCGTCCCACTGCTCCTAGTCCAGAGGAAGGGGCTCCCCTGTCACCATCCCGCCCCGCTGCTCCCAGCCCAGAGGAAAGGGCTTTTGGGCCACCTTCTGCCCTGCTGTTCCTGGCCCAAATGAAGGGGCTTCCGGGCCACCATCCCTCCCACTGCTCCTGGCCGAGAGGGAGGGGCTTCTGAGCCACCATCCCACTGCTCCTGGTCCAGAGGAATGGGCTTCCCGGCCACCATCCCTCCCACTGCTCCCAGCCCACAGGAAAGGGCTTTTGGGTCACCATCCCTACCGCTGCTCCCAGCACCTGTCCCACCTCTCCCAGCTCAGAGGAGGTAAGCCGTGCAGGCACTAACAGCCCCCCACCCCAGTCAAAATGAGAAAACAAGTAAATAAGTCTCAAAACCAGACTTCCAGATCACCTATAGCAACCCCAAAGGGAAATGAGATGGAACACTCTGATACTCAAACACCTGGACCCACTGAACTGGCAACAAAAGGGGATCTGGAAAAAATGAAATCAGAAATAATTTCTCAGATAACAGGAGAAATTTGTGCTCCTAGTGCAAGACATGATTAATAAATCTAGAGAGGAGCTCAGGAACATGATGGAATCCCAACATAAGAAACAAATGGAATCCATAAAACAGATGCAAATAGATTTCCAGGACATGAAAAACTCCATTGAAAGTCTACACAGCCGAATGAGCCAATGTGAGGACAGAATTTCAGATATAGAAGATAAGATTGCAATTAGGGACCAGGAAAAGAAAAATTGCTTCAAAATTATAAGGGAACATGAGAAATCAATCCAGCAGCTGCTAGATGATGCAAAAAAGAATAACATAAGACTGATTGGGCTCAATGAAGAAACAGGAGAGAGTGGCGATGACATAAAAAATCTCTTCACAGAAATAATGGCAGAAAACTTCCCAAGCAGGGGAAAAGAGCTGGACATACAGATAAGTGAGGCATATAGGACTCCAAATAGCCTTGATCAAAAAAATCTACACATAGACATATAATTGTTAAGATTCCAGAAACACAACAGAAGAACAAAGTTCTCCAAACAGTCAGAGAAAAGAAACACATCACATACAAAGGAAAGCCCATCAGAATCACAGCAGACTTCTCAACACAAACCATCAAGGCAAGAAGAGCTTGGAGGGACGTATTCCAAGTCCTAAAAGAAAACAGCCTCCAACCCAGATTGATGTACCCTGCAAAACTATCTTTCAAAATGGATGGAGAAATAAGATACTTTCATGACAAAGAGCACCTTAGGAACTTCGTGAATACCAAACCAGCACTCCAAAGAATTTTACACAATATCCTAGGAACAGACATTGAGGATCACAACCCCAGGAAGCAAAGCAAAATGAACCCATCTGGCATGACAAGAAATTAAATGTAAAGGGGGAGAACCCAACAAAAAGAAAAAGTCATGGCAATGATAAGTCAATACATTTCAGTTATAACCATCAATGTTAATGGTCTCAATTTACCTATCAAAGAAATAGATTGGCAGAATGGGTCAAGAAGCAAAATCCAACAATATGCTGCATGCACGAAACACACTTAATACAAATGGAAACTCATAGACTGAAAGTTAAAGGGTGGAAAACAATACTGCATGTTACAGGAACCCCCAAAAAAGCAGGAGTAACTATCCTCTTGGCAGATCAAGTAGATTTCAAACCAACACTGATTAAGGGAGACGAAGAAGGACACCACATCCTTGTGAAGAGAAGAATCCAAGAGGAAGTGATGACAATCATAAATTTCTATGCACCAAACACTAGTGCACCCAACTATATAAAACATATACTAACGGACATGAAAAGTCATATATGCACTAATACAATTGTAGTGGGGGACCTCAACACCCCATTGTCACAAATAAATAGATCAACTAGACTAAAAATAAGTAAAGAAATACTAGAACTCAAACGAACTCTTGAACAAATGAACTTAACAGATATTTACAGAGTCTTCCACCCCACAAAATCAGAATACACATTCTTCTCAGCTGCACATGGGTCATTCTCCAAAATAGACCACATACTCACACATAGAACATGTTTAAGTAAGTGCAAAGGAATTGAAGTTATCCCCTGTATATTATCACACCATAGTGCGATGAAATTGGAGATCCATAGCAAAAGAAACCAGAAATATTTCATAAACATGTGGAAATTGAACAACACACTTCTGAATAACCAATGGGTCACCGAGGAAATTAAAGAAGAAATCAGACAGTTCCTTCAATTAAATGACAATGACAATAAAGGTATCAGAATCTATGGGACACAATGAAAGCAGTCTTACCAGGGAAATTCATAAGAGTGAATACACATGTTAGGAAAACAGAACGAGCCCAATTAAACAACCTGATGCTGAACCTCAAGCTTCTAGAAAAAGAAGAGCAGGACAACCCCAAAGCTCATACAAGGGAGGAAATTATAAAGATCAGAGGAGAAATCAATGCAATGGAGACTAAGAGAACAATACAAAAAATCAATGAAGCCAAGAGTTGGTTCTTCGAAACAATCAACAAAATTGAAAAACCTTTAGCCAACCTTGTCAGAAAAAGGAAAGAAAAGGCCCAAATCCATGCAATTAGGAATGAAAAGGGTGAAATTACAACGGACCCAGCAGATATCCAGAGGATCATCAATACCTACTTCCAGAACCTATACGCCAATAAGATGGACAGCACAGAAGAAATGGACAGATTCCTAGATACATATGAATTACCAAAGTTGAATGAAGAAGACCTAAAAACTCTGAACAACCCAATATCAACCAATGAAATTGAAAATGTAATTAAAAACTTATCAACTAAGAAAAGCCCGGGCCCTGATGTCTTCACTGCTGAATTCTACAAGACATTTAGAGAGGAACTACTGCCACTACTGTTTAAACTCTTCAATGAAATTGAAAGGGAAGCAATACTCCCAAATTCATTCCTGGAAGCATCACCTTGATCTACAAAGCAGAGAAAGACCCAACTGAAAAAGAGAACTATAGCCCAATCTCACTAATGAACATAGATGCAAAAATCCTTAATAAGATAATGGCAAACAGAATGCAGAAGATCATCAAGAAGATCATACACCCTGATCAAGTGGGATTCATCCCAGGGATGCAGGGATGGTTCAATATATGCAAATCAATCAATGTAATACACTATATCAATAGAGCCAAGGACAAATAACATGTGATTCTCTCCATAGACGCAGAAAAAGCATTTGACAAAATCCAACATGCATTTATGATAAAACCCTACAAAAAATTGGAATAGATGGTCTCTACCTCAAACTGATAGAAGCCATCTATGAAAAACCAACAGCCAATATCATACTAAATGGTCAAAAACTGAAATCCTTCACACTAAAATCAGGAACAAGACAAGGATGTCCACTATCACCACTCTTGTTCAATATAGTTCTGGAAACATTAGCCATGGCAATTAGACAAGAGAAAGAAATAAAAGGAATAAAGATAGGTAATGAAGAAGTCAAATTGTCATTATTTGCAGATGACATGATACTCTATATAGAAGACCCCAAGAACTCCACCAAAAGTCTTCTAGACTTAATAACCAAATTCAGTCAAGTAGCTGGTTACAAGGTCAACACACAAAAATCAATAGCTTTCCTCTACACCAATGACAGACTCACTGAGAGAGAAATAGGGCAAATAATTCCTTTCACAATAGCATCCAAAAAACTGAAATACCTAGGAATCATCCTAACGAAAAAAATCAAAGACCTCTTCTTTGAAAACTATGGCACTCTGAAAAGAGAGATTGAAGGTGATATCAGAAAATGGACAGTCATTCCCTGCTCCTGGGTAGGAAGGATTAATAAAGTGAAAATGGCCATACTTCCAAAACTGCTATACAGATTGAATGCAATTCCAATTGAGATCCCAGCAGCATACTTCACAGACCTTGAGAAAACAATCCAAAAATTCATTTGGAGCAAGAAGAGACCCAGAATAGCAAAAGAAATTCTAGGTAACAGAGACATGGCAGGGGGTATCACACTCCCCAACCTGCAAATATACTGCAACGCTACTGTGATAAAAACACCATGGTACTTGCAAAGAAACAGACTTGAGGATCAGTGGAACAGAGTCGAAGATGCAGAAACAATGCCAGACACACTCAGCCATCTCATCTACAAAGGAGCCAAACACCCTCACTGGAGGAAAGATACCCTCTTTAATAAATGGTGCTGGAAAAATTGGGCTTCAACTTGCCAAAGATTGAAACTAGACCTGTATCTCTCACCATGCACTCAGCTAAAATCAAAATGGATTAAAGATCTAAATATTAAAATAGAAACTCTGAACCAGTTGGAACAGAGATTAGGTAGAACCCATGAAGGCATCGGTGTAGGAAAAGATTTTATGAACAAAACCTCAGATGCCCATGAACTAGCACAAACAATCAACAAGTGGGATCTCTTCTTATTAAAAGGCTTCTGCACAGCAAGAAAAACCACCAGCAGTGTGAAGAGACAACCCACAATGTGGGAAAAAATCTTCACCTGCTCTTCCTCAGACAAAGGTCTACTATCTTGAATCTATAAAGAACTTCAAAAGATCAGACCTCCCAAATTTAAAGACCCAATCGAAAAATGGGCATCTGAAATGAACAGACATTTCTCAGACAAAGAAGTAGAAATAGCAAATAAATACATGAAAAAATGTTCAACATCACTGGTCATTTGCGAGCTGCAAATGAAAACAATGCTGAGATTCCACTTCACTCCAGAAAGAATGGCTGCTATCATGAAATCAACCAATAACAAATGCTGGCGGGGCTGTGGGGAAAGAGGAATCCTGCTCCACTGCTGGTGAGAGTGTAGACTGGTGCAAGTACTGTGGAAATCAGTATGGAGATACCTCAAAGCACTAGGACTGGAAGTCCCATTTGACCCTGCTATTCCACTGATGGGGTTCTTCCCCAAAGAATTAAAAGAATCATACCACAGTGATGTATGTGCCCCCATGTTCATAGCAGCACAGCTTTAATAGCTAAAACTTGGAAACAGCCCAAATACCCATCAACTGGAGACTGGATAAAGAAAATGTGGTGTTGTTTTTTTTTTTTAATAAAATGGAGTACTACTCAGCCATAAAAAATGAGAAATTAGAGACATTTACAGCTAAGTGGATGCACATTGAGGCAATACTCTTAAGTGAAATAAATAGGACACACATGTGTAAATACCAAATAGTTTCTCTGGTGTGAGAAACTGAAAGTGTAAATAAGGACTCAATGTATAATAGGTAATGTGAAATAGGAAGAAAAGGGGCAAAGGGGAAGGAAGTGGGAGGGCTAGGGGACAGGATAGAAGGGAATGGGATTAATATGAGAAAATGGAAAAATAGGAACAAAATCTTTGTAAATAGGGAGGAATGGAGGGGTTGAAGGGAGGGCTGGGCAAGGGTGAAAAATAAGAACCAAGAGAGATTATGTAAAGGTGCAAATTTCCAATGATGAATGTCATTATGTTGTATACCTAAAATGTACCAATGATTAGAATGAATAATCGATAATGTAAAATAGGAAGAAATGGTCCAAAGGGGTGGAGGTAGTGGGAGGGGCAGGGGAAAGGAAAGAAGGGAAAGGAAAAATGATGAGAAATGGAAAAAATGGAAATAAAGTCTTTGTAAATAGGGAAGGGTGGAAGGGGTGAAGGGAGGGCTAGGAATGGGGAAAAAATATGAACCAAGATGCATTATGTAAAGGTACAATTCCCAATGAGAAATGTAATTGTGTTGTATACCTACAATGTACCAATAAAAAAATTTAATAAAAATAATTTTAAAAATAAATGTTAATAGATTTATCTTACCTTGAGGCATTGAGAATTTCAGAAATCCTCTGATCTTTACTTGTCTAGGAAATAGTAGGTTCTAGATACAAACTGCAAGTGCCTGCTCTGGAATTCTTGGTTTGCAAGTACTGCATTTGTCATTCTGGACTGTCTGAGATAACTATTCCCCATAAACTGCATAAAAACCTGAACTATGAGGGATTTATACACTGATAACTGTTTTGTATTAACCTGCCTCTTAGGCTATTGACTGTATATGAGAACATAATGCTACAGACTGGGGAATTTGTGAAGACAACAGATTTATTTTAGCTCACCATTGTACCTGGAAGTCTAGGGTCCACATCTGTTAATTGCTTTCTTGCAGTTAAGAGTCCTAAGGCAGCACAGCACAGAGCATTACATGGCCAGAGACCTGCAGCAGTAATGTGTGTGCGTGTGTACGTGTGTGTGTGTGTGTGTGTGTGTGTGTGTGTGTGTGTGTGTGTATCCTCTGGCTTTGTACTCTCTGTTCGTATAAATCCACCAGAACACATTTATGGAGGTTCCATCTTGTTGATTTTATCAAATCAAAATCTGAATTTCTCCTCTCCTGAAATCTCAGAATGGGAATTAAATTTCATCATGAGAACCAAAAAGAACAAATCAGTCAAACTATACCATAAGCTAATGATAAAGAGACACTCCATTGCTCTATCTTGAAATTTCTACATTTTATTGGTGAAACAAAACATCATTTGACAACTCTCTGCAAATTACTTATTTTTAACATTTTGTAGCTTTCATAACATCTATAACTGGAATTTTCCATGGCTTTTAACATTTGTTTTGTTTACCATTTAAAAGTATGTTTAAGAGTATGCCTTGATTTAATATAATGGTTTTATGTTTTTCATTTTTTTTTGGTCTGTTAGTCTTGCTGTTAATCTGTGTTTATAATTAACTTGATAAAGACTTGAAAAGATAAATAAATCTGATGCTAACAAATATTAAGAACACATTTTAATAATAATATTCCCTTCTTAGAGAAAACAAGCATGAGCATACAAAAACTAAGTTATGAAAGCCTGGTAACCACTGCTAGACACTAATGGCTTTATTTTCCTAATGTCTCCTGCCTATTTACTGGCCACAAATTCAGCAAGTTAACAAACAATCATGTATGGTCAGTATCTGTACATTGGCTGTGTTGTCTCTGGTTCACACTATGGATTGGCTCAATTCAGAGGACAACTTCGAACTTTTTCTAATGGTAGTGGCAAAAATTCAAGTATACCTTAATGTAAAAGCATATTACCAACCTTTGCTTCAGTCACTATCGACAAAGTCAAACCATTCCATTGAGTCCAAAGGTTTTGAGTGGGGAAGTACAATCTGCTCATGGCATGACTATGAGAAGACCTGCGATGCAGACAATGATGAAAAGTTTGCGTTAATAATTCAATCTGTCATTGTGTATTTCAGTCAATAAAAATCATCATTGTCTATTTATATATGTCTTGGTTTATGTTCATCTTTTACACATATAATCTATATTTTCCTTGATACAACCATCTTATCCCAAGAAATGGACCAATATCTACATCTGCATCCAGATTAAAGTGATATTTACCCTCCCTGGTCAAGCAGGAAACATGGCTCTTTCAAGGTGTCCCCTAGTCATTTCTATTACCAATGGAATGTCCTAAGTAGCTCCACATAGTGCTCCATAGATGTGCCTGTCAGCAGAAGGCTCCTCAGGCCTTGATTTTCTGATACGCCTCAGCTTTGGTTCATGCGTGCCAAGCAGAAACATCTTCATATTATAAACTTTGTATCTCTTGTTATTATCTTAGGCTAAATTTCCATTTGGAGAGTTGCTTGAAAAGCTATTATAAATATTTTATAAAAGCTCTTAATACATAGTGACAAGCTCAATTTATCCTTTCACTGGGCTAAGATATAGTTGTTTAAAAATATTTTATAATTTACATGAAATAAATGTTACTCATTTCATTTTCTTTTTGGTAAAGTTGAACTTTTCAAAATACTTTCGTCCATTAAGAATTCCTTCCTACTTATCATCTTTCTTTCATTCCCTCCTTCCTTTATAAATTCACACACACATAGTAAATTTTCCATTTCTTTGTTTTTTGCAATTTTGAAGATTATTTGAATAATCACATCATAAAGATTTAGAGCCAGATAGGAATTCCTCTCTGTCGGTGAGGCTCATGGAGAAAGAATTGACTTCTCTAGTGTGTTACCGTCCAATAGCACTAGATATGTCTTGACAATTATATACAACACTGAAAACTTTACTGGCTCATTGTTAATTGAGAAAAATTAGCCTACCCTTTGAGGACAAACAAGTTCTAGGCCGGAAACTTCCAAGCAACATATTGGGTCAACTACACTTACAATCTTAAACTCTCTATTTGCCAAATCATAAAAGGAAAAACATGTGAATAATTTTACTATATTTCTTATTTATAAGATATTTTAGACATCTAACATTTTTATGAACTATCTAAAACAAGAAATATACTCTAGCATTACAGTATATTTAGGGTCAAAAAAGCTACTCTTGAAGTGTTTAATAGAGCGCCTCACTTGTGGCCTCAGTATTTGATATCCTAGCATCTAAAACATATTCTGAATATCTGAAGTAATCTCAGCCAAAAGACAATACTTGAATTAAAATTTTGTATTTTTACAGAATATATGGTTTCAAGACTCAAAGAAAGGGCATAAAGGTGTACTGAATATAGATTTCTTGAACGAATAATCCTCATTTGGAAATTAATTAGGATAAAGAACTATGTAACATATATTTCTTTTCATACCACATTATGAGGTGTGCCATTAGCTTAGTAATTTTTAAAAACTATTTAAAAAGAACATCAAAAGTTTCTATAAATATTATACAAATGCTGTTCCATCCTCCATATTTTACTAACTTGATACACTTGTCTGAAATCTTAGGAAAACAAAGGACATACACCACTAAAATGTAAAAAGACATAATCTCCTAACTGTCCATTACAGCATAAGAACTTGTTTCCCACAATATATTAGTATGTAGGACATCACTGCACAAAAATGTTCGATACGAACCTGTAGTGCGATAGCACATTTTATATTATTTACTATTGTCTCAAGGGCTTGACCATCTGTTCTACAAGATAAAATACTAAGAGTGGCAGAATTAAAACAATACTCGACCTAATTGTTTCCTTCTGCCTCTCAAAGATGATAAACAGTTCACAAGCTGAGGAATGCACTGATAGGTGAATTCGTTTGGGCAGAAAGTAATTATGATGAGTTGTTGAGCCTAGATTTGGCAAGTTTCTTCCATATCCACACCCAAGGAGTCTTAAGTTGCTAAGTTAATGACTGTTTCATATCCAGTCTCCAATGTAGTGAGGTTAGTCTTCCTACTATTTGCCATCTGTTATATGGATTAAATGGAGACATGCTGAAAATATGAAAATCAGGAGGAAAATATTGCATGAGATGAGACAACAAGGACCTGAACCACTGGCATAGGCATAAAAATGAGCTTCCAAACAGTACTTTTCAAGAGTGGATTAATCTTTACAATACCGTTATGTACTTTCTTTCCAGTCTATGACCAAAACAAAAACTAAACTTTACAAAGTTATAAAGTTAAAAAATGTAGTTTATCTTATCTATCTCAAAGTCTTAATCTAGAACTGTTTCCAGACCAGTTGCAATAACAGGGACCAGGTCTTGTGTCACACTAGAAAGTACAACAGTAATAATAACAGGTCAAATACACAAAAGACAATGTTGAAGACATTGGAGATACACGAAGGAATGACAATGATCCCTAGGGATGAGGGGGAAATTAAGGTAAACCTGTGTTTATCCCAAATTGAATGAGAACTATAAACTCCTATCTCCAAGATGCTAAAAGAGCCCTGAAGCACAAGAAATGCAATGAAAACTACAAGGCACCTTTTAATCAAATTGCTCAGTGCCTGTGAGAAAATATCTATAAAATCCAGATGAAAGATAATTTAGAGAAACAAAGTTGAAAATGATAGTAGATTCTCCATCAAAAAGCAATACAAGATAGAAGATAATGTTAATACCTATAAATTACTGAAAGCGATAAAAGTTTAATATAGAATTCAGTATCCAGTGAATATATCTCCGAAAACAAAGGTGATGTAGAGATATTAAAAAATCTGAAAGGATTCACCACCAACAGTGATTTACTATAGCAAATATTCTAGAAGGTGTGAGAAACTTTGGATGCTAAGGCAGGAGGACTTCAAGGCCGGCCTGGCCAACTTAGCAAGAATCTACCTAAAATTTATTTTTAATTTAAAAAGACAGGAGGTGTATCTTCTTGGGTTCAATCCTTACTACTACAAAAATTTAAGAAACATATGTTGAGGTAAAATATTTGAAAATAGCCCAAAAATGAGAGTGTAGAAATGAGAGTACACTCCATGTCTCATGTCAGACTGTTCTGTGTTCCAATAGGCATGGGCAGACTGCTCTTATTACCTAGGATCTCCTCATCAGATGAGCTCACACAAACCAGGCCTTGAAAACAAATCATTAATGTGAATAAAGGGTTACAGCAAGGGGAACTGTGAATACCAGACACAAGTTATTTTCCTCTGGTTTTGAAGCCAGAACTCATAGCAGAATATCTCAAGTGTGTCATACAGGGAAAGAAGCTACAAAACTCTAGTTGATTTATATGAAATTGAGAAAAGTGAGTGAGTATGTTTGAGAAGAACAGTACAACATGTTGGGGAAAAGACAACAAATGAAAGTACAGCAAGGTAGGCTGCTTACACATTTTCATGAATTGCATATCTGGATATGAAATAAGATTTTCAAAAGAAGGAAAACACAGGTAAGAAGAACAAAATTTCACCAAGATCTTACATGCAAAGAGTTACCAGCTAGGAGGTGTTGCAGAGATCTTTATCCCTCAGAAGAGTTTGAAACCAGGTGAGAAAGGGTAGAGAGGCATGGATTGGGGTGAGCTAGAAGAATAATCTTGTGAAAAGACTAATGAAGGCCGTGAGTTAAACATAGTGGGGCCACACCTGTGCTGAAAAGAGCCCAGATGTGTGAGTAGGAATGTGTCATCCTATGTATGTCCAGGTGGGACTGCGATGAGAAGAGAGAATGAAAAGCAAAAGTTGAGATGGCAAGGTTCACTGTGGCTCTGAGTATTAGGCCACACCACTACAGTGCTGGAAAGCCTGCCATGAAGTGCTGTGGCCATCTTTGAGAGGGAGAGTCTCATCTTGGGCCCTGGGAGTTTCTCACAAGCATAGACCTTACCCTTTTGTCCACGGAGTATAGTAGCTATGGTCAGAAGAAGCAGGCAGCAATGTGGGAAGATGGCAGGAAATGAGGTTACCTGGAGCTGGGACAAAGACACACTGTGAGCACCTTCAGAAGGAATAGACAACTGTGATTTTAAGCATGGCTTCCCTACTGGTTTCCATGAGGGCGCTGTGTAGGAATCCATAGGTATCTGTTCTCTTGCTCATTCTGTCCTATAAGATTCTAAAGATGATCCTATTAAATACATAGGGTGAGTCTTAGTCTGAACATTTTCATTCCCACCCGGGTCCAACTGGGGTGACTGTACATACTGGCAGTCTGGCAGTAAGACCTCCTGTCTTCTGTTGTTTGATTTTGTCTGCCATTTCCAGATCATCACAGTCACTTCTTGCAGGACCTGGGCCATTCCCTATAGCTACTCTGAAATTGACAGCAAAAGGTGCTTGGTACCCAGAGAAGAAAGTTACAGGAATCTTCAGTCTGCTGCCCTGCCAAATGCCAGACAGTGCTTAGTGTTCTGTGTCCATTCTGTCTTGGGCTCAGTCCTCCTGAAGCCCTATACTTTAGCTCCACATAAGGCTTGACACCAAACCTCCTTCTGTTCTGTGGAGGCTACATTGTTAGCCTAAAATGCTTACCTCCTTTTAGAACCAAAAACTGAAGAAAGGTTGAGACAGAAGGATGGCAAGTTCTACAAAAACTGAACCATTAAGGAATTTAGTGGCACCCAGTCTCAAAATTAAAAAAAAAATGGTCTGGGCTCTGGATTAAATCCTCAAGCCTGCAAGTAACAAAACAAAACAAATGTACACACATGTAAGGAGGAAGAGAGAGGGAGAGGGAGAGGGAGGAGAAAGAGAGAGAAGGGACAGAGGGGAGAGAGAGAGGGGAGAGAGAGAGGAGAGAGGGAGGGGGGGGAGAGAGAGGAACAAGTGGAAGGAAGAAGAAGAAGAAGAAGAAGAAGAAGAAGAAGAAGAAGAAGAAGAAGAAGAAGAAGAAGAAGAAGAGGAAGAGGAAGAAGCGGAAGAGGAAGAAGAGGAGGAGGAAGAACAAAGAAGAAGGAGGGAAGGAGGGAAGGAGGGAGGGAGAGAGGGAGAGACTGAGATAGAGATAGAGATAGAGAAACAGACACAGACACAGAGAGATACAGATAGCAATGGATATAAAGGAGAGGCCCAACCTCACAGCCTTCCTTGTGTTTTCTAGGACTGAAACTGTCCTGGACATGGTGACTGCATCAACATGCCAACATGCCCAGGACTCACAATACTGGTGTTGTTCAAATATGCTCTCCTTTCTGGTTTAGTTCCCCTCATCACTAAGTATCTCGCTGCATCCTGGGTGCTCAGGTTTAATTAGGCCTGGTCTAGTGTAGGACAGGGACATCCTCTTTCTGAGCCTAGCCTAGGTGGTACAGAGAGATCATCTCAGACTCTACCATGACCCTCCTATGAATAACAAAGTGCAGGGGACTCGGGATTGGACCTGAATTCCTTTGGACGACTGCAATTTCTACCTCAGTCTGGTCAATTTACAGAAGCAGGGAGACTCTGTGTTAAAATACAAAATAAATGTGCTGAGACTGGAATCCAGCCTCCTGTATTCAATCCCTAGTAGAAAAAAGCCAATAGGAAATTGTAAAAAAGATAAGGCCCATTTCTCTGGCACATGGCAAATGAGGGCTGTTCCCAGACCAAAGCCCTCTTTTGCTGGAGTCTTTCTAGGATAATCTCCATCCCATAACTTTATGCGGGAAAGAGGGGCTGCTTGATGGGCAGAACTCACCACCCCACACTAGTTTCCTTCTCCACAGAGTGGGTTTAAACACAGTTTTGGCACTGAGCTTCATCCACAGCACTTTTTATTTTGTATTTTGAAACAGAGCCTCGCTAAGTCCGTAAGTTCCCGGGCTGACCTCACATAGTCACCCTCCTGCCTCTGTCTCTGAGTTTCCCGGATTAGACGGATTAGACGCGAGCTTCGCCAAACCCAGCCTGCAGCCCCTTTGATGAGGAAAGGAAGAATCTCTTCAGTCTGCATGTAGGAACCCTAATGTGACCCCAGACCAACACTAGGAATTCACCTGGAGCGGCAGAAAGCCAGAGGCCTCGCTGCTCGCCCCTCGCCTGCTCGCCGCCCAGGGTGTGCTCCAGCAGTTTCTGAGGAAGTGAGGGTGGTCCACATCCGGCCCCACATGCACAGGGTCTCCGGAGCTTTCATCAGGGACGAGTCTTTAAAGGGACCGCACTGTTTCAGAGTGATTCAGAACTCCGTAGTTCCTCGCCTTGATATCCAGCAGAGTCTGGAATTCCTTCTTCTACACTCCTGAGTCACACAGCTTCCTTACTCTTCCTGGAGCCTCAAGGTGGGGAGTCTTTCCTCTGAGGATCTTTCTGCTAGCGGACGTCCTTTCATAAAATCTAGATTCCTCTTTTTGATCCCTATTAGATTCTAGATTTCTTCCTTAAGCAAAACTGTTGCTAAATTTGACCAGATCCTCATGACCATGAGTCCTTTCGAGTAGACAACAGATTGAAATGTCTGCCTGGGGCATCCTAGGGCAAACAGGAGGGGTACTTATGGGGTGTTCTTTGTTGGGTTCTTGTCTGGGTGAAGGCTACATTTAGTCCACATTTAGGTGCTCACTAGAGACGGGACGGATCTTGCGACTCTTCATCCTATTTATCTGAATCTGCTTTTTTTTTTTTTTTGTACCTGGGATAGAACTCAAGGCCTTGCGCTTGCAAGGGAGGCGGCAGCACCACTGAGCTAAATCCCCGACCCCAAAAATGTTAAGGAAAGTCTTTTGTTTTTGTTTTTTGTTTTTTTTTCTGGTACTGGGATTGAGCTCAGGACCTTGCACTTTCGAATCAGGTGCGGTGCCACTGAGCTAAATCCCGGGACCCTGCTCCTTTTACATTGAGTTCTTGCCTCCCTGAGAATTTCAAGTTCGAAGTCAGGTCCTTCTGTGGCCACAGTACTTTCAGGACCTGCAAGAATGGACAGCTAGGACTCAACACTATAGGACCAGATGTTCTAGCTCTGGTGCTCTATGATTTCTCATTCCCAGTCCTAACATTCACATCTGTTACAGCTTGATACCCTTCTCTCTACTAAACTGAAGTCACTGCCCCAAAGGCTCTGGATGACTCATACAAGGGAATCTTCTTGATTTCTTCATTTTTTCCTCTTTCACTGAGGGATTTGGAGATTCTTTCGCCTTGCATAGTTTCCTCTTTGAAACTTCAAAGAAGAGGTCTCCATTACAGGATTGCTTTGATGTTGGGACATTGCAACAGTAGCAGAGACTTGAGTTGCTCAACGGATAAATCTATCATTTTGATTCCAAGTTACTTGGAAGTGATAGAGTCTATGGAAAGTGAAAAATATTCTCATAATTCATAACAAGGCTTTAAGATATAACGTCTTTTTAGAAATAAAATGGCCTCAACTAATACTTTGAAAAAAAAATGAAAGGATATATTACTCCTTTGAGGACATATTTACTTTTCCCTGCATTTTATTGTCTTTCGGATAGACAGATAGATACATAGATATTTCTAGCCAACCTTCTTTTGTTTTTGTGTCTGTTTTTTTTGCCTGTTTAATTAAAATTATATTTTCAAATAGCTTTGAAAACCTGATATAATCATATGTTTGATAGAGATGAGAAAGGTGAATTTAAAAAGAGGAAAATATATTAAATATGTTATTTATGTAATATATTAAGTATGTTAAATATATCACAATCATGCTCTTTGTAATCTTCTACCAGGTAATATTTGTAATCATATGCTAATTTTTGTTAAATATGGAATGCTAGTGCTTCATTTGTGTTTTGCTTTTTATTGATCTTTTAAACTGAAATATTCCTATCTCTACCAACACAGTTTTTCCTCTATATTTGTCTGTGAACTTGTGCTTTATGTGAAATACTAGGTATGCAGACTCTTGGGGTTTGTCTCTAGATATCCCTCCAAGGCCACTAGAGCTCATAAGTGGTGCTTTTGGGAGGCTTGACTTAGGGTGTGTGAATATGGATTAAGAGTGTGTAAATATGTGTTAAGAGTGTGTGATAACTAAATTAGTCCACTGATTGGTTTAGCATAGTACTTGATGTGGATAATGGGAAGGCCTACCATGGGTGTAGGGGGCATCATCCAATAGGCTTGTACCCTGGATGGGATAAAAGAGAAAGGAAGGGTCCATGTTGTTGCTTGCTGCTTCCTGCTTGCCACACCATGAGCTGTTTGTCCTCTGCCCATGGTCCTGTGCCATGCTGCTCTGCCTTAAAGCCAGCTGACGATGGACTGAAACATCTACAGATGAAATGTGAGCTAAAATAAAGCTACCCTCCTTTAACTTATGCATGTTGGTCATTGTGTCTCAGCAAGGAGAAAATTGACTAAAACAGGTACAAAAGAGAAAGTTTAGAGAAATAAAAATAATAAACATGTTATATGTACATGTACCAACTCCCCCAGATGTATATAATCCTTATGTACTGCAAAAATGTATAAATAGAAATTGAAAAAAATTAATGTGAAACTGTAGTTTTCATCTTCAGGGTAAAAAAAAGTAAGAGAAGGAGCCGAGGTTAGGTGATGCTTTGTCAGAGTAACAACACACTGATCTACTTTTCTCTCTGAAAATATGAGGAAAATATTTCTAAGAGATTTAGGTCATGTGTTCTGCAGTGGAGGAATTTTTTGTATTTACCTTCAGGATTGTCTTGCTAACTCTTGGCAGGATCCTGGTTCTCCTCCCATTCATGCTCTTGAGGTTGACACTTTAAATGTCTCTAGGACCCACACAAGGGAAACACAGAAGTGCCTCAGTGAACCAGCTCGCCAGGGAACTTTCTGTTCCTTCTGATAGCTCAGCAGATTCCTTTGTCAAGCACTTCTCCAGTCCTAGTACCTGACTCAAATATCTCATCTGGCCCACATGCAGGCTGGTGGTGTCTCCCTCCTGCTGATTGATGACCGAGACTTGAGACTTGCGATCTCACTTCCTCTACATCTGATGGATGATGTGATGGGCATTCATGAAAGACATATTTCACAATTGGGACTTCACAAATTTCAAACTTTTATTTGATAAGTGCATCCTCAAGGAAAAGAGAACATACCTGATAGATTAGGAGAAAATGTTTTCACAAAATGTATTTAACAAAGCCACATGATCCTAAAATACAAAATGTCCTCCCTGTTTAACAATGCACAAATCAGTAAACAAAATGGTAAAGAACTGAACAGACACATCACCAAAAAATATGTGGAAATGATAAATAAGCACATGAGAAGTTGGTCAACCTCATATGTCATTTGTTAATGTCAAATTAACACAGAAATATGACACCACTATGCACCTATGCACATGGCTAAAATCCAAACCATTGACCTCAGTAAATGCTGATTGTGCACTGGGCTTTTTCCATTCTTTGAGTACCCCCTATAATGGAAGAGCAAGATGGGGAGGACACTTCTTTTTTCTTGCAGAATGTTGAGCAATTAGGAGATTCTAGTCTCACCATGGACCTGGGAGAGATTATCCCAAGCATGAAACACACACTATGACCTCATCCTAGGCCTAGAGAATGTGCTCAGACACAGTGGACAAGATTGGGGACCCCATGTAAAGCAGATAATGCAGGAACAGGTAATTCAGGCATCTGGCTATTGTGTCAGTGTAATGCTTATGAATTCCTGATTTTGATGCACAACAGCAAACCACATCAACGACACATTACAAGTTTCTTTCATCATCTGATACAGAAATTGTCTTCTTTTTTATTTTTTAAAAATTGTTAGAAATCTTTTTCATGGAAATCAGCACACGATGTTTATAGTAATTTATGCTTATTTGCCAAAACTGGGCAACATTCAAGATGTCCTGTAGTATGGAACTAGACCAGTACTCTGGGGCACATCCAGACAATAGAATAGTGTTTGACAGTACAAGTAAATTATCTCTCTAAACATGGGCAACATAGAGAAATTGTACATGCATATTGCTTAGTGAAGGAGGCAATTTGAATAGCGCACATACCACATAACCTCTATGACATGGACGGGTGAAGGACAGCTATGGAAGCTCTAACTGACATCAGTGGATGCCAGGGATTTAAGGGAAGAGCATAGGTGGGGCACAGAAGATTTTCAGAGCAGTGAAACAGTCCTGTATGACTGTCACAGTGAACACATATCATTACGCATTTGTGAAAACCAATCTCTGCACTACACACAAAGAACTTGCCCAAGTATAAACTATAAAATTTGGTTATCATGACAGGCAAATATAGGTTCATTAGTTGTACATAATATTGCACTCTGATGTGGGATATTGCTATGAGAAGGTGGGTTTAGTGTGTGTGTGTGTTTGTGTGTGTGTGTGTGTGTGTAGGGTACATAGAAGAACTCTCTGCACTTTCTAATCAGCTTTGCAGTGAACTTAAAACAGTTCAAAAATAAAATTAATTTAAAAATTGATGGTGATTCCTCAAGCTCCCTTATTGTTCAGGAATTTATGTGTTGAGTAGAAGCAGCCAGACTGTCTGATTTTGGTTCTATTCAGGGTTAGGCTGACTCCTCAGTCCTCTTTCAGTTTCCTGATTTGACTTCTAGTAGCATCTGGACCTCCTTTCTTTGTGGATTTGAGGACCTTACCTGCAAAATACCTGCAATTCCCTGGAGTTCAGTAGGTGGAAATAAAGAGCTTTTTATCTTGCCACAAGGGGCATGGTCTCTCATGAGTGAAAAATTTCTCAAATGGCTGTGATAGGATTAATTTTTCCATTGGGAGTCCTAACTCAGAATTCTATTTTTGACCATTAGGAGATCCAAACATTTCTCCTTCTGCAGAGTGTGGGCAGAGGGATACAGAGCAATTCCATACTTTTCTGATCCTCCTGAGAAGGATATGCTGATGCCTGAGTCAGACCTTTGTGGCTGAGTCTCTCATGTCTGACCATAGGGATGATTCTGTGGCATCTCCATTCATCATGGATTAATGCTTGAGCACGCCGAGAGGTATTCACTCTGTTCTTGGTAGACCTTAGGAATTGCCCTTCTACAAACCTGAGTCATCACACCTCACACCAAGCTCTTTATCTTCCTGATAACTCCAATGTGGAGATGAGGGTCAACCACATACTTCTAGGGAGGTTTTGGAAACTGAGATAAGGATCAGGAATCTGTGGCCCACTCTGCTATGGGTACATATTCCCAGGTTCTTCATTTGGGGTCCCAAACATAATACGTGTCAGAGACAGACTCCCACTTGAATCCTGATGCTAATATCCATATAGAAAGAGAGAACTGTCAGAGAACCGTTATGAATAAAAGAAGAGAACTTCAGCCTGACCACTCTATCTGGTGTGCTGCTCCTCTGTGTGGAGGAGGCCTTCTAATGGGAGTATTGATCTTGACCCCTGCTCCTTGGACAAAGACCCACTTGCAAACTCCATGGTCTTAATATTCCTTGGTCATTTTCTCAATAACATCTTTTGCAGAGAATTTGTCCCTCTTAAAGATTGAGAAGCTGTAACACAAGGTAGAGACACTAGGAATACATGCTGTCAGAGAAAAATCATGCAACTACACCTTTCTTGAAGTTCCCAGAAAGGGTATGCATTTCTACACAAAAAATTGAACTTTCTGAAAGGAAGATGTTCAGATGACTGAATTTAAGCCCATCATGTTTTGAAGATATTTTACTTTGTATGTATAATCATCTTGTCACCATATATTATCTCTTTCCTCAGTGCACACATCTTAATCACTTTCTCATTTTCATAGCTCTTGTTAGGTATTCTAATGCAGTAGATTCATGGCAAAAACCCCTTTTTTCTGGGTGCAATTAAATTTCTTTCAAAGTTATAAAGGCAAGAAAATAAAAGATATAAAGAGAAGTAAAGCTCCTCCTAGCTGGCAGAGGGTTGTGAGAATATATGTTCTTAAATATTTTTTGAAAGTATGTTGTGACACATATGTGGTTCTTTTTTCTCCTTCCCCCCTTGTCTCCACTACCTGTTCCTTAGAAATTGATCCCCAAGTCTAAATTAGAATCCTTTTAAAACATGAGATGTACTTGGGAGTACCATGAGGAAATTTGAATGAAAGGACACAACATTAGCTCTCTCCTGGGAGGCATGACAGAGCAGATGCTTTATTCTACTACAGGTCAGGATCCACTGTCCTGCCCTATCACTTACCAGCTGCTTAAAACTGGGCCCGTTACATTTCTCTGTGACTCCTAGACTTTGCTTCTGTGAAGTGGGTAGGATAAAACCTGTCTTTTGAGGCACGAACTCATGTGCATAATAAATGCAACATGCCACTGATATTTATAAAGCATCTGTACTTCTTATAATTAATTTGTCTCTTAATGTTAGTCTATAACAGTGGAATTCATGTTTTTAATGCAGGATGTTTCAAAATTATGGAACTTTCTAGGCCAAGAAACTCTTATGAGATAAAATGCTATTTAGGATGAAAACTAATCACTATTTTCCCTTAAATGATAAGTCAGTCAATGTCAGAATGAGTAAGATTTCCTTAGTAGATACAATCGAAACCTTGCAAAAGTTATTTGAAGCACCCAAGCCTATTGTCCCACTCTGCAGCTGTTCCATGTAAACTACACCTATTTTCTTTCATTCATTTCACCACCACTCCAAATGCACACCTTGACAAGAGACAGCCAGATTACAGACAAGGTAAGGTTGTAGAATGTCTTTTTTTTTGGTGCTATTCTTTATTTCTGGATTTTGATGACAAAGAAACATACTTAAGTTGTGTAAAAAATATCTTTTATGCATTTTAATTTCTTTTAGCTAAAAGAGAAGATTTTTCCTTAGTGATTAAGATCTTAATATTTCTTTAGGCCTGACACACCTGCCTTCGTCTAGAACACAAGATTGCGGATTGGTTCTATGGGGTTACATGTGTGAATAATGGATGAAACACATAAATATCTTAGAGAATGTTGCTTTTAGTGACAAATTTTTTAAAAGCTATTTTATTATTGTGTGAAAATGTTAAACATGGCAACATGTTACAGGTAGTTTCTATGTCCATTTGACTGGGTTAATAGCCAAAGAACTGTTAAAACATTTGTTCTAGATACTCCAGGTCAGTGTTTGTGGAAGAGATTAATACTGATTGGATCAGTAGATTAAGTAAAGATGTCCTCCTCCTACTCTCAGCATCATCATTCTGATAGGGGCCCAAATAAAGTAAAAAAGAGAGAAGAAGGGCAAATTCTGTTCCTCTCTGTGGGCTGAGACATTCATCTTTTCCTGGATCAGACCTGAAGAATGTCAGGTTCTCCAGTCTTCGACTTGAACTGAGAGTTATAGCAGTTACTGTGTTGGTTCTCAGGCCCTAGAATTAATTGTACCCCTGATTTTGGTGGGCGTCCAGCTTATAAATCACAGGTTATGGGACTTCTCATCTAATAACCAATGGGCCAAGCCCCATAATAATCACTTGTTCTATATCCACCTATGTCTTATTTTTTCTTTTCATCTGGCTAACCCCCAAAATGCACATCATTGTGAAAACATAAGAACATTTTTAGCTTAGATTGAGGACTGATCATCCAGTGGCTTTTGAAGGCCTGTGCCCTGTTAAACATCACTTAAATAGAGGATATGGTCCAAAATGAAGTCACAAATTTCTGAAAAGAAAGATTGTTCTGTTCCTACTTTAAATTGGTTTTGATTAGGCAGTTTGGATGCTAATTCTCAAGCATCAATGTTAGATATGTAAAATTCCAAGTCCTCCTTAGTTGCCAGCAATTTTCCTGGGGAGATTTTCAGTGTGACATTAAACAAGGATAAAATACACACACTGTTTTCAAGCTCAAGAACAAAAGCTTTTCTAGTTGGCGGATTCCATACTTAATACATGAAGATAGATAAGTCAGGAATGTGTAATGAGTGGGCATCAGTCCAGATATTGCCAAGGCTTATGGTACTCAATCTCTTAAAAAAAGAGACATGGGTACAAATTCCCAGTGATGAATGTCATCATATTGTACACCTAAAATGTACCAACAAACTTAATAATTTTTTTTTTAAAAAGAGAGAGAGATGGAAAGTGAGTGGTAAGGAGAGCCGAAGAAATTCACCTTACATGAAATGTGACAAGATGATTAGGGTGTTTGAGAGCTTTTTGTACAGTCTTGTCAGTGGGGAGATGTTTCAAAAGAAAAAAAAAATTACAGTTAGAATGTGTTAAGCTGCAAATATCATTGAGGTGGCATTTGGCTATAAATAAAAAATCATTTATATTTCTTTTTTTCCCCATTAATTTTATTGGTAGATTTTAGGTATAAAATACAGTTACATTCATCATTGGGATCTTGTACCATTACATGAATATCTTGGTTCTTATTTTCCCCCTCCCCTGCCCTCCCTTCACCCCCTCCACCCTTCCCTATTTGCAAAGAATTTGTTTCCATTTTTTTCCTTTTCTCATATTTTTTCTTTTCCCTTCTTTCCTTTCCCCTACCCCTCACACTTCCCCTGCTCCTTTAGACCTTTTCTTCTTATTACACAATATCAACTATACATTTTTAAAATTACAATATCAAGATCTAGGAGACATTACCACAAATTTTACAGAATTTAAAAGGATATAGAAAGCATATTACAAAAATCTGTTTTGAAATAAATGTGACAACTTCTAAGAAGTACCTTGGAAGACAAATTAATGAAACTAACTCTGGAGGAAATATAAAATTTGAATAGCACCTCTTAAAGAAAGTATATTCCTAGCTTGAAAAGTTACCTATATGACAACAACAGGCTCGTATACATTTTAACTGATAAATTATATCAAACATTTAAAGCAGAAAAAAAAAGGATCACTTCTCCCCTCATTTTAGGAAATAAACATTGTGTTAATCCTAAAACTGGATAAAGATAATAGAAGAAAATGAACATAGATAGAAATTTGTTTAACAAAACAAACTATTAGAAGTCACATCTGGCAGTATGTAGAAAGTGGTTTTGTTATAGGGATGGAAGTGTTGGTTCAGCACTGGAAGATCCATTCCCAAAAGTCATCATTTTAACAGAGGAAAGGAAAAAGCCATATGATCCTGTCACTAGTTGGAGAAAAAGTATTGGACTAAATTCTACAACTGTTCATGGTAAAAACTATCAGGAGACTAGAAGTAAAACAGAACCTTCTCAACACATTAAAGCCATGTACTCCATACTTCCAGTGAGAACACCTTATATGAATGGAGAAGATACAATGCTTTCTCCCTAAGGTGGGGAATAAGGGCAGATATACCTACTCTTCATCTGTCTATTAAACTTTGAAACATAGGCCTAAACCAAAATAGTCTGGCAATAAAATGATACAGTTAGGATAGGATTGGCAAGGTAGAGGCAAAATCTTTATCTATAGATGAAATGATCATCTACAGAGAAAATACTAAGAAATCTCTAGGAGCCCCTAGAACTTGTATTTGAATTTAGTAGGATTAGAAAACACAAGATATATATAAAAATTCAGGTCTGTGTATACTTGCTATAAAGGAAGAATTTGATATTGAAATTTAAAAGTTATGTAGGAGTACAAAGGACCTAGAAAAGTAAAAAGAATAAAAAACAGTGTTGGAAGACGTTTAGTACCTAATTTTAAGACTTCTTCTAAAGCTACAGTAATCAAGGCAGTGTTGGTGTAAGGAAAGACATGTAGATCATTGGAATAAAACAGAGAATCTAGAAATAGAACCACACATATATGGTCCACTGAGTTTTGAAAGATTATTTAACATTAACATTTTATAGAATATAAACTCAATTCAAGAGCCGTGGAAAAGACAGTCTTTTCAGCAAATGGTGCTAGAACACCTGGTATCCTTATATAAAAAATTAACCTCAACCATTTATTTCCATACATAAAAATAACACGAAAGGATCTATAAACCTAAATATGAAAGCCTAAAAGTATAAAACTTTAAGGGGAAATTATAAGGGAAAATGTTCATGAATTTAGAGTAGGCTAGAACTTCCTAGGATACAAAAAAATGATATATAAAAGAAAAAAATTGATAAATGAGATTCCATCAAAATTTAAAACTTTAAAAGACATCATTAAAATGAAAAGTAGTCCTTAAACAGACCATATTTACGATGCTTGTAACCTATCACCAGAATATATAAAGAACTCTTACAACGCATTAATAGACAACCCAATTAAAAAGTAGACACGAGAAGATGGTAAATAGCCAGTACAGCACAAGGAAAGGTGTGCAACACTAGAATCAGAAAAATACTAATTAGTACAATAATAAGATTGAATTATACACAAATTAGGAAGATGAAGTTAAAAGTTTTCAAAGCCTTGTCATGACTTTTTCTCTTTGTTTCAATCTCACCTTTGCATTTACTTTGTCACGCCCAACGGATTCATTCTGCTGGACTTCCTGGGGTTGTGATTCTCATGGCCTTTTCCTAGGATATTCTCTAAAATTTTTTGGAGTGCTGGTTTGGTATTCATGAAGTTCCTGAGGTGCTCTTTATCATGAAAGTATCTTATTTCTCCATCAGTTTTGAAAGACAGTTTTGCAGGGTACATCAATCTTGGTTGGAGGCTGTTTTCCTTTAGGGCTTGAAATATATCACTCCAAGCTCTTCTTGCCTTGAGGGTTTGCATTGAGAAGTCTGCTGTGATTCTGATGGGCTTTCCTTTGTAGTTGATTTGTTTCTTTTCTCTCACTGCTTGTAGGATTTTGTTCTTCTGCTGGGTTTCTGGAATCCTATTATATGCCTATGTGTACATTTTTTTTGATCAAGGCTAGTTGGAGCCCTATATGCCTCACTTATCTGTATGTCAAGTTCTTTCCTCCTGCTTGGGAAGTTTTCTGCCATCACTTCTGTGAACAGTTTTTTTATGTCATCTGCACTCTCTCCTGTTTCTTCATTGACTCCAGTCAGTCTTGTGTTATTCTTCTTTGCATGGTCTGGCAGCTGCTGGATTGCTTTCTCATTGTCCCTTACAATTTTAAAGAAATTTTTCTTTTCCTGGTCCCTAATTGCACTCTTATCTTTTATATCTGAAATTCTGTCCTCACTTTCGTTCATTCTGCCATGTAGACTTTCAATGGAGTTTTTAATCTCCTGGAAATCTGTTTGTATCTGTTTTATGCATTCCATTTGTTTCCTATGTTGGAATTCCATCATGTTCCTCAGCTCCTCTATTTGCTTATCTGTGTCCTCTCTAGATTTATTAATCATGTCTTGCACTATGGGCACAATCTTTGCTGTTATCTGAGAAATTATTTCTGATTTCATTTTTTCCAGATTCCCTTTTGTTGCCAGTTCAGGGAGTCCAGGTGGTTGAGTATCAGACTGTTCCATCTCGCTTCCTTTTGAGGTTGTTGTAGTTGATCTGGAAGTCTGTTTTTGAGGCTTGTTTATGTGTCTTCTCATTTCTAAGGGGAGGGGGTGTGGTGTGTGTGCTGCTGGAGCCGGCAAGGCTCACCTTCTCTGTCCTGGGAGTGGTGGAATGGTGGACTGCGAGCCTCCTCCTGGGCGCAGGGATTGGTTCACCTCTTCTGCTCTAGGAGCAGCGGAATGGTGGCAGGGGAGCCTCCTCCTGGGCACAGGGATTGGCTCACCTCCTCTGCCCTAGGACCAGTGTAATAGTGGCAGGGAGTCTCCTCCTGGACCCTGGGATTGGCTCAGCTCCTCTGCCCTGAGAATGGTGGTGTACAATGCCATTTTAATGGTGCAGGCTCAGGATCTCCCAGGCTGGGGCAAATAGGGGAGCACAGGGACCTCTGTGCATCCCACCATGCCTTGGATATTTCTCCCTTTTTACACAGAAACTCACTACAGACCCTGTGCATAGAAACCCTGTGTGTGCACTGAGGGTGAAGTACTGGGACTGGTAAGCTGTCCACTTTCCTTCCCTACCCTAGGTGGAGATGCTGTCTGGTACACATGAACCCATACTAACTGCTCAGAGCACTTCTGCCTGTGAGGCTTAGTATCTCTCTGCTGAGATGCATTATCCTAGGGCCTGGCTCCTGTTCCCACCTTCACAGCCTCAAGCAGCCCACCATGCAGCCTCACTTAGACTGTCTCCCATGAGGGATTTGCAGTTTGTTAGACTCCATACTACTTTGATCAGGAAACTTGCACTTGACCACTCTCATCTTAAACAACTCTCCTCCCTTCTTATCTCCTCTTTTCATTAATCCTTTCTGGCTACATTGTGTATCAGTGCATTTCTTTGTATGACAGGTACTTCTGCACCTTGTCATTGTACGGTCAGTTACTGGACCTCTTTTTTGCATCCTCTCATTTCCAGCACAGAGTCTTCTAAGATGGATTTGCAAGTGATGTATAAGGAATAAATAAGTTGGACAGCATGGGCATCTGATATACTCTGATTAAGTCCTCATTCATGAATAAGCAAGACGAACACACAGTAATTCATTTTGAATTATATTAGAGAGAAAATAGGAAGCAAATGGTGACTCTCAAAACCTTTTCCTACTTCTAAAACACATGTGTTTTATTGCAAGTTTTTCATCATTTAAAGGAAAAGCTTATTTCATCTTCATGTGATTTTGTACCAGATCAGTAGAAGACAAAAATTTTCAGTTTCTTAAAAAAATGTCAAAACTCTTAAACTTATAAACAAGTGAACAATATAGGTCATACGGTTAGGCTACAATGCTGGAAGAAAATTTGAAATATATATGTATATAACATGTATATAATATAATAGTTGTGCCATAACCCAGATCCCTAAAGATGTATTATTCGTTGTCCCCTTCAATCTCTTCCACTCTACCTATTCCCACTGTTAAGTACTGGACAAACTTACCTCTCTCTTCAACTAGAAAGAGAAGAATCCTTCCCAATATATGGGAGAAGCCTTGTCCTGGGCCTAGAATATTCACTGGCTGTGGCATTAGTGCTGTCACTGAAAATAACCGTGGTTTGTGGTCCCCTTTCTCTCCCAAAGCCTTTTTGACCTGGACTGGAAGACACTGGGGACAGTATCATTGATCTTGGCTCAAAACCCCAGGACATTCATCTTGTTGGTCTCAGCATAGGCTCTTGGGCCCCACAGGAATTCATGGTGTGCAGGATAATTCTCAGGAACATGGTGGTACTCCAGGTATTTCAGCTTCACATGATCATGTGAAATGAGCTTCCTGGAAACGTAAGCATGTCTTTCTAGCCTATACTCTCATCTTATTAAGAAATTCTCAGATCTCCTCAGTGCCACGGTTGTCTTCCATGGAAGGTTCATTAGGACACTGTTCATTGGGAAATCCTTTACCACAATTCACCCTCCCATTCTTTGAGAGATTCCTTTTGCTAGCAAGGATGTAAGAGTATTTGGTGGAATCAACTTCCTTTAAGTTTAGACCAAATACCACCTCTATGTTGAAAGAAGTTCTTCCTGGGACCTGAAGCCAGCAGTTCTTATACTTTTATTAATAATCTTCTACTGGCTGGGGTTTTAGCTCAGTGGTTTCACCTCCTGCTGAGCAAGTGCAAGGACACGAGTTCGATCCCTGGTACCAAAAGAAAAAAAAAAAAGAAAAAATAATCTTCTTCTTATCTTTTTTTTTTCCTTAAATTCTTTTATTGGTACATTTTAGGTATACAATACATTTATATTTATCTTTGGGTGTTTGTACTTGTACATGATGTATCTTGCTTCTTATTTTTTTCCCCATTACCTGTGTGCCCTTCACCCCTAAACCCTTCCCTATTTACATACTTCGTTTCCATTTTTGTTCTTTTCTCATAATTTTTCCTTTCCATTTTTTCCTTTCCCCTTCCCCTACCACCACCCCTATGCCTTTGGGTTTTTTTAATAAAATGGAGTACTACTCAGCCATAAAGAATGAGAAACTAGAATCATTTATAGCTAAATGGATTCATATTGAGGCCATACTCTTAAGTGAAATAAATAATACTCACATGTGTAAATACCGAATAGTTCCTCTAGTGTGAGAAACTGATAGTGTAAATAAGGACTAAAAGGATTAATAACTAATAATTGATACTTTGAAATACTTATCTTTTTTTCTAATGGGTTTTTAATTTTGTACATGGGCCTGATGAAGCACAGCATCATGCTCGTTTTCTCTGTTAGAGGGTCTTTGGGAGACTGCATGGTGCATGGTGAATCCTTGGAAGAATGTTGCTTTTTCTTACTTTTGCAGCTGACTTCTTGATATGATGCTAGAGTTTAAATAACTTAGGACATAGTGATGGGAATGGCTCTCTGAGGCCTCTTGTGAGCCCTTTGACTGAGATGCAGACTTTGTGCAAGTGGTAATCCCAAGTTAGGAGATGATTAAGAGGATAATATTTTCTTCTTGGACACAGTAATCTGAACTTCCTGGTGTCCCTGGGTCTCCCTGGCATGGATTCTGAGGAGCACAGAGATTACTGTTATGCCTCCAAAGGGTGGATACTGTGCTAAGAGCAGCAGGTTGGAAGGTGTGCAGGAGAGCAGATGATGTAGGTATCTATCTGCAGGAGACAAAATATGAGAACAGAAGCACCTTGTGCATAGTGATACCTCCTTCACTTTATGAAGACTCCTCTGCATATTTTCTTGTGACCACTCATCTGGAACATGCAGTGCTCCTTTCTGATCAGCCTGTACTCCAAGAATGAGGTGGAAATTATTCAATAACATCTTAAGCTGCAGCTTTCCAGCCCTTCCTATGTGCAATGATGTTGAGAGTGGAGGTGGCATATCTAGTTCTTAGTAGTCTCCTTTTATGCTTGGGCAGAATGCCTTCACAGTTCACATTTAGGACCATAAATCTCATGGTAGCCATGCCTTGGTCCCTTCCCTTGTGGTGCAGTTAGTTTAACACTTCCAGATAATGTTTTCCTCAAGGAAATCGTTCCAGAGTTTGTACTACTCCAATTCTTTCAGAGTGAAAATGGACCTCCTTATACCTCTCAATTAACTCACAGGTTGGCCAAGGCTTTAGGAATAAAGTACAGTAGGGCCTTGACTTATGAACATTCGAGTTTCAAACTTTCACAGGTGTATCGTACAACCGTCACTTTGTCCAATGTGAAGGAATCTGACTTACTAATGTTCTTCTAGAATGAAACTGGTCTGTAAGTGGGAGACTTCTCGTACCATCTCCATTCCACACAGAGACCTCAGTCTTCTGGAAAGGTCAAGAGATCCAACCAGACACTAATGGGGGCTCTGGCAAAACTTTACCAACAGACGTTTGAGTTCTGGCTCCAATTGCTGCCGGTATCCCTCATAAGGGTTCAAAATAACCCCCAAACTGGGCTAAAGATGAACCCATTTGAGATGTTATATGAGAATATTTTGCTGTCTTCCTATATGGTAGTAGATCCAGAGACCAGGAGACTTCTGCAATATCTTATCAATGTAGGCCAAGTACCGCAGGATACCTAGGCTATACAAGTATATGGGAACAGAGTCCTTCCAGCTCCTGGCCCAGGGGGACCACTTCGTGTTTCCAGTGGAAACTAAGTGCTCATTAAAACTTAGACAGAAAGGACTCCTGTTGGCCAATTAAAATGAAAATTTCAAGGATTCTTGCCACATCTACTGCAGTAAAGGTGGCAGAGATATATAACTGGATTCACCTTTCTGGGATAAAACCAGCATCCACATCCTGAACTGTCTGAAGAAAAAGACCATGCAAAAGAAAAAAAGCCATTCCTGTAAACCTCTGGAAGTCCTGAGATTTCTCTTCAAAATTAAAGATTCTAGTACTGCTCTGAGTACAGATAAGTAAATGGGATCTTGCTAAGGCCTTGTTTCTCAGGCTTTTTATAGTTTATCTGACGTCTCTCTTTGCCATACTTTTTCATATCTGTTTAGTCCTCATTCATGCCTCTGAATTTACTTCCAGTAAACTTAGGACACACTCTGTTCTCACAACAACAAATGTAAAATCAACCCCATACAACTATCTTTGCATACAAAGCTTTGTGTTGTTAGCTCCTATGAGGAATGATCCTGTCAGTAACACTGGGAACCTTAAAATTGACTCTAATTTGGACCCAGATCTCCTCTACCTAATGAATCTTGACTATTTCTTCAGAGAAAACCCCCTCTTTCCTGTGATTTTCAAGGCAACACTCAGCTTGAGTGCTTTACCAGGGCCTCCCAAGTTCAATCCAACGTGTAATACCAGGAGAATGATACCCTACTTATAAATTCTGGGGCCTAATTTTAAGAACAGTCCTGGAAATTCACTCACTAACAACAGGACACAGCCCCTCTAAGAACCCAAGACCTTGCTTTGCCCATGGAAGGGAGGGAAGTAATCACATCCATACAAACAGTGCTCAAGTTCTCCCTGGATAAAGGCAGGGATAGGTTGTTCTCCAATGGTCCTGTTCTCCAGCAATTGCTCTATAGGTCTTTACCATTTTATATACCAGATCCAGGGATTCCTCCCTGTATTAACCAGAGCTACACAACCACCAAGGCAACTCTCACCTAGCTACTTCCCTGCAGGGTAAATTTGGGCAAGACCCACATTACCACCTCCCCACACACCAACTTGAAACTCCCAGGCCAGACTGTTGTGGTCTGGCCCTGTGCACATTGTTGTTTTGGGACACATTCTCCCATTGGCACCAGGATCCTCCCAGAGACATTGGATTTGCCCACCACCCTCCATCACATGAACTCTGCTATTTATTACACATTGTCATTAACCTCCCATCAAAATACTCTGCCTTGCTTTGGACATACTTATGCAATCATTTTTTCCACTTTCTGATGCAGTTCTTGTACTTTGGAGAGTGTTTTTAGGAAGGATGACAAATAGGAACTCTGTTGCTCATTGCTGTACAACAGAAAGCTTTGGTCAGTAAAACAGTAGGATATCTTTGTGACCCCTTTTCACAGGATCTAGCTACTTCAAGCTTTTCTCTAAAAGTCAAAATGACCATGAAGGGGAAATGTTTTAAATAGAATCAAGACATCTAGGCAGCTAGGACAGCCCAAGTAAAGAGTGTCTTAATAATGGAGTAAGTCCTTTCCAAGCCAGAGTGAGTATTTTAAGGGAGATTAGTAGCAATGTGACTTTTACAGTAAATTTCTTATTTATTATTTAAGCACTCATCATATATTTTGGTCAGCAGTTGTAATTACATTAGTGCTGACAGTTCTGGAACTCATAAGAGGAGCCTCCAGCCTGAAAAATCCAATTTAGCGCTGTATTACAGTTTCAAGATTGAAATCTGCAGGGTTGAGCACACAAACTGGAAACTCAGGCAGAGTCTCAATGTTGGCCACTTCTGGCTGAATTCCTTTCACCTGAAACTTGAATCTTTGTTCTTTGGTACCTTTAACTGATTAGATGACACCACCTACATTAATGGAAAGTAATAGGCTTTACTCAAAAATCTAGTGGTTAAAATGGAAATCATATTGTAATCACTCTCAAACCTATTCCACACCCCCAGTCTCGGTTTCCTGGTTCCCCACCTCCTCCACAAGAACAGCTTCACTAATGTTCAAGCAAATGACTGGGCACCATGGCCTTAAATGACGTATAAAATTAACAGTTGGTAAAGATAGCAAAGAGTGGGAGGAATTAAGAATTGGAAACTGATGTTGTCATTACCTGGGACAAGAAATAGAGCAAGAAGAGATAGTACTTTTGGAGAAAACAATGTTTGTATTTTTTCACACTGACTTTAAAATATTCATTAATCACTAATCAGTGAATTAGATTTGAGGTTTTGTGTGTAGATTAAGTTTTGAGATAATACATTTTGAAGTTATAGCCACATAATTAATCGTTAGAATTATAGAAGTAGAAGAATTTACCTGGCGAGAGTTGTGCAAATGAACATTTAGTGTACTTGGATGCAGTTATTTGCAGAGTGCCATATTTTAAAGGGTGATATGAGGAGGAGCAGCGTATTGAGGAAATGGAGAAATGGGAATCTGATGAATAGAAGAAGAAAGACAATGTCTTTGAAACTATGACAGAGACTGCACTACATTCACTAAATCCAGCTCCTCCATATTTCACCTCTTTGACACACAGAAAAGTATTTCCTACAACCCTTGCACCTAAAGAGGAATACATGATTAGTTCTAACCAATGAAATGGGAAGCACCAGATGGTGGAGCATCTGTCAACCGGAGTTCCAGAGTGGTGATGTGGAACAAATCCTTAATGCCCCTCTATGCCTGATACACAGTGAACAGGGAAAGTCACTGAAAGAATAAACCTCTGTTGTGTTGAGTCTGATATTTGGGGATGAATTTGTCACCCTTTCATAACCTATCTTATTTGTTATTTCAACTAAAGCTGAGCCAGTGGAATGTTTAGCAAAGGAGAGGATAAACGCAACAGTGTCATATAAGCCACAGGTCCAGAAAAGAGCCCTTTCAGGAGATTCTCAGATGTGGAATTAGGGAATCAACAGGTGCGTATAGTTTAGGGGTTTTCAATTACAGCAGTTTGATGGGGATCTGCATTGTTCTTTGGCATAAGGTAGGAAGTGTGCTGGCCAGATCAATACTATGAAGAGTTATCTTGAGCTGGAGATTAATGTCACAACATGCACATATACTATGACTTGAAATCTTGAAATAAAGATATAAATGCTGATTGAATTATCTTGCCTTAATTCTCCATTTACATTTAAGAAAAAAGCCCGATCTCAATATTTTTCATTTAGTACAAGCAGATCTAACTTAAGAAATAACTTTTCCTTTATACATTTAGTTATGTGGTTTGTTGTTTAAAATTCTGATTACCATTAAGTGTTAGAAGGAAATAGTGAAGAATGATTAGATTCCCTGAGCACTCCCTGTGAGTTCTTTAACTCACAATGTTTCTGAACTTGAAAATATATTTCATCTCAGTACATATTTAAAATTTATTGATTCTAACCAATGAGAGAGAGGCAAACTAAGTGTCATTTTACATAGTGCATGATAATAAACTCCAGCAGCAAAATGTGCCATATAAATATATTTATAACTCAAAAGACATTATGCTTCCAAAATTTGTCTGGATGTAATGTAAATGATGTCCAAGTGGCCCAAAATGCACATGCCTAATCATAAGTTTAAAATACTTGTATAAATAAAAGTATTTTATGTGATAATAGTTTTTGACAACATTTTATCTTGGAAAATTAAGTTAAGATGAATTAGACTTTTAAAAGCTATGTGTAAATGTTTTTATTTATTTATTTATATTTTATTTTTAGCAAAACATTTATTGGTACATTTTAAATATACACAGTGATACCACTCATCATAGGAAATTTGTATTTATTTATTTTAAAATTCATTTTATTGGTACTTGTTTTTACTTTGTGTGTAACGTTTAATAAGCTCAATCTACCTCTATAATAATTTACATGAAAGGGCAATGTTTATTTAAACAGAGCTCAAAGGCGTACCCATGATATCATCAGAGTGCACCCAGAAGAAAAATGAGATGAGGTTCCAAATGAGACTTACTCAACAGCACTCTCATGCCTTTACTGTTTGATCTACACTGCCAGTAACTACTTATGGGGCTCTCTTGTGGAAATACAAGGAGGTAACAAAGTGTTCATGTACAATGAGTGTCTTCATGCATCACTTGTTCTTGTAATCCCATGCACATAGGGATTAGTCATCAGCACAACTCAAAATAAACTTACCCTAGAATGGAACAGAATTCCACGTACCCAGTTATCATGAATCACAAGGGTCATAAGGCACATTGCCAGTATTTATGTGCCACATCTTAATAGTTTTGTCTCTAGATCCAGACAGCAAGAATGGCCCAGGCTTGCCACCTTTTTTAGCCTCAGATTCTGTTGCTTCAAAGATGGAAGAATGTGAGCTTTCTGGAGTCCACAAAATGCATTCTACCACAGAAAATATTTTCATGCTATTGGTTCCCTTTCTTTCTTCTCTGTTTAATTGTTTGCCTTACCTGGTGGATTCTTTTTATTGGTGTTCAATGAATTATTGTCTTTCTAGAATATCCTTCAGAACATTTTGGAGTGATGGTTTGGTCACAAATTTCTTCAGGCATTCTTTGTCATGGAAGTATTTCATTTCTCCATCAATTTTAAAAGACAGTTTTGTTCTTTATGGCTTAGTAGTACTCCATTTTGTAAAAAAACCCCACATCTTCTTTACCCAGTTTCCAGTTGATGGGCACTTGGGCTGTTTCCAAGCTTTAGCTATTACAAACTGTGCAGCTATAAACATGGATGCACATATATCGCGAAGGTATGATTCTTTAATTCTTTTGGAAAGACACCCAGCATGGGAATAGCTGGGTCAAATGGGACCTCTAGCCCTAGTTCTTTGAGGTATCTCCATACTGATTTGCACAGTGGTTGCACCAGTCTGCACTCCCACTAACAATGGACAAGCGTTCCTTTCTACCCACACCCCGCCAGCGCCAGCATTTGTTATTGGTTGATTTCTTGATAGCAGCCATTTTTTCTGGGGTGAGGTGGAATCTCAGTGATGTTTTTATTTGCATTTCTCCAATGACCAGTGATGTTGAACATTTTTTCATGTATTTGTTTCCTGCTTTTACTTCTTTGTCTGAGAAATGTCTGTTCATTTCAGATGCCCATTTTCGCATTGGGTCTTTATATTTGGGGGTCTGATTTTTTTCAAATCTTTATATATTCTAGGGCTGGGGATTTAACGCAGTGGTTTCTCTGCCTGCTGCGCAAGCACAAGAACCGGAGTTCAATTCCCGGTATCAAAAAAAAATCTTTGTATATTCTAGATAGTAGACCTTTGTCTGAGGTACTGCTGCTAAAAATTTTTTTCCCACATTGTAGGCTGTCTCTCAGCTCTGTTGGTGGTTTCTCTTGCAGTGCAGAAGCTTTTTAATAAGATGAGATCCCAGTTGTTGATTCTTTGTGCTAGTTCCCCCACTACTGAGGTTTTGTTCATAAAGTCTTTTCCTATGCCAATGTCTTCAAGAGTTCTACCTAACTTATCTTCCAGCAAGTTTAGTATTTCTGTCTTAATATTTAGATCTTTAATCCACTTTGATCTTAGTGTATGGTGATAGGTACAGGTCTAGTTTTAATCTTTTGCAGTTTGAAATCCAGTTTTTCCAACATCATTTATTAAATAGGCTATCTTTCCTCCAGTGAGGGTGATTGGCTCCTTTGTCAAAGATGAGGTGGCTGAGCATATTGAGGCCACACTCTTAAGTGAAATAAATAGGACACATATGTATAAAGACCGAATAGTTTCTCTAGCGTGAGAAACTGAAAGTGTAAATAAGGATTAAAATGATTAAAATGAATAATTGATAATTTGAAATAGGAAAATGTCCAAAAGGTGTAGGGGTGGTAGGAGGGGAAAGGGAAAGGAAAGAAGGGAAAGGAAAAATTATGAGAAAAGAAAAAAAATGGAAACAAAATCTATGTAAATAGGGAAGGGTGAAGGGGATGAAGGGTGCACATGTAATGGGGAAAAAATAAGAACAGGTACAGGTACAAGCACCCAAAGATAAATGGAAATGTATTGTATACCTAAAATGTACCAATAAAAGAATTTTTTTAAAAAGATAGTTTTGCAAGGTACATCAGTGTGGGTTGGAAGTTGTTTCCTTTCAGGATTTGAAATACTTCACTCCAAGCTCTCTTTGACTGAACCATTTGTGTAGGGAAGTCTGCTGTGATTCTGATGGCCTTTCCTGCATAAGTGATTTGTTTCTTTTCTTAACAGTTTTTAATACTCCATTTTTGTGCTGAATTTCTGGAAACTTGACTATTATATGCCTTGGTGTAGACATTTTTGGTCATGGTTAACTGGAGTTCTATATGTCTCGCTTATCTATATGTCAAGTTTTTTTTCCATGCTTGGGAAGTTTTCTGCCATTACCTCTGTGGGCAGTTATTTTTTGTCATTTGAGCTGTCTCCTGCTTTTTTGTTGATTCTAGTTAATCTTATGCTGTCCTTCTTTGCATCATCTTGAAGCATTTGGATTGAATTTTCATGGCCCCTTGCTATTTTTAAGAAATCTTCCTTTTCATGATCACTAACTGCAATCCTGTCTTCTATACTGATATTCTATTCTTACATTAGTTTATTACTATGCTGTGCATAGTTTCAATAGAATTTTTAATTTCCTGAATATCTGTTTGAATCCATTTCATGGATTCAATTTCTTTCTTACGTTGAAGATTCATGGTTTCTATCATTTTCCTTAGCTCCTCTATTCTTTTTATTTGTATCTACTCTAGATGCCCTGATCAAGTCCTTCATTGTGAGCAAATTTCTTTTTTTACCTGAGAAATTATTTCTGATCTGATTTTTTCTATAGCCCCATTCATCTGTTTTGTTACTTCTGCTGCTACCATTTCAGAAAATTCAGATGAGTGGCTTCTAATTTCCTCCACTTCATTGTCCTCTGGACTTGCTCTGCTGGAGGTCTGGATTTTCATCTTGCTTCTTCATCTTTGCATTTTCTATTTTTTTCAAATTGTTTTTTGTGTTGATGCTTGTAAATTGCTTATGTTAGGTGGCTTTATCACTAGTATGGGGTCTTCCCTAGAGAATGACTATTCTTCAGAGATGTCTTCTAGGTGTAGCTGGCTCTTAGCCTTTGAGTCACTCCAAAGATTCTACTTTCTCATTTTGCTATTGATGAGAAGTCGTTGTCTATTTGACCCAGCACCCAGTCCTTTCTTACTGGACTCTTGTCATGATTATGACCCTAATCAATCACAGTTTTATCTTACAACGAAGTACAACTGATCACAACAGGTATGACACCTTAACTAAAGTAGTACAATTAGCAATAACAATAACATCAAGCACAGCCTAGAAACTGACAAACTGTGATAACCATTAATTTGGTAACTTTAACCGTAGGAGCAAGATCTACAGTTATATAACAAAATTCAGCACAAACCAGGAGTTTGTATTCCCCTTGGTAGAGTGATTTCATCCTGAGGGAGGGGGGTTAAGGAGGATAAGGGGAGAAATACAGAAATAAATTAAGAGAAAGATATTAGAAGCAAGACTGAACGACAAAGGCTGTCACCAAGCTTTTGGACAAAGAAGACAGAGGAGAGAAAATGAAGGAAAATAAAAAAGGAGATTAAAGTGAACTCAAAAAACTAGGGATAATGTTCACTCACAAGTAAATATAAAAAAAATCAAGAGAAAAAACAACAATGAACAACAACTAAAAAACAACAAAAATAAAAATCTAAACAATAAAAAAGAAAAGCAAAAGAAATGGTGGGGGAAGAGAAAAAAAAAAGACTAAATTTCTCTGACCACAGACCTACAGGTATTTCCTGCTGTCTGCAGTTCCATGGGAGTGTGTAGGTCAGAGCCCAAATTGTACTTCTGGGTGTGAGGCACTCTCATCCAGCCTGCAGTAGGGCCCAGCAGGGACCCACTGCTCTTTCAGCTCCACAGACTTGCAGGCTTATCTTGGCCTCCAGCTGTGAGTGCTCTGGCCCAAGTCTTCAGCCAGCAACTCTCTAGGTGTCCCTCAGTGACCTGCCCTTGTAGTCTCCTTACCCTGTATGTCTTTTTGACCATCACTCAACTAGTTGCTGTGGGCATTCAACCCTTACACAAAAACAGCCCAAGGCTGGATCAAGACTGCCATTTAGCTGGCCCCTCCCGACCCTTGCACAGCCTCCTCTGTTCCACTCTGCTGGCATGTCTCTCTCCTCTCTTAAGCTGCTGGGAGCAGGGTGGGTGTGGGACTGTGCGGTCAAACTCAGTGCATTCACTGCTGCCACAGTCCTTCTCCTTACTGTCTGTAAGGGTTCTAATTAGCCACTACAACACGCAGCATTCACTGTTCTGCTCCACTGGTGTGTTTCTCTCTGGAGGACTCTGGGCTCGCTCACACTCGATGTGTCCCTGATAGTTCCCAACTCAGTCAGAGGTTCAATTTTATCTTTTCATGGTCTGAGAACAAACTGGTGGACTATCTGGAAGGGAGCAACTTCCTGGTCACTGGCCCTTGTGTGCACCAGCAAAATATGCAGACAAGCTGCAGAGTTCTCTGTTCTGAAGTGGGCAAGAAAGATGAGGGGGCCATATACTCCAAGTCTACCCCTTGTGGTTTAATCTGGCCTCACTATTTGGGTTCCATATGCTTTTGGGGAATTTCCTGGAATGTCTGTTTCTGCACTTGTGCAGGCGGTGGTCCTGCAGGCAGACTTGTGGTCTGGTTCACTTTTTTATAAACTCCTGTGCCAATGTTTTGTTTGGTGTACAAGTCTCTCATTTCTCATTAATTTTGGCATCAGGATGTACGTCACTCCCTTGCTTTCAGTGACCTGTTTTTAGTTGATTTTTTCTGAGTGCATGCAAAATAGCTCCTCTTCTATTCTTATGGCTAAAGGATTAAGTACATTTCTATACAAACCAAAGAAAAACAAGGAAATATGAATTAAGATAAGCATGAAAGAATATTTTTCAACCCAATGTTCAACAAAACCTTAAAAGACAAATAATACATGTGCAAGAGGGTATAGTGTATCTATATACTTTTCCTAACAATATTTGGGATATAGAATTTGTACTGAAGTTTTAGCAATATTTATGGGAATTTATATTTGTCACACTCCTGCCTTAACCAAATTTCCTGCTTGCAGTGTCTTGCACATAAGGAACAATGTATACTTGCTCAATAATTCTTCATTTTCATTTTATTTGAGTAATCAAAACAACAAATGGGAAACACTTGTGTCCCTCAGCAGGAAGACTGTTTAATTATGGCACATGTGGACATTTGTACTTTAGAAAGTAAATGCACTCAGTGGCCAATCTCAAATAAAACACTCCATTAAAATTCCCTGGTAAATAAATTTAAAGGTGGGTTAAAAAATTCCTTTCTATCAGTACATTCTAGGAGAAATAAACTGCACACACCTGTGGGTTGAAAATACTTTGATGGTGCAGTAGAAGCACCCAGAGAGAGACAGGAGTCCCTAAGCTTCACTGCGCCGAACTGAACAATGGCATGGAAGGGCTGTTGATGTCAGAAGGGGTCCATGGTGAGGGAGACGACCTCCAGGGACTTGGGAGCGTTTGTGCAGAAAGAAGGCTGTGGCGTCTGGGTTGCTTGTTCCTTGGGAGCCAGTGCATGCTCCAGAGGACGAGGTTGGGAAGAACTGGACAGCAGTACAGGTCCATGATGGACAAGCAGGCTCACCGCGGAATAATCAGAGGAAGGGGATTGGAAGCGGGAAAGTGTTGCAGCTGGACAAAGAGGCCGAGACCAGGGCAGAGTCAGCTCTCAAGGAAATGCGGTGGTAGGCACAAGAGGCCTCCAGGCACGTGAACCCAACAGATTTTCCCCAGTGGCCTGCATTCTCCTTTTTTCTTTCCTTCTTCAGGCCTGCTTTTAGTGAATTGGGCACAGGGTACATTTCATCCCTCTAGAAATATTTTGAGTCCCCAGAAGTACTGAGGTCTCAGGACAGAGGGAATAAAGCCTTGCACTCTAGAAGAATTCAGACCTGTGGTGTGGTCCTAGCCCTGCCATTTACCACCAATGCATTCTTCATCTTTGAAGCGAGTCTGCTAAACCCCATCTTCTAGGACTGTTGGAACATATATAGTGCGTAGAAAACACCAGGGAATGTGGCCAACATTGTGTTTTCAATTAACAGCAATTGTGAATATGATGATATTCACACGAGAAGAGAATATTCACATCATGGGAAGGTTTTGGTTATAAAGAAGTCACAGGATAGGCAGAGGTCAAGAACAAAGAAAATCAAATCAAACAAAATGCTGAGGAGCAAATAGCAATAAGTAAATGTGACAGATAATGGGATATGTTATTTAATATGAAGGCATGAGATTCACCCGGATTCTACTGAAAGCTTTTAACCTTTGTGAGGAAGACCAGTAATTCCTTTCCTGGCAGTGCTAACAAAACACCTCCATTTTCAGCTATTTCACTAACAATATCTAGTCCGACTGTGTGTTTCACCACTTTATACAGAAGATAAACACCTGACAGAACAGACTCCTGACAGAACAGAACAGCTGGGATCCCCCAGCTCAGGACAAAGAGCGCCAGCCTAGTGGCTTCTTGGCATATGTGGTCGGGAGAGGAACCCCCCTGCCCCCGTTACTCAGAAACACGCTTCACTGTGTAAACTGGGTGCAAAGTTCCCTGAAAAGGGGTGCCGCACTTCTCCCCTTCTAACTAAAACTCTTCACCCAAGAAGGGACTGCAGCACCCAAATCACAAAGTGATTTAGTTCAGGGAATTTACACTCCACTGCTCTCACCTACATCCCCCTCCTACATCCGGACTCCTGTTTTATTTCTTCTGTATCAGGGTGTAGCCACCATCTTCATTAATTCCTATTAGGCTCCAAGCAGCTAAGAGCAGGAGAGTCCCTTTAATCTTATCATCATTTCTATGAGCTCACATCGTTCCAAAGAGAAGATACTCAATGGAGGATAAGAAAAATTGAGCCACTGAGCAAGGAATATAACGCATTATTATTTAATTTTACCCACATTTTTCAATTGTTTAATGTAACCAGGTGTATGTCAGATTTTCACCAAAAAAGAGATATGTTGACTAAGGCTACACAACAGTTGCCTATGCTTTACTTTATTTTACTCCATTTTAAGACTACAATTACATTTGGTGGGTTCTTACACATTTCCATGTTATATCTCCCTTTCAAGGCCTATTCAAAGATTGTTTAAAAGTATTAAAGGATACTAACAATACAAGTGTGATCCATGTTACTCATAACCGTGGGTCCTAGTCTAAAGCAATGTTCTATTCAAAGAATTTATATGACAGCTGCTAGTGTATAACAGAACACGGGAATACATAATGACACATCGAGTTGGAGGTCAACTTCCCACTACTCATAAGGTAAAAAGGCTTTTTCCAAAATGAAATGCAGATGCCTCTTCCCATCTCACTCGGGGGTGGAGATGTTGGAGGTTTCCCTGGGAACTGGAACAGACAGAGCAGCAGTGCCACGGCTGGCTGCAGCTGTGGCTTGGGCCCTCTCTTCCTCCTCTCTCAAAGCCTCTGCATAATGGGATGGGAAGGCACTAGGTACGGTTTCATTGACCTTGGCCAAAACTCTAGGATTTTCATCTTGAGTATCTCAGTGTGTGCCCTTGGGCCCCACAGGAACTCATAGCGTGGAGGATCACTGTGAGGCGCTTGGCGGTCCACTAGATCCTTTTACTGCACCAGATCTTTAGTGATGAATTTTCAGGGCTCACCAAAGATTATGTGTTCCTAAATAAGAACCAAGAGACTCATGTAATGGCACAAGATCCCAATGATGAATGTAACTGTATTTTATACCGAAAATGTACCAATAAAGTTAATGGGGAAAAATAAAAAAAAATTTAAAAAAAGATTATGTGTTCCTTTGCATCATAGATTCCCATCTTATTCAGGAATTCCCAGATCTCTTCTTCTGAGGCACAGTTGCCATTTCAGAAGATCAACCCAAGGAGAGGCATCAGAAGCCCATTCATGGGGATGTCCAAACCACTGATGTGACCCCCATTGTTGGAGTCATCTAACTTTTTGACGAGAGTGTAGGAGCCATGACCAGGCTTGATTTCCTTCAGCTCAAGGCCAAAGAGCAGCTCTGCCCATTACAAAGTTAACTTTAGGATCTCGGGGAATTGTGGTAGGAACCTTTTGTGGGGAACCTTCAGCATTTCACCCTTTGCCATGGTCTACATCATTTGATACTTGTACAGAAACTAGTGCATCATCTTTGATCCCTTTTTCATTATGAGCTCTTTTCCCCTGGGCATGATGGCTGAGGTCGGGGACAGCCGGTACTACTGTCAGTTGGAGAGCACGTGTTGCTAAAACCTGGAAGAGGGAAAATGAGATCTTGTGAGCACTTTCATCAGGAAGATACCACTGGCTTCTAGGAAGTACCTCTCCCCTGCTCTAGATCCCCACTGGGTTTTTTGATTCCTCCCCTAGCAAGTGGACACCCAGTGGAGAGAGTTGTCTTAGCTCTTAGGCTGCCCCCTTCTCTAGGACTCCAGTGCTGAGAACAAGTGCTCCCCATGTGTTCAAGGTTTCTCAAATTTTGCACTCAGCATGGCTGCCCAGAGACTTCACAGGGCCAGGACGTTCTTTCTTGCACTACTCTGAGGCTAATGGCTCAAAGTGACCTTATATCATGCAGAAATGCAGAGATTTCTCTCCCAGTTACTTCTACAGACTGGCAATGCTGAGTGATCTCTGGTGCTCTCTCGATCCTGTGCTCATTGGGCCCCAATCCACACACAGAAGCCTCATCTCGTCTACATATCCAGTATGAAACATGCCTCTCTGCTGGCTGGTGCTGAACGGTGCAAACCAGTTACTCATTTTAGTTGGACTTGATATGGAGCAATGTTAAAGTTTCAGTTGATAACTGAATTGAGGAAATTCAAAGCCTCTGTTGCCAGAAAGAGGTAGATTGTTTACTGTCCTCTCATGTGGGGTTGAGGAAGTGACACCTTCCATCCTTTCCTGTTGTATGTACTTTGTCTTTTGCGAGGACCTTGGGCTCAGTGTTCTTCAGTGTCAGGACACCATGGCTGAATCTTAGTGGAGGATGTCAAGGTGGGTGTGCCTGGCTGTATTGCCACATTCTCCAGAGGTTGAAAGGTGTGGGTCTCAGTTTGGGGCCCTGTGATATTTTCCTTGTGGTTCTGATCCCAGGTGTCCGGTTTGACTCTGGGATGATGGACATTTATGCTCCTGGTGATCCACTGGAAGAACACCCTCACTTCTCTGGAATTTTTGCAGAGGAATTGAGGGGCACTTCTGCTTGACATCTATGCCTCGGGCTTCCCATGCCTGCCCTACAGAGAAAGTGTGTGGGCCCCCTACAGATAAGGGGTGGAGCTCTCGGAAGCCTTGGGGCCTTCTCTATCACTTCTGCCCATAACAAAACTGCCCTCTAATGACCTGGGTCCTTTCAGCTCAGATTAAGCTAAAATTAAGCACTTTCTGCAGAACCCAGAGATCAAAGAAAGTGTGAGGGACATCCTGTTGCTCCTGTGATCTGTGGGATCCCACTCTGCTGGGCTTGCTGTTCTCTTCAGCACCCACTCATGCATGGACTGTCCTCCACGACACAGAAATCTGAAGCTTCCAGACTTCATATTCCTTTCTAGAATGGACATGAACATGTACTATATCTGCCTACCTCTGCTTGTGTTTTCCTAAGGCAGAGAGAGGATTAGACTTTGTGAAACCCCACGTTTCGATTAGGTGCTCTTCTAAGTTCTCCCTCATTATTCCATCTGTACAAAGTGCAAATCCAGACATGTTGATGTTCACCACTCCCTCAGAATTTTGTAGATCGTGTGATTATTTTCTCATTTGTCCACACCACACCTGCCTATAGTCTTCCAAGGCTGACAGTAGAGAAGGCATTCTGTTTTGCCCTCTTAAGGGACATAAGGATGCCTCAGCTCTCAGGGGCTTCCCACCTGGCATGTACTGCTACTCTCCACTGCTACTCTAAGGCTGCCCACTGTGACATTGTTCCTCATCTTCCTTAGATGTCCTTGGATGAAGTGTGGGAGAGTTATCATGTAACCACTGCCCAGCTCCTCTGGTTCTCCTTGCAAGCACAAGGTGCTATGTGGATCACTGCTTTCATGGAAAAGACTCCCCATGCACACTATTCCTAATTCAACTCCTATCAGGAGCCAAATGTCCTTCCTGTGGGTCTCTCCCAGTAAACTGTGCACTCTTTGTCCCTGAAACTATGGCTGTGAGGACAAAGGGAGCACCTCAGCCTTCACAACTCTAACCCCTCCTGCTCAGCATCCGGTGCAGAGGCCAGATTTCTTGTGTTCCCTCTGTTCTTCATAAAGCTCTTGAGTCATTCCTCATTCACGATTTGTTCTTTGACACATCCAGTAGCCCAGGGCTCTTCTCCTTCTACTGAACCGGGGTCCTTATCCCTTAGGGCCAACTCTTTTCTCCGTAAGTCTGTCATGGTAAAGCCACCACCCACTTGAGCATCTTAGCTTTCACCTGGCACTACCTGGGATTACATCAAGTGCAGGTGTTTCTACAGTGGATTGAGAAGCCTCCATCTCCTCTTTCCATCTCTTCACCATGATCTGCCCCATCCCTGGGACTGTGTATTCTGCTGTCCAGAAGCCATGCCCCTGTGACACATGTCGCCATATTCCTTCGACCTGAGTTCACAGCCAGGACAGACCCACATAAGGTCAAGGCCTTCATGTGTTGAGAGCCAGCACGGGACTCTCAGACCACACAGTTCTGGGGCCTGACTCCCTCAGGGGACTTGACCCTGACCTTCTCACAACCAGGTCCTAGCTTTCAGAGTGGAAATGAGGGTGATCCACACCCCTGCTGCAGACACCAGGATTCTCCAGAGCTACGATCAGGGCTGAGTCCTTAAAGGGGTTGCAGTGTGCTCAAGTCAGTGCTGCTTGGGTCCCCACCTTGATATTCAGCAGAGCCTGGGATTGCTCCTGTTACTCTCCAGTGTCACACAGCCTGCAAGCCAAGCCCACAGCTAATTCAATCACAGACCGGGAAATCTGTGCATGCCCATGGGGCTCCACCTACCAGAGCATCACAAGACTCGCTGCAGGGGCAGGACTTTGTGAGCCTCCATATCTGTGGACAGGTCTTGCCGGCAGGCGGCACGGTCATCAGCTTGACACTAGTTGTACCCAAAGCCCAGCCCACACAGGTAGGTCCTCATTTGTTAGCTGCTGGTCCCACCTTCCAGGTGACAATAGGCACCTCCGCTGGATGCTCTGTCCAATGCCTCCCAGAAGCCCATGTATTCTGTGAATGCTGGTCTTCTCCTTGGGACTGAGTAGAGTCCACCGGCCTCCAAACATATCCCCCTCAGTCCCCGGAACGGGAATCTAGACTGGCTACAAACAAGAACTCTTCCTGGGGCCTACGGCCCCCACCCTTCTCTCTGCACCTGCAGGGGAAATCCACGCCTCCCCTACAAAGCTCCTGCTTAGAATAAACAAATGAATATGAGATCTAACAATGAAGAATTTAATGCCTTTTAACTTTTATGCATCACCTGAGGAACGCACATACAATTTTTCAGTTTTCAAGAAAGACTGAAATGAATCATATTATCCAAGAACTTATAATCTTTTACTATTTTCTTCTTCAATGATTGTTTTATTTTGTACTCTAGTACATGCTTGCAGTATATAATGTTTACAGTGACCTTAGTGAGTAGGTACGAGTATGTAGCACATCTGAAGCCTTTTTGATCCCTTTCCCTTCTCCTCCCTCTTGCACCCCCCTCTCTCTGGTCACATAATGCTTACCTTCCTTGTGGGTAGTTGGTACATGTACACAATACGTCCCAATTCTTTCCGTGTCTCTGTCACCTCCTCTCCCCTGCCACCCTCTGTCTCTTGCTCCCCTTCTCTTTTGCAGAAGATTTGTCTTCTGCTTTCGCTCTTCTGTGTTTCACTTTACTCTATATTTCATTGATACCTCACTCATGGGGGAGAAACAATACTGTATTTAAGTTTATGTGTCCAGTGCATTTCACTTGTTGTTATGCTTTCAAGTTGCCTCCATTTTCCTACAAATGATTCACATCTGTCCCTCTTGGTTGCCTAGTGATATTCCAGCATGTATAGGTCCCACTTTTTCTATATTCTTTTGTATGTTGATGGACATATTGGCTGCTTCAAACATTTAGCCTTTGTGCATTGTGCTGCTATAAACATGGGTATGAGTGTATGTCTATATTACCATGTGTTTCACTCTTTTAGAAAGATCCCTCAATAGGTGGGTCAAATGGTATTTCTACTTTCTCTTACTCTTTTATGTTTTGATTTCAAAAGTCTCATTCATTCACATTTTCAAGAAAATCATCATATGACATTTTCTGCAAGAAACTTTAAAAATTGAGCATTTCCTGAGGCTTGCTCTATGGGTGTCCCTTGGAGTAGATGCTCATATTAGTTCACATTCGGTGCTCACCTGGACATGTGCCCAGTCCTGTCACTCTGCTTCCTCTTTAGCTGAAGGTGCTCCCCTCAAATGGAGGATCTACTTCTCTGATAATTCCGAGCTGGAAGTAGGAGGCATCATATATGACCACAGTCCTTTCAGGGCCTACAAGAGTAGACAGGTAGGACTGTGTACTGAAGGACTCCATAGCTGTACTGTGAGACTTCTACCATTCCCCATTGCTTATCCTCACATTCACATCACCAGAATTCAATCCCCTTCCCTTATTGAATTGAAGTCACCCTTCCTAAGGCTCTGGATGTCTCCTCCATTTGGAAGTAGTTGTTTCCCAATCATTTAGGGGAGTCATCATCTGGAATTCACTCTCATGATTGATTAATGGCTTCTAGCTCTTGCTTAAAAGCTTCTGGGGAAATCCGATATCTCTGCAAAAAGTTGACCAGTTTCCTGTGTGCAACTCCTGTGTAAAAGCAGTCACAGGAGTGCCTGAAACTCCAACAGAAACCAGGAAGCCCAGTTGCTAAATTGGTAGATCTGTTCTTTTGTTCCCAATTGATTTAGAAGAGACACAGGAGAGAGTAAAAAGTATTCTTATAATTTATAACAGAGATTTAAGCCCAACACTCTGTTTAGAAAAAGAATAGCAACAATTAATACTTTGAAAAAATAATGAAAGATTACAGTGCTATTTTTAGGATGTAAGTACATTGTCCCTTATTGTATTACTATGTAGTCATATATATATGTATATTTTTTTATATATATATATAATCAAATATATGTACCTATGTATTGCAAGTAGCTTTGTGTGTGTGCCTGTTTCATTCAAATTGTATTACTGAATACTTTTAAAAACTGCTACAATCCTACTTTTCTAAAGTGAAGAAAAATTTGAAATAAAAATGAGGGATATTATGTTTATATATTAAAATATATAAATATGAAGCTTTTGGTCATTCCGTCTTCTGCTAGCTGATTTATGTAATAATATGATAATTTTTGTTAAAATATATATGCTAAAAAATACAGTGTGTATGCTATTCTTTCCTTTGTATTTTGCTTTTTTTCATCTTTTATACTAAAATTTTTCAGTTCATCAACAGTTTTTGGTTCTAATTTGTATGAGAATAAGGCATTAAATAAAATTTTAGTTTTCTTTCCCAGTTTAAAAAATAAGAAAAGGTTCACAGGATAGATATTGCCTGGTCAGAGTAGCAACACCTTAATCTATTTTTTTCTTGTTGCTGACCAGAAAATATGGTAGTTTTAATAGTTTTAGGTTCCATCAAAAGTGGTAGTGAGATGATTTTCTGAACTTGATATTTTGAATCTGTCTGATTTTGCATATGTAGATTATCACATTTTCCTGGAGTATTACTTCTTTCCCTCCTATAATCAGCTCTGTACATTATTTTGATATTCTTGTTTAGGTTGTGTATTCCCATCTGTTGCTTTGAGTACATAGTCCTTCTTTATATCCTCTCAGGTACATTGTCAAGAAATAGAAAAATGAAATAAGCAGAGCACGGTAAGCTTCAGTCTGGGAAGAGTGTTACAGTATGGGTTCTGGAGTGATTCACATCAGAAGTCTATTCTCAAAGCTCTCTCTTTCAGTTGTGGAAGTTGAGCACATTACCAAACTCTATGAGCCTCAGAGTGCCTCTGAAAATCAGTTTATAAGAAAGGTTTTATAAGACAGGAAGAACGTGGTGTTATTTGTGGGATGCACCTGGATCAATGCTTGGAATGCACTGGGACTTTCAAAATATATGCCTGTCATGTCTAAAACTATTTCACCTGGTTGGTATACTATGTATCATGTTAATTTTGTTTTCATCAAGGAGATAACACAAATTATATAATATTCTAGGAAGTGGAACAAGTCAGCCCCAACAGCTCATTACAGAGAAACTCTTACTAAATGTTCCCTTGTTTTATCACATTTTCATATGGAGGTATCTTTCTCTGGGGAATGCAACTCAACTTACTAGAATTTGTTTTAACAACCAACTCTGGCCTTCCATCAAAACTTTCCTATCTTCATTAGTTTTACTCCAACCAAAATCTAGATCTGCCTTAGAGTTTGCTAAAACATACACCACACACACACACACACACACACACACACACACACACACGACAAAGGGTCCAAAGGTTTCTGAGTTTCCATCCTCAAGGAGAACATCATATTATTTTACCGAAACTCTCTGGACGCTATATACACTTATTTTGAACTGTTTCCACCTGCACTAGGACACGAACACAGAAAACTTTTCATCCCTGCACCAGGTAGAGATACCCTCTGGCTTATGAACAGCCTAGAAGTTCTTGATATGTGCAGATATTCATTTTGTACTAGGTTTCTGACTGTGAGACCTAACACCTTTATGCATGGGCCTTCTTTAGCAGGATGCTTCTCCTACAGCCTCATCTAGGCACCCCGTAGTTACATTAAATTCACCTCAGAATAACAGATGGTTAGTTGCCCAAACTCTAATTCCTTAAGTCAGAAAATATATCCTAATCTGGAATCCAGTCCCTTCTTATGCCCTTTTTTTACTTGTCTTTGGATCTTGGGGAGTATCTCATGGACTGTTGTACAGGATAGCTATTCTTTAGACTCTAAAATTCATAGGGCATGGGTTTGGTATATTTTTCTTATCTTCACTACTAGCCACTAGACTTCAAAAGAACAGCTGCTCATTTAATATTTGTGTAACTAAAATACGAGGGTTCAAGAACTCAGATTTGGTATGATTTTATTTTTCCTCCATTCTTTATGAAGGTAGGGCAATTCAGGTATGTATATTTCATATTTGTAAAAAAAAGACTAACCCTAAAATTAACAGAGACTTTAACATCCTTATTTTGTCCTTTCATTCTTCAAGATTTCACCAAGTTTTTGTGGGCAATTTATCACAAACTACACATTCTGATGTCATGTCATCTTGTTCTGAATCACAAAACAAATTTGAAGGTTGTTCAAATTGTTTGACACAGTATCAAAACTCTTATTTTTCAATCTACTATACTTCAAGAAAACTATAGTTTATGTTTTTGATGAACTTGTATTTTAAAGCTAAATAAACTTTATTTAAAATTAAACACTTTGCAAAACTAGGCAACTCTCCAGTTTAATCATATAGTACCAGAACACAAATGTATCATACATTGTGTTCTTACCAGTTCCACACTGAATCTCCACTAATGAGAATTTTGAGACTTTGGTTTTACCCAAACTGAAGAACATGTGTTCACAAGGACTAGTAGCAGCGTGTACTGTTCCCTGAACTTGGCAGTAGTGTCCCGGTTGGCTGTAACTCTTTCTCGGGTTCTTTCTCCCTCATCTCTCAAAGTTTTGTCATAATGGGAAGACAGGGATGGTGACAGTGTCATTGACTCTGGGCAAAATTTTTCTCATTCTTCAATATCCTGGATCAACTTAGGGATATAATTTAAATTTATGAATAAAGAATAAATGAAGTAAGACTTACCAAGAGTGGTTCTCACTATGGCATTGTTAACTGGTGGAACCTTTAGGAGACGGAACTAAGCACAAAGTATTTAGATTATGGACTCTAGTCCTCAGAAGGGATACACGTGGTCCTATAAAATGAGTTACCTCTTACAGAAATGGGATATTATAAGCTGAGGGCACCCTGTGCTCTTAAAACCTTTCGTACATGGCTGATTCACTTTTTATTTGTCTGCCATGTTGTGTCTGAGTCAGGGAACCCTTTCCAAGATTCTGGCAACATAGTATTTTGATCCTTTCAGTAACCAAAATCTTGAACTAAATTAATCTCCTTTTTTTATAAGACACTTAGGCTAAGATATCTTGCTATAGCAACCAAAAAGGGACTAATACAGTACTCAGTGTACTTTTGGTTGACAAGCTTCACCATTTTTGCCTTTACAGTGGGCTTTCTCATCTCCTGCTTGGACATAGGAATTGCATTAACATTCTTGCCTTCTTAGAATACTTTTGCGTGCATTCTCAAAGGAAGATGAAGTCATAGAATAACTCATTAGCTCCTCACCTTGAATCTTTGTAATTTTCTCAAGCCCTGTGCATAAAACATCTATTGTAGCATTAGTGTAGGTAGGAAAGTTGAGGCTTCTCAAGAACCCCAGCAACATGTGGCTTAGAAACATTTCCTAACTTAAGAGTAAAATTGGTAGGAATGGAATTTTTCTGCTACAAAATTTTGCACATTTTGAAGACCCTAGCATACAACTCAGAACTGGAAGCATTTCTCACAAGCACAGAGGCCTGATGACTGTGGTCAGGAACAGCCAGGCACACATGAGGGCAGAAGAGTAGGCAGTGAAGACACCAGTGCACATCTTCAGCAGGGAGATACCACTTTGGCTCTGAGTTCTGCCTCTGTAGGTTTCCACGAAGACACTGCTCTAGAAATTCCTCATGCTCTTATTCTTGTTCAACTTGTCTCCTAGGAACACAATGGAAGATGCTATAGAATATCTTATGCTGGAACCTGTCAGCCCTGTATATTACTGACTGGAATGAGAGGAGGACTTGCTTTGTGGCTATCTTGTTCTAGAGTGCAGGGGCTCATATATGTTTACCTTCAGGGTTGTCATGCTAACTCTTGGCAGGGCCAGGGCTTTCTCCCATTGGTGCTCTGAGGTTGGCACCTTAAAACTCCCTGGGAACCAAGCAAGGGAAACACAGAGGTACTTGAGTGAACCAGCAATGCCAGAGAATATTCAGTGCTGATAGCTAAGCAGATTATATTGTCATAGACTCCCTGTTATGGTTTATATCTAGGTTTCCCCTCAAAACCTCATGAGCTCATAGATGGGGCTTTCACAGGTCACTGGAATATGGTGTGTGAATATGGATTAAGGGTGTGTGTGGATGACACCAACCAATAGGCTTGTAGCCTGAGTAGAATAAAAGGAAAAGAGAGGCTTACTATTTGCTGCCTCCTGCCTACCCTGCCATGGACTGTTTTGCTTCTGCCATGCTGCCCTGCCTTTGAGTCAGCTGACAATAGACTAAAACCTCCACAAAATTTGAACTAAATTAAATCTTTTCTCCTTTAATTTGTGCATGTTGAGTATTTTGACTCAGCAAAGACATATTAACTAAGACACTCTCCCTGTCCTTACTCAGGGTCTTCATCTGGCTCCCATGCAGGGTGGTAGTCACCTCTCTCTCTTAGTGACTATACCCTCATGTGAGTCACCTCACTTTCTCTAGACCTGATGGAAGATATGATAGGAATCCATAAATTAACAATTCACAAGTCTGACTTCACTAATTTAAAACTTTTCCTTTGGTGAATACATCATCAAGAGAATAAAAGGTAACCTACAGAGTGGGAGGAAATGCTTTCAAAAGACATAATGTATAAAATGCTATTATTCTACATTAAAGTCTTACTGTTAAGAAATGAACAACTCAGTCAAAAAAATGGTAGAGAACTGAACAGACACCTCACAAGAAGGATATAAAAATGGCAAGTAAACATATGAGAAGTTGCTTAACCTCATATGTCATTAGGGAATTTCAAATTAAAAGAATATGCTACCGCTATACAGCTATTCAAATAACCAAAGTCTAAAAGCCTGACAAGAGAAAATGCAGGTAGTGGGTGGGGTTTCAGAGGCTCCTGGAGGATGTCAGAAACAGGTTTGTTCTGGGAGCATCCCCTATAACAGGAGAGTAGGAAGAGGAGGATCTTTCTCCTGAAGAATATTGAGCACTCACAAGACAATGGGTCTCACCTTTGGCCTGCAATTCTGACAGCATGGAGTTTATTCTTCTGCTGCATCCAGAGGTATGACGAGTATGGACAAGGAAAGCAGGTATTAGTGGATTCAGAAAATGATGCAAGCAATGTAGGTGGCAAGTGATGCAGCACATGGATGTTGTGCAACAATAACAATCATTGATTGCTGGTTGGGACACAAATAGTATAGCTGCTTTAGAAGATGATGTGAAACTTTCTTATAAAACTATGCATACTTTGATCTTGTCATCCAGCAATTCCTTTCCTTGTTATTTACCCAAATGAGGTGAAAACTTATGACTACATATAAACCTGCATACAAATGTTTATAGCATCTTTATTCATAATTGACCAAACTCGCTAGTAGCCAAGATGTTACGGTACATCCAGACAATGGACTAGTATTTAGCAATAAAAGGAAATGAGCTTTCAAACTATAAAAAGGCATGGAAGAAATGTAGATGCAGGCAAATAGTAGGCACAGCAGATTCATAGGGCAACAAAACAATTTTGTATGATTCTACAATGGTGAACATATGTTATTATGCACTTGTTTATGCTCAGTGTGCAACTCAAAGTATGAATACTAATATAAACTACAAATCATAATAACATGCAGTTTCATTATTTGTACTTAATGTACCACTCAGGTGCTGATGTTGATGTGAGAAAGGTTATGCATGTGTGGGGACACAGGGTACATAGAGTAATTCTCTGTACTTTCTGCTTAGATTTGCTGTGCACTTAGGCAGTTTTAAAAATGTGATGGGAACAACTCAATCTCTCTCCTTGAACTTGAATTTATAGGTCAAGTTGAAATGGCCAGATTGCTTTTGGTTCTATTCAGAGTTGGGTTGACTCTCAGTCTTCATTCAGTTTCCTTGAGTGGAATCCTAGCAGGTTCTGGACCTCCCTTCTTACTTGATACGGGGATCTCATCTCATAAAAGGCCTGCACTTAAGTGGCACATAATAACAATAAATGAAGGTGATCTTCTCTGGCCACAATAGTTCATGGTCTCCCATACATGACAGCTATGGCAGACAGATTGATGTCATGAGATGGACTGGCCCACTGATGGCCCTAACTCAGAAACATACACTTATTCAGAGAGCTTAACTTCCTTCCCTAGGGAGCTTGGGCTACCCCTTCGGACCAAGTCCTTACTTCTCTAATCCTCGTCTATGTCACACTTATGACTGAAACTCTCATATCTGACAATAGTGATGATTTGTGGAATCTCCACTGATAAATGATTGATAGTTCAACACTCCTCAGAATATTCACTGTATTCCTGGCCCACCTTGCAATTTATCCATCTATGTTCCACTATGGTTTAGATCAAGACTGAGCCCCCAAACTCTTATGTGCTCAGAGGCAGGGCTTTTGGAAGGTGATTGAATCATGAGGGTGCTATATCTGACTTGGTGTTCGGAGGTAGGGTCATGTCTAAGGAGAAAGGTTGCTGAGGATATGACTTGGAAAGATATATCTCTTTTCCTGGCTCCTAGCTTTTCTCTTCTTTCTATCTGCCATGAAATGTGCAGCTTTTCTGCTACTATGCTTCTCCATCATACTGTATCTGGTCTTGGAGCCATTGAATCATGGGCTGAAAACAGGAGCCAAACTAAATCACTTTTCAATTTGTGGGTGATGGTTACTGTGTCTCAGAGACAAGAAAGCTAAGGCAAGTCCCAACTCTGCAGACATCAGACCAAAGTCGTCACTTTTTGGAGAACTCCAAGACTGAGATGAGATTCAGCCACTCTCTGCCAAGGCAGTTTAGGTACTCTGTGGGTTGGCAGGAGAGCCAGGAGTGTCTGAGCCACTGTGGTGTGGCTGGCTGGCTCCTTCTTCACTTAGGGTCCTCAACTTAATATGTGTCAGAGACTGAGAACCAACTCTATTAGTGAAGTCAATACCCTTACTGTGAGAAATAGAAGATCCTGAGAAGGTTAAAGAAGAAAGGAGCAGACTCTCAAGTTTATAACTCTACATGACATGCTACACCCCTATATGGAGGAGTCTTTTTATATGGGTCCTCTTGCTCCTTGGTTAAAGATGTGCTTCAAAACTTCACATTCTTGAAAAGTCTTATCAGTTTTTCTGTGACAAGGCTTGAAGAAAACTCTTCCCTGTTCCAGGAGTGATATATTATGTGGAAACTGTAACACAAATCAGGAACCCCCAGGACACATGTAACTTTAGAGAAAAAGACACATTGCTCTATGCCTTTTATTTACCAGCCAAATTTAGCTTTATGCATTTCTGTTATAAAAATATTTAACTTTTGTAAAAGAAAGAGCCTATCCATAATGAGAGAACATAAGAGCAGGATGTTGTGAAATTATCTTACCTTGAACAGAAGGATAATCATGTTGTCACAAAATATTGTCTTTTTCTTCCTTAATTCACAGCTCTCCATCATCTTTATATTTTATTACTCTGCTCATATATTCCAAACCAGTACATTAAGGATGGAGTCCTTTTGATCATATGAGATACATTTAGGAGCAGTGTGATGAAAAAAGTCAGCTTCAGATTGGAGGCATGGAATAGCACAGCATTTATATTAATTCAGAACAAGGGTCTTTTTGTAGCCTTATCATTTATCAGATACTTAAAATTCAGCCCATGATCATACTCAGTGAGCTTCAGGCTTTTCATCAGTGAAATGGGTATGATGAACCCCATATTCTAAGCAACGATCAAATACACATAATGTATGTAAAATGACTGGAGTGTTTAAAAATTGCCAGGTCTTACTGTGATTAATCTGTCCCTTGACGTTATGATCCACAACACTGGGCTTTGTGTGTGTGTATGTATGTGTTTGTGTGTGTGTGTGTGTGTGTGTGTGTGTGCACGCACAGGAGACCTCAGAGATTATGCCACATTCTAGGACAAAGAAAAGCCAGAAGCCATCAGATAAAGTGCTATTTGGTATGAAAAACTTACTAATATTTCCTCTTACCTGATAAGTCATTCAATGTCAGTGCATAGATTTCCTCAAGTGATTCAACACAAAGATTCTAAAAGTTATGTGTAGAAAACAAAATTCCTTTCCTCTCAGCTACTCTTCCATGGAAATAACTCCTATTCACATTCATTTCACCATGATAAAAAATGTAGAACTTTTGCCAAATTACATCAAGACAACTTAATTGAATGCACTTTTAATTGAGCAGGCACAGAATTCCCTGTTAGGGCAAAATGTGCAGTACAGAGTCTTTGGTTAAAACCCCATCCCTTGAGGGTATCTTCAGTCTTACACAGAAACTAAGTGCAGACTATGTCTATAGAACTCCCAGTTTGTGCGCTATGATTGAAAGTGCTGGGACAGGTGCACAGGGCACTTTTTATCCCTGCCCCAGGGAGAGATTCTCTTTGGTTTCTACATTCTCCCTTAATCACTGCTAAGAGCATTTCTGCCATTGACTCTTAGTTACTCTCTTCTGAGATGCTCCATCTTGCCACCTGGACCCTGTTCCCACCTTTACAGACTCAACCAGCCAACCATGCAGCCTCACTTAGCTTACCTCCCCTGAGGGACTTGCAGTTTCCTGACTCCTTACCAATTGACCAGCTAATTTACATTTGACTGCTCTCATCTCAAACCACCTCTCCCCCTTTCTAATCTCTTTTCATTTGCATTTCAGCCTTGCACTGCGTATCACCATTTTCCTTATACGACAGCTGTTTCTGAACACTATGATTCTATGGTCAGTTACTAACCTTTTATTCTCCCTGCCAGTACCGGCAAGGAGCTTGCTAGGAGCAGACGCACAACTGGTATTTAGGAAATAAATAAGTTGATGAGTACAAGTGTCTAATAAATTATGATAAAATCTTAATTCCAGAATAAGCCACAGTAATGCAGTTTTTAATTCTATAAAATACAGAGAAATAGAATAGGAAGTCAAATGCTGACCAGCTCAAACATTTTCTATTTCTTTATTCTATGCGTTTTATTATTGTTTTCACATTTAAAAAATGCTTATTCCAATTTCACATAGTTATGTACCAGATCAGTAAAGAAGATGGAATTTTCAACATTTCTTTTACAAAACAAAGAAACAAAAAACCCTGCTTCCTCTTAACCTGTTAAGGCAGTGTGGCAAGGAGTGTTCATAAGCTTAGATTATAATGCTAAATAATAGGAACCTTTGAAATATAACAAATTATACGGAAAATATTCAAACTGCCTCTATAAAGTAGAAGTGCAAAGATATGAAACACTGTGTTCTCGCCAGTCCCTGCCACCTCCCACTACTGGGAACACTAACTTCTCTTTTTAACTACATAGAGAAGAGCCTTCCCCAAGTTCACTAGCTATGAGGGGAGCTGTTGTCACGGGAATAGAACTTTCCCTATTTGTGGCATTAGTGCTATCATTGAGTGAAATTATGTCTTTTTAGCTCTCTCTTCTTCATCTCTCAAAGCCTCTTCATACCTGCCCTGGAAGGCAGTAGGTGTAGTATCATTGATCTTGGCCCAAAACTCCAGGACTTTCATCTTGCTGGTCTCAGCATAGGCTCTTGGGCCCCACAGGAACTCATACAGAGGAGGATCACTGTCCGGTACCTGGCGGTACTCCAGATATCTCAGCTTCACTAGATCACCTGTGATGAGCTTCCTGGGCTCCCCGAAAAGGAAGTGTCTCTGTCCATCATATATTCTCATCTTATTCAGAAATTCCCAGATCTTCTCCTCAGTGACCGAGTTGCCCTTCATGAAGATCACTCCCAGAAGGTTCATCAGGAGACCAGTCTTAGGAAATCCCCTGCCGCGACTCAGCTTCCCATTGTAGGGGAGATTCATTTTGTCGACAAGGGTATAAGAGTGACTGATAGCATCGGTTTCTTTTAAGTCCATGCCAAATACCACCTCTATGTTGAAAGAAGCTTTTCTGAGGATCTCCAGGAAGTGATTCTTGTACTTTTTATAGATGATCTTCAACATACCTTCTTTGCTAATGAGCCTTTTCATTTTGTACTTGCGTATGATGAAATTAACCAATCTGCTAGCCATCTTGGTTAGAACATCTCTGGGAATTTGTATGATGGACTTTGGAGGCTGGGAGGAATGTTGCTTTTTCTTACTTTTGCAGGTGGCTCCTTTATCTGATCTTGGGGTTGAAATATCTGAGGACATAGTGGTGGAAACTGCTCTCTGAGATCTCTTGGGAGGACATCGTGACTGATAAGTGGACTTCGTGTGGCTGATAATCCCCAAAGGAGGAGAAGATGAGGGCAGTATTTTCTTCTTGGAAGCCTGAGCTTCCTGGAGTCTCGGGGCCTCCCTTTGGACATGGGAAGCTTTCTTAGGAGTAAGTGGCTTATTTTTTTTACTCTGTGGCATGATGACTGTGGTCTGAGACAACAGGCAGGTGTCTGGGCAGAATAGCATGTGTTTTGGACACCTGAAGGAGAGAAAATGATAGTGCATAAGGAGCTCTGGCATAAAGATACCTCCTTAAGTTTAAGAAGACTTCTTTGCAGGGTTCCTGTGACCACTGCTGTAGGAACCCACAGATCTCCTCTTCAGATCTGCCTGTCCTCTGAGAACCCAGTAGAAATAATTAAATTTTGTCTTAGGCTATAGTTGGCCAGTCCTTCTGTGTGCACTGATGGTGAGAATGCAGGTGGCAGATCTAATTCCTGGGGATCTTCTTGTACTCTTGGGTAGAGAGTGTTCCTAGATCACATTCATCATTGTAAAATCAACTGAGAGCAGAGTTTGTGCCTCCTCCCTCCCTTGTGCTACAGTGAGTTTGCCACCTCCACCTAAAATCTTGCATTCCCTGGAATATCCTCAGATCAAGTGAAAGGGCACTTCAGTCTACCTCCCTTGCCAATCATACTCAGTTCTAAGAGCTCTGTGAAGGCTTGCTGAGACTTGGGTATGTTGAGGTCCTCAGTCCTCATTCAGGGTCCTAGCTGTGGCTTTAGGTAGGACTTAGGACATCCTTCCATGTTGATCTGCTATCTGTCCCCTCAGACAAGGTTACTCAGCAAACTAATGCAATCAAATCTAAGGAGTTCTCATACCCCTTACCACCATTCCTGGGCTCCTCAGGGGTACAAGTGGTGAAGGGTACTCTGATCTTTCTCTCATCCTTGATGGAGGAGTTGGTTTATCAGACCTCATTTAGGGTCACCATCTTGACTCCCATAAGGGTCTAAATCTCCTCTTTCTGCAGATTTGGGGCACACAGTCAGGTCAATCATCCTATGGCTTTCCATATGAAGAGAAGACAACACAGATGGATAGTGTTTTGTTTTGTTTTAGCAATTATCAGGGCTGAGGCAAGGAGAATAATATATAGGAACCCCATTTTGGGAGTCAGTACTTCCTTTGTCCTCACTCAAGTCTCTGACTTTGACTTCCTATAAGGTTTTAACACCTCTCTACACTAACCTGAGTCCTCCAGCCTCAAAACAGGGACCCATACAGGGAAGACAGCTCCCCCTTATAAATACACTTGACTTGAGCCTCACAGAAAGGAGTGGCAGAACACTGCTTTGTGTCTTGTCACCTACTTTGAAGTATGATCCTCTCATTAGCACTCAGTGCCTTCAGTTTGACTCCAGTTAGGGCCCAGTTCTCCTTTACCTGCTGAATCTGAGCTACATCTTTACACTAAAGCCCTGTCTTGCCTCAAGTTTTACAGGTAGAATTCAGATTAAAAGCTTTACCTGGGCCTCCAAGGTCATTCCAAGGTGTGAATGGAGAATGATATCATGAGTACAAATTTGGGGACTTAACCTTAAAACCAACCCTAGGAATTATCTTCCACTGAGGGACTTGCAGTTTTCTATGATTCCATACTACTTGGTCTCAGGACATTTACATGCACCATCTCCAACCTCCTCCCTTCTGCATCCCTTCTTTTTATTTGTTCTTTATAGCTAAGTATAAGTCAACATCTTTGATTCTAAAATTCAATGGAAATAAGCTGGATGTTTTTGTTTTGGGGAGAATATTTGTTCAGTAGACACATGAATACTTCCAAGTAATTACTGGGAAATAAACAAAATATTATGAGGTATAATAAATTATAACTTAATTTCTTCTAATTTCTTGAATAGTCCAAGTACAAGAAGAAAGAGTAGAATGAAGTATATTAATCAACTTTTATCATTTTTTAAGTTCTGATTTCAACAATTTTAGTACAGAGTTTATTCCTATTTACAAGAAAATCACTAGTCATAGTAATTTTCTCTGCAAAAGAAATAAAAATGGTCATGAAATGTATGAAGAGATGATCAACATCACTAACCATTAGAGAAATGGAAATCTAGTCCATGTAGAAGTATCACTTCACATTTGTTTGATCACAACAAAAACAAAGTGAAAAGACAATGAATGGTGAGGAACATGTAGAGTAAAGGGAACTTTTATAAACTATTGATAGGAATGTAAATTGGTACAAGTATCATAGAATAGTCTGGAGGTTCAGCAAAAACAATAGAACAAACTACCATTTAGTCCAGCAATTCCTCTTCTGTGTATACATGTGAAGGTAATGAAATTAGCACCCCATGGAAATATCTGTGCTCCTATATTCATTTCAGCAATATTTGTATATACCAAGACAATAAAAGTACCAGTGTCCATCAGGGGATGAGTAAATAAAGAATTTATGATATATGCATACAATGAATATTTGTTAATATTAGAAAGGAAAATCCTGCCATTTGTGACAGCATGGAGAAAGTTATGCTAAGTGAAAGAAGTAAGACATGGAAAGAAAAACACTCCATGAGGTCCTTTACATACATAAAATAAAGAGAAAAATTTTGAATGCATTGAAGGGGATAATGAAAGAATGATTAAAAGAAGAGGGCATGGGGGATGTGTAGATACAGGTGGAAGGCTGCAAAGTTGTAGTCATGAAGAATGGCTACATATAGAATTCTGATATATAGCATGAGGACTGTAGTTAATGATATTGATTCTTATCCTGGAAATTTATTAAGCGTATATGTTAGGCACTTGTCTTAGTTGCTTTGCTCATTGCTGAGACCAAATCCCCGACTCCCACAAATTAAAAGAGGAGAAGTTTATTTTGGTTCACAGTTTGTACAGATTTCAGTCCATAGTGGGCCATCTCCAAGGCAAGGTGGCATGGCAGAAGGGCATTGCAGAGGAGAAATAGTCCATGGTGTGGCAAGCAGAAGGCAGCAAGTAGAAAACCTCAAAGTGAAGCAGCAATCCTCCCTTTCCCTCTTATCCCATCCAGGCTACAAGCCTTTTGGGTGGTGCCACCCACACCCAGGGTGGGAATTCCATTATGACATCCAGATTTATGCTAAGCCAATTTAGTTATCACACACCCATAATCCCAGTATCACACACCCTAATCCAGCATCACAAACCTTAGATCCAGCCACCTCTTGAAAGCTCCACCTATGATCACATAAGGCTTTGGGGGGACATGCAGATACAAGTCACAACAGGGTTCTTTCAGCAAAAATGTGTAGCCATGTAAAATAGTAGATATATTAAATGCCTTACCTTTAGTAATATTTTTACAATTTGTGTGCATACCAAAACATGATATACCATTAATTTATTTAATAAAAATAAACTCCTTATTCATGGCTTGTTGTATTATAGATAACAAAAGGATATCCAACAATTACCAACATGTTGACCAAAATAACAGAATAATTACAACAACCTATGAAAATAGAACTAAATGTGCAATCTGGTATTCATACACACATGTACTCAACATTATTAAATAGGGCACATGTTAAATATACCAAAATGCAAACAAACAAGCAAGTAAATCTTCCATTTGGTCAAGTAGAATAAGAATTTTAAAAAGGGATTTGGTTGGTTACTTGCAGCTCCAACTTGGACCTCTTTATACTTAGAGTGTAGATGTCTTTGAAATAAAATGCAGATTATGCCTCAGACCTCACTAGATTTAGGAGGAGCTACTTTTATAGGTTCTTGCCCCTTATATTTAAGACTTCCTGGGGAATGGCACATCCATGTAAACTTTTGAGCAATTCCCCTTTGCTTACCTTGTAAAGAATGTGTTCCTACCTAAAAGTGATATGCAGCTGGGAAATACATAGCACAAGACTGGGGGCCCACATTAGAGAGTGAGCTGTAATAGGAAAACAATATTGAGCTCTCTTGTCTTTCCTAGCATGATGTAGCATCTCATGTACCTTTTGTCTTCCTATATTTATTGTTTTATAGATGAGTAAATGGCTCTTTGATGACTTTTTGAGCCACTGATCTTCTGAGGCTAACATCAAATTGAATATGTGATCCTATTGCCACCAACTATGACTTCTCTTTTCATTATTCAAGTGTCACATTTAATTTGGAGATATTATTGTTCTGGCTGTGCATTAAATTAAAAGTTCAGTAAATTAACCACAGTTGTTTTTTCACTGCCCATGATACATTTGCAAAAATGAGAAAAATGCGAATTAAGAGACACTAGGTCAGCCTCAGATTGGGAAGGACGAAATGTTGTGAGTTTTAGACTAACTCACACCTGGGGTCTAAATCCAGCCCTGTCACTACCAGCTGTGTGAATTGTGCAGTTACCCCATGCTATGAGCCTTGGGATCCACCTGCATGTGATGGCTGTGGCGCTTCCAGTTCTGTAGGACTGGGGGAGGTGTGTAATAAGTGCGAAGTACTTAGCACAATGATGATGTTATAGGATCCCTCCTTTGGTTCTAGTGTCTGAACTTTCAGAACAACAATTTTACCTCCCTTAAAACTGATATAAAGAACACAAGACCCCCTCAGTATATTCAACTTCTAAGGCAAGTCTGACCTTACCAGTTCCCTGGAGGTAATAGATATTCTGATTGGCCCCATTGTTTTCTGTAAGAACTTGGGAACATTTTCGTCCTCCTGGGGCATCACCCATATTCTCAGGACTTAGTCCCCCAGTCCTCCTGCGGTGGTGCTGAGGTTCACAGCCCTTATCCTGGGTCTGTCAATGGCAATAAAATCTTTCATGGAAATGCCTGTGTATGCAACCTGTAGACCTTTGGCCTCTCTGCAAACTTTGCAGAAAATTGGTTCCTTCCCTGGAAGTGGTGTGAGATGGGGCGGCTATAGCCAAAAGTAGAGGGCTCAGGATATGTCAGTGACCAGAGAAAAATACAAGGTGAAATATTGCTTGTTTTATCAGCCAGATGTAAATTTATGTAAACTTCTGTCCTGATAGAAGGTGGATACTAGAGTAATCTTTCTTTCTTTCTTTCTTTCTTTCTTTCTTTCTTTCTTTCTTTCTTTCTTTCTTTCTTTCTTTCTTTCTTTCTTTCTTTCTTTCCTTCTGTGCTAGTGATCAAACCAAGATCCTCATGTAACGTAAGTAAGTGCTTTAGTTCTGAGTTAATCCCTACACAGCCCAATGAGGTGAAATTGGAAGCACTTAATCTTTTGATAACACTGCAAAAAGTAATTAATCATACTGTCATTCCATATTGTCTCTTTCTCTTCATTATTTAAATTCTCAATTATTGTGGTATTCTTATTGTTCACGTTATTTACTAAAATTCAGTACATTGGACACGAGGTCATATTTTACCAACTTAGAAACATTTGGGGGCACTGAAAGAAAGCTGAAATGAGAGACGCAGTATGAGTGTCAGCACAGGAGGAGTGAAATGCTGTGGGTCTACTCATACCCCTGCCAGTTGCCTGTCCTGTGAACTTGAGCACATTCACAAACACTATGTACCTCTTGCCCTCTAGTGAGCAGTGAGTTTGATAAGCACTAGCTTGCAGGACTGCAGGAGAATATCTAATCTAAGGAAATAATTTGTGCAAATACCTGTCTTGTATGGACACATTAGGGAGTGGAATATTTACTATGATGATTTTGAGCAGAACATTACCATCCATTTACTCAGATTATTTTATTTTTAAATCAGAAGACATGACAGAATTTGTAGCTTTCGAGGACAATAAGAAATAAAAGAAAAAGCAGAAAACATTTTTGAAAAATGCTACCTAACAATGAAAACTAAGTCATGTTTTCTGTCCTATTTTTCTCTGTTCCACAGCTTTAAGAAGCAAAATGTTATTCTGTTCTCTAATGATACCCTGTCCCAGAATCCACCATTGCATGGAAAAGAGCTGAGTCTCCTTTAAGTAAAAAGCCCAGATACAAAGCTTAAACATTTCCCAAGATAAGACGTTTACTTAATATTTGGGTTAAACTATAAGCCATGAATAAAAAGTCTAATTCAGTTTGATTTTGTTTTTCACACATTCTTGAATAACATAAGCAAATCCAGGTAAGTATCATTAAAATGTATGGAAGGAAAAACTAAATGAAACAAAGCAAACCAAAATCTGAGCAACTTTTATTTTCTTATCTCTATCAGTTTCTCCCAGAAATTTTACTCTGGATCTTCTTATTTCCAGGGACATTCCTGTTCCAATGTCATGTTATCTTGATGTAGGTCAATAAAATGATTTCATGATTTCAAGAATTGATGAATTCCAATTTGTATTTGACAACAAACAAATAATGAATCACTAAACCTGGTAGAGAGTAGTGAATGTGCATACCACTACATTCATGAAATTATATTATGAATCTAAGTAAACATTCTGTTAAAAGGAAGCCCAGTTGAGAGATACATGAAAATAAATTGTCATAAAAAATCACTTATACAGAACCAGAGTAAAGATTAACAGGACTTTTCAATCCCAAAGTGAATAATCAGACTCATATCTCACTGGGGGTGGTGTCTGTGCAGTTGGCCCTGAAACTTGGACTGGCGTGAGTAGTAGGGGCATGCCTAGCTGTAACTTTGGCTTGGGTTCTCTCTTCCTCATCTCTCAAACCCTCTTTGTAATGGGAAGGAAAGCCAGTGATGACTGAAAAACTAACCCTGGCCATATACTCCAGGACTTTCATCTAGAGGGTTTCAGGGTGAGCTCTTGAACCCCATAGGAATTCGTAGCATGGTGGAACTCTCCAAGCATCTGGCAATATTTGACATACCCTTTCTGCACCAGATTGTCAGTGATTAATTTTTTGAAATCCCCAAAGATGAAGTGCTGTTCCCATCAAAGAACCCTAATGTGGTCAGGAATTCCTAGATATCCTCCTGAGAAGCACAATAGTCCTGTAGAAAGGTCATACTCAGGAGAGTTAAAACCCCAGTTGTCAGGAGTTTATTACTCAGGCTCTTATCACTGGTGATGTCTAATAGGTTGAGAAGGGTGTAGGAACTGCCACCTGGTGTGAGTTCCTTCACCTTAAGGCCAAAGACCAGCTCCACATGCTCAGAGCCCATCTTGAGGATCTCAGGGAAGTGCTCTTGGAACAGTTTGTGGGCAGTCATCAGCATCTCTTCCTGTATAATGGGCTCTTTCATTTTATACTTGTACATCAGTTACTACATCAATATTTATGCCTTCCTCATGAGGAGTTTTTATTGCAAGCTCTCAGTGGAAGGCAAGCCTACAGGGGAAGTCACCCATTCCTCCCCTTTACTCTTGCTACCTGTACCAGACCTTTTGTGTGAAGCAGCCCTAGCAAGGATGGTGCTGGGTAGAATTCCTGGTAACTTCTAGGGAAGACCTGTAGCAGAGAAGCTCAGAGCATTTTCTGCAAAGACAGAAGAGGAGCAGGACAAGGGTTCTCCTTCCTGTAATGAAGTGGCCCGAGCATCCTTGGGTCCCTAGATCTCACCTTGGGCCTGGTGGCCTTTCTTAGGAGCACAGAACTTACTCTTCTGTCCCAGGGGCATGACAGATATAGTCATGGAGAGCAGGTAGGACTATGGATACGATGAATAGAGATTGAGTTACCTGGAGCAGGGAAAATGAGACACTATGAGCACCTTCAGCACAGACAGAGCACCTTGATTTTAACCAAGGACTTCCTACCCGGATTCCATGAGGGCCTATTTGTAGGAATTCACAGGATATATGTTCTTTTAGCCATTCTGTCCTCTATAATCCCACAGAAGATGTCTACCATTAGGATGATTCTTATGCTCAGCTTGACAGTCTAACTAGGGTGACAGCAGGCACTGACAGTGAGGCCCTCTGTCTTCTACTTTCTTAGGCCCTCTCAGTTTTCCAGATCACCACAGCAGCTTTTGGCAGTGTCAGGGCCATTCCCTATTGCTATTTAGAAAGTAACACTTAAAGCTGGGTGTTCTTTCAGTCTTGGGCTCATTGGGGTCCCTAGTCCTCCTGAAGGTCCCTTACTCTGGCTCCTCATAAGGCTTGCTACTACACACTTTTCTCTTTACTAATGGCTGGCCTATACCTTTAGCCTAAGGATCGTACCTCCCCTAAGACTGAAAATCAGAAGTGAGAGTGAGGCAAGAGCATTGCAAATTAGAGTTCAACCTGAGCAATTTAATGACTTAGTGAGACACTGTTTCAAAGCAAGTTATAATAGACTGGACATATACCACAGTGTGAAGGCCCTTTGTTCAATCCTCGAAACGACAACAAAAAAAGAAAAAGTGAGGGCGAAGATCAACCTGACCTTTATAACCTGAGATTTATAGGGCTGAAAATATTCTAGGAATCATTGCTGCCCCCATAGCCAACATGTCCAGAACTCAATAATGGTGGGCCTCTTATGTGCTCCTCTTCTTTCTGGAAGGGGTTCCCTCATCATTACTCTGTATCATATCCTCCCTGTTCTTAATCCTTGAATATCTTGGTTTAATTAGGTGTATGCTACTAGGCCAAGACCCTCCTCTTCTTAACACCACTTCTGGAAATAATGAAGTCATCTCAGCTTGCAATTCTGCCACATGCTTCCTACTAAGAACAGAAAATATGGCCCTGAGGTATAGGCCTCAACTCCTTTAGTCCCTGGAGATAAAGTCAGTTTCCTCCTCACTTGTCTACTCTGGCTGGGCCTCTCTCGGTCCCAGTGGAGGACATAGACCCATTTTTGGTTTGAAGTCCCCTCATAATCACCCATCACCATCAGTATGACTTTAAGGGGCCTGAGGTGGGTGTGGTGGTACATGCCTGTGATCTCAGCACTCTAGAAAGCTGAGGCAGGAGGATTGAAAGTTTCAGTCTTGTCACGGCTACTTGGTGATTTAGCAAGACTCCTTAGCAAAATAAAGTTGACTGAAGTAAGCCAGACTCAGAAAGACAAATATCACATGTATTGCCCAGTATGAGGAATATAAAAGACATGATAGGAAAATAGAAGGGAGACTATTATTAGACCCAAGGATAGTCCTAAGGAGGATGTGGAGTAGGTATAAGGTCATATAATGGGGGTGTGTGAATACCATCAAAATACATTATGCATATTGAAACCACCCCAAATCAACAACATGGGGAAGGTTGGGTCAAGTAGGTGATGGGGGGATAATTAAAGGATTTGTCTGTACAAATATTCCAAATTGAAACTAATTATCCTGTATAATAAAAAATGTGGGAAAAGATAAAAAGGGGGTGGGGATAAAAAAGCTCAGTGCAAAGGCCCTGCATTCAATACCCAGTAACACACACACACACACACACACACACACACACACACACACACACAGGTCTCTGTCGCCTACAGAATCAGAGCTGCTTCCTAAGAGCAAAGCCTGAAGTAGAGATTTTCTTTTACCCACTTACCACAGGTAGGAGCAATTTTCTGCTCGGGTTTAATCTTTCACATGTAAAGACACCATCTAAGTGCCTGGTCCCTGCTCACCCCTCCTACATCATCACTTAGATCACCCTGCCTCCTTTAAATTATCTCTCAATGAACAATTTGGAGTTTCACAGAGTATCACCCTTTTCTCAGAGCATTTATACTCAACCTTGTCCTGTGGAACTTCTCTTCTTTATCCTTCCTTTTCTTCCTTGTCCTACAGATCTGAGAGAAAATTTTACCATTTTAAAAAGATATACTATTATTAATTATGAAATTTCTATAGACAGTAATGAGACTTCCTTTTTCTTCCCAGTCCCAATACTAACAAAGAGTTTTCCAAAGAGCAGATTTTTGATTAATATTTGACAAATACAAGAACCACTTAACAAGAGTTCTAAATTGTTACAATTTAATTTATTATACATTCTTTTACAAGACAAACCAACCCAAGAACATATCGGTTAATTTACAAAGAGAAGCATGTAATGGAATGAGGTAAATCAAGAATTGAGCACCCCATGCCTTCTTTATTTTTCATTACCTTGTGATCTGAGCTGTTTGCATGTGTCATTCTTTTAAATTTCCAAGAAAATACTTATTCCAATACTGTGCTATCCTGTGTGGATAACAGGAAGAAAAAGAAACCCAAAGATTTCCAATTTGCTAAATACCAAATCTCTTATTCTTAAGCCTGATTAATAGCAACAAATATGGGATCCAAAACCTCATGTCATCCAAAACTTTAGATTTTAAAGCTAAATATCAGAAATTGAAAGGCAGTGGAGAAAGTATCCACTAATGGATACTTTGTGAGATATTGTTACAGCAAGTCAAATAGTAAATCAAATATACTTCTCAATCAGTGCTGCAAACACACACACACACACACACACACACACACACACACACACACTGAACTCATTTTAGAGTAAGCTGGTTTAAGCAAATTCGAATGAGTTTTAGTATCTGTTTTTGTTTTCACAACATTCCCAGAACTCTCATTATATCAATATGCATTAGAAAACCCCAAAATGGATAATAATATGATGAATTTTCTAAATCTATTAGGCCAAGGAAAGTATGCCTCTCTGCCACTTTTTTTTTTTTTTTTTTGTATCATGGATCAGACTTGGGGCCTTGCACTTGTGACGAAGGCAGCAGAACCACTGAGCTAAATCCCCGGCCCTACTGCCACTTTTTCCACACTGCATCTCAGACCACCACAGAGTACTGTGTAGATATTCTTGACAGATTCTATGCTTGTTCTTTTCTGAATGTTTTCAGAAAGGTTAGTGATCTTTTGAGGGCCAAGAATACAGGCCAGGGACATTTTCCAAACAAAATATCTGCTTTAGTGCCTATAGAGATAATGTTTAAAGTGCAAAGACTTCATAATGTGTGATGTGAAATATCAGCTCTTCAGGTGTTTTTTGAAAATTCAATTTAGTGTCAACAAGACCAATCCACGTACAGAAATTGCTTGAGATGGCTGATCACTGAAAGACACAGGGGCTTATATTGAGTGTATGTCACCCTAGATTCCCAAAGAGCAATACTGGACTAAGGCTATTGAAAGAAAAATGGAGGTATATTTTCTCAGCCAAGCCTCCAAGAGGGAAAATTGGCTAGGGCTAGCCAAACTTTAGGGGACCTAATAAAAAAAGGGTGAGTTTAGGGCAAGTGTTTATCCTCTGTGAAGGAGAACATTTAGAAACTGTATTATATATCTTATGAGCTGGCTTTGCATAGAGGGAGTGGCAAGGAAATGTGATGACATGGAAGCTACACAAATGCTTGCAGTTTATCCAAGTGGGACAAGGTATTGCTTCTCTCAAAACGCTTACTTCTGGGCTCCTCTGGATGTTGAGACTAAGGTGAATGATATTCTTTCTTTTACTCTAAGAATGGGTGAGATCAGAAATGGGAGTACCCCATGTTTCTGCAGAAATCATACACAATAGATCTATCTTGAAAAGAAAAAAGGCAGAGAAGGGAAATAGAGACTTGGAGGAATGATCCAGAGATGGATGTAGGAATCTAGAGGGATACAAGAAAACATATCCATATCCCTTGACAATTTACATAAATATAAAACCTGAAGAAGTTTTCCAGATAAAACTTGAGCACAAACCAAACCTTTATCTTGTGGTTTGAACTTAAGGTATAAGGTAAGCATAAGTATACAGTAAGAAGTGCATTGATCTAGTCAAGTTACTTCCTTAAACATTGCATTTCAAAACATTGTTAAATACAGGGAGAATGAAATGATGGTTAAAGATAGCTGAAATTTTGAAAAACAGCATATGAGTTTAGGGTTACATTTGTTGCACTTCTTAGGTAATTTTAGTATTCATCAGTGTCTACATTTCTCAGTGCAACCAAACTCAGGAATGTCATTAGAATATTGTTTTAGAAATGGTGTAGCTAATTAATAATTATATTAAATATAACCATTTCTGAAATCTTTACCTCTGGCATATATTTTGCCAATGGTGCTTCAATCAGCTTTTAGTATTTTATTAATTCCATCTATAATATTTGAATACTGTATATGTACAGTTTTTAAAAGGTTATAAAAGTATTTAATAGAGATTTGAAACAGAGTTTGGGATTTTACTAAAAGTCTCTTGAGTTCAAAACACACCTACCTATTAACAATTGATTTTGGGGAACAACTTCAAGTTTTATTATTATATTCAGCCACATACTAGTCTTTCATTATAGAACAACAAACCAAGAACAAAATCAAACATATCAGTCAATGTGAAAACATATTTCAGTTTTTCAGGTTGAAATTCTGTTTGACAGAATACTTTTTATATTTTTTTCTAACAGATTTTTCCATTTTATAAAGGCCTCTTCAGAAATCTTAATATTCATTGTTTAAAATAATCATTGAAGAGAGGTAAGAAAATAGAAAAAGCACAAAGCAAAACAAACAACAACAACAATATAATCCCCACCGTTTAGAGATATCAGTATTATCAACTTTTTTGTTTGTTATTAAGTGATTCTGGAAAACTTTGAAAACAAACTCAGCTTGGCATACACTAAATATCTAGTGAAAAATGCCAGAATTCTATCACCTAGTTAGCCCTTTTCATTTTGTAGATGTGTAAAGAAATTCAGTTCCAAGAAAACAATGTTACTCTTGAAATTATTTCTCCCAACTTTTCTTCATCCAATGACTCTATATTGCTTTGATTATTGGACAACTTCACAATGTTTATTATTTAAGAAAGACCCCTAGGGAGAAAGTAGCAAAAAAATGTGCACAGTATATTCAAAGAACAAGAATAAAGGAAACAAAATCCACCATCAGAATTGGAATGTCAGGTTTTGTCAGTGATTGACAGAGAGCATCTAATATTGAATGGAATTTTTGCCCAAACTTTAATATATATTAAAAATTCCATGCTCAGGTGATCTACATAGATCATGTATTTACTTAATGAGTGAGTTGACTCTGATGTGGCATTTTGAGTAAAATCTAGAGGTCTAGATCAAGTACTTGTGATCCAGAGAGATGAGACCTTAAATTCTGGATTATATAAAATTATTTACCAAAGCCCAAATTAGTATAAACTAAGGCTTCCTTGGCTTCAAGTTCCTGATTGAAGATCGCATATGTTAGTTGTATGGAAAACAAAATGGAGTACAGAGTAAAATTAACCAAAGCAATTTTTATTAATAAAGTCAATAAATATCTAAAATCCAGAACATTATCAAATTATCAACAAAAGATATAAGAAATATTAAAATATAAATTAGTAAATAGGTTTTGAAATTAAAGGAGTTCCATTTTACAGAATCATGCTTCAAAGAGTGTCATACAAATGATGTAGGGAAAACTCTGGTGTGTGTGTGTGTGTGTGTGTGTGGGTGTGTGTGTGTGTGTGTGTTTTGCAGGAAGTAGGATAGGAAATGGGAACACTAGAAATGAGCAAAATAGTAAGGATATGGGAAAGTAGTGGGTTCCTAGGTTCTTTCCTCAACATCGGCTCAGGGAAAGCAATGGATAACAGGACTTTTGAATCCTTAAAAAAACAATGCGTTCCACCTTACTCTGGTAATAAAAATCACTTAGGAAGTTTATGAAGAATCGAGATTTCCTGGACCATTTCAAACTCTGAATCAAGAGGAGCTTTATGATCTACAGTTTACAAAAGATGCCTCAAATGATGCTGATGCTAAGCTAAAGTTGGAGCCTTACTGTTATCTACAGTGATAGCTTGTTAGCACTTCATTAATAAGTGTCAAACTCTTGGAACCTAAGGTTTTCCCACAGGATAAAAAAGGGTTTTTGTGTAAATTCAAATGTACTAATCAGAAGTCCATAGGATAGCCTGGAACTTAAGTTAAAAATTTTGGTTATCATTTTCAACTGTTGAGGTTTCCTTCAACAATGAACTTTTAAAAAGCTATGGATATTCATTAAAATACAGGACTCAAACTGTTCAAATTGTGTTAGGGTATATAATATAAGATTGCCTCAAAACGTTAGCTGAAAATTTGCTAAGATACTTAATACATAGAATCTTGGTAGGTAATAATAAAAAACAGGTTTTAGGTCACATATTATACTCTTTTTCCATTTATTTATAAAACTTCTCCATTTTATTTAATACCTTTATTCCACTTCTATACTTATAACTAAGTTTCTTTATAGCTTTAACTGCAGTTGAAAACAGGGAGGGAGACTTTGTGGAGATAGGAAGGGGATCTGGGGAAGAGAAGAGAGGGAAAGGCAAGGGGAAAAGGGGAAATAAAAATTATTTAGATGGAACTGTATATGTACCAATTCCTCAAGCTAAAGATAACTATTGTGGACCACAAAGATATATGAACAATAAAATGGAATATTGAAGAAGAAAGTAGTGTCTACAGGGTATGTGTATTATTTACATTTCAATTAATACCTGACTGCTAACTACACATTTTTTGTTTCTTGAATTTCCAAGAGAAGTAGCACATTTTTGTTCCTTAATATACAGAGCATTAAAAGATAGAATTTTAAGTGTAGAAAAATATTAATAATTACTTAGTGGATTTTTAAAATACAGCGAATTTCCTCAACCAAGAAAAAAATATATGTAATATTCAAGTTGTTCAATATAGCCACCACTAGACACATTCACTTATTTAAATTTAAATTATTCAAAATTAAATAAAATTTGAAATTCAGTTCTTCATTTATGCTACATACACTTCAAATATTTAATAGTCATATGTGGTTACTATTTTGGACAACATGAGTTCGAAGAATGTCCATCAATGCAGAAAAATTCTTCTGGATAGTACTGGTATGTGCAAATTCTTCCTCATTTTCTTCCTTCATTCCTTCTTTTAGTTATTCACCATCCTTTCAATAAGTACATGGTAAATTCTTTTGAGTCAGGCCACTTATGTTAAAGCTATACTGGTATAAAATGTAATTATTCTAGCCCTCAAGATGACGGTCTAGCCAATAAGTTGGGCATATCGCAATGATTCTTAGCATATTTTTAGTTTAAAAATGCAAATTCATTAACTTTAAATATATTGTGTATTGGTCAGTGTTCACTGGAGGAACAGATTTAATATAAGATATATATATATATATATATATATATATATATATATATATATATATATGAACTTACAAGGTCAGCTTGCAATGGCTGCCTGCAGAGTCAGGTGTGGAAGAGCACAAAAGGGCCATCTGCATGCTAGAGATCCAGAGGTTATTGTCAAAAGTTGAAGGCCTGGAGCTCACTGCAGATTCTAGTGCAACTCCATATCAGAAAGGTAAAGGGTCTGCACTGGAAGCCTGGTGATGGACATCTGAAGGCAGTTATAAAAACTGGAGCTCCTCTGAAGAAGCAGAAGTGAGACTTCCTTCTTCTTTCCCTTTTTATTCCATCCAGGCTACAAGCCTATTGGTTGGTGCCACCAACACCCAGGGTGGGTCTTCCCTATTCACTAGATCCATCATTTAGACACACTCAGAATTATGCTAAACCAATAAACTGAGCCTTTCTTTTGCAAGTTGACATCACAGTTGACTATCACATATAGGCAGTTTAAATATGTTAACTACACTGATCATTTCAATATTTATGATGTAAAAGGGCTCCATTTTAATACTAAATTACTGTAAAATTCTGACATCCATACTTAGGCTGCAGTACCACACTGAATGGTAAATATTTGGACTATCGATGTGGAAAGATTCTTGTTTATCCAGAATATGAAGAAAGTGAACTTTAAGTTTTTGTCTGTTTTTGTTATTCATTCAAACTTTCATCCAGATGTTTATTAAATTAATACTATGTGTCAGTAAAAACAGGAACACATTATAAAAATATCCAAGTCTACCACCAAAAAGTTTATAAGATACTGGAGAAAAGACAGATAGTAGCAATAAAAATAATAACTACTTTAATGCAAATAAGTGCAAGAGCATATGGGATCTATCTCAGACTGTCTGGAGTGATTAGAGAGTTTCAATAAGGAGGTGGCCCTTGATTTGAAAACAATATTAAAATGCTTTTCCTAGAGGAGAGGACAGTAAATGTAGAAAGATAACACCATGGCATATTCTACAATGTGCCACAAGTCAAAAGTTAATCCATTTTGCTGGTTATAATGAAGGAAGAATCTGCTATCAACTCGTTGATCCTGATTTGTAGCCCTGGAAATTATTTTGGACATATGCATTTTTTCTCAATATGGGAACTGTTCTCCTTTATTTATTTACTTATTTTTCATTAATATACCATTTCTACAGGGATGTTTAGATTTAAAAATATTGAACAGAAAGTACAAATAGTTTACATATTCCCTTTTACCCCCAAGAGTTCCCCTATAGCACCTTGCATTGATGTGTTACAATTGATGAACTAATATTAATACATTGCCATTAAGTAAAGCTCATAGTACACATAAGAGAACACTTTTGTGTTGTGTAATTCTGTGGGTTTTGCCAAATGCATATTGACATGTGTCCACAACTATAGTATCGTCAAGAATAGCCTTGCTATATAAAAAAAACCTGTGCAGTATCCATTAATCTTTCTTCTCTATTTCTGCTTTACTGAGAGTGGTTTTACTTTATCATGAATAGGTATTTGATTTTGTCAAATTCTTTTTTTTTTTTTTTTTGGTACTGGGGATTGAACTCGGGGAACTTATGCTTGCGAGGTAGGCAGCAATTTTGTCAAATTCTTTTTTGGCATGTATTGATATGTTCTTATGATTTTTTGTCTTTAGCCCAATGATTTATATTAATAGATTAATTGATGTAATGATTCATATTAATTGATTCTCAAATGTTGAATTATCCTCACTTACTTGTAATAAATTCCATTTGATCATAGTTTACAATATATTGTCTAAATTGGTTTGTTAATATTTTGCTGAGGAATTTAAAAAATATTTTCATGAGAGATAGTTACTAGTAATTTTTCTTTTTTGTAGTGTCTTCCTGATGTTGTCATAGGGTAATGCTGGCCTTATGGAATGAATTAGGTGGCATCCACTCTGTTTGCCTATTTTAGAAAAGATTGTGGAGGTATTATTGTTCTTTTAATAATTTGTGGAATTCACTAGAGAAAACACATGTGAACCAGCAGTTTGTATTTGAGAAATTCTTAATTACTGATTCATTCTCTTTGATAGAATTAAGACTACTCAATATATTATCTATTTCTCCTTGTATGAGTTTTGACAGGCAGTTTTTCAAACAATTTGTCCATTTCATGTAAATTATCAAATGTGTGGGGATAGAGTTGTTTGAAATATTCTTTTAGTATCCTTTTAATGCTAATGGAAACAATAATAATGGACCTTATTTCATTTCTGGGGTAATCTGTGTCTTCTCTTTCCTTTCTTTTATGGCTAGCCTGGCTAGAAGTTTATCAATTTTATCCATTGTTTCAAAGTACAGTACCTATTTTTTGGTTTCATTAATTTTTAGATTATTTTTTCTTTCTTAATTTCAATTATTTTTACTCTGACTTTTATTAATTTTTTCTTCCACTTTAAAAAAATTAGCTTGTTCTTTTTCTAGTTTTCTAAAGTTGAAGCATATATTATTGATTTTAGATAATTCTTCCTTTCTAATACATGCATTCGATTCTATAAATTACTCCCTAAGCACTAAGGACTGTTTTTTGCTGTATCCCACTAATTTTGCCAGATTTTACCTTTATTTTCACTTAATTTGATTATTTAATACCTCAAGATAATTTTTTATCTTGAAACTTACCTGACCCATATTTTATTTAGAAGCATGTTGTTAATCTCCAAATGTTTTGATACTTTCAGATATCTTTCTATTATAGATTTATATTTTAATCCCCATGTGTTCTGAGACCAGTTTTAAGGATGTTTTCTCTTTTCAATTTGTTAAGTTGTGTTTTGTGACCCAGAATGTGGTCTATATTGGTGAGCATTCCATATGTGTTTGAGAAGAATGTGTATTCTGTTCTTGTTGAACCAATTTGGATCCATTATTGTATAAATGCTAATTAGATCCTGTTGGTTAATTGATGCAACTCAACTATCTCATTTATTTTGTCTGCTAGAACTCTCAACTACTGAAAAAGTAGTGTTGAATTCTCCAATGGTGATTTATCTGTTTATTTCTTGCATCCCATTAGTATTTTTCCCCATGTAGGTGATGTTCTGTCATTAGATATATACACATTAACAATTGTTGTATCTCATTGGAAAATTGATATTATTATCATTATATAATGAACTTCTTTAATAATATTACTTCTTATGAAGTTTGTCCTGCCTAAAATTAATATAGCTGTTCCAGTTCTTACTTTCTCTTTTTCTTTTGCAGTGCTGCAGATCGAATCCAGGGCCTTACATATGCTAGGCAAATGCTCTATCACTCAGTAATACCTTCAGCCATCCAGTTTCCTTTGTTGAATATTTGTATTGTATGTCTTTCTCTATTCTATTACATTAAATCTGTGTCTTTAAATTTAAAATGAGTTTCTGGTAGAAGCCACCTATTTGGGCTTTGTTATCCAGTTTTGAAGTCTCTGTCTTTTAAATGGTGTATTTAAACCATTCACATGTAAACTATTAATATAGATTGATAATTATAATATTTGTGACTACTTATATTTGTTATCATTTTTCTTTTTTTTGTTTCTAACTGCATTTTGTTTTCACTTTTTTATTTTTGGTACCGGGGATTGAACTCAGGACCTTGCACTTGCCAAGCAGGTGCTGTTTACTGGTTTTAATTGTGCATTTTATGTAGTTCTGTTTTCTCTCTTGTCTTAGCATATCAATTTTATTTACAAATTTTAGCAGTTGCCCTAAAATTTTCAATTGCATTCATAACTAATCCAAGTCCACTTTCAAAAAATTATATTGCTTCATTGATAGTGCAAGTACCTTAGAGATTTTCCAGTTCATCCTTTCATCCTTTATTAATTGATGCCATTCATTTCACTTATGTATAAGCTATTGTCAATATTGCTGTTATTACTGTTTTGTTATTATTATTCTAACAAATTATTACTTGTTAGGTCAATTGAGAATAAGAAAACAATAAAACCTTAAGGTTCTTTTTTTCCTTCTGTAACCCTCTTCTCTATGAAGATTTAAGTATCTGTCCTATGTCATTTTCCTTCTGCCTAAATAACTTTTGATAGTTCTTGTAAGACATGCCTACCGATAACAAATTCCTTGAACTTTTATTTACCTGTGAAAGTTGTTATTTTTCCTTCCCTTCTGAAGAATTTTTTTCTTGGATATAAAATGTGAAGTTGTTGTTTTCTTTTCTTTCTATAAGTTAAACATTTCCATTCTTCCTTGCATCATTTTTTAAGATAACTTTGATTTACTTATTATGCTTACTCCTCTGTAGGTAAATCATTTCCCCCCTCTGTTTTCTTTCAATATATTTTCTTTGTATTTGATTTTTGGCAGTTTGAATATTATACAACTAGATGTAGTTTTATTGTTTATTTTCATTTTTACATATCCTGCTCAGTGTGCTCTAAGCTTCATGGATCAGTGGCTTGACATCTGTCTTTTATATTGGAAGATTATTAGTCATTATTTCTTCAAATATTTTTTTCTGTTACTTTCTTGTTTTTCCCCTCTGATATTCCTGTTCCATACACATTACCCTTCTTGCAGTTGTCCCACACTTTTTGGATATTATAATCTCTCTTTTTCATTCTTTTTCCTTCTCGTGTTTCAGTTTCTATTGACTTATCTTCAAGCTCACTGCTTGTTTCCTTGACTATATATAGTTTACTGACAGCTCCTCAAAAACATTCATTTTTATCACAATATTTTTAATTTCTAGCATGTCCTATTGATTTGTTCTTAGAATTTTCATCTCTGCTTATATTAGCCATCTGTTCTCACATGTTTTCTACTTTTTTTTATCAAAGTCTTTACTATATTAATTATAGTGGGGATTATTTTTAATTCCCACATGAGAATTCTAAAATTATCATAGAGGAAATTATTTTTATTTTTTATTCATACTGGAAATAATTTTTAATTCCCAGTATGATAATTCTAAAATCTTTGCCATATATATCTAGATCTATCTATCTATCTATCTATCTATAGATAGATAGATACAGATATAGATATAGATATCTGGTACTCATGCTTGCTTTGTCCAGACTGTGATTTACTGTGTAAAAGAAACTGAGATAGACGGATGTCAGTGTAAGGTTTAAGTTTGCCTGCATAAGAGTTGGCTAATTTGACTATTTGCTGTAATTGTGGTGTTAGAGGCTAAAATTTCCTATAGTGTCCTTGCTTTACTCTCCTATTGGCTTTGAGTTTTCCTAGAAAGTCCATAAATATAGTCACAGGCATACAATTCCTTTAGCTGTAATTTCCTGGTCATATTTAGGAGTCTTATTGATGTGGTGGCCAGCTGTGGAGGAGGGGAAGCAGTCTAAAGTACTATAATTAAGTCTGCTTTTTAGTGATCCTTTGGTAAGTATTTCCCTTCTTCCATATGGAAGGCTAAAGAGAGTTGGAGTTGCACATTTTCTTTTCTCCCTATCACTAGGCTTTGGTAAAACCCCAGTTTGTTCGGCTCTCATAATTTAATTTCCTTTGAGGGAAGGACCTGTTAGGGAGATCAGAGAAATCTGAGGGTATTTCAAAATGCAATTTTTCCACTACCTCTCTCTAAACTATGAAGGGACTTCTCTCTGTTTCTTCATTGTGAATCCGGTGGTCCTCTTGAAGGTAAAATTCAGGGAATTATGGGCAACTCATTAAGGCTAGGCCCTCTTGGAGTTTTTAATTCCTGTTAGTCTGTACTGAGCCTCCAGCATTCCATCTATTACACTTTAAAGTTTTCCTACCAATTCTGGCTCCAGCTGTGGGACTCTACTGCTAGTGAGCTGTGATTCTCTAGATTTGCTTCTCAGTCTCTTCAGTTTTGGGGGTCGCAACTTGTCTTGTGGTTTCAATTGTTTGATGGACCTGAGAATGTTGATTTTCAGCTTCTCAGCTTTTTTTCTTATGCGGATAGAAGTATTTCCAAGTTATCTTTCCTTTTTAAAAGCAGACTTTCTATTCTTAAGTGATTTTTGGATGCAAACTTTTCATTTGGACTTAACTTTCCATTACTATTCTTAAATTACCCAGGCATTCCTCATTGACTTAAAAACTACTACTGTTGAGCTCTACACTACCAGCTATTTATGCAGCCCAGTTTTTGAAGAATAAATTTTTACTTTCAGGCCATGCTAAATTACTTCAAAAATTCCCCCAAAATTCAGGAATTGGCACCAATACCTACCTCTGGCAGTATAGACAAAGAGTAGACCTTCTGAATTGCCAAATAGCTTTTTATTCCCTTTGGTCTTAATCATGACCAAACAATCAAGGTATAATGGATGTTTTGAAATTGTTCATTGCACTTTAACTTACAATACTCTGACCTTGGCATGGACTAGAAACTTATTTGGCAGCCTAATCTTCTCTATCTCAATGTGTTACTACATGGCAAGAGGGCCTTGCTATAGACTGAATTGTATCCATGCAAAATTCCTATGTTTGTTGAGAAGTTTTCAACTTGGTGATACATAAAGACAAAATGGTCTACAATTTTCCCAATTACTGTCTTCTTTCATACTTTCTTGGATCTCCTTTTCCTGTGCAGCAGTATGAACTTGTGAAGATTCCATAGCTTTGTGGCCCTTTTGGTCATTAAAATTTAGTGCAAATTACAGCTTTAATTTCAATGTTGCTTTGAATTACATTTCTTTCTCTATCATCAGAACACACATGAATGGCAATCCTGATTATTGGATTGGAATTGGTGGGTCTGACTTTAAGACACCATTTTGCCTCTCTCTTTAAAGCTTCCCATTTGTGAGTCACTTCTAACTTCTCTAGTGCTGACAGGCTGAGTATTTTCTGGGTGTGGCAGTGCCCAAATATTGCTTTGCCCATTGGACCTATATGTAGATTCTTCATGAGTCTCCAAGAAGCCTTTCAACTGTGCTGTTCCCTGACAGCAGAGGACCCCAAGTAGCAGAATGTATTGTGATCTCTTACTTCACTTACCAGTAAGCTCCTTTGATTGAGTTATTGGCAAAATTTCTCTAGCCTGATAATTTTGGTAGTGATTACCATAAATCACACAGTTTGCCCCTGTTAGGTAAGTATTAGAAGGAGAATGGTAAAAACAAATAGAATATATGAAGAATAATAACTAATTAAACGTCTTGATTTTTCCAACTTTAAGCATTTATATAGCACTTTGCACTTAATGAATACTGATAAAGGTGCTTTAACAGCTTGACTGATAAGTCTCAATTGTAATTATTTTTTTCTTATTATTTTCTACTAAACAGTCATCAGATTAAAAAGTTTTGAAAAGCAGTTTTGTAGCTTATTTTCTTTCGTGATTGATCAACTAATAACTAAGTATCTCTAGACATCATAAAAAATTCAAAGAATTGTAACACATGCTTTCACCTTACAAGGAATAAAGTGTTGTCTTTTCCTTTCTTTGATATAACTTTGTTTATAAAAGATAGAAAAATAAATGACCCTGTGTTAGTCAGTGTTCAGTAGAGAAACAGAGCCCATAGGATAGGTTGATAGGAAAATTTGATCACGAATTGATGGAGGAGAGCCCTCCCAAGATAAACCCTCTGCAAGCAGGGAACAAGGGGAAGCTGGTGGGAAGCTCATCTCAGAGTGTAGGGAGATGTAGTAGAGTGCACTGATGTACTTCCCTTAGTCCGAAGGGCCAAAAACCTGGAACTTTGATGACTGAGGGCTGGAGGAAACGATGTTCCAGTTGCAGAAGACAGAGCAAATTTCCCTCCTCTCTGCTTTTTTGTTCTCTGTGATCTCTCAATGGATTGAATGGTGTCTGCCCACACTGGCTACATGTGGATCTTACTCAGTTTGCTAATTAAAATGCTAATCTCTTCCAGAGACCCTGCTCACAGACACACCCAGAAATAATGCTTTACCAGTTACTTGGGTATCTCTTAACCCAGTTAAGTTGACACATTCAATGAACTATCACAGACACCAGTGAGTCTAATTTCATTATTTTTATTATTCACTTCTTTCTAGTTCCTGTTCTTGTCACGCTTGTTATGAAGCTAGTGAGAGGATAACTTCTGGCATAATGTTAATCTAAGTTACAAACACTGAAAGGGGTCTCTAGAAAAGTATGATTTTGGCTCTAATTATCACTAAGAGATAGAAATGACTTTTTGAGGGGTTGTGCATACAGTTAGTTCAGTGGCAGAATTCATGCTTAACAAGTGGGAAGCTCTGGGTTCAGTTCCCATCAACACTGAAAAAAAAGGCTTTTTGAATTTCTAATTGGCTCATTCCTTCTCTTAGATTTCTGTGAATTTGCAGTGACTGTTCCATTAAGTTTATATAAATGTCTTATATAGATTTCAAAATAAACTGCCAATCAAACTGCTATTCCCATTTCAAAAATGAAGATAAATGAAATATAGCAAGGTAAGTGAAACAAAAGCCTATTTATTAAATAGATTTTAATATTAGCAAGATTGTTTATGTCAGCTGATCCAGCTTAATTGATCTAACCTTCCCGTTGGTTACCATAATAAGCAGGGCGCCTGTGAAAGTGAGGCAGAGAGAGGTCTGTTAATTTATCCCTTAGGAGATGGTAACCATATCCTATTTAAGCAATATACATGCTGCCTGTAGATGTCACTATAACCTTATTATTTTTCTCTGTGACCCAGCCACCTTGCCTCCTCCCACCACCAACTTCAGTTACAGGAATGAATGTATAAAAGGAAGTTGAATTTTTGTCTTCTAAAGAGAGAATTGGAAGGCAAGATTTCTCAGAATGTAAAATATAGAAACACACACAGACATAGAGATCAGAAGAAGTATTTTTAAAGGTAGATAATTAGCTTTACCACCTTTGTTTCATGAATCAATTGGATAAAGATTCAGATTACAGAAAGAGATAGAACCAAGAATGTGGCTCCGTTACCTCCATTTTTTCATTTGTAAATAGTTTCTATAAAGCTTAGTTTACATATAACTAAAATCCTGTTTCAACAGGTATTTATTCCCGTAAGATTTTAGAGGAGTTAAATAAAATGGATTTCCTGTTTTACAAAGAGAATATGAAAATGCTGGTTTTCTGGATTAATTAATGGGAGCAGAAATATAAAGAAATATACTAGGCTTTACGAATAGGTCTTTGGCTTGGCAGTCTTCTGCCTGAGAACTGGAATTGGTTAATACTTGAAAACTAGGTATGAGTTAATTGTTGTCCTCTCTCCACTCAATTGTGTGACATAGCAGTTGACACACAGGATGGTATGCTATATAAAAAATTTATGAGGGCAGTATAGGAATTGCAGGGGAGTCAAGAGCTCAATTAGAATACCTGAAGTAGAATATGAATGTTGAAAAAGCAGGAAATCAATCAGCATATGTGCTAAGGTTTTGACAGTTTTCTTTCTTGCACTGGGCTATGAAACTACAGGCTCAGTATTTGTTTATTTGACTGCTATGGCCCCTTTCATTAATTTGGGCCTAAGGATCACTTTATCACAGTTTATAGTATGCAAAGTGTTCAGGTGGGAAGAGGAGGTGACTCAGAATTGACACAGGTGTCTTACAAGGTCTAGATGGTAATCCTTATCTTCACTCCAAAAAAGCAGGTCTCATCCAAGGAAAGAAGCATAGCTAGAGCTATAGCAATAAATGATCGTAGATTTTCAAAAGCAAAGAGAGTTAGAAAAAGGGAGCTCCACTTAATTAAAACCAGCTTTTTGGGTAGGACTGTTCAGGTCCAAGTTATCCTCTGGTTGATGCTGATTGCCAAAGGTCAAGACTCAAAAAAAATTCCACTTGATTAACAGGAGGATTAGAGTTACATCCTAGGCCTAAAAGGGAGAACAAAAGCAAACACATCATGAGTTGGAAGGCTAAAATAAGCCATCATAGATAATTATAGATTTGGGCAAAATTCAGTAGGAAAAAGGCTTAACTGGTACATAGCTGAAGCCACAGGTAGCTAATATCAAAGATATTAAGGTCTTCCATGGTAGTAATGTGTGCACATGCATTGTATTCCTTGTAAATATTTGAGGGCTTAAATAGAATCTCATTTGTCTTTGTTCTACCACAGCACCTAATGGATTCTTTAAAAAGCCCCAAATATTATATGAATAAATAAATTAATGAAAACAGAAAATATGCAGTGGGAAAATAAATAAGATTTGGATAATTCTTGGAAAATGTCAGTGAAAAATAAAATGTTATCAAAAAGTGATTTGGGTACCTTGATAAGAAGATTTTGGAAGTAGTTTGATAAGTAAAAGAGTTATTTCCTTTGAGAATGTATGGAAATGGATCATGTTTGATGGAGGAATCTATAATAAACTAAACTTAAATCTGACTGCTTGAAAGTATAAGTGGGAAGGAAAGGTAAATAAGAGGCCAGTTTGAGATTTTTTTGATGAAAAAGAGCCATCTCTTCTTCAGAATTGATGAATCCCCTGAAGAAATGTGTAAAATGTATCTGAAGAAAATATAAACATTTTGAGATATTTGGAGTTAATAGATGAGAGAAGAAGGAAAAATCAGAGCGAAAAGAAGAGAGATTAGTGTTATGTTGGCTGAAGAAAGAAAATTGTTAAGAAGGCAATGCTCCAAGAAGGAACAGAATATAGTTAAGGAAATTAGATAAATACCTAATAGCAAACAACAAAAACCTTTATCAAGGATTTGCCAAGAGATCTTCAGTCACCTAAGGGAGTTGCCTTACTATGATGTATTATGCCCGTAAGTTAGATTTTTGGCAATTCTGAAAGGTGATGGCAGGAATGGATGTGATAAGAAGTAAGAAAATAGAAGCCAGATATATAGTTGGCATATGTAAAAGACTGATTATGTAAGGTCAAGGTGTGCGGAATAATTTCATTTTCATTCCATAGCCTTTTCTTCTCCTTTGCCTTGTATTTAGAGAGAAGTTTAATGAGAAGAACTGAAACTAGACTAATTTTGTATGTAGGTGGCTGAAAGCACTAAGGAGGATACAGTGTTCAAAACATTCATTCATGCTTTTTTTTTCTTGAATGGCCATTTATTTTTATTTTACTAATGTATATTTTACTAGTACATGTTTGTAGTACAAACTGATAACATTTATCATGGAGAAGTCACCCATGATTTTCATATTAAGCCAAAGCAAACATTTACTTAGTTTAAATGTTTTCATAGCTCATGGAGGATGGTATATTATGGCCTATGAAAGTTATTTTCCCAAATGAAAATACGTGTGCACTGAAATTGACCTAAAATTACAGATAAGCTATACATCTCTTCTTCCAAGGATCCCAGTGTAAGAATCCCTAACCTAGCCAAAGGCACTCACCTTCATTGACTTGGCTCTTAGACCAAGAAGAGCATGGAATGGGAATTAAGAGTCCTGAGTCCTATCTAGTTCTATTTCCCAGTATGGCTTTGTAATCATAGAAAGATACTACACTCTTCTTAGATGATGATTTACTTCTTTCTACAGTGAGGCCACAGGTCTAAAAGATCTCTTTGGTCTGTTTCAGTGAAATATGTTGCATGCTATGCTTCTACCTAAAAACTACAGAATATTTGCACTGAATTAATTATTTTCTATTTGTATGATTATATTTCTCTTTGCAGAAAGTGCCAGGCCATTTTACAGATCCTGAGATACATATTTCAATTCATGCTTACCAGATATTTAGAAGACAGGTGCTAATTGCATTTTAAACCCCTGTGTGAATACCAGCTGCTCCTAAATAACTCTTGATCTCTCAGCACAAGTTTTGAATCTTTTCTTATTTTTCCAATTTGAGCTCTATTTTATAGGAGATGCCCTAGCAGTTTGAAACACACTCACAGCAGGCCACTTCCACCAGCAGAATGATCAAATTTAACTTCTTAGGAAAGTTAGAGCATTGTTTCTTTTGAACATTTTGATGTTCTTCAGCAAAACAAGAATTAAAAGAAGTCAAAGAGGTTTCTTCACAGAATGCAAGCTTAGTAGCAGTAAAGGGCAGCAGGGTCAAATGATGGTGCTCAAGATAACAGAGAAAGAGAGAAGAGAAGGAAAGACTGGGAAGTGAGAGGAGAATGAGGAGAGAATAAACTAGCTGAATATCCTCTTCATTTGGCATTGCACCATGTGAATCTACAAGGAGTAGTTTCTTGGGAAAGACACCTTTTCAAGGAGTTATTTCTTAAGAACAAACACAAGACAGATTTGTTTCTAGTTCAGAGTATTGAGTCCCTTAGACTTTTGAACTAACATTTTCATTGTAGGAAAAGTGAAGAAGAGTTGTCTGGTTGTTCTGAACCTAAATTTTTCCCTTTAGAGTCATTAAATAAAAATTTCAAGAAAGCATCTGTCTTCCAAACTAATACTTTTCTACAGCCATGTAAAGAGCCATGTGGGGCACATACATTTTATTGAACTTAGCCAGATAGAATGATTATCTGTATAATTGACCTCTTCATTGGGATTACTGAAGGTACTACAGCTAATTCCAACATGCAGCTAGAATCTTTATATTTCAAAAAGAGAAAACATATTTGGATACCTGAAAAATCAAAAGTAGATCACAATTATTCCCAAATAATCCTTTGAAAGACTGTCAGGAGTCACATAAAAGTAGATTCAAAAGTACGAAAGCAAGAAGTCAAGATACAGAAAAGAACAAGGAAAATTCAACCACTGCACTGTTCCTTGATTTTCAACACTCACTCTAATTGCTTATAAAAGGCTAAAGCAGCAGTTACCTAGTGACACTACAGGGACAATAAATAATAACCTTCTAGATAATTAAAAAATAAACTTTACCAGAATTGGGTCCAACAAGTGTTTAAAGGTCCACTTCATTGAAAGGGGAAATATTCAGTTCTTTTAGTATACTTTACAAGTTGTTCTGAAAGGTTTAACTGCTCTCCTTAAAGAGCTTTAGCATGGTGAATGGAGAAAAGATTGCCTAATTTTCAAAATTTGAAGCTTAGAATAACAAAACAAAGTTGAGGCCAGCCTACAACATTAGTCTATCTTCTCTAACTCACTTAGAATTTCAAAATTTTAACTGGATAATATGTGGTCTGTAGTTGCTTAAATATAAGTTTCTACATAAGGACTTCAAAGAAATGATTCTCTTTTCATCCTTGGTCCAGTTCAACCATTTATTTTATTTCTTATTTCTGGTGGTACTGAGGATTGAACCTCACACATGCTAGCCAAATGCTCTGCCACTAAGCTGTATCTCCAGCCCTAATTCATTTATTCATTTCTGCAGTTGACAAACATTTATTGAACAGCCATTGTGTGCCAAAAATAATTGATAGTTTAGATACAAAGATGATCAAACCAAACCCTGTATTCACAGAGTTAAGAAGTTATTCAATAAGATAGACAGAGAAACAGGATTGTATGATGATTTTAAAGCAGTCACAAAGAGAAAGAATCTTAGGCTGAGTGGGTTGGCCTGAATGATGATCAATGATCAGTATAGTAATTGAAGGGAGTATAGTGCCAATTCAAGACAAAGATTGTTGTTGATGCTCTTATTTCTTGCCCTTGTATTTTATTTTTACATTAGCACTTTTAGCATTGCATTATAATATTTTTACATATTTGTCTTTCCTACTAGATCATGATGCCTAAAAGACAGTCCTGATTTCATTACTGTGTTTTTTATTCTGAGGGCCTTGCACAGTAGTAGGGGCTCAATAAATATTGTATAGTAAATTATCAACAAACAGAAATTATTAAAACCTATGCTATAAATTGTCTACCTATCAATGTATCTAAGTATATTGTTCTATTCATGTGGTGTTTCTGACTGTAGAATCTGGATACAGTCTTCTCCTTTTAGCACATTGCACAACAAATTTCCATTATGACATGGTTCCTTTCTCTCTTATATATTGTCAGAGAGTCTCTAATTTTATGCTAAAGAATAATGATATGGTAGAAAAATGTCATCAGATCCTTCATACTATACACAAATATTTTAAAAAAATATAGAGATATAATATATGAAACAATAAATGACAAATTTAAGCACTAGTTTCAATTCTGGAATGTTTTCTGACAGTAAGAATAGTCTATTTATAAGAAAGACTCCAACTGTGAAACAGAAGGCATGGGTGACAGATTTTGGTATCCTGAGATAGTGATGATGCAAGTCCATGTGGAATGGCAGGAACATTAGAGAAAGAGATGCAGCTTTTAAAGTTTTAATTAGAAAGAACAAAGGCAATTTCTTCTTTCTTAGTAGAGCCACTAGAGTGGAGAGAGACTACAATTTAGGCGGAAATATTGGGTAGTTCTTTAAGGAAGAGACTAGGCAAGTGGCCATCTCAGTGTCTGATCAGCAGGATCAGAAGGAAACCAGGCTTACAACACCATGTATGGTACTGTTGATCAAAAAAAGTAGTGGGCTGGGGATTTAGCTCAGTGGTGCCGCGGCCTGCATCAAAAGTGCAAGGTCCGGAGTTCGATCCCCGGTACCAAAAACAAAAAGTAGCAATCATCATGAAACTGAACTAGAGATTGAGAAGATGCTGGATTCAGACAGGATTCAGGCAGGAATAGCGGTAAATTGCCTTCCTAAGGAGTGTGGCACTCTCTGAGAATGATTCCAGGCCATGGCAGCTATCTTGACAGCAGCAAAGGGGATGTGAGCCGTCAGAGGCTCCATTCCAGGCTGAGGCCAAAAGCACTCTGGTTACTTCGGTAAGTTCAAATGCTATTTAGTGTAGCAGGAACTTTCTCTCACTGAGCCAGAAATAAGAACTAGTAGGGTCAAATAGGGGAACTGAGAATAAAATCATTAAAATACCGGTAGTTCCTTAAGAAAAGACAATGTGTCAGACACTATTGATGCTACATCCAGATTGCCTCCTTTACTTATGTGTCCCCATGGCTTCTCCTCTGTGCTGTGGCTCTAGTGGCTCTCACCTGTGACCTGTAAAACAGTGCCTGAAGACAGGTGGAGAGCCTGAGACCTTATACCCCACCCCATCTTCCCATCCTCTCATCCAATGACTGACTGATGTGGGGATAGGAAAACTAAGCTTTCTCATTTTATAGATTGACAAGCTCTGAGGTGTGATTTTAGCTCCTGAGCTCTCTGTGGGATAAGATTGGAAGTGGGAGTTCATCTTAAAATCACATCTTCGTTTGCTTTGTCTGTCTCTCTCTCTCCATTCTCCTTTCCTTGTTTCTCCTGGGATCAACCTTATTCAGTCTCTAGCTTAAATATACGAAGCATGTATAATCACAATGGTCCTTCACATATAAGGGACATAAGGGCTAGTAATTAGCTGGAAGTCACACAGCAAGTCACCAAGAGAATGGAATTTGAGCACAGGTAATTTGACTTTAGAACTCATCTGAGTTTTTATCAATTTGATGTATTGCCTTCTTGGGAAACAACATTAAAATATGAGTTATCTTTAATCTCATTTCCTCTATAATGTGTCAAGGTTTTTCTTGATGATTACTTTTAAACCCACTCATTATGAAAATAATGTTTAATTCATATATAGTTTGGTGCACTAACATAAGAGGAAAAAGGAAAATAAAAAGTGTGTCTAACTCTTCAGGAGTCTGCCATTTGGAACAGAAGTACAAAGAAAGTGTTTTTGAAGGCTTTTGAAAAGGGGATCACATTTTAGGACTAGATCGATGGGAAAGACAGTTATAAAGTTGGAAAGTAAAGATATTTAAACTTAGAAGGCCAACTTTTCCATACTTATGAAAGTATGATCTAGGATGATACTGGAGCTAGACCACTGACAGGTCAATACAAGATTTTTTTCATTATTATTTCTCTGAAATCTTGCTCTTTTCTAGTCTCTTTGAATGATTATTTCATAATAACATCAATTAACACTTGCTGTCAAAGCAATTGAGCACAGATGAGAGAATTACGTATAATATTCATTATTTTAGTTTACTATAAAAGGTTAATTATCACAACTTTGATATTTATAGCCGGTTCCATTATCCCTTCTTATTCACAAGGCCCAATTTGACCATGTCCACCTATATTATCCATTATCCCTTAACTGGTATTTGTTTTCAGTTGTCATATTCTAGTTTTTAATTTCTGTGTCTATGTCTGTCTTCTTCACTGGAGTAGAAGCTCCATCAGAATAGGGACATTTTGTGGTTCATCACTGTCTCTAGCTTGCTTCTTGTGAAATGACCAGTGCATATTGGTCCTCGATAAATATTTGTTGAATCAAATGAAGAATAAAAGATGCCTATGCCTAAGGTTAATGTAAAACACCTGGAAAGGAATTGATATACTTCTCTAAAATTCATTGTAAATGTTTAAACACTTATATAATAATTGTAGATTGGGAAGTATTATGGGATGATTAAGGGATAAGAGCTTTCTCATTTTTAACTAGTCATAATCTTGAGTTAAAATCTAATGTTTTTAATTTATTAGCACCTTAGTCTTAAAGACATTTTCAACATTACTTATCTTAAATATTTTCACCTATGAATGAGAATAACAACAACTGCCTCATAACCCATGTGAGTGACATAGGTGTCACTCACTAAATTTTGGCTTCCTTCTGTTATTTGAATACATAGAGACAAAACCTTCAGACAAAAAAAGCTTACTTGTAAAAGATTTTTGAAAAGCTGTGCATACTATAGAAGGACTAAATTAATTTAAAAATATATGCTTTCAGCGAAATAAAAAAAGATTCATGATTTCATGTAAAAATGAAACTATGCTATCCAAGGTCATAACACAGTCTGTTCAGAGTGTTTTGCCTATATGATTGCCATATCTGTAAAAGCCTTTCTGTATCTCCAGATATGAACAAAAGTCAAAGATCAAGTGTTCCATTGCTTTTAATTTTTATTTTCTTAGGAAGGCAATAAGCACATAGTAAAACCTTAAAGGTTAAATCGATTCAATGACTATTAGTGGGATTGTGTGTATATCTTAGCCATAATGGTAGCAGGGCAAAGTATTGATTCCACTTCTATGAGAATGATCAGAATGACCCTCTCCATGAAAGATTCATTTGTACATAGATTTGGAGCTTTGTTCTGCTATAGGTCATTAATGATATGATTACAGATGGGTATAGGTTATAGACAATGATGCTTTTGAAATTGAAAATTATGTAATTATTATGATAGCAATACTTTGAGACTTAAAACAGGCCATAAAGAGCTGAAACGATAGATTTGAGATTTCAGTGGAGCCTTGACTTACGTACTCAATTCTTTCCCGAGGGATGATTGTAACTGAAGTTGGTCAATTGAAGGCTTAGGCTCCTTTACACAGCCTTCAAAGTCTCTCTCCTGTATACAGGCAGATCTCAGTGTCCTCAGAGAGACATTGGCCCAGGATTTCTCAGTGAACCCCACACAGGAAAGGATGTTGTAATGTTCCTTCCACAGGTTTTTAAGGGTCAAATCTGTATTTGAGACCATCTGAAAGCACAAGAGGCTGCATTTGGCTTTCAACTCAAGACTTTGGTTGTAAATTAAAACTAAAATTCTGGTTGTAACTCAAGTTGTTCGTATGTCAGGCCAGTCATAACTCAAGGGTCCACTGTAATTCCAAGAACTTTTGTGACAAATATAAATGAAAACAGGAGTAGATTGGTAGAATTTATTTTTAGTTCTTTCTGTGCTAGGGGATTCTGAAATAGGATTATATAAATGAAAAAAAGGACTAAAATTGGTAATTAACGAATAACTCAACATTTTCTTGTAACTTAATTGAAATTGAATTAAAATAATATTTTTGTATATGTCCAAAGTAGTGGCAACTCACATATATTTAATTAAATAATAGTTTATCCAATTACATAACTTCCATAAACACAATTTTTAAATTTGAAAGTTCTATGCATGTACATGATAAAATTGTGACAGGTTGAAATAGTTCTTCATTCTAAAGGGATTATGATATATAAAGTATGTTAATTTTTTTCAAAATGTAGAAGAGTTTTTCCTTATTGCCTTGTTATATGACCAAATATTTTATGTTTATAATGCACTATCTGATGGCATTCATATTATCCCATTATCTTACTCATTTGTTCATTCTCTCCTCATTTGAAAACATCTGTGGGTTCCTATTATATTTTAGGTCTTGTATGAAGTACTAGGGACATATTATGAATAAAATGCGGCCATTGCCTTCCAGGAGCACCTATTCTCTCAAGTAGAGACAGTTTCCTAAATAACAGAGTGGAACAAGTGCTCTTAAAGGGTATGGTAGGTTCGTGCTTTATAACCTTAGCCAAGTCAGAACTATGTTTCCCAGAATTCCCTTCTCTGCATAGCTTTAAGGTAGTGTAAGCCACAACAGACATATTGTATGAAATTTGGATTGTGGAAATGAAGCAGCAATCCAGTTCATTTTACTCTTTAAAGGTAGGTTTCAGGCATGAGGCCCTGGTGCACCTCACACCAGCTTCTCTGGGAGCTTGCAGCTGTTCTGAGAGAGCCTTGTTAGATTGTCTTTCATCTTCTCTGTGAGGCAAGATGAATGTTCAACTTTGTGGTGATAGGCATCAGTCTTTCCTGCAAGACACTCCCTTTGTCAGTGTTGGAAACTGAAGGTGATGAGAGATCAATCTAAGTTCTAGTAAGTCCTCATTGTTCTAGTTCAGCCTTACACATTACAGCTTGCCCTTGCTTCCCTCAATATCTTCCCTTTTGATTGACTTCTCTGCAGACTTCAAGTTTCAGTGGCAGGCACAGAAATAACTGCCTCACACAGTTAAACCAGCTTACTTATAATCATGGAAAGTCAAATATCTTTATGAAATCACATGTATGTCTATAAGACTGAATATAATTTATCTATCTGTCTCTATGTCTATCATCATTTTTAGTGATTCTTCTCCTACAAAACACTTAAAGAAACACTTGCCTATACGCTTATCACTACGAGAATAGACAGGAGAGAATGAGTAATTTTTCCTGAAAAGGAAAGTGTAGTCAGAATAAAGATAGGGAAAGATTTCACTAAAAAGATATTTGAGTTGGGATGGAAGAATGAATGAGATGTTGATAGGTGAAGATTTGAATAAATGTTTTCCACCAGACAGGAAATACCATTGATAAAGTCATGGAACTGGAAATTTTAGAGGTGATTAGGTGATGTCAATATGATCACATTTGAGTGTGGAGAGCTGGGAGGCAGGGACAAAGATATAGTCCCAGAAATAGATGGGATGAAAAGGAAAAAGAAAGGGAACTCAAGCTGTGAAAGACCATATAGCAGTCATATAAACAAAGTTTAATGAGGAAATGATATGACTAGATTGCATATGCATAATGGCCGAATATGTTTACCTTCTTGAGGATCATCCAATTATTTTTCTTTCCTTAAATGCCCTTTACATACAATAAAATCCCAATAAATATTTTATGATGCTGTAGCTCTTTACATTACTTATTCAAATATCATCGTGCAGTCTCCTCAATAAAATCAATCTGAAAGGTAGAACGTGATGTTTAGATCCATACAAAGAAATCTCTACACAATGGATAACTATTTGAAATAATTTCAAATGCATACTATATGATACAGAGATGTGGTTCCCAAAGTGTGTATCAAGATGTCTTAGAATACTACTGCAAACATACAAAAGTACCACAGGATAATTTAAAATTTCAAGAAAAATTCAGCGACACCTGCAGGATACTTGGGTGAATTATATTCATTTTGAAGTCATGTCTGCAAAGCTAGCATTCTGACTATTGTTATCAAAAGGTGGTACTCAAAAATCAATAGGGAACAGGAAATCAAAGTGGCAGTGTCGAATCTAATTCCAAAGTTTAAGAATCTGTGCAGTGGCCAAACAGGCAAATATATTTCGTTAATAACTGACTGTGAGCATTTAAGTTAAGTTACTTTTTTAGAATACAAATACTCGTTAAGTAGCTTGTTCCAAATTATGTAATAAATAGTACTATTAGGTATTTCTTTTGGCTGAGGGATCCATGAAAAACTTACTGTGGAAACCAAAGTTACCATGAACCAAGAAAATATGGGAACCTCTTAGAAAGGTTATAAAACTACAGATATATGTGGTATAAGGTAAAGCTGGGACACACAATTCAAACTGTAGGATTAACATTTGGCCTAAAGGTCCTATTGTGTTTCATAATTGCAGAATGCTATAGTAGCATAAATATTTCTCTGCTTGCCTAGCTTTTGATAGTAACTCTAGCTGTGAGCACCTTATGCCACATTTTCCTTGGAGCAGAAACCATGTGGAGAAAGAACATAGAGAATTTCAACAATTCAGTGCACCACATTTCCACAATAGCAAAATGAAGTGCAATGCTGAAAAACTCCAAATAAAGTAGCTGCTTTCCACCTGAAGCAAGTAGAGATGTTCAAGGTAGAGTCTATACACCTGTTGTGACCATTTTCTATATTGACAAATAATGATCACAGTTACAGTATTTTACCGTCTTATAAGTCTGAATGTTTTCCCCCATTATAACTGACGTTCCAGATATCTTTGATTTTCAGTAATGTTAGTGGCTTCCAGTTCATTAGATTTGCTTTTGTTCCCATTGCCTTATTGTGTTCACTTGAAGAGGGTGGAGGAGAAGCTGCCAAGATTGAATGAAATCCTGCTGTAATAAAAAGTGATTATCTATTTCTTATCTATCTTCCAAGCACTTTACATAACATTTTTATAAAGATACATTTAATTTCTATTGCAACATGAAGATGGACATATTATTATTATTATTATTATTATTATTATTAAGAAAGTTTCATGAATGAAGAAACCGGAGTATACACTGTTCATGGTATTTAACTAAAGTGATTCATCTAGTAGATGATAGAATTAGAATTTGATTCCAATGGTTGGCTGATGCCTAGGACCACCATCTGAAAAACTAAGCTGTACTGATTCCTTGCTGAACCAACATTTTGCAAACATTTTAGCAAGGGCATGCTGTTTAAATTTTCCAATACTTCAGCGTTTCAGACATGCAGATTTGTAAACAATTAATCAAGTATAACTTCTAGCAAAGAAAAATGTAACACACATACACAATGGAGTACTACTCACACATAAAGAAAGATAACTTCAAGTCATTTGTAGGAAAATGGATGTACCTTCAGATCACATTGCTAAGTGTAATAAATCAGACACAGTTTAAGTATCACATGGTTTCATGGTTTCTCTTATATGAGAAAGGCAGAGTATAAATAATTTTTAAAGAAAAATTTAAAAATGATGGAAAACAAGGAGACACTTTGTGGAGAAATGAAAGGGATCTGGGGATGGGGGGAAATGTGGGGGTGGTGGTGGTGAAAGAAGAAGTAACAAGAATCAAGATGATATAGGAACGTGTACCAAGTCTCCACAAAGAATGGATTTATTCTGTATCACAAATATACCCAAATAAATGTTTTTTAAAAAAGAAAAAGAAAATAGTCAAATTTATGAACGTTATGTGCTGGGCATGGTGAGGCATGCTTGTAATCCCAGCACTTGGGAGGCAGAAGCAGGTGGATTGCTTTGAGTTCCAAGTCAGCCTGGGGTACACAGTGATATTGTCTGGCCTGAATTACAGAGTGAGACCCTGCCTCTTTTTTATTTTAATGTAATACAAGTAGACATTAATAAAGAAAATATAAAAACATTTCTAAGGAAAATTAACTTTTCGTAACAAAAAAATTAGAAAATAACAATGGTAAATACACTGTATATCATGATCACTGTAGTATTAGAGACCATGTCTCAAAAACAAAGAGAACATTATGAACAAGTTTATCACCATATGTGACTAAAGAAAAATAGTAAATTGTAGCTAATTACAAATACATTATACAGACGCAGGATGCTTTTATAGCATAGATTTTCTATTGAGGTAAAAATATGAACATAACATTAAGAGAGAGCCAACATTATATGTAAAGTTTGAACATCTATATTTAGTCACATTGTAAACAATACAGAAAAGAGAGAATGTGACAGGGGCATGATTTGAAAATATAAACACTGAAATTTTTGGAAAACATACAGAACACATTACTGTACAGACTTAGGAAGACTGATTAAAACTTCACAGATTAAGTACTAGAATCTAGAGAGAAATCCAGCAGAGTGAAAATGCAGAACAATAAACACAAATGGAAAATATTAAGAACAACATAGCAAAAACAGCTTCAAAGATGCAATGCAAAGGGGACCAAGACATGGAGGGAGGGCCGAGGGAGGTGGGAAGGGGATGTAAAAAGAATTAAGATGTTCTATATACATGTAGCAACTCCCCACAATGAATGTAAACATTATGTAATACAAACATGTATACCAATAAAAAATTACAAAACTAAAAACGCACAGGAGAAAGATACAATAGAAGGATATTTTCAGAATCTTAACCTAGAGTTATATTAAGGGAAAATAACATTTAAGAATGGGCTCCAATTAAAGACATTTTCAGACCAAAGCAATGAGACAAACTGACATGGGAAAGTTTAATAGTAACATCTTAATTTCTTAGATAAATTCTAAGAAAATTCCTTCAGAGAGGGCCAGGGCTTTAGCTCAGTGGTTCCACTGCCTCACAAGCACAAGGTCCCGAGTTCAATCCCCAGTACAAAAAAAAATTCCTTCAGAAAGAAGAAATGTAACTGAAAGTCTGAGGTACAAAAATAATAACTGTATAAAGTAAATTTGAGTGAACAGTGACTAAATAAAGTTGTAGTAACTATGCCTGTATCTCATGTTATTAAAAATTATATGTATCCATGTATATAGTATCAGTTAAAAGAACTAAAGTTGAAGTGGAGTTAAATAATGGTATATTATAGGCAAGTGCTTATTAGGATTAAGTTGTTTAATTTCCCAGGAAGAACTTAAAAGAATTGATTAATTTTATAATTTTATAAATTTGGTGTATTACTATAACTTTTTAAATTTTAATGTAATACATGTAGATATTAATTTAAAATATAAAAAAGCAATCCTCTTCTATAAAAAATGAAGTAAAAATTCTTAACAAAATAAATAGAGAACAATGATAATTAATGCAATGTGTACCATAATAATAAAAGAATGGCCAAGATTCTACTCAGAGTACAAGTCATAGATAAAAAAGACTCTGTTACAAAAAAGTGACAAACAGATAACAGCAGACAACTTTCTCTTCAATGAACACAGAAAAAGTATGTAGTAGTATGATATGCTAATTACTATAATTTTTACTTTAAGAAATAACAGACTAGAAACACATTATATAATTTTCAAAAGTTAACTAAAAACCATGAAAGATAAAGTTATTAATACACACTTCCCCCCCAAAAGAAGATGAAAAAGAAAAGAAGCAGAAATTTAAAAAAAGTGAGAAAAGTATAAAGTTCTCAAACTAATCCCATCCATGGAAACTTAAATATATTAACTACTCCACTTAAAAGGCCAAGATAATCAGACTAAAAAAATAACTGAATCCAACTCTATGCTCTTTTTAAAAAAATTGTAAAATTAGGATACAGAAATGTTGAAAATAAAATTATACCACATTCAACAAAGCCTGTCTACATGTATTAATGATGCATGAAATAGACATTTGAAAAAAGGATATTTCTCACTAAAAATGGACCACACCATTATAATAAATGATGTATTAATAAAATTATGAATGTAAATTTATTTATACTTAGAAATATAGGTTTGAAACATGAATTTAAAACTGTTAGGAAGGGAGGAATAAGCAAACATATACCTATAGTAAATAATTATGAAATGCACTTGTCAGAACTGGTAAAACAATCAAAAAAAGACAAGTCTACATTATAGAAGATTTAGCTGTCATTAGCAAATCTTACCCATTGTATACACATTTGCACATACACACACACACTCATACACACAACTTGTACTCAATACCTACAGTGTACTTACTCTTTAAAATATACAGCTTATTAAGGCATATTAATTTTAGAAAATATTGCTTCTCACTATGGCATTTTTATACATGCATATATTTTCCTTATATTCATTCCCAATAATGTAATAACAGTGCATTAATTTTATAATAAGAATACAAACAACAGTTTTATTGTTTTCTTAAAAGAAATTCAAATGGTGTTTCTGAAAGATGTGAGCAAAGAAGGGGTTACTATGAGGCAGGATCTCAATTTGCTGCTCCAATCAAGTCGTATCACCAAGAAAGCTACCCACATTGTCTAATCATAAATTGATGTTAATTGGAGATGACATTCTGGAAGGTGTGGGCTGAATTTCAGTGAACCACATCAGGTCATGAAAGTTGTCTCCCTTCCCCTGTTTCTCTTTCCCTTCCTTCTTTCCTTTTAACTAAGAACAAAGTCTCTAATATGTTCTTGTTTCTTTTGAATTTTCTTCTTATTGTTTTCAAAGAGTATAAAGCACAAAACAAGCCTTATTTTTTCAAGTATTGTTCTCCCAACAGCCAGAAGGGAAAACATTAATATATTGAGATTGGATTTATTTTCCCTTCAGCCTGCATACCTGGGAAGGACCTATATGTATACCTAGGTCCAGACCACAATCTAACTTGGGATGTGAAATACATAATATTCAAGCTAATGTCATTTATGGCATATTGCTTGCTTGGTTGAAATTTTACTTTTCCTTGCCTTTTGGTCATTTTGAAAATATTCATTTATACATTTTCTTTTCTCAATTTTGTAGCAAGATCAGAAGACAAAATCCATTATTCATACTTGTCTTTTTTCACCAATGACTGTATCTATGTTTCTTTCAAATGCTTACAATCACTGCTAACTGCATTCTAAGAGCCCTGGTAGGTATGATTATTTAATCACCTCAATTTCTCAGGTAATCATCTTCTTAGCCATTATTTGTGCAGATTCTTCAAGGTTTGCTTGAATGGCACTGGATCTAGCAGCCTTTTAAGATGACTATGGACGATTTAATTACAAACTGAGAAATTGAGCCTGTTAGCACTGAAGGAGCAGCAATTTCCTTACCTGTATCTCCAAGGGACACACAAATCTTTAAATGTTGCGTGGGAAGCTTCAACATAAATGTAATATATACTCCTGCTAAAAATCATAGCTACCCCTGAAGACACTTACATCAAACTCCACTAACAACTTGTTTTCCATAAATCAAAACCTTGGATTCTGTGTTCAGAGGGCCGTTTACCATTTAAAGGGGGAATTTTAATGAAAGAAATAGTAATTAAAAGAAGTTGTGGGTTTCATCTAGAAGCACTCGCATGACAACCTCCCCCTACATTCATCTCCATGACATCTTGCAGCCCAGGAGGTACTAACCGATTTTGGATAACTTGTAAATCCCCCCTTTTTTTGGAGCAATGACATGATGACTCTCTATAGATCTTGGCTATAGATCTTGGGTTGAAGTAAGGTGGACTTACCTTTCCATAATCAGCAATGTGCAAACATACTTCATTGCTGAAATGTCACTAGTGTCCACAGTAACAAACTTCCTCAGTCTTCAAATAGATCACTTAACAAAGTAAAACAAAAATCCAAAACCAATAAAATCCCAAAACTTTTGCCACTGGTAGACTCAGGTTATATATTTTGTCATTAAAATTTATTGACAAGGAGTCAACTTTATTCTCTGCCTGCTTTTTAAAAAGTGAAATTCCTTTAAATGCCTTTTTAAAAGTTAGGAATGTATTGCTTAAATATTTTTCTGCAATTCACCTTCACCTTTGAGAAACTGACAAGAGGATCTGCAGAATTGTAGCTTCCTTGGTTGTTAATTAGCAGTAAGTTGGACACTTTCCTTACTACAGTGCATTTTTAAGTATCTTTGACAGCAGTGGCTAGTTAAAAACAGATGGGTAGGGCGGATAAGAGGGCCTCCACTGTGACAGTGTTATTCGAGGCAGAGACATCTGATGAGTGGCAACACAAAGGCACAGGGCAGTTCAGGGGTGAAAACTTGCCCTGGTGTAAAACAGCTTCACAAACACAATTGAAGCTTATTCACCTTCTTGCTGTATTATTGTCTTCTTTGTTTGATTTCATTTTCATAGTAAAACAGAGCTGGGGACTGAAGACAAAGGAAAATGAACAAAGGGAAATGGCATCATAGATTGCAATATGTATCTTGCTCTCTTTGTACACACTTGTAACAACTGGATGGCTTGTTAAACTAGGATTTCCAAAATTAACTATGTATACATCATACGAGATGTGTAAGATGCAGATTCTGATTTTATAAGTTTGAACTGAGGCCTGAGATTCTGCATTTCTAATAAGGTCCGAAGCAGTACTGCTGCTTCTACCCTGGCACCATTCATCAAATAGCAAAACTGTAAAAATGATGCATTAGTCTGAATCCTATCTAATTTTAAACCATTCAAGTGGAGTCATTTTTCTCTAAATTGAAAATAAAAGAACAAAACTCACAAGCAGAATAAATGTGAAATCAAGGCACATGTAACAGGTACAATCTCTCCTTTTACTCACAACTCATTTAATCTTAATACAAATTCAAGGAGCTAGGAGGCATTATTCCCATTTCTCAGGCAAAAGGACTGAGGAGTCAGTGTTAAGAGCTTGTCCAATGCCATATGCCTGGAAAGGGACAGGAAAAACCTTTGGCACAGTCCGGATGTTCTTTCCATCCAGCTACTTAGTACATCATTTTATATGTTAAAGTGCTTTCACACACATGAATGAACAAGTTTGATCCTTACAATATATGCTCTGTGAGAAAAGTAGAGTAGACTTTATTATCCTCATTTTGTAGATGAGGTAAGTAAGGCAGAAAAAGATGAAATGGCATAGGCAAGCTCCTACAGTTAATTAGCAACAGTGTTAGAGCTGTCACTGAGCCCTTTAGACACCAGTCTTCTTCTTTCTTTTGCCATTATCGTGTTATTCAACAGTAAGAAACGTGTAAACAAGACAGAAAACAACCATAACAACCAGTAATATGCTTCAGAAATTTACAACAGGAAAAATATCATTGTTTATATACTAAATCCATTAAAATAACTTTTAAATAGGATGTAAAGATTTCAGGATTCATTTCAGGCTCAAACATCTCAAAAACCTAAATTTGCAGTGATTTCTAACTCTGTAGCGATATTCCAGGTTGGGGGATCACTGGGGTAATGGATCATACTATGCTAGCATTAATAGCTTTTGCTACCTTATTGTTATTTTTTATATTTTAAATTACGAATTGTATTCTTTTACTTTATAGATCTATTTTTGGTGGCTGGATGTAAAATTGATTTCAGGAAAATGATTTTTTTCTCATAACAAAATAGTTTTCAAACCAGGCAACATGGAGCACACCTATAAATACCAGAATTTAGGGAGACTCAGGGAGAAAATCAAAAGTTTGAGTCCCATCTTGGCAACTTAGCAAGACTGTAACTCAGAGTCAAGACTCTGTAGAAATTAATTGGGGATCGAACTCAGGACTTTGAGGTTGCGAGGCAGGTGGTAGCACCACTGAGCTAAATCCACGGCCCTGTACAAATTAATTTTTGTATCTTCAGCCTTTCTCTATACTGATAGTTTTCTATCAGTTAAAACTTGAAAGCAGCCCAAATGCCCATCAACTGGAGACTGGATAAAGAAAATGTGGGGTTTTTTAATAAAATGGAGTACTACTCAGCTATAAAAAATGAGAAATTAAAGACATTTATAGCTAAATGGATGCACATTGAGGTGATACTCTTAAGTGAAATAAACAGGACACACTTGTGTAAATACTGGATAGTTTCTCTAGTGTGAGAAACTGAAAGTGTAAATAAGGATCAAAATGTATAATAGATAATGTGAAATAGGAAGAAAAGTGGCAAAGGGGAAGGGGAAGTGGGAGGGGTAGGGGAAAGGAAAGAAGGGAATGGAATTAATATGAGAAAATGAAAAAAAGGAAACAAAGTCTTTGAAAATAGGGAGGGATGGAGGGGTTAAAGGGAGGGGAGGGGAAGGGGGAAAAAAGAAGAACCAAGAGAGATTATGTAAAGGTGCAAATTTCCAATGATGAATGTCATTATATTGTATATCTAAAATGTTCCAATAAAATAAAATTTAAAAAAATCTTTCTCCCATGGAAAAATAAGACTTTCCTTTTAACTTATGTTACATAAACCAACATATTTATCTCCATTTCTCCAGAGACAAATATACTTAAAGAACTATTTTGTGGATGCATTATCTCTTTCTCCATTTTACTTCTCAACCCACTATAGTTCATATTCTGCTCTCACTACTCAAATAAAACTACTGTTCCTAAACTCATCAGTTGCCTGCATATTAATTAACTCCATGCCTCATTTGACTTCTCAGTAGAATTTGATATGTTTACGGACTTCTTTCCATTGTGAAATGCTCTTCTTCCCTTGCCTTCTGAAGGTAAGGTCACTATTCACTTTCTTCCAGTTTTCATGTTCTTTCTTTTTTCACTTTCCATTGTAGATTCTTCTTCCTATATTAGGTCTTCATTGAATCAACAGGTATTTATAACCACAAACTGTTTTTTGTATTTTTTATAATTGTGGGGATAAAAACATAATTGTCTCTGATGTCTTGGAACTTCTATTCTAACAGGAGCAGGTGATTGACTCAGCCTGTCCAGAAAAACATTTCCAAGGGAAGGATGGTGTCTTAGTCACTTTCTGGTTTCTTAGACACAATACTGAACAACTGCAACTCTAAGGAGGAAGGGTTTATTTTGGCTCACAGTGTATAGAGGTTTCAGTCCACAATCAGCTGGCTCCAAGGCAGGGCAGCATGGCAGAGGAGTCTTGCTCATAGCAAGGCAGTCAGGAAGCAGAGATTCGGGGAGGAGGAAAGGAGATAGACCCTTGTAGGTCATGCCTACAGTAACCCACCTCCCTAACCAGGCTTCATCTCTCAATATCTCATTTAGGTATAAACCCATCAGTGGACTAATCCACTGATGAGTACCACATCCCCACTATTCACTCACCTCTGAAAAACCCCACCATGAGCAGATTAGTCTTTGGAGGGGCATTTAAATACAAACCACAACATTCTGTCCCAGCCCACAAAAGACTCAGTGCATCCCTTTCAGCAAAATGCATTTAGTCTACCTCTTAGACTTACCAAGTCCCACAAGTTTTATCATTCCTGAAAATTCAAAGTCCAAAGTCTCCTCTGAGATATGAGGCAAACACTTAGCCGTGAATTGCCATAAACAGCAAAAGAAAGTTAAACACTGCCAAAACACAAAGGCGCTGCAAGAACATTTCCACTTTAAGAGGGTTAAATGGAGGGATGAAAAGGAAAAGAATCAAAGTAAGACCAAAACCCAGTAAAGCAAACATTCAATCCTGCTGCTCCATGTCCAGCACTCAGGGCAATCTGTGGCAAGATGTGAGCTCCAAAGGACTTGGGCGGCTCTGCCTCTATGGCACTGCTGGTAGTTATAGCCCTCATGGCTTCTCTCTTGGACCAGCATTGCTTACTCCTGGTGGCTTTACTCAGACATTCCATGGTCCTGATTTTTCCACATCCAGGGTTCCTCACTGTACTTTTGGCTTCACTTCACAGCTTCACTCACTGTCTTCTCAGGGGCATGCTGCCTGGCCTCCCAGGCCTTCTTCTGAAATCCCAGTGGAACTCTCCTTGACCTCACAACGCTTACACTTGTCATATGCCTAAAACCAGTACCATGTGGAAGACACCAAGGTCTACTGCCAGCTGGAGCAGTAGCTGAGCCCTTTTTCATCTTGCTGGTGGTTGCAGAAGTTTCTGAGTGCCTTGATGGCTGAGGACAGTGAGCTGAAACCCGGGGAATCAATTCCTATTCCATAGGCTGCAGCCATTCTGGACCATGGTGATCTCTCTTCTCCAAGTAGTTTTTCACCTTCGTAAATTTGAGCCTGCAAAGGGTGGAGCCCCATTTGGTCCTCATGTTTGCTCAAAGCATTTTTTTTATTGCCCCATTCCAAAGTTCTTGGCTTCTTTTCAATGTTAATCTTTTTCAGCAACCAAGTTCCCCTCTGCTCAATCTTTGCAGACCCAAATTTACCAGTGCTTCCTTTTTGGCCAAATGCAAATTTTTAAAATAATTCTGCTGGACTGTTTACTATTGATTCTCAGTGTAGAGAAGACTAAAAGCCCCCAACATACCCAAGCCACAGCCTGAATGTTTAAGTGCCTTGAAATTTCCTCTGCCAGATTAATTAATCTCAGTCTCCCACAGTCTCTAGACATGAGCAAAATGCAGACAAATCTTCTGCCAGAGCATAACACACATGGCTTTGAGTTCAATTGCCAGTGCAGTTCGTTTTCCCATCTAAAGTCTCTTGAACCTAGTCTTTTCTGGTTGCATTACTGTCAATATTCTGGTCTTCTGAGCTCCAAATAGAATCTCCCGTGAAGCTATGCTCGGCATTCTAGGGCTGCTTCTTTAGCAGGAATCTCCACACTTTTTCAAACACCTCTCACAAGCCAGTTCCAAAGGCTTCTTAACCATATGGCCAGGTAGTATCACAGTAATGACCTAATTTTTCTGGTACTAAAGTCTGTCTTACATTTTTGTTGCTGTGACACAATACCCAATTCCCACAGCTCTAAGGAAGAAAGGTTTATTTTACCTTAGTTTGTAGAGGTTTCAGTTTGTAGAGGTTGGCTCCAAGTCAGGGCTGGACGGCAGAGGGGCATGGCAGAGGAAAAAGAGCTTATGGTGTTACAGGCAGCTAATTTATGTAGAAATCAATATATAGTCAAAGAGGGACTGGGCTCTCGAGGAAATCAGTGAAAAATGCAGATAATCAGAATTATGGCTTGAGGAATATCTGAAGAAAGCAAGGCCTCAAGATAAAGTCACAATGGTCAGACTTGCATACTTTCCTAAGTGATAAGCAGAATTTGGGATTATATTGTTATTAGTACCACCCAGTTGATTAAGTCCAGATGTGTGTTGGACACCGGGGTAGGTGACCAAAACACCTGGACTGATCCCTTCCTTAAAGTGTTCCTGTTTTAGAATCATAGATAAGCCAAGGTTAATGATTTTAGCCATACACCCTTGCTACATGCCCTGCTTCCCTATTAGATCAACATTAGCAAAGCAGCTATACTTGTAATCCTACAGTTGATTACATTTTGACCCGCATTGTGCCTTTGCTATATACTTTACTTCTGACAAAGGGCCTTGGTGGCAACGGACTTGGGACCCTTCGTGTCCCTCAGGAGCTATTCCTATTCCCCCATAAACCTTTCCTACTCTTACTCTCCTTTAGCCTTTGGAATTCATTCTTCAATTTCATGGGACATAAACTTGCACAACTGTCATCTAGCAGGTTGGGAGTTATATTTCTCTTATATCAATGGCATACTGGAGGGAAGCAGAGAGCCATCAAGAGAAGAGGGCAGAGATAGACCCTTTCAGGCAACTCCCCACTGTGACCAACATCCTCCAATCAGGCTTCACCTCCCAACATTGTATTTAGCTATAAACTCATCAGTTGTCTGATCCATAGTTGAGTAACACACCCTCAGGATCTAATCACCTTCCAAAAGCCCCATCTATGGGTGCATGAAGCTTTTAGGGGACATCTAGATATAAACCATAACAATGCACAAAGGCCTTTGACTGTGAGGAGTAAGGTAGAATATGGGATTAAGCTAAAGAGGGTGGTAGAGACATGCTCACATTTTTTTTTCTCTTATAAGAGGTACTGACATGCTTTAAATGGTGGAGGGTTATGATTAGGGCTGCATTTCTGAAAGATCCTAAAAATTATTGGGCTATAATCTTGTGAAGAACTGGAGAATATAAATAGTGACTTAAGGCAGATCTCTTAGAAGCAATTTCTCTAGTTCAGCCTTTAGTCAATAGTTGTTTTGTGTAGACTGTTAGCAAAAGAGATTAAGGGAACAAATATGATAATTGAGAAGAGGAAGATTTCCAAGATGGTTCATAGGGTAAATTCAACTTGAGTTATTTGTGTAACAATAGACTCATGGGATCTGGTCAGGTTAGGAGACTAAAGTTAGTATAGGGGAATGGATACTATTTCTACTTTGATGAGAAGGAAGAATGAATAGTTGAGGTTGTAGGTTGGTTTATAGGTTTGGAGTCAGGAATGTGAATAGGTTCTTATGTTTATCATGAAAGAAAAAGATGAATTTGATTCCTAAAATTGAAGAAGAGCATAAGATGACAAAGTTAACAAGTTGAAGGAACAGTTGAAAATAAAGCTAGGCAGGCTTAGAAAATTGCTGGCCAGTGGGATTTTATTCCAAAGTTGAAAGTAAATTCTTCAACAATGAAAAGCCTTCTTACACCATGCAGAAAACCATCACTTTCTGTAGTCTTTGAAAATTTTAGCTGAATTTATGGAGGAACACAGAGAACACAGAGAAAAATTACTTTCTTCTTTCTCTGCTGTACTGAGGCTGGTCAATAGGGAATTATAGTATTCATATGAAAAATACTGAAAAATATTATGCAGATTTAGTGCTATGGGACTGTTTAAAAGGAAGATAAAAATGTTTGTTCAAAATGAATTATCTTAGGGAAACAGTTGAACACTTATAGGAGTAAGTGAATGAAATCTGGAAGAAAATCATAAATACTTCCTTAATAATGGAGGGTACAATTTGGAGATGAGGGTAAGCTCTGTGAATACACTTTGCTATTGAGTTCAATAGCTAGCAAAATATTCAGAGTCAATTCATGGAAAGCCAATCATTGAAGATAAAATCCAGAAAGAGGCCAGGTGATGACCACAAGTTTTGAGGCCCGAGAATGCAGATATTTGCTACAGATAGCTAGGGCTTCTTATAGCAACACAGAGAGAAGAACCTATACAGGGACAACATTCCTCAAACTCTCATTTCTTCCTACTTCTGTCTGGCTACCAATTACATAGTTGGATTATATAAATATTTGTCATATGCCCTTCCTCCAAAGTACTTCTGGATCTAATTCCATACTGTACGGGGCAATTTAATGGATTCCAAGTATCAAAAAGGTTATGATTCTGGAAAAATCCTCTCACCAGGCCAGTGAAAGCCAAGTGCAGTCACGAGGAGAATGAATAGTATAAGTCCAATACAAGCTAATCAAAGGAGATTACACAGAAGAATACACAAAAGAAGATTAAATGAGGAAGCATCATTTTGAAACCCTTGAATGCAAAAAGCAGTGGTAAATAATTGGGAGAATATGATGTGTTCTCAGTATTTTAAGAAGGTATGATTATAAAAATACAACATGATATAAATAAGATATGAAAGGAAGGAAATGGAAATTAAAATACTACATACAAAGTTTAATAAAGAAATGGAATTTTTTTAAAAAATGGAAATTATTTGGCATTTTTGAACTGGTATTGGAAACAGTAATGAGGAAAATTGACACTGCAAAACTATTGAAAAACTTGTGTTTTCTCCATTAGGTTAAGAAGAGACAAAAAAGATAAAATAAAATTATTAGAAATTATAAATGTGGAGGCCAGAGAACAGAAATCTGTAAGTGAAGATAATCATGTACCTGAACATATCATCAAAAGTAATGGAACAGAAAAGGTAAGAAAAGATAGAGTAACAGAACTTTTCCTAGGAAAATAAAGATTTTGAATTTAGACAACTGTTTGGGAAATATTCTGACATATATGATTTTCTCATCTTGCTTGGAAAAGAGCTCAAAGTAATATTGACTACATTTAATGTTAGATGTCATGTTTTGATTTATATGTTATATGTGCACTGGAATCAAAAGAGACTTTCATTGGTTGGTAACACCTAATGATAACAATGTTTTAATCTTTATACATAAACTTTGATTTCCTAGAGCAGTAAGGCCAATAATAACTATGATCCCACTTACCACACTATACTTTATGAATAAATAAAGTAAAAAGAAAAAAATACCTCCTTCTGATTGTAAACAACTTTGTATTGCTATAGAGCCTGCTCATATTTTGGGTGATGCTTTGATTCACAACTTAACATCTATGATATTTTGTTAAGCAACTGATACATTGGCAGCAGCAAATAAAATGTGATTTAAGATGCATAATTGACATAATATACATTCCTTGTATACTGTCTGCAACTTAGAGAAGGATATCCAGATATTTAAGTATTCTTTCAAGGGATAAGCCTATGGGGGATGTGCCATTTGGGCCACTTTCTCCCTTGTCTACTTCCTCAACAAATAGGCTTCAGATTCTTGCATAAATGCTTCTGCTGAATTAGTCTGATCTTGGAATGGGTCAGAAAATAATATAATAAATACTTAGTTTAATTCTATAGCTAAATTAGGAACCTTGTAGAAAAACGGGTTTACCAGAGAAATGTTTTTTAAAGACACGTTCTTAACATTTTTAGCTTTAATTAGATTATGCTGTGGTAAAAATCATCTCCTAACTTTTAATGTGTTACAGCAACAATTTCTTTTCACCTTTGTTAATTTTTGGCTTTAGTGGCTGAGGCTCTGTTCCACATGTCTTCTTTATTCAAGGGGCATTTCTGAAAGAGCAGATTCTATGTGGAGTCAGGTATTCCTCATTTCAGTGGCAAGAAGTGAGGACTGAAACAGACAAAATATTTTCTCTCATTTCTGCTCAACTGTAATGTATAAACAGTCTATTGGCATTATATTAGCCTAATGAACTAATGTACCCAAATTTTACATCCATGGATAAGGGATAGATATTCTCACTGGACATTTCTGAAAATCACATGGCAATGGGCTTGGATATATAATGCTCATATGGGAGGGGATCAAACAATTAGGGAATCAACCACACATGGGAAAATTAAATGCAAGTAAGCATAAAATCATAATGTATAAAACAAGAAGAGATGGATAAGATTAAACTCTTTATTGAAAAAAATACATTGAATAAAAAATTACAACTACATTTTCAATGGAAAACAATGAAATCAGAAAGATTAAAGGAATTATGAAATTTCTTTCATGAAAATGTAAACAAAAATAAGCCATTGAGTCAGACAACATAGAATGTAATATTTTATTCCAATTAGTAAAGGAAAAAAATCAAATTGTTAACGCATTAGATGGCAAAAACTTTATTAAATTTGGTTCAACCACTCCCAGCCCAGACGAAGGGGCTTCGGAGACACTGTTCCAACACTCCCAGTGCAGAGGAGGTGGGCCGTGCAGGTGCCAACTGCATCCCCACATTGAAATGAGAAGACACGTAAACAAGTCATAAAAGCAGACATCCAGATCACCTAAAGCAATCCCAAAGGGAAAGAAGATGGAACACTCTGATACTCAACCACCTGGACTCCCTGAACTGACAACAAAAGAGGATCTGAAAAAAATGAAATCAGAAATAATTTCTCAGATAACAACAGCAATTGTGCCCATAGTGCAAGACATGATTAATAAATCTAGAGAGGACACAGATAAAAAATAGAGGATCTGAGGAACATGATGGAATCCCAACATAGACAACTAATGGAATCCATAAAACAGATAGAAACAGATTTCCAGGAGATTAAAAACCCCATTGAAAGTCTATGTAACAGAATGAGCCAATGTGAGGACAGAATATCAGATATAGAAGATAAGATTGCATTAGTGACCAGGAAAAGAAAAATTGCTTTAAAATTGTAAGGGAGCACAGAAATCAGTTCAGCCGCTGCTAGAAAATGCAAAGAAGCATGGCATAAAACTGATTGGAATCAATGAAGAAACAGGAGAGTGCAGATGACATAAAAAAACTGTTCACAGAAGTGATGGCAAAAAACTTCCCAAGCAGGGGAAAAGAATTTGACATACAGATAAGTGAGGCATCTAGGACTCCAAATACCCTTGATCAAAAAAATCTACACATAGGCATATAATAGTTAAGATTCCAGAAACCCAACAGAAGAGGAAAGTTCTACAAGCAGTTAGAGAAAAGAAACAAATCCCATACAAAGGAAAGCCCATCAGAATCCGAGAAGACTTCTCAGTGCAAACCCTCAAGGCAAGAAGAGCTTAGGAGTGATATGTTCCAAGCCCTAAAGGAAAACAGTCTCCAACCCAGATTGATGTACGCTGCAAAACAAACTTTCAACATTGATGGAGAAATAAGATACTTTCATGACAAAGAGCACCTTAGGAACTTCATGAATACCAAAGCAGCACTCCAAAAAGTTTTAGAAAATTTCCTAGGAACATACAATGAGGATCACAACCCCCAGGTAGTCCAGCAGAATGAATCCACTGGAGGCAACAAAAAATTAAATGTAAAGGGGGAGAATCCAACAAAAACACAAAGACATGACAATGATAAGTCAACTTGTATCAGTCATAACCATCAATGTTAATGGTCTCAATTCACCAATCAAAAGAAATAGACTGGCAGAATGGGGCAAGAAGCCAAATCCAACAATATGTTGCATACAAGAAATACATTTAATTCAAAAAAACTCATGGATTGAAAGTTGAAGGGTGGAAAACAATACTCCATGTGACAGGAACCCGAAAAAAAGCAGGAGTAGCTATCCTCTTTGCAGATCAAGTGGATATCAAACCAAAAATGATTAAGAGAGACAAAGAAGGACACTATATCCTTGTAAAGGGAACAATCCAAGAGGAAGAGTTGACAATCATAAACACCTATGCACCAAATACTAGTGGGCCCAAGTATGTAAAACAAATACTAACAGACATGAAAAGTCATATATGCACTAATACAATAGTAGTGGGGACCTCAATACCCCACTGTCACAAATAGATAGATCAACTAGACAAAAAAATAAGTAATGAAATACTAGAACTCAATCGAACCCTTGAACAAATGAACTTAACAGATCTTTACCAAGTGTTCCACCCCACAAAATCAGAATACACAATTTTTTCAGCTGCACACAGGTTGTTCTCCAAAATAAACCACATACTCACTCATAGAACATGTTTTAGCAAGTGCAAAGGAATTGAAGTTATGCCCTATATATTATCAGACCATAGTGCAATGAAATTGGAGATCAATAGAAAAAGAAACCACAAAAATTACATAAACTCATGGAAATTGAACAACACACTTCTGAATAACCAATGGGTCACAGAGGAAATTAAAGAAGAAATCAGACAGTTCCTTCAATTAAATGACAATGACAATGCAACATATCAGAATCTATGGGATAATGAAAGCAGTCTTATGAGGGAAATTCATAGCAGTGAATACACATATTACAGTCAGCACAATTAAACAATCTGCTGCTGAACCTCAACCTTCTAGAAAGAAGAGCATGAAAAACCCAAAGCTCATACAAGGGAGGAAATTATAAAGATCAGAGCAGAAACCAATTCATTGGACACTAAGAGAATGATACAAAAAATTAGTGAAGTCAAGAGTTGGTTCTTCGAAAGAATAAAAAAAATTTGATGAACCCTTTGCCAAACATATCAGAAAAAGGAAAGGAAAGGCCCAAATCCATGCAATTAGGATTGAAAAGGTTGAAATTACAACAGAGCCACCAGAAATCCAGAGGATCATCAATTCCTTCTTCCAGAACCTATACACCAATAAGGTGGACAACACAGAAGAAATGGACAGATTCCTAGATACATAGGAATTACCAAAGTTGAACAAAGAAGACCTAAAAATTCTAAACAACCCAATATCAACCAATGAAATTGAAAGCATAATTAAAAACTTACCAACTAAGAATAGCCCAGGTCTTGATGGCCTCACTGCTGAATTCTACAAGACATTTAGAGAGGAACTACTGCCACTACTGTTTTAACTCTTCAATGAACTGGAAAGGGAAGCAATACTCCCAAATTCATTCCTGGAAGCAAGCATCACCTTGATCCCCAAAGCAGAGAAAGACTCAACTAAAAAAGAGAGCTATAGGTCAATCTCATTAATGAACATAGATGCAAAAATCCTTAAGAAGATACTCTCAAATAGAATGTAAAAGATCATCAAGAAGATCATACACCCTGACCAAGTGGGATTCATCCCAGGGATGTAAGGATGGTTCAACGTATGCAAATCAATCAATGTAAAACACTATGTCAATAGATCCAAGGACAAACCTGTATGATTATTTCAATAGATGCAGAAAAAGCATTTGACAAAATCCACCACGCATTCATAATAAAAACCCTACAAAAAATTGGAATAGATGGTCTCTACCTCAATCTGATAAAAGCCATCTATGAAAAACCAACAGCCAATATCGTAGTAAATGGTCAACAACTGAAATCCTTCACACTAAAATCAGGAATAAGACAAGGATATCCACTACCACCACTCTTGTTCAATATAGTTTTGGAAACATTAGCCATGGCAGTTAGAAAAGAGAAAGAAATAAATGGAATAAAGACAGGAAATGAGGAAGTCAAATTGTCATTATTTGCAGAGGACATAATACTCTATATAGAAGACCCTAAGAACTCCATCAAAAGTCTTCTAGACTTAGTAACCAAATTCAGTACAGTAGCTGGATACAAGGTCCACACAAAAAAATCAGTAGCTTTCCTCTACATGAACAATAGACTCACTGAGACAGAAATAGGACAAATAATTCCTTTCACAATAGCATCCAAAAAACGGAAATACCTGGGAATCAACCTAACTAAAGAAATCAAAGACCTCTTCTTTGAAAACTACAGCAGTCTAAAAAGAGAATTAAGATGATATGAACAAATGGAAAGACATCCCCTGCTCCTGGGTAGGAAGGAACAATATAGTGAAAATGGCCATACTTCCAAAACTGCTGCATAGATTCAGTGCAATTCCAACTGAGATCCCAGCAGCATACTTCATGGACCTTGAGAAAACAATCCAAAAATTCATTTGGAGCAAGAAGAGACCCAGAATAGCAAAAGCAATTCTAGGTAACAGAGACATTGCAAGGAGTATCACAATCCCCAATTTGAAACTACAATACAAAGCTACTGTGATAAAAACAGCATGGTACTGGCAAAGAAACAGACCTGAGGACCAGTGGAACAGATTAGAAGATGCAGAAACATCTCCAGACACACTCAGTCATCTCATCTTTGATAAAGGACCCAAACACCCTCACTGGAGGAAAGATAGCCTCTTTAATAAATGGTGCTGGAAAAATTGGGTTTCTACTTGCCAAAGATTAAAACTAGACCTATATGTCTCACCATGCACTAGGTAAAATCGAAATTGATTAAAGATCTAAATATTGAAATAGAAACTCTGAACCAGGTGGAACAGAGGTTAGGTAGCACTCTTGAAGATATTGGTGTAGGAAAAGATTTTATGAACAAAACCTCAGTTGCCTGTGAACTAGCACAAGCAATGCACAAGTGGAATTTCTTCTTATTAGAAAGCTTCTGCACAGCAAGACAACCCAACAGTGTGAAGAGACAACTCACTATGTCGGAAAAAATCTTCACCTGCTGTTCCTCAGACAAAGGTCTACTATCTCGAATCTATAAAGAAGTTAAAAAAATCAGACCTCCCAAATTTAAAGTCCTAATCTGAAAATTGGCATCTGTAATGAACAAACATTTCTCAGACAAAGAAGGACAAGTAGCAAATAAACATATGAAAAAGTGTTCAACATCACCGGTCATTGGAGAAATGCAAATGAAAACAAGGCTGAGATTCCACCTCCCTCCCAAAAGAATGGCTGCTATCATGAAATCAACCAATAACAAATGCTGGCCAGGCTGTGGGGAAAGAGGAACCCTGCTCCACTGGTGATGTCAGTGTAAACTGGTGCAACCACTTTGGAAATCAGTATGAAGATACCTCAAAGCACTAGGACTGGAAGTCCCATTCGACCCAGCTATTCCCCAGCTGGATATCTTCCCCAAAGAATTAAAATAATTATACCACAGTGATATATGTGTACCCATGTTCATTGCAGCACAATTTGTAATAGCTAAAACTTGGAAGCAGCCCAAACGCCCATCAAGTGGAGACTGGATAAAGAAAATGTGTTTTTTTTTTAATAAAATGGAGTATTAGTCTGCCATAAAAAATGAGAAATTAGAGACATTTATAGCTAAATGGATGCACACTGAGGTGACACTCTTAAGTGAAATAAATAGGACACACATGTGTAAATACTGAATAGTTTCTCTAGTGTGAGAAACTGAAAGTGCAAATAAGGATTAAAATGTATAATAGATAATGTGAAATGGGAAGAAAAGGTGGAAAGGGGAAGGGGAAGTGGGAGGCGTATGGGAAAGGAAAGAGAGCAATGGAATTAATTTGAAAAAATGAAAAATTGGAAACAAAGTCTTTGTAAATAGGGAGGTCTGGAGTGGTTGAATGGAGGACAGGGGAAGAGGTAAAAATAAGAACCAAGAGAGATTATGTAAAGGTGCAAATTTCCAATGATGAATGTTATTATATTGTATACCTAAAATGTACCAATAAAATAAAATTAAAGAAAATGTTATTAAATTCAAAATGTATTTTAATAGTAACTATTTGTAAGTTAAAGTAGATACTTTCACACTATAATACAGAGTGTATGTCTCAATTCAGCAGCTAATAGCATATTAACTATTGAACACAAAGACAACCGCACTGAAGTCAGTAACAAGGCAATACTGCCTTTTATACGTGCTATATTTAGTTTTTTTTTCTGGAGTATTAATATAGTAATACGTACTTGTAGAATGAAATGAGATATAGATGGTAGAAATGTGGAGGTAAAAATTTCAGTTTCTAGAAAATAGACACAGTGAATTTTAATGGGAGAAACTTTAGAACTTCAAATAATCCCACCCCCCTGGGAGAATGAAGAGGAGATTCACAAGCTCAAGTCTAACCTGACCATCTTATCAACTTCACAAGACCTTGTCTTAAAAATAAAAATTAAAAAAAAAATGAAAGGCTGGGTATGGAGCTTATTGTGAAGGCTCTGGGATCAATTCCCACAGTACCACATTAAAAAATAAAAACTACTACAATAATAATAAATTTTAGTACAACAGCTGCTTACAAACTAATTATATAAAATTACTGTCTCCATAAAACAAAAATATTTGAATATAACAGAATAAGATCCTTTATTAACATCATAATTTGAATGGTTTCTGCATCTACAATCACCTTTTTAACAAGCATACAATGCATAGTTTGCTGTACATTTTACTACATCACTTAATTTCTATGTTCACAGGAAATTTGGTCAAAATTAGCTCCTGACCCAAAAGTAGTCTTGCGAGAGCCAATCAGGAGCCTCTAGCCTGTCTAAATGCGATGACTTTCATTTATTAGTGACTTTCTGACCCAGATCCTCGGCATTTATGTGAAAATACATAGGAACAGAGTTTCTAGAACATTTTAGAAGGTGAGACACACAGGGGAGAAAACAGAGCTAGTAGAAACCAACAGGCAGTTATTGCTTTGAAGGAGAGTGGAAAAGCAAAGAAGATAATGAGAGAGGAGGAAGAAGATGCAGGCGAAAAACAGAGATTAAGAAGCTGACTTACAGATATAGTACACTGGCAGAGTTGGTTTGCTTTTCCGTCTGGACACTGTTCCATGTTACACAAGGCCTGGTTGGCAAAGTTGTAGAGAAATGTGAAAATACAAGTAAAAAGAGAATGCAGACTGAATGTAGGACCACATCATACTATATAATGTTGGCAAAGATAGATGCTATTTGCAATACCAACACAAAATACAAGAAACTAAGTAAAAAAGGTTATCAATAAAAGATTTATTTAAACTATTACAATATTTTAAATCAAGAATAACTGAACAACTACAAAATCAAAGCAGAATAATTAACAACATAAAAGGTGTCAACCATATAAAATGGTTTATGATATTAACACGCAATTTTATGTTACTAATGATAATTAAAGTTGTCAAAATATAGTTACATAGTAACATAATCTATTGATTATTAAATCAAATTGATATATAAACTATAAATTTTGTAAAATCTTTTCACTTATTATGAATAGTTATCACTCTATGCTTATAGTCCCAAGCATTAAGACTGAGTAGTTAGATTTAGGAGTTCTTATTTTCTAATTTGTATATTTTTGAGTTGTCTAAAATGTTTCCATTGAAAATATATTGTTTTAGGGTGGAACAATAAATACCATAATTTTATAAAATAACTATGTCAGCAACAAAAGTCTGAAACAGAGCACAGCAAATAGTACAGCCAAATAAGTGTTTATGGAATGAATGAAGGGAAAGAGCAGAGCAAAATGGCACCTGAGTAAGATCCTCTAGCAGTCTCTGAGCAATCAGTGATGGCGAACATTTTAGAGCTTCCAATAATAACAAACAGCCCGCTGCAGTACGCATGCTATGTGTTCATTGGTAGACCCGCCAAGAGGAGTTATTATTCAAATACCAAAATACTAGCAGAAGAGCTAAGAGAATCAGGTGAGAGATCACAGTACCACCCTTTAGTATAACAAAACAAAAAGACACATTGAAGAAGGCAGGAAGGAAAGAGTTACCCAACTCTAAGCATTCCAGCTTGAAGGAGAGAGAGAGAATCAAGTTCAGTGCTCAGAGTTTTGTCTCAGAGCCCAGTGGCAAGTCCTCCAAGATGAGACCAAGCATCCACTAGAAAGATCTCAAATAAACAACCTGTTACTTTACCTTAAGCAATTAGAAAATTAAGAAAAAACCAGATCCCCAAATTAGTAGAAAGCTGATAAAGATCAGAGCAAAAATAAATGAAATAGACACTAAAAAAATACAAACATCAAAGGAACAAAGAATTGGTTCTTTGCAAAGGTAAGTAAAATAGATAAATACCTAGACTAAGAAAAAGAGAGTGAAGACTCAAATAAAATCAGAGATGAAAAGGAAAGTATTACATCTGACACCACAGAAATACAAAGTATCACTCCAGATTATTATGGACAATTATTTCCCAACAAATTTGAAAATTGAGATGAAATGGAAAAATTCTTAGACACAGATATATGACAAAGACTGAATCATGAAAACTAGAAAACCTGAACTGATCAATAACAAGTAGTGAGGTTGGATCCATAATAAAAACTTCTAACCAACAAAAAGCTCAGGACCAGAAGGCTCCACTGCTGAATTCTAACAAACATGTAAACAACCATGACTAATACCAATTCTCCTCAAGTTACAACAAAATGCAGAAGAGGAAGGAATTCTTCAAAAAACACTCAACAAGGCCAGCACTACCTTGATACTAAAACGAGAGGAAAACACAACAAAAAAAATCTACAGGCCCATATCCTTGATGAACACAGGTGCAATTATCCCCAACAAAATGCTAGTAGACCAGGGAGGTGGAGGTAGAAGGATCACAAGTTTGACCCTGGCCTAGACAATTTAGTGACCCCACAAGATCTTCTCCACAAATTAGAATAAAATAATTTTTTTTAAAAAAACTGGAGATGTAGCTCAGTGTGAAGGACCTGGATTCAAACCTTAGAACTTCCAAAAAAGAAAAAAATACTAGGAGAGAAAATTCACAACACAGCAAAAAGATTACTTAACATGATCAGGTGGGATTTATCCTAGAGTTTCAAGGATATTCCAACATGCACAAGTCAATACACGTGATACATTATACCAAGAGAGTAAAGTACAAAAAACATATGGTCACTTTAGTTGATGAAGAAAAGTCATTTGGTAAAATTCTATAACCCTTCATCATAAAAACATTGAACAAATCAGGTATCTCAGGAATGTAGCTTCCATAATATGACCACTTATAGCAACCCAATAGCTAACATTAAATTTAATGGGGAAATAGTGAAGGCTTTTACACTAAGGTCTGGAATGAAACATGAATAATCACTTTCAATATTTTTATTCAACATAGTGCTTGAAGTCCTATCCAGAAGGCAAGTGAAAGATACAGATGATTCAAATTAGAATAGTCAAGTTGTCAGTTAGCAGATGACATGATTTTATATATAGAAAAAGCCAAAAACTCCACCAAAATACTATTTGTACTAATAAATGAATTCTGCAATGTTGTGAGTTATAATATCAATGTGCAAAAATCAGTATCATTGCTGTTTGTCTATAACAAATGATCTGAAATACAGGTAAAGAAAACAATCTCATTTGCAATAGCTACAAATAATAAAAAGCTTATGAATGAATTTGACCAAAGTGGTAGAAGATCTTTGCAAGAAAAATTATAAAATATTGATGAAAGAAATTGAACAGGCCAGGAAAAAGTACAAAGACATCCTGTGTTCATGGATTGGAAGAATCAATATGGTTAAAATGTCTACATTACACAAAATGATTTACAGATCCATTGCTATCCCTATCAAAATCCCAATGTTATTTTTCACAAGAATATATAAAATTCAATTCTAAAATTTATATGAAACCACAAAACCCTGAATAACCAAGGCCATTTTCACCAAAATACTAAGAGGGACAATGCTATCTGACTTCAAAACATAATACAAAGTTGTAGTAATCAAACAGCATGGTATTGGCATAAAAATAGACACATAGTCTTATGGAATAGAATAGAGAATTTACAAGTAAACTCATGCATCTATAGCCAACTGATTTTTGATAAAGGTGGTAAGAACACACATTGAAAAAATGGTAGTTTTTTCAATTAAAAGTGGTGATAAAATTGGATATCCATAGGCAAATTTTAAAAAGAAGTTAGACTCATATTTTTCATCATTTATAAAGATCAACTCCAAATGGAGTGAATATCTAAAACTATGAAACAATGAAAAACATAGGGGAAATGCACTGAGACATTGGAATGGGCACAGCATCTTAGACAAGATCCCAAAACCATGTGAAATGAAATGAAAGCAAAACAAGACAAATTGGATTACATAAAACTAAAAAGATTCTGCACAGCAAAAGAAGCTCTCAATACAGTGCAGAGAAAACTTACTGAATGAAAATAAACCTCAATTTTTACATCTGTCAAGAAGTTGAAGTGCATAGTATATAAGGAATTCCCAAAATTTAATAGCAAAAATAAACTTTTTTTCCATGTTTTTTTTTGTACTGGGGATCGAACTCGGGACCTTATGCTTGTGAGGCAGGCGGCAGAACCAATGAGCTAAAACCCCGGCTAAAATAAACTAACCTAATTAAAAATGAGCAATAAATCTAAGTAGATATTTTCCCAAAGGAGACATACAAAGGCCCAACCAGCACATGAAAAATGTGCAAGATTACTAATCACCAGAGAAATGCAAATCAAAATGATGATCAACTATTACCTCATTCCAGTAAACATGGCTCATATAAAAAGGACTAAGGATGCAGGTGAAAATGTGGTGAAAAATAAACCCTTGCCCACTGTTGGTGGGAATGCAAATGAGCACAACCATTATGGAAAACAATGGGGAAGTTCCTCAAAAAATTAAAATAGAACTACCATATGATTCGAAAGTCTCAGTACTGAGTATATCCCCAAAAAATGAAATCAGTATGTTGAAGAGATACTCGCACTCCCATTGTTCATTGCAACACTATCGACAAGTGCCAAGAAATGGAAACAACCTATGTGTTTATCAACTGATGAATAGATATAAAACATGGATTTATTCCATAGTATTTGTTGTGACTTGTATCTAGATGTCCCTCAAAAGCCTCATGCAGTCATATAGGTGGGGAATTTTGAAGGTGGCTGGATTAGGGTGTGTGAATGTGGATTAAGTGTGTGATGCTGAGATTAAGGATGTGGATAATGGAAGCTCCACCCTGGGTATGGGTAGCACCAATCAATTGGCTTATAGCCTGTAAGGAATATACAGTAAAGGAAGAGAGGGAAGGGAGATTTGGTGCTGGTGGTTGTTGCTTGCTGCTTCCTGATTTGACATGGCCTATTTCTCCTCTTTGATGCCCCTCTGCCATGTTGTTCTGCCTTGGAGCCCGCAGTCTGGTCTGAAACCTCTACATATTGTGAGCCAAAATAGACCAGGTATTTTGTCTTTGCAATGAGAAAAGTAACTAAGAATATACGTATTTATATATCTAGATCTATATAGGGACACCTAGATATCTGTATAGATATATATCCAACATACATGAAAATAAGGATCATTATATTAAGTGACTTGAATCAGGCACAGAAAGGCAATGTCATATGAGATCATTCACATGCATAATCTTAAAGTTGACATCATAAAAATTGAGAGTAGAGTGGTGGTTACCAGAGGCTATGGACCATAGATACAGTTTTCACCATAAAAAATAGCAGATGAGGAGATAAATATTTCTAACCTGATTTAAATATTATGCAATGTATACTTGTGTCGAGCATTATATGGTTCCCTTTAAGTATATAAAACTTTTTGTTTTTGTGCATGGATTCAAATTTTTTTAAAAGATTGAAAGTATGATTGAACGAATCACTATAATTTTGACAAGGGACATGTGTTGGTAGACACGGAAGTTCACACTGTCCACAAAATAGCATTTTAAAATCACAGTAATTTAACAGTACAAAGAATACAAAAATGACCAGTTAAATTTTAAAATGGTTCACCAACAAATCCAAGCACATAAAAGATTTTAGTGTGTGATGCATCTAAAAGTTTCAGGGAAAATATTCAGTGAGGAAAGGTTTCATAACTTATTTTGAGATACTTGGCTAAATTTGGGTAGAAAAAAGGATAAAATATTGCTCTACATTTTCTCTTATGAAGCAGTTAGAAACAAATTCTACAAAGAAAGGGAAACAAAACTACTTTCAACAACTGTAATTATCTTAATGGATACGAGCTTTTTAGAAAAATAAAGAAAACAAGTACTATTTCTAAAAATTGGTTATTGGTCCTAGCACATGCATAAACAACTAATAATGGGAAAATCAGTGTAGGTAATCACCACATATTAATAAACCTAATATAAAACAAAAGAATACAAATGATGCTAATGATACTCATTTGCGTCTCTGAAAGAATTTTTAACAGGTGATTACTTTATTGACTCTGGTAAATCATTTATTGGATTAAAACAAGTACACATTACTGGGAGGTAATTAGTCTGTGTATATCAAAAGCTTAAAGTGTGACCTAATATCTCACATTCTAGGGATTTAAAACAATCAAGGATTCTAACCAAGATTTATTTGCAAGTATATTCTTTATGGTGCTACTTAAAATAGCAAAATTTTGGGAACACATGTAATGGCTAGTATAAGGAATTAATTTAATGGATTAAATTAATGTTATTTACAGATGCAAAGAGACAAGTACAAGGAGAACTGGATGAGGGAAGATTCGAATGGAGACTGGAGGTGGTGGGAAGGGACTGAGGAGAGGGCTTTCCTGCCTAGTTGGGACAGGCTAAGTCTAGAGCCCAGAAAGCAACTAATGTTAAAAATGAGGTGGAAAGATATTCCAGAGGGAACAGTTGGGGCCAGGAACTGGCAAACTGTGGCCGACCTCCTATCTTTGTAAATAAAGTTTCATTGAAGCACATGAAAAATAAATGTTATTTGTATAACATACACTACTGTAAAATCTCATATTAGATGAGGATTAAATGGAGTAAAATGCTTGCAATATAATGATAAAGTGTAATATTTGGATTACAAAATGGTATTTACAATATGAACAAATCTTTTAAAAAAATCTGTGAAAACATTGAAAAATAAAATATTAATGCTTATATCTAGATGATAGGGCTACATAGCCTTGTTTTCCCATTCAATTTTACCAATTTTTTTTCTGAAAAATATGTTTATATTCATGAAATAAGCTGTATTTCCTTAGTTCCAGGAATTTCTACTGTATTTTCTTTTTCAGAAGACATTTTTATTTATATTTTTTCTTATTTTCAACCCACTCTTTTTTCTCCTTCACACCCCATTTATTTAAATGTTTCTCACAGACTGTGTTGAGGTAAATTGATGTCTATTTTCTTCTCCAGTTGTGAAGTGCCTAAGTGTAAAGGCTATGAAATCTGTGGCTTATATTTCATCACTTTGTATATACAGTGTACATATTCAATAAATATAGGTCAAATGTATGAAGACTGCAAAGCATAGAAGTGCATATTGATCATTCAGAAACTAGTAAGCTAAAGAATGTGATTCATCCATTATGCCCAAAGTGTTACTGAAAGGAAATTTCTATAACCTATGAATCCAACAAGTGTGGGCTACTCTTTCATGTTTATTCCCATAACACTCAATATATTATGTTTTATAAAGACTATCAGGTTTGTTTTGTGACTTGTTATCAAGACCGTGACTTTTCATCATATATGTAATACATATACACACACACATATATATATATATATATATATATATATTCTTAACGCTGGCATCAAAGGGTGTGTGTTCCATGCTAATTGTTCAGTACAAGATTTAAAATGAACGAATGGGTTTAACTGTGGAATGAAGAATATGAAAAATAAGAATATGAAAATATGTAAGCAATGTTACAGGACAAAGGAAAGGATCCTGGGGATGTCATGACTTGAGTTGTCTTCTTGTACAAATTAGTCACAAAACCTTGTACAAGTCACTTTTTTGTAAAAGGAAGAATTTGGATTAGGTGATTCTTAAACTTCTTTCAACTTTGACAACTTGAGATTTGACATCACTGACTGAATACTAAGTTGGTCCCAGGGCTGTGGGTTAGATTTTCAATTTATTTTTGTAAGTTTTTCTTGCTTATAGTGAGATTTTTCCTTAGTCTTGGGACCCAGACATATCCAACCTGTAGCAAATGAAATTGACGTTTGGACACTGGGAATAACAGAATGATCTGTTATGCAATTTTTAAAAATTGAAAGAGCCAAGCTGAAGGGGAAACAAATATATGTACACTTAGAAGAGATGTTCTGCAAACTTGTAGCTGCTCTATAGCAAAGCCCTGCAGAAAGGAACTACACTCCTTCCAAAGTTACAGAAAAGCACTTATTTCCCAGTAATAGGATAACTTAAAATATATATTTTTTGTCAAATGTAACTTTCAGTACTACCCACATATCAGAAGGAATCAACAGTTTCTGCAAGTAAAATGCAATGTGCAAAAAGCTCTCATAAATATCTTTTTCTCTCCTCACTGAAATGACAAGTAAATTTGCTGAAGTTTTTTTCACATTTCAGGTGTCTTTGAAAAGTTTGTGGCTGATAGCAAAGAACTAACCAATGCAAAGCAAACAATGACAAGTTCATAACATTATTGAATGCAGCCTAGTCTGAATAAGGTTTTCAATTAAAGCATGTTTTTCCAGTAATTCTTTACTTGATTCCTCTAAATAAAGAATGGAATCCTCTAAGACATTTAGGTTATAGTGAGGATATTCTCATCCTCAGACTCAATCCAGTTCTCTGTTTAAATGAACCAAGTACCCAAGGTAATCTCTATTAAAGACACACTTTGAACTTTGAAAGTGGGATTGCAAGTTTTGGATGACAAAAGTTTTATAGGTGATAAGTTAAAAAACACTATTTGAAAGTCCAACTGCTTTTTTCTGTAAAATAAAATGCAATATGCTTTATTTTTCAAAATAAGAAATTAAATTTTAAATATTAATATGAGGTATATATTTGAAAAAATAGCCATAAATTTTAAAATTTAGTTACTTTCAATAATTTATTGTAATAACCCTCCATATATTTGTACCTTAAAATATAAATACATGCATAGAATAGGATCAGTATGTTGATGTTTACTTTTACTCCTATTATACTTTCTTCTTTTTCTTTCTCTGTAAATGGTTTGTGAGTGCACCTGCACGTGTATATGTCTATAATCATTCCATGAACATGTCATTTTATAATACGTTTCATCACAGCCTTTTAAAAAACATGTTTCTCTCATTATTTTTGTACTTTTTTCTAGATTGTTGCTTTCACTTTTCCCACTTCCCGCTTCTATCTTTCTTCCTTATTTGGCCACAATACAGATCAGAGGCTGGCAAACTATGGCTTGTGGGCTACATTTGGTCCACAGTCTGTTTTTGTAAACAAAATTCATTGGAATACAGCCATTCCCCAGCCATTCTCTTGTCTGATTATGTACTGCAAAACCAATTTGAGTCATTGCAGTAGATACTCTATGATATGGCCTGTAAAGTCTAAAAGCTTTACTATATAGCCCTTGACAGAAAATGTTGAATGACCCTTGAAGTACTGATAAGTAAATCTTCCAAGTATTTTGGTTATTGAGTACAGAATCATATTCCACAGCATGTTGCATAAACTTGTCCCTTGGGGACATTTCAGAGGAAAAAATATTCCCTTGTGGGACATGTTTGGGGAATTCTTCAAGCTGCAGTCCTGTGCATCTTCAAGCTTAGCCTGTGAGGAACTCTGATGAATCCTGTAGGAAAGAAATCTAACTTTAAATCTAAATTTGATTTAAAAAAATTAAATTAATTCACAGGTTTCAAAGGTGGTCAATTATATTCCCTTCCCTTACTTTTTATTTTTTAAAGTTTTAACTGAGACATAATTGTTGTACATATTTATTTGGTATAATGTGAGGTTTGGATCGATGTACAGTACAGACTGTGCAATGATCAAGTCGGATAACTGGCATATCCATCTCTGTAAACATTTTCCCTTTTGGTGAGGACATTAAAAATCACCTCTTCTATTTATTTTGAAATATACAATGCATTGCGCAGGCTCAGATAGGTTAGGGGAGAGAGCCAGAGACTTTTAATCTGAGGTCCCACTTTTACCTATAAAGAGTGTCCCTGGAAATGATGTTCCATAGCATTCTTTAGAAAATGCTAGAATAAAGATTTATTAATTAGCTGAGTCAATAGTCTCATTTATGTTTCTAAAATAATTATTCTTCACTGAAAAAAACCTTTCTGTTCTTGTCTTAGGAGAAGAAATAAAGAAGGCAAGGTACAATTGAAAGGATATCAAATGCCTTCTAAAATGGCAAACCATCATATATTAACTTTAGTATATCAGGATAGATCAGTGGGTGTGGCAGATTCGAAATTGCAGAGGCAGGGTTAGTTAAATTTTAAAAATAGTGTCAGACATTTCCTCCAGGTACATGTAAATATGCTCATGCAATGGTAAGATTAAATATATTCTTTGTCACAAGTCCTTTCTCAGAGAAAAAGGGAAAGTTCTTTGCCTGTAAAAGTGATGGCAAAATTGATGGGAATCCTGAAAAACAGTGAAAGGAAAGGTTTGAGTAACTGGGGCATATTTTTGTTCAAAGGTAAGAAACTAAAGTCATTTCCTGGGAGACTTTAGGAACAGAAATTATTGGTGGCCACCAATCTGTCCCTAGTGAGGCTAATATCAAAAACAAATTTTATTCATTTATTCTGTTAAGCATTGGTCACAAAGAGGGCCTCATTCCTCTCCCCCTTTGATGTAAGCAGCAGGCAGAAACATGAGTCATTAATATGAAGTGATTCGCTGGGATAGAGACAAACATGTTGTGTTCTGGAAGCTCACACAAGGAGGTACCTGACTGCTCATTGATTTGAAATGCAATAACGGCATGTGGACATCAGGGATATTTACAAACACTGGTTGTCTGCCAGTATTTCCTGAAAGGAAGACTTGTTTCCATATATTGAAACAGGTTGCCTTTATCTCTTCCTTGTAACTTCCCTGTAGGATATATTGGACAGTTGTGCTCATTCATATAAAAACATCTTCTTCTGGTGAGGTATGGAGAAGCCGGGATAATTTTTATTGTTATTGTTGATGCTGGTGATTTCCTAACATTCTCCATGATACCTAGCATCCTAACTGGAGTAACATTGATAGAAAAGGATAAGAAGAGATTTTGCTTTAGTTACTATGTTAGCTTTCCCATTGCAGGGACACAATGCTAGTTACCTACACTTGAAAGGAGGAGAGATACAATTTGGCTCCAAGTTTCGGGGGATTCAGTCTATGGCTGGCTCCAAAGCAAGAACATCAGAGCATAAGGGTATTGTGGATGAAAGATGCTTAGTTTATGGTGGTGGAGAAGTAGAGTAGGAGAACAGTGCCAGGGAGGAAGGCGAAAGGGACCAGATAGTATCCAAGGTCATGCCTCCCTGATCCAAGCAACCACACCCAGAAGTGTGCTTTACTAATCTGCTAGGCATTTCTCACTCTAGTGAAGCTGACATTAATGATAACAGTTCTGGGACTTTTGAGGGCCTACTTTTGCTTTCATCTTCTACTAACTTTCATGAGAAGTCCACTTGAAATGCAATTTCCTCCTAACTTGTTCTAAAGCACATTTTGAAATTCCAAGTTGTTTCAAGCCTCTTATTTTGAGAGTATGTGGATGTCTAAGTGTGAGAATTGGCTGAGATGGAGTGTTTTGCAGATCAGGTAAGTGGATGCAAGATAGAGTTTGGACATGGCCTTTACAGGGACCCCGTATGGGACAGAAACAAAGCGAAGAGAAGAGGCGCAGGCCCACGCAGAGACTAGAGCTCTCTTTACCACTCAAGGAAAGAAAACAGACATATGATTTTTCTGCTAGCTTGAAGTATAACTTACTCTTGGACCTACAAATTTTAGGTGCAGCTTGACCTAGCAGAGTACCTTCTTCAAAAGTAGTTAAAATAAGTTTGCAAACTGATTTACAGTTTTGGGACTATGGAAGTGCTAAAACTTTTAATAATTTTGTTTATCAGATAATTTCATAGCTATAGAATTTTTAGCAGCTTGAAATATTTGTTAATGTATTTATTATATAATTCATTTATTGTATAACTATGTATTACTATACAATAATGTTATAAATCCAAATAATTGGATACAGTGATTATAGGATTTTAGTTTTCATGTAAATGAATGAGTCTTCATATTAGAATACTATAGAAAATACTTCAAGGATCTTAGCACCTAGCTTAGATGTCTCAATAACTGCCAAGCGATTGTTTCTTCTATTGTATAATGTCTTTCTTCCACTTATGTATTGTCTGTTGACAGTGAAGTCACGTGGCTACACCTACATTCACTGGCTTCTTTCACTCACCAGTGGCTTTGGTTTCCTTTTTCTTTTCCTCCCAAGAAAAGATGAATGGTGTTTTGAGGCTCTTCCTTGTAAAGTATGCACCTAAACATATTCCAGGGTAGATCTCAAGCCCCAAAGCCCAACCAACATTCCCCAAAGATGAGCAACTATACCTTTGGTTCTCCCCATCATATGTAATTTTAAGGCCTTTCCCACATGTCTCCCATAGCTGAAGGGAAATCAAAATAATTTTGAGCTCTAAATTTTTAAATTAGTCTAAATCATATGCATATGATCACCTATGATCACAAGTTGTTTATAAGCTGTTTTTTAGACAAGAAAGAAATGTATTTTTCATATTTTTAAAAACTTATTTTTCAATCAAGTGTTCAAATCAGTGACAGATAAAGTATAATTTTAAGTGTATGTAGGAAATACACAATGTTATATTGACAGAGAAATTACCCTGACATCAAAATGATCCTTAAAATTTCCAAGCATTTACAATCCTTTTGTCATTAGATACAGTTAAGATGCACAGTGGCATTATCTGGAGAATTATTTATAGCATGGAAAACTTTACAGTTACAGATACAAGTAATTAAAAGAAAAGTCAAAATTACTTTTCTGTAATTGCCTATCAGTTCTAAAGCTACCTTACAATATTTTGTTCTTTTCTTTTTGATACCAAATATATATGCTGTAAATTTACCACCTTAACAATTTTATGTGTACATTTCTGTGGGATTAAATATATTCATGTTGTTGTGCAACCATCACCATCATCCATCTCTAGGACTTTCCATTGTGCAAAAGTGAAGCTGTAGGCATTAAACAACAACTTCTCATTCTCTTCTTCCCTTAGCACCTGCCAACCACAATTCTATTTCTGTCTCTGAAAATTGGACTACTCTAGATATCTCATACAAGTGAGACATAAACTACTTTTGACAATATTTCACCTTTGGTAAATTAATTCCTCTAGAATATATGGGGCATTTTATCCTAAGGTTTGACATATGACCATTGGAACATTGTACACACAAGGAATTCCAAAGTTTCATAAATAAGTTATGCAGATTCTGATTCAAAGTGGAAATTCAGTGTTTAAGGAAGGTTGCAACAAGGAACATTTATAGAGAAAGCAATCTTCTTTTATGCTAATTTTCTGTGAGGTAATTTTACCCAGGTGGCCCAAAAGAGTTAATGTACCTCCTTCAGTGTCCAACTTACTACTAGTGAGTAACTAAGGAATTGACGAGTAAAGAGCTGAGAACCCAGCATTTCTGAGAGTCAACATTTCTGCAGCAAATCATACATCTTGGTTATGTAAGTTCTACAATGCCAATGAAACTTTCTCTTCAGATGAGCAGTTTAAAGGATGCAAGTTGGATATCCCATTTTTAAGTTTCATGTTTAATAGACAGAGTTGTTTTGAACTGACAATAAAGTGGCATTAGATAACATATGCATGTACTATCTTTCAGATGTGCAATGATTTTCGAATTATGGCTCTTGTCCCTTGACTCCACCTAACAGCTACCATTGCACTTGCTCTTGCTGTAGCATTTCTGGTGCAATAATCCTAAAGAACCCATGACCTGGGTTATTCAAAGTGTGGTCCTTGTTCTAGCTTTCTGCTCATTTCTATGAAAATTTTGTTAAATATTTAAATTGCAGCTCACTTATAAAGGAGCACAGAAAGTATAGGCAGTTAACAAATACTAAAAACAACAGCTTAATAAAAACTTAGGCATCCCCATGGGGAGAGGAGGAGTAAGACCTGGCTGAACCTGGGATAAAAATGGAAGTGATATATTTTGCAATATCTTTTTAAATGTTCTTAGTTTTTAACTTGTAACTATATTCTATATTCAAAACTAAGTTTAAAAATTAAATGAAAAATATTAATTGATGTCACAGAAAACTGCAAAAGTCTTGAACAGACACTTGACTGGAAAAGATATATAAATGGCTGGCAAAGAAATGACAAGGTGCTTGACTTCATTTGTCATTAGGGATCTGCAGCTGAAAACCACAGTAAAGTTTCACATCTCAAATATAATGATTAAAATAAAAAGAAAATAACATGTCAGAGAGTAAGTGGAGCAACTGGAATTCTCATGAACTGTAGGTTGAGAATGTGAAATGGGGTTCAACTATTTTAGAAAACTGGCTAAGTCTCCAAATATGAATATATACATATATATATATGTGTGTGTGTGTGTGTGTGTGTGTGTGTGTGTGTGTGTGTATTCAGGGTTCCAGCAATTCTACTTTTAAGCAAAAACCAAAAATAAATGATGCAAATATTCATCAAAGATATGTAACAGAAGGTTTAAAAAATTTCTGTTTGTAACTGCTCCAAAGTGGAAACCACACAAGTATTCACCTAGAATTGAAGGAACACATACATTGTGGCACATTCATGTAATGGAATACCTTATGCTAGTAAAAATGAGGAGTCTGTAATGTTATATAACAAGAGATTGGATGAGTCTCAAAAGCCAATCTAGATATATAAAGTACACAATTTGATTCACTTTATGTAAAGTAAAAAGAAAAAACTGACATATTCAGAAATAAAGATGGTGCTTCACTTTGATGGATGCCACTGTGTATATTTCCATGGCTCTGTTAAGCTTGTGAAGATGCATTAAGTTTTAGTATGTACATTTTCCTGTATATAAATTGTTCTTAAAATATAATGATGCCTTTGAACTTTGTGATCCAGGATCAAAGGAGTTACCTTAGCTGTAGCAGAATGAATAGGTCAAAACAATCCAGTCTTCCAAAGCCAAAAAACATACAGTTATAGGGTGTGACAAATATTACTTTCTGTGTGGAGCACCAACTATAATTCAAGATCCAGTTATAGCTCAATGAACTGTGAGCAAGACTTTACAGGATTGTGGCAAAGTTGCTACTAGAAACCTATAAGCATAAATCCACAGGTTTATTGCTCAATAAGTGCCTACTTCATCCCACACTGAAATGATCTCCATTAGGCTGGTTTTGAAAAGCAAATTTTAAAAAGGAGAAGGAGGTGTTTGAAACTCAGCTTGCCAAAATTGAGTCGTCAACTATTAAAAGGTCAGAATTTTGGAGCTGACAGTGCTAGTAAAATAAAAATGCCCAATGAAAAAAGAAAATGGAAGCTCCAACCTTGATGAAACTTTCAGTAGTATGCAAGACCAACTGAAGATACCTGAATTATTGGCAGGGACACTGCAGCTTGTGAACTATATCCCTAAGAGCTTTGCTCACACATTAGCATGCCCAGGGAGGAATAATGGCTTGTCTGCTTCATATGTATTATGCTCAGGCAACCACACCAAAAGCAAAAGGGACGCTTTCGGGTTCACTGGGAAGACAGAGCATATGTTGTTCTCATATTCGGTGTTTTCACATTGTGTTTCCTAGTGAATAAGCAGTTGGGGCAGAAACTCTGACAGAAACATGATTAAGTGGTCGGGGATTTGCCAGGATTGGCAAAAGAATACCACACTGTGTCCAACCTGGCAGTCACTGGCCACATGTGCCTATTTAAATGCAAATTAAAATACAGAAAATTCATATTCTCAGTAGCATTGGCTGCATACTGTTTACTATGTTGGATAGTTCAGATTATCAAACATTTTCATCCTGCAACAATTGATATTTGATAAGACTACTTTAGAGTCAAAAGCAAAGCCCATGGGCTAAATCTAGCCTGCCTTTATAAATAAAGTTTTATCAGAATTCAATTCATTTGTTTATACAGTGTTCTTGGCTGCTTTTGTACTATTGTGATAGCAATGTTGAGCAAAAGCTATGGAGATCATCTGGACAGAAAGCCTAAAATGTTTATTTTCTGTTTTTTTACTTTAAAAGTTTATAGACCTCTGCTTCAGGCATTTCTTGATTATGTCAATTTAGAAATTTTTTCCATGGAAGTTCTCAAACACTTCATGAAAATGTTGGAAATATTCAATTCCCTTACACAAGAGACTGTACTGACCATTCCTTTAAGCTCTACATTGTAAATAAAAATGTGAATCAAGAGGCCTACTAAGACTCTCAAAAGCTGGCTTAGTTACAAGTAGGGACTGATTCTACAGGAACAAAGTCAATTCCATCATTGTGCACCCACCTGGTACCTAAGATTATGCATGGCGCTAGAGGAAAAAAGGAATACAAAGCCTGTCTTGAATAGGCTTAAGTAGGAAGAAAAAGTAAATTACTTGCCTACTGTTTTCAGCCATATCTTAATCAGAGTGCCTTGAAATCTACTCCTCTAAAAGCACACACATTCATGCGTGAGGGTCCTGGAGATGAGACCCTTCTGTCAGAGTGGTACTCGGGTATACATGGTGCCCTCCCACCCCTGAGGTATATCTGAAAGTGGTTCAAATCAGAGTTTAGGTTCATCAGGAAACAGATGTCAAGACAAGGATTTAAATGTAAGTAGTTGATTTGGGAAGTTATCCCTGGAACCCCTGAAATAAAGTCAAAAAATGAGACAGTTAAAGGAAGGAAGACAATGCAGGGTGCACTGAGTGTGCTGCTGTCAGCAACTGTATCACAATCTCACTGTGGATCTCTGAGTAGAGCACCTCTCAGAGTTATTCCACTCTAGGGGTAACCAAGGGTGTTAATTCACCAAGTCCTGTCTCCAATGTTTGAGGGCTTCTCCCCCAGAGACATCAGTTTCACACCAGGTCTTAGTTTTCTATCCCTGCAACAAAGTATTTGACACTAAAACTTAAAGGAGGGGAGGCTTATTTTGTTCAGTCTGTGATTGGTTGTCTCCAAGGCAGGAACAGCATGGTGAAAGGTCCTGGGCAGAGGACAGCTGCTAAACATGGCAGCTAGAAAAAAAAGAAGGAATGGAGGAGCTGGAGAGGAAGATATACCCCTCCTGGTTACACCCCTGGTGACCTACCTATCTGTAACCAGGTTCCACTTCCTAACAGCAAGTCAGCTACAAACTCATCAGTGGACTAATCCATTGATGAGTATACTGCTCCCCTGATTCAATCACTTTCCAAACACATGAGGTTTTGGGGGGACATTTTTATCTACCCTCATCCTACTCTCATAACAGCATCTCAGACCTGTCCTGCATACGAGTTGAGCATATTCCTTTAGAGAAATTGTTTTGATAGAGAGTAGAGGTAGTGACCACAAGGAATCATCTAAGGTCTTCTAGTTGCACCAAAGTGAATCAGTGTCTCCCAGGAAATGGCAAGATCCTTTTGATTCCTGAATGCCCTGTCTATTTCCTAGAGTGCAAATGCCTTATCCTAAGACACTGATGGTAGCAGAAGGAAAAAGTGGCTGCAAACTCACAACCAACTCTATTAGTCATTTTTGTTCATATAAGAAAACATTTGAATCTGGGTAACTTCATAGAAAAAAGAAGTTTATTTTGTTCACAATTCAGAGAGTTCAAGTGATGACCCTGTTGATGATTGAGTCTCAGAGCAGTGCAGTGCAGAACATTACATGGCAAGTATCAGAGAGTGCATGCATACCTCTATATTCTCTGGTCTCTTACTTTCTTCTTATAAAACAACCAGTATTCAATCATGGAGACTCCACTCTGTTGACCTTATCTAGTCCTAAGTACCTCCCAAATGATTCACCTCTTAAACATCACAGTTGAATTAAGTTTCTACCCTCTTAATGACTCATGATTGAAATTAAATTTTAACATGTGCCCTTGGGGGCACACTCAAATGATATCCAAACATATCTACTTTGTTCACCACTATGTCTCAGCAGAATGTCAGGGATGTAGCAGCTCGTTAATATACATTTGTCAAATTGCTGAGTAACTGAACATTTTCATTGTCAATTCTCTCAATGACATTAAATTTATTTGTTCATGAAGTATGCTTAAAGGATATACATGCAGTAGGTTGGATTTTACTCCATAACTATGGTACATAATATGCATCACATTACTTTGCTTTACAGAGTCTAAATTCAATTTGACACTCAGTTTCACCAGGCTATTGATCCATCCTTGGCCCAGACCTACATGCTTCCTTGAAGAGGTCCTGCAGGCCCTGTAATTTTGTTACCATCAGTACTCCAGTATCTCAGGTTCAGCCTGCCTGAGTTGTATAATTCTGTTGTTCCCTTCAGAAGACATGTTGGGGCCCTCAGGTCAGGTCTTATAGATTCTAGAAGGCAGAACCTCAAACCATGAATCCCTTCATAATCAGCATACTCCCATTCCCCCAGGGTCAGACACATCTCATCATCGTTTTTTCATCTAGACATTTAGGAAGCCCTATAATATTTGTACCAGAGATTTTGACCCAAAGAGGTGATTTTTTTTTAAAGATCACAAATGGCCCCAAAGCAAGGGCTGATGATATTCTTAGAAGAGAGAAAGGAAACATGTTAAAATGTACTAAAAATAGTAAAACAGCAATGAACGTTATTATCTCAGTATGTTATCCTCGTGGCAGACTGTGTTCTCTAGAAGCACACCCTGAGAGGGAGGTTAAGATACAATGTGTTTACTGAGGATCAACATGTGAAAGAAAATTGGGAGGAAGAATAATTGAGCAGAGGAAGAAGTTAAAATGACATGGATGTCCTATGAATCTTCCACCAAACTGGCAAGATGTTCTACAAAGAGTATTGCCTATTGGAGTTAAGGCAGAAATGACTGACCCTTTATACCTCTATTTTGCTCTGTTACCATGAGATATACCCTGTAAAAAGTATGACGTTCAATGAGGAAGATCTCAGTAGCTGAGACTGGAGACCACTTACTGACCACACATCTTGCAGCTGGACAGCAAGTTTTTCCTTAAAGGGAGATCTGATGGGGCAAAATTCCATACATAGCACAATTCTACTGAAGAAAGATAAGCAGCTTTGCTCCTCAAATACGTAAGAAGCTAATATGATCTTGTAAATACAGTGCTTCATATTTAGAAAGAGATTTTTCACTTAAAAGTATTCTATTTGATTCTCACATGCAAAGCGAGTATTATTGTTATCACTTCACAAATGAGAATGCAATACCCAGAAATGGCCATTGACTTGTGACCAAATGATGGAAATGGGCCTCAAATGTAGCAGTGAGCCTTGAGGGGTAAATGCTGCCCACCACCTATTTTTTTAATAAATAATGTTCTAATGTGTATTATTCAGGGTTCTCCAGATGAACAGAACCAATAAAAATGTATATAATTATAAGAGGGATTTATTAATTTGACTTACACGATCAGAGGTTGAATACTTTCACAATGTCTGTCTGCAGGCTGGACAGCTGAGGAAATCAGTAGCTAATCAGTCCAAGAACCTGGAAGCCTCAAAATAAGAGGGACCAATGATGCAGTCCTAGGATGAAGCTGAATGCCTGCAAATACCCTGGAGAGTCACTGAAACAAGTTTGCATTCAAAGACTAAAGAATCTGGAGTCTAATGACAGCAGCAAAAAAGGTACCTGCTCAAGGAAAGTATAGTATGTCCCTTTTTTTCCCATTTGGGTCCCCATTCTACAGGCTGGTTATTCTCCACTCAGGTTGTTGACCCACATGCAAATTGTCTCTGGTAATAGCCTCACTGACACATACTGAAATGTGGTATACCAGTTTTTTAGGCATCTCTCAACCCAGCCAAGGGGAAAACTCGGATTAACCATCACATATTAGAACTCACTTCATATATATATATATATATATATATATATATATATATATACACACACACACTGTCTCTGCCTGCTTTCTTGCTACAATTGCAGAGTTGAGTAGCCATGACAGAGACTATCTGATCTTCAATGCATAATATGTTTGCTGTTTGGCCCTTTGCAGGCCAATATCTACTTATATAACTGAAAAATGAATAAGAAAAGATATCAGACTCAAATGTCCACAGGAAGCCACCAATAATATAAGTGGATAAACCTACGATGGATAAGTAACTGAATAAGTCAACTGGTGGGAACATTCTGGCTCTACATGGGCACATGCTATTTAGGTCTTTCTATGTAAATCTCCACATATGTCAAGCCAAGGTTTCCTTTTTTGCAAGTTACACTGAATTTTAAAAATAACCTCTGTTCCTAATAGGAAACATAATGTATTTAGGAGTCAACTAGAAATTAAAAACAACAACCTATGAGAGCCAATGGTGATACATCTGGGTGACATTTTTCTAACATCTGCACTATGGAGATTCTGAAGAGAAGGAGGGCACAACCAATTATTTAGTAAGAAAATGAAAAACAGCTCTGAAACTTGGGATGTCCCCAAAACATTACATATATACAGAACATATAAACAAATAAACAATTATCAGACAGGGCCACTGAGGCTAAACAACTGTCTCTTCCCATAACTATGTGTTTCTTCCTGAATGACAACTCTAGCATTGATTTAATAATCTTACCTCTTAGATGAAGGTTATCAAGATACACAATTATCAAGTAGTTCCTGTTTCCTGACACTACTCAATCCAGAAATGGCCCCTTCTTCCTCAAATTCTCCTTAAAATCATCCAGCACAAGCCCAAATACACATGGTTCCTCTGATATGCATTTTGCAACCTGAAGCAAGTTCAATAAACATTGACTACAGTTATATTACAGGTTGTCTATGGCTGGTGATTCTGGACAAAAGATAAGAAAATGTTTTATAAATTTGGGACTTGGGGTTGGTTTTGAAAAGTGGACTATTTAACTGGAGAGGGTATATGAGGAGAATGGGTGTGAAGCAAAGTATAAAGAAAAAGAGGCAGCAGAGTATAAAATTTGTTAAGAGACGATGACTCTCAAAGAGTTTGCCAAGAACTGTTACAATGTTAGAAGAGTAATAGAGAAAGTAAGAAAGTATGGGGGTGATGTCACGTTGTAAAAGGCTTTGTCTACCAGGTCAAGGATATTGGTAAGCCATGGGGAGCCCAGGAAGGTTTTGAAAAGAGAAGGGAGTGCTCAGAGTTATGCATTAGGCCTCTAGGATTTCTTTCCAATATCCATATGGGCAAATCCATAGTGAAGTACTTTTTGGAGAAGGAAAAATCATTTGGTCCACTGGGAAGTAGCACCAAGAGGGGGCATTTTTACCTAATTTAAAAAAAAAACTTTCACAAAAATCCAGCTGCTACTAATAATTGAATATTTCTTTCTTTAATTTGTGTTGTTTTGGTGAGCCCCAGAATAGCAGTTCAAAGTGTTTAATTGGTTTTCCTCTATTCAATTTTATTAAGCTGTCCTGGGCTCTTGAGTCGGCAAATTTAGTAATATTTTTTTAAAGCCGAGCTTGCTTTCTCTAGAAGGTTTTCTTCCAGTTTATTCAGCTTAACTTCTCATATCTGATGCTGAACACTCACCAGCTGCTGGGAATGCAGGAAAAAAGAAAACACTTCAGTAATTGTATCTGAAGTTTTCTATTTTGCCTCAGAATATGAGCAGCTCAAAGAGAAACAGTGTGAACAAGTTTCCTTCTGCTGTTGGACAATATGCCCAATAATTAACTCGTTGTGAATGCCTGAAGGTATCACTGTCTCCCACAGCATGGCATTACAGAATAAAATAATACAGGCAAAGAACTAGACAATGCCACTACTCTGCTACCGAATAGCTGTGTGATCGTGTGTGTAATGATGACAGTGATTGACATCTAATATCCATTTCTTCCCAATGTTTACTCTAAATCAAATGCGCCCAACTTTGGCTGCACAATAGAATCACCTCTGCCACTTGGTAATGCTTCACATAACATTTAACGATACGGAGCAAGCATAGAAAATCTCTGGTTTAAACTAATCATTGCTGTAACTAGTTCATCACTTCATTGTTGGTGACTGATCAGTGAGACTCAACAGAAAATGATGACTAATTCTTACTGATTGCTTACCTTAGGCTTGGCTTATCCAGACTGTGCTTGATCTGGTGTCTGTGGTCAGCTGGAGAGATGATTGGTGACTGGGTGACCTGGGATAGATAGGCTCATTCACATGTCTGGCTGTTGGGCAGGGCAGCAGAAACAATGTGTCTCTCCTCTCTAGCAGGCTATTCTGGGTTGCTTCATAAGACAGCAGTGTTCAAGAGCAGCAAAAACAGAGACAAGTCCCAATAAGAAAGGCTGTTTCAAGTCTCTGTGTCATATCCACCATTCTTTCATTAGCTGAAGCAAGTCACATTGCTGAGCTCAAAACCAGTGTGGAAGCAGCTACCCAAGGATGTGGATACAGGGAGGCGTGAATGAATATCTCAATAATTTACTATATTCATTTTGTGCCAAGTAAAGTGCTAAGCTCTCTACATACAATAATTCATTCAATCCTCATGAAAGCTCAATGAGGTAGGCAAAATATGCTCATTCCTTTCACAATTCTAGAGAAGGAGGCATAAAATGGTTAAGTAACTCGTCCAACGAAGGTTGCACAGCCTCTAAGAGAGAAGTATTGTTATTTGAACTCATTTGGTCTGGTACTAGATTTCATGCACAGTATCACCAGATATATAGCTGAGGCGTGTACCTTACTGCTACAAAGGAGATACAAGAGGACATAGCTCTGCTCTTCTGGAGACTATCATATGTGCAACTGAGGTCTGATGCTGAGGCAGTCATCTTGACAACACAGTGTGGAGTTTAGAGCCAAGAGGTTTATCACAGCCAAAGTTCCCATAGCCTGTCTTGGAGTTCACCCTGTTTTCTTGCTCTGTAAGATAATCAACTCCTTATTGTATAAATAAGAGTGAAGGCAATTTTTCTGTTACTTGCAACTGGGAGCATTTTAATATTTCAATAGCTAAATCATACACCTTAACAATTTTGATTCCTGCATGTATAAAATATAAGTCTTGGATTAGATGATTGCTAAAGCTGTTTCCAGTATTAGCATTTATGATTTTAATGACACTGTTGATAAGGGGCACAGTTTGATTGCTGATTATGGTGGAGGGTCTATACAGTAGTAAAAAGATTAAACATCAGGAAATATTTACCTTTGTTTTTGTATAAGTTTTCTGTTGCTGCTGTAAGAAATTACCACAAAGCTGGCAATCTAAAACAACATAAATTTATTATCTTTCAGTTCTGTAGGTTAGAAATTTAACAGGGATCTCACTGGCCTAAGATCAAGGTGTATGCAGGAATGATACTACCCTCTGGAGTCTCCAGGGAGTAATCTGTTTCCTTCGTTTTTCTAATTCCTAAAGACCATCAACATGCTTTGTCTTGCATCTCCCCTCCTCCATCTTCAGTCAGCAAAAGCAGGTTCAGTTATTCTCACATCATAGCTTTCTGAGCCTTGTTTCATTTCATCTCACTCTTACTACAGACATAGAAGTTCTCTGCTTTTAAGGACTAAGGCGATTAGGTTGCAACTATTGGACAATCTGTAAATTTCCTTATCTCAAGGTCTCTAACAAGCCCTTAATCTGATGTTCAAGGTAGCATATTCACAGCTTCTGAGGATTAATTAAGTATGAATATCTTTACAGGCACCATTATGCTACCTGCCACAGTTTTATTGGTGGTTGAATTGATGAGCAGTGCATATATATTGACTTTGTAAATTCTAAACAGGTATGTTTGAAAATTCGTGTTCATGAAGCTACCAGACTTTCTGTTCTGAAAATCTTGAAAGCACAAGAATGAACAAAAACTGTAAAATCATTCATAACTTACCATCCAGAGTTATATACAATAACACTTTGGCCTATGTTCTTTGCCTAAATTGGTTTAGTCTCTATGCATATATTTTTTGACAAAAATGGAATCACATTGTATATGTATTAACTGGCTTCTCTTTTTATTTACCACAAAATTATGAACAAGTATACCATCATATAGATATAACTGACATGAATTTTGAATAAATCCTTTATTGTCTGACATTTACACTACTCTTCAACTTTCATTTTTATCAGTAAAATGTATTCTTGCATATACATTTGTACACAAATAGTTGGGCATATTCTCCAAGTTCAGAATAAAACATTAATTAAGATGGTAGATTAAGAGTATGAGTTTCTAGAAGTCGGATTTTATGCCTCCCTTTAAGGCTTTTATGTTTATAATTATCAAAGTGGAGTATCTGAGTAACCTGGAATGTTTATGAAAATGTCAATTTGGAGACATGACATTTATCTACCTAGATACACTTAGATGGAAATGGATGTTCTGCATTCTTGTTTTGTTTTGTTGATACAGGGCCCCACTGTGTGGTCCACGCTGGCCTAGGAGTCACTATTTTGTTCAGGCTGGGATTGAACTTATTGTGATCCTCCTGCCTTAGCCTCCAGAGTGCTAGGGTTACAGGCATGCGCCACCATGCCGTAGGTTCTGCTTTCTAAAACAAACTCCCCATTATTGTTTTATACAGTCAGTGATCTCGGATTTTACTGCCAATTTCTCTTTTACTTTTCCTCAAATCCATGGACACTTATATATAAACATCCCCATTTAAATGTCATATCTCCCAAAATAAGATGTAAATCAAAGTTGGAAGAGCATGTATAGTATGAAAGACACGAGTAACTGATTTCTGTGTCCTGCACAAAAAATTGGTCCAGCTTGCTGCTTAGAGGCTAATTCGTCATCCCTTGTCACTATAAATCAGCGAATTTCCTCCATAATTTCCAGTAAATTGAAATGCTCATATTGAAAACCAATTTGGGTATATACATACAGCTTATCCTGGTAGATAATGAGAAGGGGGTGAAATTTATCGTGTATATATTGTGTCACAGACCTTTCTTAAGCACTTTATTGTTTAATTTTAACAGTGCCATTAAGAAGTAGCTATTCTGCCCAATCTTCAGATGAGTCCACAAAAGCATAAAAACTTTTCTCTAAGTCGCACAATGCATAAACAGTGATTATACAATAGATTCATAAAATGAGTCCAGATATCACACTTTAACCTTATTCCAGTCAGGTGCCATTATAATTTCACTTCTGTAAGACAATATTAGAAATAGTAACAGCTATAACTTCATGGTTTGGTCTCTTCCTGCTAATCATTGTATCCATTAACATTTTATTTGATCCTCACAGTAAGAATTGATGTATTGCTTATGTATTATAAATTAGAAAACCAAACTCAAAGATAATAAACTAATTTCACAAGGTGACACAGCTAGTAAGTGGCAGAGACAGAAGCCAGTTCATACCTCATATCTCTGACTGTAAATCCATACTCTTAACCATTGTCTTATGCTAATAGTAAAGAATATATTACCTGATTACTGCATCTTTGGGGAGCACAGTGTGTTAAACTATCATCAATAAGTATTCTTGTTTCACTTTAGAGCATAGCTAGAATTAACAAGAATGGCAGACAGAACTGGTCCCAGAAGGAAAAATATCCTCCATGCTAAGAGGTGAGCTAATCTCTGCATAGAGATATTCCAGACATGCAAAAGGTCCTTGCTTCAGAGATACTCCTGAATCCTGGTTTCTCTAATTAAAAAAATAGTGACCCTAAAACTGGGCTGTAAAACCAGTTCTCATCTTCATGCTGAGGTTTCTAAAATAAGCGTTCAATTCTGCAAGCCCAGCCATCTTGCCTGGGCCAACCTGCCCTGTGAGTCAATGCTGCTTGTATCACAGTTTGGTTTGCATAATCAAGACCCTTTAAGTGAAGATTGAGCCAGGATTGAAGGATTAAGATTCTTGAAATCTTCCATTTATCATGGGGAAAAAATGGTCCCCCACACACCTAAAGAGCTTTGACTTTCCTCCCAAAAGAAAACAATTAAAATCAGTCAGGACATTTTTAAAGTACCTTATATGGTATACACAATACACAGTATTGTGAAACTCTACTTATTCATGTTTTTAAGCTAAATCATTTATAGGAAAGGCAAAAGAAGAGCTGAGGAAAGAACTGAAGAAATGTGTTTAAAATAGCATTTAAAGAAAGGTATGATTAGTACAAACTGGAATTAAAAGGGGATGGGACAGTATAGCTTGTCATAAATTAGTAATTGTGACAATGAGAACTCACAGGAGTCTCTATGTTAGTGGAGACTATGTAGTAAGAACCCAAAGATACCTGAGCAGAAACAAAGCCCTGAGGCTTTGGCAGTTCTACCCTGAGGTAGTTCTTCAAAAATCACATGGCTTTCATTTGAATATTCTGTTCACTATATTTTTCAGCACTTGAAGCTATATGTAGCATTTGGATGAAACTATTTAAATCACAGGTTACATAGAAATCTAAGTATTGCTAAGGGCAAAGTTTTCTTATTAAGTAGTAAGCTTGGAAGATTGAGAGGGTTTTCATAAAACTGAAAGTGAAAAATAAGTTCTGTGGTCTTAGAAGAGGCCAACTCTGGGAAACCAAAAGCCTCCAAGTAGGTAAACAGTTTTGTATGATTTGGGCCCAAATGGAAAAATTCATAGCTTTTCCCCAAAGAATAAGAACTCTGGAAATAACACTGTCTATTCTGTAGAGCTGTAGAACATTTTAGAGATTGGTATTAAGCCAAATTTTTCAACACAGATATCATAATGCATAAGGAGAAAAGATCTAAATGATTTCATGTTCACTGCTTCAAAAAGATGCTAGTAAAAAAGCAAACTCCATGAGAATTACCCGAAGGATTGGCATTTTTATGACTCTCTAGTTATTTGATATCTACTTTCAAAATTTTAATACTTAATCAATCGAAAGTAAAATTGGTATTATTGTCACCATTGTAATTTATACTATCATCAATGGGACAGTAATCTGCAGAAAAGAACATTGGGTTCTAGGGCCAGCCAATTTTTCAAGTATATATCTGTGAGTTGTTACTTAATGTTGTATCTTTTAACTTGGCCAGCCTCCTTAAGCTGAAACTGTATTTCCAATATTTCCTTTCCCTGGGTTACAGCTGGCCACAAGAGAAGTTTCCATAAAATTTAGAAGGAGGAGGAGCCTCCTCCTTCTCTGAAAAGTAATGTCAAGCCCAGGGCTCTGGTATAGATCCCTCACATTCCTTCCTACCTGCTGGCTCACCTTGTGTGTTCCAGCCATGACCAGCCTTCAACCCAAGTGCCCTTCATTTACTTCAAGTTTTGAGCCAGGCCTATGTGCAAAGAAAAGTCCCTCCATTTTATGGCCTCTTGTATCATCATCTTTAGGGTCAGAGGTGACAGTCATGGGTTCTAGCTTGTTGTGAAGGTTCCAGTGTATCCTCACACTTCTTTACCCCAGGTCCAGCTTTGCTTCTTGCAAGCTTGTTTTGCTGACCTTCTTTGATTTCAGACTCATCAGTAGATGTGAAAGCAACTGCCTGATATAGACTACTTCACCAGCTGTCACAACTGCACAAGGTATAATCCTTATAATAAATCCCTTAATTTGTGTTCTGTTCCCTTATTCAAACCCAAATTAATACATTTGATGCTACAGGTCCTCAGTTGTATAAATTCTCAAACCTATAATACAGGAGGATACTGGAACATATCCTACTTTCCTTTCTCTGTTAGATACCATAATCTTTAGTTCTTGTTGAGAGTTCTTGATAAAATTCAGTCAACTAAATTATTGCAGTTCATCTATGCAATTTTATCATATTTGAATGTATAGCAGGACATATGAATCAGACATTGTGGTCTAGAGCAGTTAACTTTGGAGCTCAACTATGAAAGACAAAGTTGGATTTACTTAGGGTAAGAAAGTGCATTCCAGACAGATAAAACTGCCTGGGCAAGAACATGGATGTATGAAGTATCTTGACATATTCTGGGCTATTCTAAATAAAATATTCAGAATACTCCAGAATGGACAGAGTCAAGGATGTGAGGGTAAGGGGAGAACAGGAGAGAGGCAAGACCAGACAAGGGTAAAGTGCTCGCCTTGTTCTGTGCTGATCTACGCTTTATGAATATTGACATAATTCTATGTGGAGTCTAAAATATGCTTCAGCGGGCAGTGACAGGGTCATATTTGTATTTTCTACACCTCAAAATATCTGGAAGTAGCATGGAAAATGTTTTAGAAATAGAGCCGATTAGATAAAGAAAAACCAGCATACTGGGGGCAAGGAATGAGGGAGTGGGGATGTGGACTATTTTAAATCTACAACCAGGATTTGCTTAGAAAAGAAAAATTTTAGCAGTCTTTTTTTTTACCAGCTTGACCTAGGTCCAAAGGTAGTTTATAGCTACCGGCTACACCATCCTTGTTTTGAAACGCATAACTAGAAAATTATGTGCATCCTCTAAATTAAATAAAAGCAAAATAAATACAAGATAAAACAAATAAAAACTGCACTGGTGTCAAAACTGTTATGCGTGTGTTATAGTTTGAATGTGTCTCCTTCAGAATTCAGGTTCTGATACTTGATGGCCAATGTGAATAAAACGTGAGCTTTTAGGAGGTGATTCGAGCATAAAGGCTCCCTTTCTGTTCTAATGGGATTATGCTCCCAGTAAAAGTTTTCATGCAGCATTCACTTCTCACTTGCCTGTCTGCCTTCTGTGATGAGAAGATACAGCATCCTTCCCTTTCAGAGGATAAAATAACAAGGTATTATCATGAGAACACACAGCAACCCTCACTGTACAAGCAAACCAACATTCTCATGCCTTGATCTTGAACTTCCAGGCTCCAAAATTGTGGGAAAACAAATTTCTGTTCTTAAGAATCACTCATTCTCAAGTGTTTTGCTAGAGCCACACAAATAGACTAAGTTAGAAAGACAATGAACTTGGATTTGGAGAACTATTTTGTGCACTGGCAGAAAAATGTAAACATTTTGTATTTCAAACTTTTCCACAAGACATTAAGAATCGTAGCCATCAAACAATTAGTTCTTAGCAAGAGAAGGTAGTGGAAATGTGTTGTAGGTAGGCAGACATAGCTCTGATTCTTGAATCCCCTATTAATTAAGTGGATTAAGATATTTAACCTTGATGAGTCTCAACTTCTGAATCTGTAAAGAAGCTAAAAAATCATGACTTGAGATATGATTGAAATTATTAAATGAGCTGCAATATATATAAAATATTGAGCTTGTTACCTTGTACGTAATAGGTCTTTAATCAGCAGTACATTTCTCTTATCTTTTATTCCCATATCTATAACCCTATCTATCTGTGACAAATGGTGCTGTATGTGAATATCATATACACATATATTAGATAAAACATAACCGTATTGAATACCAAATGTGTAATGATGGATCAAAGTACTTCACATGCATTGGTTGTATTTTTAGAAGGATTTGTGATTCTTAAGATTTTCAGGAGAAAGAATATAAATCCCTTATTAGCTGAATAAAATCTCTCATGATTACTTACATAAATGCTGTAATAGAAGCCAGAGAATCAGACTGTTGGGTTTTAACTATGAACAATTTTAAATTTGAAGGTTAAAATCTCAGGATAATATGCTGAAGCAGTCAATCCACATTTCAATTAAGGAACCATATTTAATCTCATTTTCCTTTATATATTTTTATAATTTTTAAAATTAGGAACTGGCTTTTCAAAGATGTGTTAAAAATATTCATCTCACTCTGCCCTTGATGTAACAAATCTGAAATGCTTCTGGAAATGCTGGTGGTCTCCAAGGTCTTCAGGGCTAAAACTGACAGCTGAACTCTGCTCAAGGGAGCAATGGGGAGATTAATACTACTTTGCATTTTCCCCATTCATAGCATTTCTATTAGACTCATAATAATTGACCCTTGTGTTGATCTTCCACTTGGGAATCACTACAGAATTAGTACCTCATAAAATGGCACCTGCTCAATTGTCCCTTAACAACAAGTGTGATACAAATTACCCAAATTCATAAATGTGGTAGAAAATGCTACCCTAATGATAATAATGGATATACTTAGGTCTGCAGCATTTTATCTGTTTTCCTATGAGATTTTTCATCTTTCTTTCATTTCCTTAACTGAAAATATTTCAAAAGTTTGATATAAAGCCATAAAATTAAGCCTTTTGGTACTAAGTCATTCTTCCCTCTTAGCCTACTCTACAGTGACTAGGCATTTTAATTAGTGCAAATCTCTTTTGTCCATGAGTAATTTTAATGAGTATTTTTGGCTGTGCTGTTCTATATGGCTTGAAACTTGCATATATTTATTCTAAGTTTTGCTTTCATCTCTTATTGCAATTTGGTTGATTTTCAAGTGAGAACAGGAGTGTCTTGGGGCCATTTTGCTAACTCAATGAGTTTGGGTTGCAGAGGGAAAGCATTGTGGTTGAGGGAGTTGTTTATGTTCAAAATATAATTAGTCACATAGCAAGTCCCAACCAACAGTGGCATCCCTGACTAGCTTTTACACTTGGGTACTTTCACTTTATTTTATAATTTTTCTTCTTATAACAAGGAGACAGCTCAAAAGGCATAGGTGCCAAAAGATCTGCAAGAATGTTCATATGAGCCATATTTCTTATATAGCCTCACACTGAAAAACACCCAACTTCCCATCAACAGTAGAATGAGTAAATACATCATGATATATTCACACAGTAGAATACTAAATAGCAATGAGAATAAACAATTGCAAAGGCAAATATCACAAGCAATCGGTGTATGAAGCTTGGGGCAAAAAAGTACACATTGAGGGTTATTTTTATTTCTGCAAAATTTAAGCACATGGAAATTAATAAATGCTGTTATAAGTTAAGATTGTGTTTATATCAGGAAGGAGGATCATGACTCTGAGGAGTAAAAGTGAAACTTTTAGGAAGTAGCTTGTATCTTTTTACAAATCTTGGTTATATAGATATGTTCATTTTGTGAAAATTTATTGAGATATAGAATGACAATTTATGTGCTTCTCTACTTACGCATTTTCAATAAAATTAGCAGTGCAGAAGTTGCTTAGCCTTTTGTTTGATTGTTTCTCAGTTGTATTGTACTGAGAAGGCATGAGGAATTTCTGGCTAAGAATAATGAATGATGAATGTGTAAACAGTTTTGGCTTTTCATTCTAGGTACCAGAAAACTCATCAGTAAGAGCATAAAAGTGAGTTTAGTCATAAAAGGGAAAATACCACTGGCTCATTAAGCCAAAAATTGCACACAAATTGCCAAGTTTATACTACCCAATGTAGCTACCTCCTATTGTTCTATGGCACAAATAAGCACGTTAGGAAGGAATAACCTGTTGTCAGTTGAGCAGAGACCTTGAAAATATTTCTTCAAAAAGTGATCTGCCATCTGGATAGGAGGTTACCACATCAACACTGTGTGAATGCCTACATGAAAATGAATCAATGAGGAAGAAAAAATATGAACATTATGTACTTACCTAGCCAGAGTGTCAGGATCTCCAGCAAGTCCAGAGATTGGAAAATTTCCTTAGTCCTCTAGTTGAAAATCCTCATGAAAATGAGGCCTGAACATAACAGACACAGCTGCACAGAGGATGTTTAGCTCCATATAAAATAGGATAAAAATCAACTAGTTCTCGGATAACTTGTTAGAGGATTTTTCTATGTAAGGACTTTACAAAGAAACATTCTAAACGATGCCTCTTGATTTTAGGATTGAACTTGAGTTACATAATTCACTTGAAGGTAGAATTGTACTTGCAACTGTGGGGAGGAAAAAAGGGACACACAGGAAAAAAAATCACGATCTTGGTCTTACTGAACAAGACGTCCTCAATTATTTACACACATTTCCTCTTACAGAATCTCTTGGTGAGTTAAAGCACCGAATAAAATACAATGATCTGCCCTTTTGCTTATAGTCAAGTGGGTTTCCTGTTTTTCTTCCAGATGCAGAAAGGTTTTTGTAATACCTGACAAGTGTATTACAGTCCCTTATAAATGCTACTCCCACAGACTCCCAAGTGGTCAACCAATGAGTGCTATTTCTCAGTAAATTTCTTCTGTTGCTCCTCGAATTATTAGTGGTTCAAGAAGAATGTACATGTGCTCAATCTCCATATGATATCAAAATTTAAATTTTTCCTAATCATGTGATTAACAGAGAGCACAGGAGCTATGGAAAATACAGCAGCAAGCAACATACTGTATCCTTTAAACACGTAATTTATGCAATGTTTACAAAGAATTGTAAAATGAAACGTTCCAGTGCCACCTATTCTTAAATAAAACTGATGCTACTGGTAACCACGCCCAAACAACGTGCAAGTGATTTATACTGCACCTACTGAGCAGAGGATGTGGCAGGTGATTGAAGTCATTTTGCTTGATGCAAAGTTCCAAGCTTCATTTTCTTAAAACTTTCAGATAGCTGGGATTTCTCAATTTTCCCCCAAAATCAACTTTTGAAAAGCTGTTTAATTGTACAGTGTTTGACATCGGATAGGATCTCATGAAGTATTTAGTGAATAAATGGATGAATGAATGATTCAATGTATAAACAAAAGATAAGCAAGATGGACGGTTGGAAGGATGAATGATGAATGGATGGGTTGAGAAAAAATATGCATTAATAAACAATTTTATACTATTACCATAAGCATGATTTTGCATCTCATAGGAATGAAAAAATTTTCTTTGGGGAGTCTTCTGTAAAAGTGTTTATCTCTCTTGCAGGAAAGTCTTTTGATAAGAGCAAAATTAAATTCTGATACCTTTATGATGTTTTTTTTTTACTGACAACAAAACATGATGATTAAATGTTCAGTTTATGGAGAAACATATATCTGAGTTCCAATCTTAGCCTTTTGTTTAATAGTTGAATATTCTTGGACACATTATGTAACCTAAGTCTGATAAGCTGGGGATAATAGTAGTATCAGTTTTAAAAGATTTTTGTGAGAATTTACTATATAAATACATACATATATATATATATGTATGCATATATATACATATATATGTATATATACATATATATGTGTATATATATATGTATATATATTAGGAAAATGCTCACCACAAATCTTGTCATATATATTTTCAATAACAGTTATTATTTGGGCACAATATCTCAGTTTTATCAATAAAAGAAAAACATAATTGCAACCACTGTGGAAATCAGTATGGAGATACCTCAAAGAACTAGGACTGGAAGTCCCATTTGACCCCGCTATTCCACTCCTGGGGATCTTCCCCAAAGAATTAAAAGAATCATACCACAGTGATATATGTGCATCCATGTTCATAGCAGCACAGTTTGTGATAGCTAAAACTTGGAAACAGCCCAAATGCCCATCAACTGGAGACTGGATAAAGAAAATGTGGTGTTTTTTTTTTTAATAAAATGGAGTTCTAGTCAGCCATAAAAAATGAGAAATTAGAGACATTTATAGCTAAGTGGATGCACATTGAGGCAATACTCTTAAGTGAAATAAACAGGACACACATGTATAAATACCGAATAGTTTCTCTGGTGTGAGAAACTGAAAGTGTAAATAAGGACTAAAATGCATAATAGGTAATGTGAAATAGGAAGAAAAGGGGCAAAGGGGAAGTAAGTGGGAGAACTAGGGGAAAGGATAGAAGGGAATGGGATTAATATGAGAAAATGGAAAAATAGGAACAAAATCTTTGTAAATAGGGAGGAATGGAGGGGTTGAAGGGAGAGCTGGGCAAGGGTGAAAAATAAGAACCAAGAGAGATTATGTAAAGGTGCAAATTTCCAATGATGAATGTCATTATATTTTATACCTAAAATGTACCAATGATTAGAATGAATAATCGATAATGCAAAATAGGAAGAAAAGGTCCAAAGGGGTAGGGGTAGTGGGAGGGGCAGGGGAAAGGAAAGAAGGGAAAGGAAAAATGATGAGAAATGGAAAAAATGGAAATAAAGTCTTTGTAAATAGGGAGGGGTGGAGGGGGTGAAGGGATCCGGCTAGGAATGGGGAAAAAATAAGAACCAAGGTGCATTATGTAAAGGTACAATTCCCAATGAGAAATGTAATTGTGTTGTATACCTAAAATCTACCAATAAAAGAATTTAACAAAAAAAGAAAAAAATAATTAATTGCAAACAATTCTATGTTGACCTCAGCTTTAAGTAGGACAGTATCACAAAGTGTGGTGGATATATAGTATATGACAAGTACAGTCAGATTACATGCATTTATGTATTGAATTTTTGCCAAATATCTTAAACTTTCTTATCTTCACTTTTTTCATCTGTAACATGGTTATACTCTTATCCCAACTCATAAGCTTTGTGAAAGTTACAATGCACACTGTAGGCAAAATTTTAAGATGACACCTGTTACATAGTAAATACTAAGAATTAAGCTTATTGCTTTTATTATTATGTAAAGTTGCTGTTCATCTTCTCTTTCTTCCAGGGTTCTCTGTGGTAGGCAATGTTCAATTAAAATAAATTATATGCAAAGAGCCTACAATTAAATGGAAAAAAAATGGCAACATAAAAGTGTCATTCTCAGAGTTGAAAATTTTATTATGGAGGTATGCAGAAAGCTTTTAGGGAGAATTCATAAGAAGCTTCTTACCTCCACTGGTGGTGGAGATACTCTCGAAAACAAAATTCCCAGAGATGAAATTGTTCAAATCTTTAAAATGATTCTTGTCTTAGTTACTTTTCTCATTGCTGGGACAAAATACCTGTCACCCACATCTTAAAGGAAGAGAGGTGTATGTTGGGTCACAGTTTGTGGAGGTCTCAGTCCATAGTTGGCTGGTTCCAAGGCATGGGGGCATGGCAGAGGGCCTTGGCAGAGGCAAAAAGTCCATGACATGGTAGTCAGGAGGCAGGAGGGAGACAGCAGTGAGGCTCCCTTTCCCTTTGTATTCCATCTATTCAGGCTACAAGCCTATTGGTTGGTGTCACCCAAACCCCATGGTGTGTCTTCTATCTTTAGTAAATCCATTCATCCACAGCTAGAACTATGCCAAACCAATCAATGAACTAATCCAGTATCACACATCCTTAATTCAGTATCACACACCTATGATCTAACCACCTCCCCAAAATTCCACCTATATACGACATGAGATTGTTTTGGGGACATATAAATACAAGCCATAAGCACTCTTCTTTTTTGCTCCCTATGTTTTGGCCATATGTCTGTCATTATTTATTTGTGTGTGTTTCTCTCACTAGACTATGTGGGATGCTTATAGGCAGGGGCTAGGTTTAACTCATGTTTTATAGTCCATATCCTAGTGTAGATATTCAATATAGAAGTGGTGAGTGAATATATGATTTTGATGCATGGCAAAGTCTTCTGACTTACCTTAAGCAAATGGAAAGAATAATGAGATGAAATATTAGTTGACGTGTTTCTCTGGTTCATACTCAAAGTTGGGTATAGATGATTAAGAAATTTTTAGGAGACTGGCCACTAAACTCTGCCAGATGTTTCATTGTTCAAGAATGATACTCTACAAAATTTGAGTGTGTGCTTCCTATTTGCAGATAGGACATCATATTATGATAATATGATTCCAAAAGATAACGAAAACATATATTTGATATTATTTCATCTTTAACACCTTTCATTTTCACTATTTGATATGGGCTTTTTTAGACACCATGGACTTGACCATTGGTGGATTTCTACTTAAAATTTTAGATTCTATGTTAAGCATTTTTGTTGTTCCAAACAACAAAAAATTAATTTTTCTCAATTGTAGATACATGTCTTAGAATAGCTTCTCAATAAAAGAACCACCAGGAACATTCTTTGTTGGGTAATTTTTCCTAAATACCATATATATGGATGCATTCCTGTAAACCAATAATTTTGTATAACTACTGCAATGAAACTATATATATATCTGTAACTATTTTTTATTGAATGATTGTAGTAAAAATAAATGTGACATTGTGTTTTCTACAGTATTTTTCAGTTTAACATGAGTCATTTTTGTTTTTTTGTACATGGTACTTCAGTTCATGAACTTAATTCTGTCCATGGTTCTGGTCGCAAACAGAATTGGATGAGAGAATCAAATTCAATGGTTAGGTTCAATGTTGACCTTATGGGCAAATTTGATTTGGTACTTGTTCAATTTAGTTTGTGATCAGAATCATGGAAAGAATTAAGTTTGTGAACTGAGGTACAACTGTACGTGTGTAATATAAGATCCAGTTATCTTTTTGTTTTAAAGGGCTTTTCATCCATTCTAAATCATTGTTTCATACAAAGTTTTAAAATTTGGATTATCAAGCAATAATACAAGAACATATAAAGTCATAGATTCATATTAGAGACAAAGTTATATAGTAAATGGATGCAGGGGGCTGCAGGTGTAGCTCAGTGGCAGCTCAGTGATAACTTCATCATTCCCGAGGGCCTGGATTCAATTCCTAGCACCATGTAAAAAGAAACAAAAAATATCCATTAATGACTTTTATGAGCAAATAAAGAGAGAATATAGCTTGCACAGAGAAAGAAGGTGTCATGACTTAGAGGAAACGTAGTAATCCGAGAAGAATAAACTAGGCAGTTTTTAAACCCATAAACTAATACTTTTTAAACTTTCAGAATTCATAGACCATTTTGAGAATCTGATGAAACTAAAGATACTTTTGATAGAAATTTGGTCAGAGTTGTACACACACAAATACACACATAATTATAATTCACATTCTTATTGAAATTTACTCATGTCTACGGCCATACTACCCTGAATGTGCCCGATCTCCTCTGAAATCTACTCATGCACTTTTAATTAAGAAATATTGCTCCAACCTCCCAAATTTACTGAAAGGCTAAGGAACTTGGATGTCTTCTGAAGAAATAAATTGTGCCAAGATTGTACCTAATAAAATACTCTGGTGCCTCTTGAGTGGTGAAAGGAGATGAACAAGGACATGCAAACAGTATCTATAATCTCCTGAGTCCCATTTTCTGTCATCCTGTACACTGTAGACAGATAGGAATAATTACTCGTGAGGTCGCAGAACTCTTGAAAATATATGACTTCAGTTATCTGAAAGACTTCTATTTGTAGAAAATGGGTGATCTTGCTGCACAGGCCTAGAGTTCATTATAGCTCACCTGCAAAACAGTCTTTTGAAGGAAAGGATGCCTGGTGTTTGGGGTTCCTTCCCTGGCTGCTAACATTTTTTACTTCATAAAACCAAACATGATTGAAAGGTACTTCGTATAAAGTTAGTTATGCTATTTTGTGAGGATCACTGAGAAGGGTATTGACACCCTAGAGTCATATTCATCTTATGAAAATCAGTATTTCTTTTTCATTTCTAGGCTTAACTCAATGGAATTCTTTTTTTTAAAAATAAATGTGAAGGGTTGTATCATTGGTTTAGGAGGAGTGCTCCCAAAATGTTAGTTAAGAAGGATTTTGCAATTAATGATTTGGCTCTAGATAAACAAGTCCATCTTCTGAAATGTCATATCTAATTGCTTAGATTTTCCCTTTTGTTTCTCTTGCTGCTTCACAAACATTTTTGCAGTTCTAAGAAACATCGATTATAATAAGCGTCTCATGTTTGCTGTTTTTGTTTTTGCTTGAAAAAAGTTTATTATTTAAGATTCCAGAAAGCAGATTCAACATAGATCTTCAAACCCTAATATAGTTATTTGTATTTATAAAGAAGTAAATGCAAAACAATAAAAGAAACCATAAGATACGTTTGCCATAGGAATGTTTTATAAAGACATGGCAACCCAAAGATACAGTATATGTATATGATAATAATTACTAGGGATGCTAAGTTTTAGTGCATAATACTTTCATTGTAAAATCCAACCACTTCATGATCATCCTTTAACCTCAATGCTCTAATTATATTGAACAATAGGTGATGTGTAATAAAATATTGACTACCATTAGTGAACAAAGGGAGTAAAACCACTGACTATAATTAGATAAAACTCCAGCAAATAAAAGTAGTCATACTTTATTCTTTAAAAATTATCCATTCTTTAATATAAAGAAATTTACAGTAAATGCTCAGTCAGAGAAGTTCGAGCTTTTATCAGTCTTTGGTACACTCTGTTTCATCCAAGAGAAAGAAAGGACTCAATACAATGTTTATATCTTTTGGACCCTGATCTGTAAATTGATGATGCAGGAAGTTATTTCATCTTATTTTCTCGGATATCAACTGCCAAATCACAATATTTTTCTTGCCAGTTAAAAAAATAGGACTTTTTGCTCTGACTGCAGTTTGTTTTTGTTCTATTATAAGCTCCATCCTGCTGCTATTCGCTCATTATTAGTACATGATGGGCACTATTATATAGTTGCTATGTGTACACACATTTTGGGCAAGGAACAACTCATTGACAGCAACCTGATAATGAAGCTCTATTACAGTTTCTTTTTTGTTTGTAAATGTCTGGAGGATAGAAAAGAAATAGCAGTTATGTGCTGAAAGGTATTTTTCACCCTTGCCCAGCCCTCCCTTCAACCCCTCCATTCCTCCCTGTTTACAAAGATTTTGTTCCCATTCTGAAAGGTATTAATATAAGCCTCATTATGTCATGTATTATATTAAAATATATGTGATAAAAGTTATAAGAGCTTCTGTGTAATAGATTTGAGGTGTAGGTATAAAATATATTAGGAAGGAGTATGTAGTGCAGTAGCCTGAGTATTTTTTAAAATGCTGTTTGACTCCATCCTTATATTAACAATAGAAGGAGAATATTGGTTTCATTTTAAAATGTTTTATGTTAATGAAAAAACTACAGTTAAATTAATATGTCATAATTCTGTATCTCTGTCAACTTTCTCAAACTGTGCACATCTGTGAAATCAGCAGCCAGATCAAGAAACAGAATCTCATCAGCGCTACAGACGCTGCCCCTTCTTCTTTTCTGTCCCACACTCTTCCCCTCCAAGGAAACCAGTACCCTGACCTTTAATAATGTATGTCAATTTTTCCCTTTTAACATTTTTAGTAATAAAATCATACAACATGTACTCTGTTGTGTCAATCTTTCCCTCAAAAACAGGGCTATGAGTGCTTGCTTCACCAGCACATATACTAAAAAAATAGGGCTATGCGATTCATTCATAATGTTGAATGTAGTTGTACTTGTTCTCATTGCTCTATAGTTTTTCACTCTGTGAATATGCCATAATGTATTTACACGTTTTACTGTCAATAGGTGTTTAGGTAGTTTCCACAATGGAACTATTGTGAATAGTTCTGCTGTGAAGTTTCTAGTACATTTCTTTTGGTGAAAATACATGCATGCATTTCTGTTGGGTATATGGCTAAAGCAAAAATTCTAGTTTATAGAAAATGCAATAACCCAGTGGTTGCTTATAAGAAAACTGAGGCTTAAGGAAATTATGCAATTAGCATAAGATTACACAACTAGTAAGTGACAGAAACAAGTTTGCAGTGTAAGTCTAATTACAAAATCTACTACTCGACATATTTTAGACTCTAACAATAGAAGAAATATAACAGGCATTAAGCATTTTACTGTTGCAGTGGCTTGCTTCCTACATGGCACTTTCTAAAGTCTAGTCCAGTTTTTACCTCTTGTTTATAAATGCAGCAAGTAATGAATCAATATGACAATTATTCAATAAAAGAGACACAGAAAAATGGCTAGATAGTGTTTAATTTTTAGGACAAATACTTTATATAACTCCATTTACACTAAAATGAAGATTTTCTGTGGAGTTATAGGTTTTGTAAGATATTTCAAACTCCATATCTATGACAATGTATTTATGTACACATACATGTATTTTTAAAGTAATATATCCCAACTACCATGTCAACCTTTAAGTCATATCTACTTGCAGTAACTAAGTTAACTGTTCCTTTTTATCTACATACATAAAGCTATTATACTGGCTGACTGATTACAACATTAATGTGACAAGTGAGTCTATTCATTTCACAGTTAGATAGATTTTCATCAAAATATTTACTATGCACCTATATGCCAGGCATTGCATTAAACATGCACATATGCCAAAGTCCCATAATTTGATTTCAATGATTTCACTTAAGTGAGGAATTTTTGGATGTCACTCTACTAAATCAATGAAAGATGGATTAGGAAAAAGTATCTTTGTACTCTAAACAGTTGAAATTGATATAAACAATACAAACTCAGCATGATTACACACAATGTTGTGAAATGGTGAGCTAGAGACTCAAACAAGAATGAATTAATCAAAAGAATGGTAAGAAGAAAGGAGTATAGGGCCAGGGATTTAGGTCAGTGGTTCTGCTGCCTGCCTTGCAAGCACAAGGACCCGAGTTCAATCTCCGGGACCAATAAATAAATAAATAAAGGAGTATTACTCAATAAATTGTTAGAGCAAGCTTTCTCAGTAGTCCAACATAGGCCCAATTGTTTTTTTTTCTTAAATTAATTTTATTGGTACATTTTAGGTGTACAATATAATGACAGACATAATTGGAGATTTGTACGCTTACATAATATATCTTGATTCTTATTTTTTCTCCATTCCCCTGGCCTCCCTTCAACCCCTCCACCTATCTCTATTTATAAACACTTCGTTTCCATTTTTTCATTTTCTCATGTTAATTCCACTCCTTTCTTTACTTTCCCCTACCAGTCCTCCACCCCATTCCCCTTTGCACCTTTTATTCCTATTTCACATAATCTATTATACATTTTGATCCTTATTTACACTTTCAGTTTCTGACACCAGAGAAACTATTCAGTATTTGCACATTTGTGTCTTAATTATTTCACTTAAGAGTATGGCCTCAATGTGCATCCATTTAGCTATAAATGTCTCTAAATTATTTATGACTGAAGTAGTACTCCATTTTATAACAAAAAAAAGAACCACATTTTCTTTATCCACGCCCCAGTTGATGGAAAACTGGGCTGTTTCTGAGTGTCAGCTATTACAAACTGTGCCACTATGAACATGGGAGCACAGATATCACTGTGGTATGATTCTTTTAATTCATTTGGGAAGATAACCTGCAGTAATAGCTGGGTCAAATTGGACCTCTAATCCCAGTTTTCTGAGGTATCTGCATACAGATTTCCACAGTGGTTGCTCCAGTATGCACTCCCACCAACAATGGAGAAGGGTTCCTTTTCCCCACAGCTCCACCAGAATTAGTTATTGGTTGATTTCTTGATAGCAGCCATTATTTCTGGGGTGAGGTGGAATCTCAGTGTTGTTTTCACCTGCATCTCTCAAATGACCAGTGACATTGAACATTTTTTCATATGTTCATTTGCTATTTCTACTTCTTTGTCTGAGAAATGTCTGTTCATTTCAGATGCCCATTTTTGGATTGGATCTTTAAATTTGGTAGGTCTGATGTTTTTAAGTTCTTTGTATATTCTAAGTAGTAGACTTTGTGTGAAGACCAGGTAGTAAAAATTTTTTTCCCACATTGTGCGTTGTCTGTTGAAGAGAAAACCCACAATGGTGGTTTCTTCTCTAGTTTTTTAATTAGAAGAGATCTCACTTGTTGATTGCTTGTGCTAGTTCACATGCAACTGATGTTTTGTTCATGAAATCTTTTTCTATGCCATTATCTTCAAGAGTTCTACCTAAACTTTGTTCCAGCTATTTAGTGTTTCTGTTTTAATATTTAGATCTTTAATCTATTTCAATTTTAATTTAGTGCATGTTGAGAGATATAGGTCTAGTTTTAATCTTTGGCAAGTTGAAACGCAGTTTTTCCAGCACCATTTATTAAACAGGCTATCTTTCCTACAGTGAGGGTATTTGGCTCCTTTGTCAAAGATGAAATGGCTGAGTGTGTCTGGAGTTGTTTCTGCATCTTCTAATCTTTTCCACTGATCCTTGGGTATGTTTATTTGCCGGTATCCTGCTGTTTTTTTTTTTTTTATCACAGTAGCTTTGTAGAATAGTTTCAAGTTAGGGATTGTGATACCCCCTACATTTTCTCTGTTGTCTAGAATTTCTTTTGCTATTCTAGGTCTCTTGTTTTTCCAAATGAATTTTTGGATTGATTTTTCAAGGTCTGTTAAGTATGCTGCTGGAATTTCAGTTGGGATTGCATTGAATCTATATAGCAGTTTTGGAATTATGACCTTTTTCACTATACTGGAATTATGACCATTTTCACTATATTGGTTCTTCTTACCCAGGAGCAAGGGATGTCTTTCAATTTTCTGATATCTTCTTTAATCTCTTTTTTCAGAGTGTTATAGTTTTCACAGTAGAGATCTTTGATTTCCTTTGTTAGGTTGATTCCTAGGTCTTTCATTTTTTTGAATGCTATTGTGAAGGGAGTTGATTCTCCAGTTCCTTTTTCAGTGAGTCTGTTGTTTGTGTACAAGAAAATACATCTTTGTAAAGGGAAAAATCCAAAAGGAAGAGATGACAATCATACATATATGCACCAAATACTAGTGCACCCATCTATACAAAACAAATATTAATGGACATGAAAAATCAAATAAGCACTAATACAATAGCAGTGGGGAACCTCAGTACCCCACTGTCACAAATGGATAGATCAACTAGGCAGAAAATAAACAATGAAATATTAGAACTCAATCAAACTCTTGAACAAATGAACTTAACAGATGTTTACCAAGTGTTCCACACCACAAAATCAGAATACACATTCTTTTCAGCTGCACACTGGTTGTTCTCCAAAATAGACCACATGCTTGCTCATAGAACATGTTCAAGTAAGTGCAAAGGAATTGAAATAATCCCCTGTATATTATCACACCATAGCGTGATGAAATTGGAGATCAATAGCAAAAGAAACCCCAAGAATTTCATACACACTTGGAAATTGAACAACACACTTTTGAATAACCAATGGGTCACAGAGGAAATTAAAGAAGATATTAGACAGTTTCTACAATTAAATGACAATGTCAATACAATGCATCTGAATCTGTGGGACACATGTATGTAGTCTTACGAGGGAAATTCATAGCGGTGAATACTCATATTAGGAAAACAGAATGAGCCCAATGCTGAACTTCAAGCTTCTAGAAAAAGAAGAGCAGGACAAACCCAAAGCTCATACAAGGGAGGAGATTATAAAGATCAGAGGAGAAATCAATGCAATGGAGACTAAGAGAACGATACCCAATTTTCAATTGGAAATAGTATCACAGGCTAGAGCTAGTGTTTTGCAAATTCCTCCTATTCCATGATTTCCTTAGTCCATAGCAGTTTTCCTTGCTCTTATTTCCTATAGCACATGAATTCTGTGCCTCAAAACTGCGCAATTTTGCACTGCTTCCTAATTATGTTTAGACTCTTGATTCCTTAAATAGATCATTATTTTCTTGGGGGCAGAAAGCTTTCCACAGCATTTTTTGATATTTTTCAATATCTCACACTGTGCTGCAATTCATCTATTTGTGTAGCCAGAACTATGATTTGGTCTTTAAGACGCAGCTCCTTTCTTTTGGAAATGGAACAGCTTATGTTTTACTCTCCCGAGGCCACCCCATTAAAGAATTTGGCATGTTAATGTGAGCATATATGAAAGGTTTTAATCTCAACCATACTAAGACTATGTTACAGTTAGTGATCCAAGTTAAAGTGGCTTTTGGGGGCCATTTTACAAGAAAGGGTAATGAGTCTCACTTAGATGCAATAAGTTATCCTGTGTGCTAGAACAGTAATAGATTGAGTTTCACACTATTAGGAAACTGAGCTGTAGTTTGTAACAGAGGAAAGATTTTTCTGATAGAGTTACAAGTTGGACATAGAGCTCACCAAGTGAGAATAATGAAAGGGTGAAGAAAAAGAAAGTCACAAAACATTCATTGTCAATAATATGCAAAGTGAGACTAGTATGACCCAGTAGAGGGTTTCATCTGAATATGTGGTGTGTATCAGGGTATGTTCATGCAACCAAAGGCCACGTGAATACTTAGAATGGACACTTCTCCTAACTAATGCAAACTTCAGTAAATAAGTATTATGATGAGTGTTTAATTTTCTTATAATTTTCAGCTTATAAGTTTACTTCATCTCATTCTAATTTAGTGAACATAAGGCAAATGCCTTCTATGGGCTAGGTTTTGTGCTAAGCACTGGGGATTTCCATAGGGCAACCTTGCTCTTGAAGGGTTCTCTGTCTCATGTAAGATGTAGACATGTATATGTAAACAATCACTTCTTTTTTTTTTTTTTGTACTGGGGATCGAACTCGGGACCTTGGGCTTTCGAGGCAGGCAGTCGAACCATTGAGCTAAATCCCTGGCTAAACAATCACTTTTTAAAAGTTAGTCACATATGTTAATAGAAAATTATCAAAAATTGGGTCATGAATTCTGAGATTTAAACTCACCTTTTCATTTGCATTTGGACCTTCAGAAATCACTTACTGTTTTTAAATTCAGGTTTTTTTTTTAAATTTGGAGGACTATATCTGTCCCTTTTATTGCATAAGGAAACTGAAAAAGTCATAAAAAATATATTAAAACTTTTAAATTTTAAGCCAATATAAAACGTGAATGTTAAAAACAGCTTATTTTTGTACTTATTTCTGCCCTTGGACTTTTCAGCTAGGTGTACATCTGTTAAAATATTCTATTTATAGAGGACACATGTTATTTATGGTTTCTGGGGAATCAAAACTCAGTGAGAAAGAAGTTTTAATTAGCACAAATAAGTATAGAATCCATTCCAAATATTCAAGATTTTTATTAGTATATCATCATTCTGTATAGGATTTAAAAATGTGTTATTGTGAAAAAGTTACCTTTTACTTCATTGCTGTTATTTCATATATACCCACCATTTCATACTTTTACATTGTCTACCATCAAAAAATCTGGTGTCATTATTTTAACGTAGTAGAGGAAATCAAGTGACTATGATGTTTTAGTTCCTGCCAAGTGTCTCTAAAAGGTGACTTTGCAAAACCTCAGTAGTTCCTGCTATATTTAATATGTTAATCTCATTGATATTAATTATCGATAGAACTTTATGCCTTCCTGATTTCTTGTGATTCCCTGAAAATGAAAATAAGATTTTCACTTTTTTGTACACAAAGAGTTCTTTTTAATTTCTTAGGTATATAGAATTTATCACTTAACTGATAGAACATAAATTATCTTTATAAACTAATGTTTTCCAGGTTGTTATTTTGTCTAGAATGTATTGAGATTATGATCATTTCTCATGTAAGTCAAATTCAAATATAAGAAACCTAAAATTACAGATTTGAATTGAGTGTGGTTGCACACAATTGTAATCTCTGTGCTCTGGGAGTCTGAGGTAGGATTGCAACTTTGAAGCCAGCATGAGCGACTTAGTGACTGAGACCCTTTCTCAAAATAAAAAATAAAAGAAAGGGCTAAGGATGTGGTTCAGGGCAAAGGCCCTGGATTCAATCCCCATACAGAAAAAAAAATTATTTACTTGACAACAGTGGAGAAAAATCATATTCTTTGCAAAAGCAATTTGTCATGATTTTCAATTCCTCTAACTGTCTATATTGGGCCAATAATCCATTTCTGTGTTGGTAATTTAATTTTCATTGAAAGGTATAGATGAGTCTCTATCATGATAATTACTACGGTTTATTGACAAACATGTGTACAAAGTCTTCAGCAAGGTAAATTGCTTTTGATCAGCACTGATAATATTATATAGTTATTTTTCTGTAAATCTATAGTTCAGAAATAAAAAAAAATGAAACACACAAGTAAGCACCATTGAATTGAAAATATCAATCTACTTTATCTGAGATAAGCAAAGGGTTCTGTCTATTATAAATGTCACTCCCCCCAAAATGTTGTCTTGTTTTTCTTTTTAATATAAAAGGTCAATATCTTCATAATCCTCTTTGATTTACAAAAACTACTTATCAGACAACAGATCTAATCCAATCTGGCACTAACTCAATATTTCTATTGAACAATCCCTCACCTATCCAAGCAGATTACAGTGATGTTCATTTTGTTTTTGTCAGTATCCCTCATATTGAGAGAGGCTTGGAATGCAATCAATTCTCAGCAATTAATTGACTCCTGCTAAAAAAGCAGAAATATCACCATAATTTTCACTATGTGTAGTCAAAGTTACATAAAACAAATGAAAATATGCATTCCCTAATATTTATGAAGGAATGATTGCTGATTTTACCTCATGAATATATTTAAAGTTCAACTTTGGAGGTAATAAAAGAAAGGCTATGTGTTGCACAATTAATGTGATTTTTGCTATTGTATGAGTGCTCCGAATTTGTCAAATCATGGCTTGGGTGACCTGGCTCAAGTCTTAATAGAGAGCGCTCTGCATGCTCGCTGCAGCATGCATGCCATAGGTTCACCAAAACTGGTTTAGAGAATAATTATGAGGAAATGGGGTTTGAACTTTTAGAAGCATTCCTTGTGAATTTTTCTATCATTGTTGGTGAGTCCAATTTATTATAGACAATAATTTGCTCTAATAAAATAATACTCAAAACAACAATGTACTAAGAATTGATAGAATTATGGAGGCAGCAGGAATGAAGAATGACTACCAATAATCATAGGGTTTCTTTTTTGGGTAATGTAAACGTTATAAAATTGATTATGTTGAAGGTTTGACAACTTTGTGAACATACTGATGGGATTGTACACTTTAAATAGATGAACTGTATATGTGAATTATATCTTAAAAAGCTCTTTTTCAAAAAATAGAACTGTGTTTTCAATAACTCGTGTTCTTTGCTCTTCACATGAGTATAATTGAAGTTATAGGATTGCACCAACTGTTTTTTTCTTCATCCATTTGAGTTTCATGCAGGCCTATTATTGGTAGAATGGAGGGAATTTAGTTCACAATGTATTTATTAACGTTTTCTTAGAAAACCGCTGGCCAGTCAGGACTCCATGAGACACAAGTGATGAGCATAATCTAAAAGCACACGGCATAGCACAGTCTCATTGCATTAGAACTACATGTTGGGGGAAGGTCTGAGTATGGTAATGGAGAAGAGGCTTGTCTGGCCCCAACTTTCTTACAGAAAAGAACTTGAAACACTGAACAGACTATCAAGTCCCTGGAGAGTAAGCTAAAACTGGACAGCCATTGAAAGGACAGTCTACATTAGAAATTAGAAGATGAAATAGGGTATGTGTAGTCCTTTGTTGAGAACACGTCGCAGTCAATACCATGTAAGGCTACAAACTGGGATAGCAAGCTTATAGTCTTACTGGTTTGAAGAAAAATAAGAGTGGTTAAATGACCACAACAGCTGCCAAGTAAGAAAGAAATATCAGAAAAGAGAAATCCAACAAAAGGAGCTCCAAATTCCATGTACAAACACTTCCCAAATCTCTGGCTGATCTCTGAGATATGCATGTGCAAAGGAAAGTCCAAGTAAGAAGGCTAAAACAAGAAGTGAACAAACATTTCAGCTGCTGCTCACTGCAGGAAAGACAGTTTGAAGTTTTTGCATGAACAATTTAGCTGCCTACTAAAATTTTTTTTAAAGACTCTTTAAAGGAGCAGAATAGAATCCAGATTCTGTATGCTTCCAGCATCTCCCAGCTCTATACAATTTCAACTTTTTTGTTGTTTTATCATTGAAGTGTGTGCATATATGTATCTTCATGCAATTTCTTCATGTGTGTCACAGTGCAAAATTCTAGGGGATGGCAATCTTAGTTATTTGGATGCTTACCTAGGATGTCCCATTTCTGAGTGTGCATTTATGCATGTATGATTCTTAGAGCAGTGATTAGAATTTATGAAGTGCTTAAATTTTTATTCATGGATGACATAGCCAAACACACGCAAAAATACATACTACACATTTCTTTACACTCTCTTTGTTTTACTTTCCTAGTTTGGTAGGTGGGTACAATAATAGAACATAGATCATAGATGTGTTAGGTTAAATCAGAAAATCCAAACATGTTTTTAGTCTAGTGCTTGGCACAGAATAAGTACTTGATAGATGTTAGTACTGTCATCATCATTATTATCTATTTACAGTTCTCCTCCAAGATATTCCTTAGAGTATTCATTAAGACTTCTCACAAATATTTGTTGCTTGCCAAGTCTTTTTTAAATTTACTTTTCATTAAATTTTATTCTTTCTCATTCCGCATCCATCCCCTCCCTATGTACAAAAGCTGTGTTTCCATTTTTCCTTCTATTTTCACTTTTTTCTTATCCCTTCCTTTCTCCCTTTCTCCTTCCTTGTTCCCCTTCACATTTGAACACTTTCTTCTCATTTCCCGATATCCATTATACATCTCAGTCCTTATTTCCACTTTCAGTTTCTCACATCAGAGAAACAGTGCAGTATTTACACGTGTGTCCAATTTATTTCACTTAAGAGTATAGTCTCAAGGTTTATGCATTTAGCTATAAATATCTGAAGGTCAGCCTTCTTTATGGCAGAGGAGTACTCCATTATATAAAAAAAAACCCCACATCTTCTTTATCCACTCATCAGTTGATGGGCATTTGGGCCATTTCCAATATTTAGCTATTACAACCTGTGCTGCTATAAACACGGGTGTTCATATATCACTGTGGTGTGATGTTTTTAATTCTTTTGGGAAGATATCAAGAAGAGATATAGCTGGGTCAAATGGAACCTCTAGTGTTAGTTTTTTGAGAAATCTCCACACCGATTTCCACAGTGGTTGCAAAAGTCTACACTCCCACCAACAGTGGAGAAGGGTTCCTTTTTCCCCACAGCCTAAACACTAATTTATCAATGACACTATTCAAATTTTCACTGAAAGCATAACAGGTCTGTATTGAACATAGATCTGATAAAATAGCTACTAGATCCCTGAATATATGGTTTAGAAGAAATGTTCACATGACTAAGCTGATTTAAAACTTAGTGATTATTCTTATTTCCAATAGTAAACCTATGGGCTGGCTATAATTTCCTATGTTTGTATATGAGTAATTTCTACACAGGAGGCTTAGCTCATGGTCTGCCATATTGTCCATTTTTGAAATTTATATATGTGTCACTCTCTGTCCATTGCCTTTGAAGAATGATGCTAGTCTGCTACAGACCCCAGGATAAGCAATGAAGAGATATCAGTGTTAATGAAATAGAGAAAATTTAAAGCACACACACACACACACACATAAAGAAACTCCCATAAAGAATCCTTTTGAGGCCGAAATGAAATATTACTTCTCAGCAAAGGCAGGCACAGAACATGAACCAAATGGCTAAGCCACAACCTACAAATTCCAATGGCAGTGCTGAATCAAAAGACAGTTTTCTGGTCCACAAACTGAAGAAATCTTGGGAAAATATACTTAATCTCTATGACTTCTGATGGCCACTTCCAACAACAGTAATGTCATAATTAACCAATGACCTGAGTATAGAAGGTTAAATGTCACTGAGTAAGCATCTCGAGTTCTTTATGGGAACATTTTATACACGGAATGTAGAAGCAGTGGAAACTAGCTTGGTGGTAAGGAGGAAAGTGTGGAGGCCTAGATTTACTTAATTGATTTGAATATTCTGTATTATCAGAGACGACACCGATTCATGCACCTGCACAGGAAATCCACAGATGAAACTTCCTGTAGTAGTAAGTATGACTTTAGTACATCTCTTTGCTTTTCATACAGGAATGCCTTTGAAAGCTGTCAGTACAAATATGAGGTATCTTTATTCAAGGTTTTCCCAGTGCAAGTAGAAATCATCCTACACTCAATTGCACATTGACCTTGGTTTCCATCTCTCCAATTTAGCAAAAATTCATAGTTTTATGGATTACTGTAAATCAGGGATCAAAAAAGTTTTCTATAAAATGTTAGATAGTAAATATTTTAGGATTTGTGAGCCCCATACTGTCTCTATTGCATATTCTTCTTTATCTTTATATAAGATAAATTCTTTTTAAAATGTAAAAAATATATTTAGCTCAAGGGCTGTACAAAATCAGGCTGCTGGCTGAATTTAACCCTCAGCCATAGTTGGTCACCTCTCCTATTACAATAATGAAAAATTGAAGGTGTTGGTAAGAAATGTGCAAATATATTACACATATGCCTTCACACACATTAGGTACATGAAATTGTTCTTTTTTCCCATTAGCATAGAAATTCCTCCTATACAGACTTCACTATTATTTTTTACATTTCCCCACAACAGTAAGAAATGAATTCTCCACACAGTAGATCTCAGTAAATATGGACTGAAAGATGATTATAAAGAAAATAGCCGGTCCCACTGCTCCGGGACCAGAGGAAAGGGCTTTTGGGCTGCCATTGATGCCCACGCTTCCACTTCAGAGGTAGGGCCTTCTGAGCCACCCTTCCACTGCTCCTGGTCCAGGGGAAGGGGCTTCTGGGTCACCATCCAGCCCACCGCTCCTGGCCCAGAGGAAGGGGCTTACTGGCAACCATACGTCCTGCCACTCCCAGCTCCAAAGAAAGGGCTTTTGGACCACCATCTGTCCCGCTACTACTGGCCCAGAGGAAGGGGCTTCTGAGCTGCCGTCCCACCTCTCCCAGCCCAGAGGAAGGGGATTCGGGTCACCACACATACCACTGCTCCCGGCCCCTGTCCCACCTCTCCCAGTTCAGAGGAGGTCAGCCACTTGGGGGCCAACAGCACCGCCCCATCCCACCCCCGGTTGAAATGAGAAGACAAGTAAATAAGTCTCAAAACCAGAATTCCAGATCACCTACAGCAACCTCAAAGGGAAATGAGATGGAACACTCTGACACTCAACGACCTGGACACACTGAACTGGCAAAAAAAAGGGAATCTGGAAAAAATGAAATCAGAAATAATTTCTCAGATAAAAGGAGAGATTGTGCTCCTAGTGCAAGACATGATTAATAAATCTAGAGAGGACCTGAGGAACAAGATGGAATCCCAACATAGGAAACAATGGAATCCACAAAAGAGATGCAAATAGATTTCCAGGAGATAAAAAACTCCACAGAAAGTCTACATAGCAGAATGAGCCAATGTGAGGACAAAATTTCAGATATAGAAGATAAGATTGGAATTAGTGACCAGGAAAAGAAAAATTGCTTCAAAATTCTATGGGACCATGAGAAATCAATCCAGCAGCTGCTAGATGATGCAAAGAACAACATAAGACTGATTGGAGTCAAAGAAGAGATAGGAGAGAGTGCAGATGTCATAAAGAAACTCATCACAGAAATAATGGCAGAAAACTTCCCAAGCAGGAGAAAAGAACTTGACATACAGATAAGTGAGGCATATAGGACTCCAAACACCCTTCATCAAAAAAAATCTACACATGGGCATATAGTTGTTAAGATTCCAGAATCTCAACAGAAGAACAAAGTTCTACAAGCAGTTAGAGAAAAGAAACAAATCCCATACAAAGGAAAGCCCATCAGAATCACAGCAGACTTCTCAACACAAACCATCAAGGCAAGAAGAGCTTGGAGTGACATATTCCAAGCCCTAAAAGAAAACAGCCTCCAACCCAGATTGATATATCCTGCAAAACTTTCTTTCCAAATTGATGGAGAAATAAAATGCTTTCATGAAAAAGAGCACCTTAGGAACTTCATGAATACCAAACCAGCACTCCAAAAAATTTTACACAATATCCTAGGAACAGACATTGAGGATCACAACCCCGGGAAACAAAGCAGAATGAACCCATCTGGTGTGACAAGAAATGAAATAAAAAGGGGGAGAACCCAACAAAAAGAAAAAGTCATAACAATGATAAGTCAATAAGTTTCAGTTATAACCATCAACGTTAATGGTCTCAATTCACTAATCAAAAGAAATACACTGGCAGAATGGGTCAAGAAGTAAAATCCAATGATATGCTGCATGCAAGAAACACACTTAATTCAAAATGAAACTCATAGATTGAAAATTAAAGGGTGGAAAACAATACTCCATGAGACAGGAACCCATAAAAAAGCAGGAGTAGCTATCCTCTTTGCAGATCAAGTAGATTTCAAACCAACACTGATTAAGAGAGACAAAGAAGAACACTACATCCTTGTAAAGGGAAGAATCTAAGAGGAAGAGATGAAAATCATAAATGTCTATGCACCAAACACTAGTACACCCTACTATATAAAACAAATACTAACAGGCATGAAAAGTCATATATGCAGTAACACATTGTAGTGGGGGACCTCAACACTCCAGTGTCACAAATAGATAGACCAACTAGACTAAAAATAAGTAATGAAATACTAGAACTCAATTGAACTCTTGAACAAATGAACTGAACAGATGTTTACAGAGTCTTTCTCCCCACAAAATCAGAATAGACATTCTTCTCAGGTGCACATGGGTTGTTCTCCAAAATAAACCACATACTAATGCATAAAACATGTTTAAATAAGTGCAAAGAAATTGAAGTTATCCCCTGTACATTACCAGACCATAGAGAGATGAAATTGGAGATCCATAGCAAAAGAAACCAGAAATATTTCATAAACATGTGGAAATTGAACAACACACTTCTGAGTAACCAATGGGTCACAGAGGAAATTAAAGAAGAAATCAGACAATTCCTTCAATTAAATGACAATGACAATACAACATATCAGAATCTATGGGACACAATGAAAGTAGTCTTACAAGGGAAATTCATAGCAGTGAATACACATATTAGGAAAACAGCACCATACCAATTGAACAACCTGATGCTGAACCTCAAGCTTCTAGAAAAAGAAGAGCAGGACAACCCCAAAGCTCATACAAGGGAGGAAATTATAAAGATCAGAGGAGAAATCAATGCAATGGAGACTAAGAGACTGATACAAAAAATTAATGAAGCCAAGAATTGATTCTTCAAATGAACAAACAAAATGGACAAACCCTTAGCCAACCTTATGAGAAAAAGGAAAGAAAAGGCCCAAATCCATGCAAATAGGAATGAAAAGGGTGAAATTACAACAGACCCAGCAGAAATCCAGAGGATTATCAATACCTACTTCCAGAACCTATACACCAATAAGATGGACAACACAGAAGAAATGGACAGATTCCTAGATACATAGGAATTACCAAAGTTGAACAAAGAAGACCTAAAAATTCTAAACAACCAAATATCTACGAATGAAATTGAAAATGTAATAAAAAACTTATGAACTAAGGAAAGCCCGGGCACTGATGGCTTCACTGCTGAATTCTACAAGACATTTAGAGAGGAACTACTGCCACTACTGCTAAAACTCTTCAATGAAATTGAAAGGGAAGCAATACTCCTAAATACATTCCTGGAAGCAAGCATCACCTTGATCCCCAAAGCAGAGAAAGACCCGACCAAAGAGGAGAACTATAGGCCAATCTCACTAATGAACATAGATGCAAAAATCCTTAATAAGATACTGGCAAACAGAATGCAGAAGATCATCAAGAAGATCATACACCCTGACCAAGGGGGATTCATCACAGGGATGCAGGGATGGTTAAACATACTCACATCAGTCAATGTAATGCACTATCTCAGTAAAGCCAAGGACAAAAACCATATGATTATCTCCATAGATGCAAAAAAAAAGCATTTGACAAAATCCAACATGCATTTATGATAAAAATCCTAAAAAAAGTTGCAATAGATGATCTCTACCTCAAACTGATAAAAGCCATCTATGAAAAACCAACAGCCAATATCATGCTAAATGGTCAAAAACTGAAATCCTTCACACTAAAATCAGGAGCAAGACAAGGATGTTCACTAACACCACTCTTGTTACATATAGTTTTTGAAACATTAGCCACAGCAATAAGACATGAGACAGAAATAAAAGTAATAAAGTTAGGTAATGAAGAAGTCAAATTGTCATTATTTGCAGATGACATGATACTCTATATAGAAGACCTCAAGAACTCCACCAAAAGTCTTCTAGACTTAATAACCAAATTCAGTCAAGTAGCTGGTTACAAGGTCAACACAAAAAAATCAATACCTTCCCTCAACACGAATGGTAGACTCACTGAGAGAGAAATAGGGCAAATACTTCCTTTCACAATAGCATCCAAAAAACTGAAATACCTAGGAATCAACCTAATGAAAAAAATCAAAGACCTCTTCTCTGAAAACTATGGCACTCTGAAAAGAGAGATTGAAGATGATATCAGAAAATGGTCAGACACCCCCTGCTCCTGGGTAGGAAGGATTAATATAGTGAAAATGGCCATAATTCCAAAACTGCTACATAGATTCAATGCAATTCCAAATAAGATCCCAGCAGCATGCTTCATGGACCTTGAGAAAACAATCCAAAATTCATTTGGAACAAGAAGAGACCCAGAATAGCAAAAGCAATTCTAGGTAACAGAGACATGGCAGGGGGTATCACAATCCCCAACTTGCAACTATACTACAAAGCTACTGTGATAAAACAGCATGGTACTGGCAAAGAAACAGACCTGAGAAACAGTGGAACAGATTAGAAGATGCAGAAACAATGCCAGACACACTCAGCCATCTCATCTTCGATAAAGGAGCCAAACACCCTCACTGGAGGAAAGAGAGCCTCTTTAATAAATAGTGCTGGAAAAATTGGGGTTCAACTTGCCAAAGATTGAAACTAGACCTGTATCTCTCACCATGCACTAAACTAAAATCAAAATGGATTAAAGATCTAAATATTGAAATAGAAACTCTGAACCAGGTGGAACAGAGGTTAGGTAGAACTCTTGAAGACATTGGTGTAGGTAAAGATTTTAAGAACAAAGCCTCAGTTGCCCATGAACTAGCACAAACAATCAACAAGTGGGATCTCTTCTTATTAAAAAGCTTCTGCACAGCAAGAGAAACCACCAGCAGTGTGAAGAGACAGCCCACAATGTGGGAAAAAATATTCACCTTCTTTTCCTCAGACAAAGGTCTACTATCTCCAATCTATAAAGAATTTAAAAAGATCAGACCTCCCAAATTTAAAGGTCCAATTTGAAAACGGGTATCTGAAATGAACAGACATTTCTCAGACAAAGAAGTAGAAATAGCAAATGAATACATGAAAAAATGTTCAACATCACTGATCATTTGAGAGATGCAAATGACAACAATGCTGAGATTCCACCTCTGGAAAGAATGGCTGCTCTCATGATATAAACCAATAACAAATGCTGGCTGGGCTTTGGGGAAAAAGGAACCCTGCTCCACTGCTGGTGGGAGTGTAGACTGGTGAAAGCACTGTGGAAATCAGTATGGAGATACCTCAAAGAACTAGGACTGGAAGTCCCATTTGACCTTGCTATTCCCCTGCTGGGGATCTTCCCCAAAGAATTAAAGGAATCATACCACAGTGATATATGTGCACCCATGTTCATAGGAGCACAGATTGTGAAAGCTAAAACTTGGAAACAGCCCAAATGCCCATCAACTGGAGACTGGATCAAGAAAATGAGGGTTTTTTTTTTTATAAAATGGAGTACTACTCAGCCATAAAAAATGAGAAATTAGAGACATTTATAGCTAAATGGATTAACATTGAGATGATTCTCTTAAGTGAAATAAATAGGACACACATGTAAAAATACCGAATAGTTTCTCTGGTGTGAGAAACTGAAAGTGTAAATAAGGACTAAAATGTATAATAGGTAATGTGAAATAGGAAGAAAAGGGGCAAAGTGGAAGGAAGTGGGAGGGGTAGGGGAAAGCAAAGAAGAGAAAGGAATTAATATGAGAAAATGGAAAAATAGGAACAAAATCTTTTTAAATAAGGAGGGATGGAGGGGTTGAAGGGAGGGCTGGCCAAGGGTGAAAAATAAGAACCAAAAAAATTAAGGGAGTGTGTAGCCAGGGGGACAACTGGTTCAATATATTTGTACCAATTCCCCCAGACAAATGTAATTATGTATCACAAACGTATACCAACAATAAATATTTACAGTGCTTACTCACCTAATATATTCAGTGGATCTGGCAATGTTCAACTTCTACTTCTTCGCATAATCAAAAAGACCATGAAAGCTAGACGCTTCAAGTTGATTTAGGCATCCTGGGAGCATAGACAGGGCAACTAAAAACCCTCACAGAAAAAGGACTCCCAGAACTGCCCCTGAAAGTGACAAGAATGATGGGATGAGTGTGTTCAAAGCGAGGGGGATTATTCTGAGGGGAGTTAATGGCAATGTATCTTTCACCGTAATAAATTTATTTTACAATTTAAGCATTTATCCTATTTTGATCACACATCCTACTATTTATCACAATGAAGAATTTTTAAAAATCAAAATATATAAAAAATATATTTTTTCCTACTCTCTAAGAGACCAAAAAGGAGGATTGAAGTTTTCAGAACAGACTGTGTATAGGAATTGGAGTTTCACAGTCAGCTTTCTAATTCATGAATTTTTTTGGTCATATCTTGACTACAGAATATGGTCAGAATGTCCTGCCTCCAGGCTTTATTTATTTATCATCACTGCATTGAAGGGTCATGTATTCTCAGCATGCATTTTTTAAAACTTATGGCTGAGGCATGTTGACATTCAGTGCTATAACAAGCATTTAATTTAATTTTATTTTTTTTGTTAAATTCTTTTATTGGTAGATTTTAGGTATACAACACAATTACATTTCTCAGTGGGAATTGTACCTTTACATAATGCACCTTGGTTCTTATTTTTTCCCCATTCCTAGCCGGATCCCTTCACCCCCTCCACCCCTCCCTATTTACAAAGACTTTATTTCCATTTTTTCCATTTCTCATCATTTTTCCTTTCCCTTCTTTCCTTTCCCCTGCCCCTCCCACTACCCCTACCCCTTTGGACCTTTTCTTCCTATTTTGCATTATCGATTATTCATTCTAGTCATTGGTACATTTTAGGTATGAAATATAATGACATTCATCATTGGAAATTTGCACCTTTACATAATCTCTCTTGGTTCTTATTTTTCACCCTTGCCCAGCTCTCCCTTCAACCCCTCCATTCCTCCCTATTTACAAAGATCTTGTTCCTATTTTTCCATTTTCTCATATTAATCCCATTCCCTTCTATCCTTTCCCCTAGTTCTCCCACTTCCTTCCCCTTTGCCCCTTTTCTTCCTATTTCACATTACCTATTATGCATTTTAGTCCTTATTTACACTTTCAGTTTCTCACACCAGAGAAACTATTCGGTATTTATACATGTGTGTCTTGTTTATTTCACTTAAGAGTATTGCCTCAATGTGCATCCACTTAGCTATAAATGTCTCTAATTTCTCATTTTTTATGGCTGACTAGAACTCCATTTTATTAAAAAAAAAAACACCACATTTTCTTTATCCAGTCTCCAGTTGATGGGCATTTGGGCTGTTTCCAAGTTTTAGCTATCACAAACTGTGCTGCTATGAACATGGATGCACATATATCACTGTGGTATGATTCTTTTAATTCTTTGGGGAAGATCCCCAGCAGTGGAATAGCGGGGTCAAATGGGACTTCCAGTCCTAGTTCTTTGAGGTATCTCCATACTGATTTCCACAGTGCTTGCACCAGTCTACACTCCCACCAGCAGTGGAACAGGATTCCTTTTTCCCCAAAGCCCAGCCAGCATTTGTTATTGGTTGATTTCATGATAGCAGCCATTCTTTCTGGAGTGAGGTGGAATCTCAGTGTTGTTTTCAATTGCATTTCTCAAATGACCAGTGATGTTGAACATTTTTTCATGTGTTCATTTGCTATTTCTACTTCTTTGTCTGAAAAATGTCTGTTCATTTCAGATGCCCATTTTCAGATTGAGTCTTTAAATCTGGGAGGTCTGATCTTTTGAAGTTCTTTATAGATTGGAGATAGTAGACCTTTGTCTGAGGAAGAGCAGGTGAATATTTTTTCCCACATTGTGGGCTGTCTCTTCACACTGCTGGTGGTTTCTCTTGCTGTGCAGAAGCCTTTTAATAAGGAGAGATCCCACTTGTTGATTGTTTGTGCTAGTTCACAGGCAACTGAGGTTTTGTTCATAAAATCTTTTCCTACACCAATGTCTTCAAGAGTTCTACCTATCCTCTGTTCCACCTGGTTCAGAGTTTCTATTTCAATATTTAGATCTTTAATCCATTTTGATTTTAGTTTAGTGCATGGTGAGAGATATAGGTCTAGTTTCAATCTTTGGCAAGTTGAACCCCAATTTTTCCAGCACTATTTATTAAAGAGGCTCTCTTTCCTCCAGTGAGGGTGTTTGGCTCCTTTATCGAAGATGAGATGGCTGAGTGTGTCTGGCATTGTTTCTGCATCTTCTAATCTGTTCCACTGTTTCTCAGGTCTGTTTCTTTGCCAGTACCATGCTGTTTTATCACAGTAGCTTTGTAGTATAGTTGCAAGTTGGGGATTGTGATACCCCCTGCCATGTCTCTGTTACCTAGAATTGCTTTTGCTATTCTGGGTCTCTTCTTGTTCCAAATGAATTTTGGATTGTTTTCTCAAGGTCCATGAAGCATGCTGCTGGGATCTTATTTGGAATTGCATTGAATCTATGTAGCAGTTTTGGAATTATGGCCATTTTCACTATATTAATCCTTCCTACCCAGGAGCAGTGGGTGTCTGACCATTTTCTGATATCATCTTCAATCTCTCTTTTCAGAGTGCCATAGTTTTCAGAGAAGAGGTCTTTGATTTTTTTCATTAGGTTGATTCCTAGGTATTTCAGTTTTTTGGATGCTATTATGAAAGGAAGTATTTGCCCTATTTCTCTCTCAGTGAGTCTACCATTCGTGTTGAGGGAAGGTATTGATTTTTTTGTGTTGACCTTGTAACCAGCTACTTGACTGAATTTGGTTATTAAGTCTAGAAGACTTTTGGTGGAGTTCTTGAGGTCTTCTATATAGAGTATCATGTCATCTGCAAATAATGACAATTTGACTTCTTCATTTCCTATCTTTATTCCTTTTATTTCTTTCTCTTGTCTAATTGCTGTGGCTGTTTCGAAAAGTATATTTAACAAGAGTGGTGATAGTGGACATCCTTGTCTTGCTCCTGATTTTAGTGTGAAGGATTTCAGTTTTTGACCACTTAGTATGATATTGATTGTTGGTTTTTCATAGATGGCTTTTTATCAGTTTGAGGCAGAGATCATCTATTCCAATTTTTTGTAGGGTTTTTATCATAAATCCATCTTGCATTTTGTCAAATGTGTTTTTTTGCATCTATGGAGATAATCATATGCTTTTGGTCCATGGCTCTTTTGATATACTGTATTACATTGATTGATTTGCGTATATTGAAACATCCCTGCATCCCTGTGATGAATCCCCCTTGGTCAGGGTGTATGATCTTCTTGATGATCTTCTGCATTCTATTTGCCAGTACCTTATTAAGGATTTTTGCATCTATGTTCATTAGTGAGATTGGCTTATAGTACTCCTTTTCGGTTGGATCTTTCTCTGCTTTGGGGATCAAGGTGATGCTTGCTTCCAGGAATGAATTTGGGAGTATTGCTTCCCTTTCAATTTCATTGAAATGTTTAAACAGTAGTGGCAGTAGTTCCTCTCTAAATGTCTTGTAGAATTCAGCAGTGAAGCCATCAGGGCCTGGGCTTTTCTTAGTTGATAAGTTTTTATTACGTTTTCAATTTCATTGGTAGATATTGAGTTGTTCAGAAGTTTTAGGTCTTCTTCATTCAACTTTGGTAATTCCTATGTATCGAGGAATCTGTTCATTTCTTCTGTGTTGTCCATCTTATTGGTGTATAGGTTCTGGAAGTAGGTATTGATGATCCTCTGGATATCTGCTTGGTTTGTTGTAATTTCACCCTTTTCATTCCTATTTGCATGGATTTGGGCCTTTCCTTTTTCTCATAAGGTTGGCTAAGGGTTTGTCCATTTTGTTTGTTCATTTGAAGAATCAATTCTTGGCTTCATTAATTTTTTGTATCAGTCTCTTAGTCTCCATTGTATTGATTTCTCCTCTGATCTTTATAATTTCCTCCCTTGTATGAGCTTTGGGATTGCCCTGCTCTTCTTTTTCTAGAAGCTTGAGGTTCAGTATCAGGTTGTTCAATTGATCTGGTGCTGTTTTCCTAATATGTGTATTCACTGCTATGAATTTCCCTTGTAAGACTGCTTTCATTGTGTCCCATAGATTCTGATATGTTGTATTGTCATTGTCATTTAATTGAAGGAACTGTTTGATTTCTTCTTTAATTTCCTCTGTGACCCATTGGTTATTCAGAAGTGTGTTGTTCAATTTCCACATGTTTATGAAATATTTCTGGTTTCTTTTGCTATGGATCTCCAATTTCATCACACTATGGTCTGATAATATACAGGGGATAACTTCAGTTCCTTTGCACTTTCTTAAACATGTTCTATGTGTGGGTATATGGTCTATTTTGGAGAATGACCCATGTGCAGCTGAGAAGAATTTGATTTCTGATTTTGTGGAGTGGAAGATTCTGTAAACATCTGTTCAGTTCATTTGTTCAAGAGTTCGATTGAGTTCTAGTATTTCATTACTTATTTGGTGTCTAGTTGATCTATCTATTTGTGACAGTGGGGTGTTGAGGCCCCCCACTACAATTGTATTTGTGCATATATGACTTTTCATGCCTGTTAGTATTTGTTTTATATAGTTGGGGGCACTAGTGTTTGGTGCATAGGCATTTATTATTTTCACCTGTTCCTGTTGGAGTCTTCCCTTTACAAGGATGTAGTGTTCTTCTTTGTCTCTCTTAATCAGTGTTGGTTTGAAATCTACTTGATCTGCCAAGAGGATAGCTACTCCTGCTTTTTTATTGGTTCCTGTCTCATGGAGTATTGTTTTCCACCCTTTAACTTTCAGTTTATGAGTTTCATTTTGAATTAAGTGTGTTTCTTGCATGCAGCATATCATTGGATTTTGCTTCTTGACCCATTCTGCCAGTCTATTTCTTTTGATTGGTGAATTGAGACCATTAACGTTGATGGTTATAACTGAAACGTATTGACTTATCTTTGTCATGACCTTTTCTTTTTGTTGGGTTTTCCTCCTTTACATTTAATTTCTTGTCGCACCAGATGGGTTCATTCTGCTTTGTTTCCCGGGGTTGTGATCCTCAATGTCTGTTCCTAGGATATTGTGTAAAATTCTTTAGATTGCTGGTTTGGTATTCATGAAAGTCCTGAGGTGCTCTTTATCATGAAAGTATCTTATTTCTCCATCCATTTTGAAAGATAGTTTTGCAGGGTACATCAATCTGGGTTGGAGGCTGTTTTCTTTTAGGTCTTGGAATACTTCACTCCAAGCTCTTCTTGCCTTGATGGTTTGTGTTGAGAAGTCTGCTGTGATTCTGATGGACTTTACTTTGTATGTGATGTGTTTCTTTTCTCTGACTGTTTGGAGAACTTTGTTCTTCTGTTGTGTTTCTGGAATCTTAACAATTATATGTCTATGTGTAGATTTTTTTGATCAAGGCTATTTGGAGTCCTATATGCCTCACTTATCTGTATGTCAAGCTCTTTTCCCCTGCTTGGGAAGTTTTCTGCCCTTACTTCTGTGATGAGTTTTTATGTCATCTGTACTCTCTCCTGTTTCTTCTTTGACTCCAATCAGTCTTATGTTACTCTTCTTTGCATCATCTAGAAGCTGGTGGAATTATTTCTTGTGTTCGCTTACAATTTTGAAGCAATTTTTCTTTTCCTGGTCACTAATTGCAATCTTATCTTCTATATCTGAAATTCTGTCCTCACATTGGCTCATTCTGCTGTGTAGACTTTCATTGGAGTTTTTCATCTCCTTGAAATCTATTTGCACCTGTTTTATGGATTCCGTCTGTTTCCCATGTTGGGATTCCATCAGGTTCCTCAGCTCCTCCCTAGATTTATTAATTATGTCTTGCACTAGGAGCACAATCTCTCTTGTTATCTGAGAAATTATTTCTGATTTCATTTTTCCCAGATCCTCTTTTTTTGCCAGTTCAGTGGGTCCAGGTGGTTTAGTATCAGAGTGTTCCATCTCATTTCCCTTTGGAGTTGCTGTAATTGATCTGGAATTCTGGTTTTGAGACTTATTTACATGTCTTCTCATTTCGACCTGAGGGTGTGGGTGCTGTTGGTGCCCACGCTGCTCCCCTCCTCTGAGCTGAGAGAGATGGAACAGCAGCTCAGAATGCCTTTTCCCTGTGCTGGCAGGGGCCTACCAGATGTGGCCCAAAAGCCCTTCCCTCGGGCCTGCGAGTGGCAGGATGAATGATGGCCCAGAACCCCTTCCTCTGGACCAGGAGTAGTGGGATGGGGGCTCAGAAACCCCTAATTCCTGGCTGGGAGAGGTGGGACAGTGGCTCCTAAGCCCCTTCCTCTGGGCCAGGAGTGGAGGGACAGGTGTCCCAAAAGGCCTTTCCTCTGGGCCAGGAGTGGAGGGAATGATGGCAGCCCAAAAGCCCCTTCCTCTGGGCTGGGAGTGGTGGGACAGTGGCTCAGAAGCCCCTACCTCTGGCCCAGTAGATGAGCGACAGTCAAGCGGCTCAGAAGGCCCTTCCTCTGGCCTGGGAGCAGCGGGACTGATGGAGACCCAAAAGCCCTTTCCTCTGGGCTGGTATGGTGGGACAGAGTGGCTAGTCAAATTTTCTTTCACAGAGAGGAATCCTTAATTTATATTGTTTAATTTCCATATAAGAAATTATACAATATATCTAACATTAACCACTGTTAGGTAATATAACAAAGCGCCAGCCACATAAGCACATATTCTTTTACTCCTACTTTATATTTTTCTTCAAATTTCTTATTTAAAAGAAACTAAACTAAGACATAGAATTAGTAGCCAGAATATTTGATTAATTTTATTTTCAAAGAAAAATGTGTTCTTTAAATCTTTAAAAAAAATTTTAATATATATATTCATTGGTACATTTTAGGTATAAAATACTTTTACATTTATCATTGGGTGTTTGTACCAGAACATGATGCATCTTAGTTTTTATTTTTTCTCCCATTACCTGTGCACCCTTCACCCCCTCCACCCTCCCCTATTTACACAGAGTTTGATTCCATTTTTTTTCTCATGATTTTTTCTTTCTCTTCTTCCCTTTCCCCATTCCCTTCCACCATCCCCAAACCCTTGGACCTTTTCTTATTTCAAATTATCAGTTATTCATTTTAATCATTTTCATCCTTATTTACCCTTTCAATTTCTCACACTAGAGAAACTTGATGATAGTAAAATATATGTACAAAAGGAGGAGAGCTAAAAATTAAGATCTTGCTTTGCTTGGAGATTCTTTAGTTGCACATTATTACCTATGCAGTCTAATCTCTTTCTAGGTGTATCCTAAAATAGAAAGAACTTCCAATGTGAATGTCAGACTGAGAGACCATAGGATCCCTTCAATTAAGAACTTCCAGTGTGTTGTGAGAAGAAGGAATTAGAAATTACTATTTTGCCGTCATAATATTTTTCAGAATTAGTGTTTTATGGAAGAAGGAACAATTATATGTTGACGTGGGTGGTGGTTTCTCTGCAGTGGCTCTGTTATGTTTCCACAAATGACTTCAGCAAATCGTGCCTTTTTGCTTGTCTGTGTGTGGTGATGTTAAACAGTTCTGCCACATGAGGTAACTGAGTTATAGTTCTTGCCTTACAGTTATATGAACTTGATCTATATATGAGACTACAGACTAAGAGTATGTGTTCTGAAGTTAAAGCTACTAGGTTTAAATTTCAAGCCAGTCATTTGCTAGCTATGTGATACATGATAAATTACTTTATGTCTGAACTTGAGTTTTCTTTTCTATAAGTTGAAGAAAAACTAAGAAATGTTTCATGGATTATTGAGAATTTTTAAAGTAACAATGTAAGTATGTGTTAACTTTTTGTCACAATTTCTTGAATGTTGGCAGATGACATGAGATTCCTGAGTCAGTCAAAGGACTTGCAGCAGAGTGTCCTGTTTATTTGGACTTTCCCTACTTTTTCCAAGCCTACTGGGAGGAATATGGAGTACTACAGATGGATGTTATACATGTAGTGGGTTGCATCACAAATGAAGAACCTTGTTCTTAGCAATTCCTAATCTTTTTAAGAAAGGTGTTGAGAAACTTCCAAACTTTTGCCTTGGAAGAAGACATTATCTACATTAAACTTTTGTCTCTATTTTTTATTAGTATATGTTTGTGACACATGATAATTATACTTGTCTTGGGGAACTGGTACATATACACATTGGATCTTAATCCTTTTTACTTCTTCTTCCCCCCTCCATTCTCCTATTTCCCCTCCATTCACAGATCTCCTTGTCATTTCCACAGATGAGGTCTTACTATGTTACTCAGGCTGGCCTCAAACTCGTGGGTTCAAGCAATCTTCATGCCTCAGTCTCTTAAGTAGCTTGGACTGCGGGTACATGACATCACACGTCGCTCCACCTTTATTACTCTTCACAGTGAATAAGTATTTCTTCTTCCTCAGAGGGTGACACCATCTCTATTGTAGAAGATTTTCTGTTATACAAAGATCTTTAAAAAGAAAGTATTAAACAAAATATATAAATGCATCCAGTCATAAGATGTATACAAACATGAGAGAAATCTGAAACCTCTCTGAAAAAAGAGAAACACAGGATTTGAAAAGGAATGAAGTGAAGAAGAGATAGTAAAAGGAATAGTTCAGAGCAGTTTCTTTTCCTTCTAACTTTTTATTGAAGTATAATATACACACAGGAAAGTGCAAGTATAATAATACAGTTAAATCAACTTCTCAAACTGAGCACATCCATGTAAAATGTTGCTAAGCCAAAAATCAATTGATTTTCAGCTCTCAGATGACTCCCTTTCACTCTTTTCTGGTCAGTAACCATGCCTTTATGGTAACAACCATTAAAGAGTAACCATTCTCCATATATTAATTTTCTTGTTTATGAACCCTATTTAAATGCAATGATAAAATATGTATTATTTTGTGGCTGGTTTTCTGTGTGACTATGTTTCTTTACTCATCATTATGTATGATTTATTCATGGTATTGCCTGTATTTTGAATTTTTCATTTTAATTGCTTTGTAATATTTTATTCTATGAGAACATTAAAATTTATCCATTCTGCTGTTGATAGACACTTGCACAGGTTCTGGCTTTTATTATTGCAAATATTTCTGTTATGAAGACCTAATACTTGTATTTTGGTGAATATAAATTTTTTGGTAATGCTGGGATTGAACCCAGAGCCTCCTGCACACTGGGCAATGCTGTGTCACTGAGCAACACCCCAAGGCAGAAATTTGCATTTCTGTTGGGTATTTCTGTGATCTGAATGTTTCTCTCCCTTCAAATTATATGTTGAAAACCCAGATCTCAAAGTTATAATATTGGGAGCTGAGGCCTTTGGGAGGTTATTAGACCCCTTGTAAAAGAGGCCTGAGAAACTCACTTGCCCCTCCCTGTACCATGTGAGAACCCAGTGAAAAATTGCTTCTCTGAATCAGTGAGTCATCACCAGACACCAAAATTGCCAGCACCTTGATCCTGGACTTCCCAGTCTTAGGAATCTTGAGAAATCAATTTCTGTTCTTTATAAGACACCCACCTAGTTTATGGTATTTTGTTAGAGTTGTCCAAACAGATTATGACAATTATACCTTTATAATAAGAAATGTTGGGCTTCAAAAACAGTTTGAAAGGGCTAAAATGTAATATTGCCAAATCCTTATTTAAAATAATAATTTCTCCACATTCGTTATTATTAGTCCCCAAGGAGTACATCTGAAGCAGTTTTAAACAACATGCCACTCTATGGTCATGATTAAAATAACGGAGATTTTAAAGCCAGCTAAATTAGACATCCTCATCAACCTACATATGAAGTTTTAATTAAAACACATTCACATTAAGACTCCATCACTTTAGTGTTGCTATTCACTTTTACTGCAAAACAAGCAAGGAGGCAAAGATAGACTTGAGGCATTCACAGCATATATATTAAAAAATGGAACAGACAAAACAGAAATGAAAGCTAATATGGAAAGAAAATACCTGTGACAGAAAGTCCCAGCCTTGAACCTTAAGAAGAAATTGGTATGAATATATTTCACATATTTGGAATACTCAGTTGGCTATGTAGGCAAATAAAATGGTGTGAAAAGAGTGAATTTACTGCTTAGATTCACTGAGTCAAAAGAAAACAGCAAGTAAAAGCATTAATCCATAAAAGTAATTCCCCCCAAATAAAATTCTATCTGCTAGAATATAGAAAAATCAAGAAGCTTAAGAGTTTTATGAAATTTAGCACTGCATAAAGACACTAAAAGCAAATGAGAAAGCCACAAAAGGTAGAAACCTGGCCAGGTCTCTAAGAAGATCTTTTCAAAACACACACACACACACACACACACACACGCACACTACTACTACTATTACTACTACTACTATTAACTACTACTAATATGAATAGTATTACTACTTTTTAGGACAAGTTCAGGAAACTAGAATTCAAGTCAGTAATGTCACTTTCAAAAGATGCTGATAAGTTCTAAGAAGACATTTTGCAATTATACCAAGTATGAGGGAAATCCAGTCCCCCCCCAAAAAAAGAACGTAAGGAAAGGAAATTTATAAGAGATTATTCAACATCCTAAGGAAATTGATTATAATGATGGAATTGACTGGAAAAATCTAAGAAAACTTTCAATTTTCCTGTTTCTTTCATAAATTTTAATGTTTCATCAGTGCTTTACCACATTGTTGGAGAACTTCACAGAAAATTTTACAAAGCATGATTTCAGCTGAATGAATTTTAAACATTTTGGCCTGCATTGAGAAGACCCTTCTCAAGGGGACGTTCAGTCAGCTTACACATGAACTGTGGTGGAGGCAGACACACTTGACCACTCTCCTGGCATCTTCTGAACAATCATCCCATTAAGGAGTGGGGCATTCTTATGTAGATTCAGTGAAACTCTTAAAGAAGCATAGGATTAAATATTTCAGAAAACTTAATGTAATTTATATTTTCCACTGTTTAAGAGCAATCTGGTGTTACTTTTGTTGAAAACACAGCATTGCACCAAGGGAATTTGTTAGAGCTACAAATCACTGGTTAAGGGCTCAGAAATCAGAGTTTCAAATGAGACCTTTAAGTGACTCTGACTCATATTGACATTGGGAATCACTGATCTAAAACATTCAAGAAATTCAGAAGAATGGAATTAAAAATAAAAGTCACCATTCAATAGTAGCACTTTCTCTAAAGTAACCTTGTTACATGATTTGGAATATAACCTAATCAAGTTTTTCCAGGCTTTACAAACATACAAATTCAAAATAGGTTTAGATATCAATCAATTATAGATAGAAATATTAGCACATGCTTTTTGCCTTTGGAATCTCTGGTTGGTCCCAACCTTCTGAAAATTCTGCTAGATATATTGTCTCCTAAATGGCAACGTTCTCTAAGGGAGGGTTAGAATTTTGTCTTTGAACTTTAGAAGTGTAACTCTAGCATAAAATTAAGACGATGACAACTCGGAGAAAATTTTCTTTGATTTAAATCTATGGTACTCTTTCTGAAGTTGGGGAAAAGGGAAGCCAGAAGGGATGAAATTAGAGCTTACAGGATGGTGCATCCTGAGAAGGGGCCCCACGCCTTCACTTCTATCTTTGTCCTGAGTCAAGCCAATGAATAATATGCAATAGTATGTAAAAATCCTTGGAGTAAGAGGATACAAGATCTAGAGTGTCTGCAGGAACAGAAGAGCTGTCTCCATTTTCTGTGCATCCATTGGCGTTGGGAAAATTTAACAGGAGTTCCCATGCCGTTGTGCGGCATCCTTGTTCCTGAGAAAGACCCATCTTCCTGAGTGAAATATAGACACTAATTCTCTAGATATGTAAAGAAGAGTGACACCAACCTGATATAGAGAGCAAGCACATTCAAAGAGGTATTATACGCAGGCATGAGGCAGAATTAGCCGAAGTAAGTCACATGGAACATATAATTAAGTGCAGGAAAGTGAGTAATAAGGTGAGAAACACATAATATATAATATTTTATGCAACCTGACATAGAAGCAGAACATTGAAATAATGTTCAGTTATTAAGTACAAAAATTATTCAGTCCTGACTGGGGACTGAGATTAGTAGCCATGGAACACTTGTCTAGCATGTGAGTTCCATCTCTAGCAGCACAAAAACAAAAGCAACACAATAGTGAGCGTGGAGTTAAAAAATATAAATTGGATAATAAAAGTTTTAATATAGTAATAACACCTAATATCATTTAGAGAGCTTTCCTTTGTGCCCGATACTTCCTAAACTATTATGTTTTATTTTTTTCTTATTGTTTACCACCTATGGAAGTCTTACTTTTATCACCATTTTATTGATAAGGAATTGGTTTGAAAGTCTGAGCTATGTGAAAAATTCCTTCAGGTAGTATTTAATCATATTCTCCATATATTGCTCTGCTACTTGTTTTGTTCAATTAATTTTTTTCATAGAAATCTTTGCATGCTACTAAACATGAACTTATATTCAATGCTGCAATAGACTAACAAGTAAAGATGGAAAATTCAACTCACTCAGAATTTCACTCTCTATTCAACCCTTCTAAAGCCACAGTAAAGGGACTTTTTAACAATCTGAAAGATAGGAAAAATTGCAAAGGTTATAACAGCAACAAAATTTTTGGACGCTAGAAGACAGATATAATCTGATTCCATAGTTTCTAGAAAGCTGAGTCCTAAAATAGCAGTGAGAAAGCTCAAAACTAATGCTATTTATGTTGTAGCTCCAGGTACCTCTGCTTTGAGATTGAACAAAATGCTAAACTAAGGAAGATTAGATAAAATTTGAGGGTCAGTTATACTCCAAGATGTTCTTCCCCACCCCACAGAATTATGAAGTTTTATTCTCCAGAGAATAAAACAAAAAGTTTCTAAACCAGGGAGGATATCAGATATTGGTGAGGAAATGGGAAAATTAAATAACTGTGTGTATTCACTCATTCAATAAATATTTGCCGAATTTTGTCTACATTCCAGGCACCATTTTAGCAAAGAACTTTGCCATTTTTGATATTAGGTATTATCATAATGGAACAGAAAATAAGTGATATGCATAATATATGCTAAAACATAGCGTATTTGTAGGTGGCAAGTGCCATACAGGGAAAAATTGAAGAATAGGTTTAGAAGCACGAGAGCATTCTGTGAAGATAGCAGGTGGGCAAAATTGCCTCTGAGTTGCTTGGGAAAGTACACTTGAGTAAAACCTGAAGTAGTTAACCCTGTAGACATTTGGAAAAACAGTATTCCCGGCATAGGGAAGAGTCAGTTCCAAGTTCTTAAGAGCAGAGAGTGCCTAGTGATCTCAAGGACCGGCAAAGAGACCAGTGAGACTGGAGCAGGATGGTTGAGGGGAGTTGAAGGAATTAAGACAGAAGGTGATAGGGAATCAAATCATCTGGCTTGATGGCAGATCCAACTTCTTAATATTTCAGGCTCTATACCTTGGCGCTCTCTCTCTCTCTCTCTCTCTCTCTTTTTCCTCTCTTCCCCCCTTCTCTCTCTCTACCTGTTCCCCTCCTCCTCTCCCTCTTCCTTTCTTTCTGTCTCTCTCTGGCTCCCCCTTTCTTCCCTAACATGCAAAATTCCAGGAAACCCTATTTACTCCAAAATCAAAATATTTCCAGAGTCTGACCATTTTTTACCATCCCTATTGCTACCACTGTACTAGCAGCTGTCACTTGGGCTGCTAGAAGAGTACTCTAAGTGAAATTTCTGTTTATGCTCTTGCCTAATACAGTTCTTTCTTATATTCAGTGCAACTTGAGAGGACCTTTACAATCGTATGTCACTACTTGATTCAAAGCTGTGCAAAGTATAAAAACCAAGGTCTTATATGATCTGTCCACACCAGTCCATGCTCTCATTGTTTGTGAACCTCCTTTCTTACCATTCATCCACTTCTTCACTCTTTTCCTTCAACATTAGCTTCTTTTATATTCTTCTATTACCCACAGGCTCACTCTCTTCTCTTACCTTTTACTCTGCAAGAAATTCTCTCCACCTCACACTCCTGAAGTCCCTTTACCCTGCACTACTTTGTTTTCCATTTTCTTTGCATTTATCTTTTACTTACACATATAAAATCACCTATTGCATATACAAGGTCATATGTTTATTATTTATCTCTGTTAGAATGTACATTCCAGAAGGCATATATTTTAAGCTAGTTTTAATCAATGATTTATCCATAGCACATATTACATCGCTAACAAATAGGAGACACTTAACAAATATTTCTTCCATAAATAGAAAAAAGGAAGACACTAATTACTACAAAGTTAAAATATTGCTTACTCTCAAAGGGCAAAAATGGTTCTATATATGGGACTGGTAATGTTCTAATTCTTAGCTTGAGTGGTAGATGGGTATTCAGCATATTTTTTCTCAAACTTTTTATGTTTTGGATACATAGTAAATATAAATCATGGGGGGAATTGGCACATATATATATCACATCTTGATTCTTTTTATTTTCTTTTCCCTCCCTTCTTTCCCATCTCCCCCATCTCCAGAACCTCTTCCTATCTTTTCAAAGAACCAACTCTTTGATTCATTGATCCTTCGTATTCTTTTTTTTAGTTTCAATTTCATTAATTTTCACTATGATCTTCTCTTCTATTAGTTTCAGATTTGTATTGTTCTTGTTTTTCGAGGACCTTAAGAAGCATCATTAGGTTATTATGTGGGATCACTCTATTCTTGTTATGTGTGTGTTTACAGTTATAATCTTCCCTCTTAGAACTGCTATGACTGTGTCTCAGAGGTTTAGTATGTTGTACTTCCATTGCCATTTGATTCAAGGAACTTTTTATTTCTTTCTTGATTTCTTCTGTGATCTATTGATTATTCAATAATGTATTATTTAATCTCCATGTGTTTACATAGCTTCTGTGGCTTTTTTCACTGTTGATTTATAACTTGATTCTGCTAAGATCTGATAATATGCAGGTGATTATTTCTATTTTTTGTTTGTTTAAGGATGCTTTATAGCCTAACATGTAGTCTATTTTGGAAAACGTTTCATGCACTGTTGAGAAAAACATGTTTAGAATCATATGTTCTTTTGCTGAATAAAACACTCTATAGATATCTGTTAAGTTCATTTGTCCAGTGCTGTGGTTTAACTGTGATATTTTGTTGATTTTTGTCTCCTTAACGTAATCGTAAGTGGGATCTTGAAGTCCCTCAGGGTATTTTTATTATTCTTTAACCTGCATTTGCATGCTTTTTAAATCTTGTGTATGTACACCAGACTAGAAGTTCCAAGGGCAGGAATTTTAATTTTCATTTTAAACTTTATCTTGTAGAAGGTCTGTTTTGTTTATAGTGTCATCTCCAGAGTCTAGATCAGTGCTTGAGATATCGTAATTATATCCTTCTGTACTGAGGATGAATGGCACATTGCACAAGTTAAGACTTTCAAACAATATTCATGTAAAGTAGTTTTCCTAAATACTGCAGAGAGTTCACACATTATTATATTGTATTTTGTGTCCTTTAATTTATTCATAGCTTATGTTTAATATTGCACTCCTTTGATTATCTTTTGCTTAGTGATTGTAAGATTGTATTTTCTTTTTTTAATGTTGCAGAAATTAATTCTGTAACCTGGCTTGCAAATTGTTTTCAAAAGTCTCGCTTTGTCTTTGGTTTTGTTCCTTTTATTTTGCTGAAATTCTAGATTCAATATGGTTCTATCTCTTGATCATTTTAATGTTTTGGTTTTTTCCTTTGCAGTACTTTTGAGATCCAGATATAAATTCTCATGTTTTATCTCCTATAGATTTATGGTGTATGCTTATAACTCAAGTACTTTGGAATTTCTTTTTGGAATGGTGGAAAGTAAGCATCTCACTTTTTTCCAGTTGAAAACCAGTTATCATAACCTGTAATGGGCCAAATAGGCCAAACTTACCCCAGTAGCTAAAGAGCCCCTTTTATCAAATAGAAAAAGAATTTACTTCAGGAGTGTACCACATTGTTTCCCAGCCGTAGTTGTAAAAAATTATTTTTAATCTGGTAAGACAAATTTCTCTTTCATTTGCTTTATTCTCCATGCATCCTTTGTGCATTCTTGTGCTTTTACCTATTAAAAGGGTGAAATTTAGTTTGCAATGCATAATTACATATCCTAAGAGTTTTGTTTGTTATGGGATTCATAAATTATGTTTACGTATTTTTAATATTTGGTCTTAAATGCGTGATTACGGTATGGGTATGACTGTTATTTAGATTTTCTTTATGGTTTTCATAATTTTTTCCTAAAATTGTTCTTACATATTACTTGTAAATATTTTTCTTAGACTATTTTAAAAAATAGTTTTTAATAGCACACATGAGACCCTGGGTTCAACTTTCAGCATAAAAAAAAAGAAAAAAGAAGAAAACAGTTTTTGTTGCTACTGTGAGTGAAATATTTATATAACCTTTTTTGTTGTTCATTCCAGAAACGTTTACTGATATGTGATATAGATGCATATAAGTTTTAGAGTGGTTATTTCTGATGCATAGCAAAGCTTTAGGACTTAGATATTGTCATTGTATTTTTGGCGACTTAACAAGTTTCCTAATTTGTTTTGTAGTTTGGGGTTGGTTCTCTTTGATCCATATTATCTCTAAATTATCATATTTTTGTTGTAGTCTCTGGTACTTTTAATTCTTCTTACATTTTAATATCCTATTATATTAGCTAGGGTTTTCTGGACAATGTTGTGGAAAGAGTGAGCATTCTTGTCTTATGCCTACCTATGAGAATGTTGTTTGAGTTTCCATGTTAGTTATTATCAGAGACCCCTTCAGAGGATCCCAATATCCTGATCAATACTAAGACACAAGGGAAGAAGAAAGACTCAGAATCAGAATCAAAGTGAAACAGGGAAGTTGGATGCTCAAAGCTGAATAAGCAAAGACCAACATTTATTGGTGACACAATCATTGTTTGGTTGGGGTGAGAGAGCTAGTGTGGTTGCTAGAGATAAGTTGCTGATGCAGACAAGGCTTGAAACGAATGGCCAAAGCATTCTTGCATTCAGAACAAAACAGACCAGAGTTAAAGGTTGTGGTTAATGATTAAGTGATCTTTACAGTTAAGAAGGTATCATTTTGGGGGAAGAAATTTGGGTAAGAGTCACACTGACCTTGAATGTTGTGTTCTCATGTCAGAGACCCACAGCTTCATGGGCCATTTTTCTGGCCTCTGCTGTGACCGTGGGCAAAGGGATCATTTCTAATCCACACACCACTGCAATGCCCATATGAGTCCCACAGGCTTCGGTCAGACACACACCTCTTAAAACAAACCAATTGTGGGGTTAACTCTTTACAGCCTGCACAGCTTATAGCCTGCTTTGGGCACAATCAACAGGGCAGTCTTCCACAAGCTATGCTGCTTACTCTAAGTTTATGGTAGGTTTTCTTCCTGAAGTTAAGAAATTAAAAAAAATATTATTATGTTTTAAGGAAACAGTTTTTAAAATTTTGTCAAAAATATGATTTTCTCATTGTTCTCTTAATGTGACAAAATATATTAATATAGTTTTAAATATCTATAGTTCTTCAATTCCTGGAATACATATATCTAATATACTTATTCTTAGATATTTTACTAAAATTTTATTTAGAATGTCTACATTTATTTTCCTAAGATTGTTTTACAAGGCCATATAAAATTTGAGCATCATATGCTAGAAATCTTTCCACAATCTTTATGCTTTAAAAGAATTTAGGTAGAAAAGACATTTCTGTTGTTGACTAGATTTATAGAACTGACTGATGAAGTTAACTAGGCCTGTTATCTTCAAATAGGAGGATATTCTAATTATTTTCTCAGTATTATATACCCATCGGGCCATTCAGACTATCTGCATTCTTCAGTCAGATTTGGTAATAAATATTTTCTATGAAATAATCTATCTTATCTGAAAATAGCAATAAACTTAGAAGCTTAGGGGAACTCATAATTTCTAGCACAAGGGTGCATTTTTGAGGTCCAGAAAAGTGTTAGGTTCTGCTTCAGTTCTTTCTTCGGCCACATCTCATTCTTCAACATTCTTCTGAGCTCTTTGGGACAGCAATTTACTCTTATTTTCATCAGTCATTGTTGTCTAGTAGGGATATTCCAAATGTTCTCCAAATTTTGGGGTCACTTTTGTCATTCTTGTCTGTTCCTTTGTTCTCCAATGCTGGAAACCATTGCGTCTCAAAAAAAATCTGCACATAAGCATATAATTGTTAAGATTCCAGAAAGCCAAAAGAAGAACAAGGTTCTACAAGCAGTTAGAGAAAAGAAACAAATCCCATACAAAGGAAAGTCCATCAGAATCACAGCAGACTTCTGAATGCAAACCCTCAAGGCAAGAAGAGCTTGGAGTGATGTATTTCAAGAACTAAAGGAAAACAACCTCCAACCGAGATTGCTGTACCCTGAAAAACTATCTTTATTTCTTGGAGATGCGTTTTTGAAATAACCCAGACAGACAAGAAGAAACAAGAAAAAAGAGTGAAAAAAATCTATAAAATTCATGAGACTTTACAAAGCAAACAAATATTTACATTATGGTTTTCCCAGAATAAGTGATAACAAAATTATAGAAAACATATTTAATAAATTAATAGCTGAAATTTTTTCCAAATCTTGAGAAAAATATGAACATCTGTGTCCAGGAAGCTCAAAGGACTCCAGAAGAAACATTTAGTAAAAGTCAACATTTCTTCATGATAAAAAATCTTAATAAATTAGGCAAGGAAGGAGCATACCTCAACGTAATAAGGACTACATATGCCAATCCCACAGGTAACACTATATTAAATAGAGAAAAATGAGAAAACATTTCCTATAAGATCTGGAAGAAAACAAATTGTTCACTTTCACCACTCATATTCAACATAGTACTAAAATTCTCAGCCAGAACAATTAGGCAGGAAAAAGAAATGAAGGACATCCAACTGGAAAAGCAGGAAAATTATCCTTATTTGTAGATGACAAAATTTTATATAGAGAGAACAAAACTAGACTTCACCTAAAAGTTCCAAAACACAAAATCAAAATACAAAATTAGTAGTATTTTTAAACATCAATAACAAACTTGATGAAAAAAATAATAAAAAAAGTTACCCCTTTCACAATAATTATAAAATAAAATACTTAAGGTTAATTAATAAGTCTCCATAATGACAATTAGAAAACACTAATGAAAGAAATGAAAGAAGACACAAAAGAGGACAATACCCATGTTCATGAATTGGGAGAATTAATATTTTTAAATATCCATACTAGCCCGAAGTGATTTATAGATTTAATGGTATCCTCATCAAAATACCAATGGCATTCTTCACAAGAATAGAAAAATATCTAAAATTCATAGAGAACCACAAAAGGTTTCTTAGCAATCTTGTGACAAAAAAGCTGTAGTTATCACATTATATGATCTGTAATCACATTACAAACTATATTAACAAAAAGAAGGGTATTGTCATAAAAATCAATACAGAGAACAATGGAACAGAATAGAGAATCCACACATGTATAGCCAACAGATCTTAAGTAAGACACCAAAAATATACTGTAGAGAAAGGACAGTAAGTAGGTAACCTTATGCAGAAGAATGAAACTATTTCTCACCATATACCAAAGTTAACAGAAAATGAATCAAAGACTAAATGTAAATTCTGAGACTATAAAACCACAAAATGAAAATGTAGGGGAACACTTTAAGACATCACTATTGACAATAATTTTGGGGATAACATCCAAATGTCAAAAGCAACAAAATCAAAAGTAGACAAATTTCCCTATATCAAAATAAGAAGCTTATGCATAACAAAGAAAAAAACAAACAAATGAAGTGATAACCCACAGAATGAGAGAAAATATTTGCAATACTTTCCATTCAATGAGGAATGAATGTCCATTGTATGTAAGAAACTCAAAAAACTCAACAACAGAAAAATAACAATAAAAACAAATAATCCTATTCAAAAATGGGCAAATGATCTGACAGACATATCTCACAGGAATATATACAAATGGGCAAATAGATGAACATATTCAGTATCACCAATTATCAGAGAAATAGAAATCAAAACCATAATGTAGTACCATCTCACTTCAGTTAGAATGATATATATATATATATATATATATATATATATATATATATATATATATACAAAAGAGAAAAAACTAACAAAATCTGAGGATGTGAGAAAGGGAATCTCTTATACACTACTGGTACGAATGTAAACTAATACAGGCATTATGGATTACAGCTCTTCATGATCCAGCTGCTATCGTTTAGATTTAAAATGTCCTTCCAAGGCCCGTATATTAGTTTTAGTCAACAGCTTGTTTGTATTGTCAAGTGTGGAAACTTTAAGAGGTGGGGCCTATGGAGATGTTTCAGGCCATCAGGATTATGACCTTGAAGGAAACTGTGGTACTCCTGTAGCTCCTTTCTTCTTTTCCTGGCCACACGGTGAACCATTTTCCTCTGCTGTCCATTCCACCATAATGTGGTGTATTGCCACCAACACAAAAGCAACAGGGAAAACTGACCATGGACTGAAACTTCCAGAACAGTGAGCTAAAATGTACCTTTCCTTTGTTTAAGTTGATTATCTCTGCTATTTTGTTAAAGTAATAGAATACTGACTAACTACCTATCCTAGTACTGGATATATATTAAAGGAAATGAAATCAGTGTATCAAAGAGATACCTGCCCTCCTGTGTTTATTTTTTAATTTTTTTTAATTTTTTGGTACTAGGGATTGAACTCGGGTCTGTTATTGTAGCACCACTTGCAATAGCTACCATATATAATCAACAGAGGTGCCATTCAAGAGATAAATGGATAAATAAAATCTGATCATATATATATAAATAGATACAGAATTATTTAATCATATATATATAGTATTATTTTGTATATATTATTATTTATATATATTATTTAATCATACAAAGAATGAAATCCTGTTATTTGTGGCAACACAGATGGAACTGGAGGACATTATGCTATGTGAAATAAGGCAGGCACAGATAGATCAAGGCCACATGGTCTCACAACATGTGGAAACTAAAACAAGTTTACTTCACAGGAACAGAGATTAAAATGCTAATCAATAGAGAATAGCAGGAGGAGGAGGAGGACAGAACAAAGAAGGGAGTTGGATACTAACTACCAAAATAAAATTGGGTAGGAAGAATAAGTACGAGTGCCTATAGAATAGTAAGATGCCTAGATTAAACTAATAGTGCCTCATAATATGTATAATTATTATGTAGTAATTGAATAAATTTAAAATTAAATGCCCAAAATACAATGAATCATGTATGTATGCTTTTCTACTAAGACATGGCAAGATTTATTTCCAATAAAAACTATACAGCCAGAAAATGATAGGGATGAATTAGGTTAAGAGGGTATATTGTAAAACGTTTACGTTGGCTCTTTTGAGAATTAATACTGTACAGGTTGCTTAAGAAATATTTGTATGAATTTCCTGCGTGTTCCTTTGCTTACTTTAAAAAAATTATTGATAGCAGTCAATTTTCTATTTTTAGTATGGCACATGTTTTATGGTTTCTCTCTTGATCTTCATTAAAGAAAGTTAGTATTCTATAGCATATCATGACATTTATATGTCCCAGCTCCTTTGTTGCTGCAAAGCTGTTTGGTTCCCAGTTTTACCTTGTCTTAACGGGAAACATGTGGTGTACTAAAATTAAAATAATAAAGAATTGATGGAGTTACTAAGTTCAATGGATTAATTTGAATATAGGGAGAGATAGAACAAGAAACTGAAGCTAGGAAAAATGGAGTTGCCACAAGTTTTTAAAATTTTATTCTTTTTATTAGTACATATTTGTCATACATATTGATCGCATTCATCATAAGGAATTTTTACCTGTACATAGCACATCTCAATTTTTTCCCATTCCTCTTCTCTCGCTTGAGCCCTTTGCCCCTCCCCATTTATACAAGCTTTGTTTCCATTTTTCCCTTCCATTCTTTTTTTCTTTTTCCTTTCCTTTTCCCTCCCCTTCCTTAGTTCCCTTTCCCATTTGAATATTTTCTTCCTACTTCCCAATATCTATCCTCATTATACTCCTCATTTAACTTTTCATTTTCTCGCAGAGAAACAATGTCCTATTTAAACTGGTGTCCAATTTATTTCACTTAAGATTATGGTCTTAAGGTGCAACCCATTTTTCTACAAATGATTCAAATTTATCTTTCTTAATGGCAGAGTAGTATTCCATCATATATAAATACCATATTTTCTCTATCCAATCATCCTTTGATCGCCACATGGGATATTGCCAAGATTTAGCTATTATAAAATTGCGCTGCTATAAAAATGAGTATGCATCTATAACTGTGCTATGATGCTTTTGGCTCTTTTGGGAAGAGAATTAGAAGGGGAATAGCTGGGTCAAATGGAATAGGGTTTTGTTCAGAAAGTCTTTGCCTATACCTATGTCTTCTAGAATTTACCTATTGTATATTCTAGCAGATTGTTTCTGTTTTAATATTTAGATCTTTGAGCCATTTGGATTTCAGCTTAGTGCACAGTGAGAGAGATGGGTCTAGGTTCAATTTTCAACATATGGAAACCCAGTTTTCCCAGCACCATTTATTAAAGAGGAGTTTGGTTCCTTTGTCAAAGATGAGGTGGCTGAGTGTGGTTGGAGTTATTTCTGCATCTTCTATTCTGTTCCATTGATCCTCAATTCTGCTTTTTTTGCCAGAATTATGCTGTTTTTAATCATGGTGGCTTTATAGTATAACTTCAAATTGGGGATTGTGATTCCCCCTGCCTTGTCACCAGTTTTATGTCTAAGAAATGGAAAGAGACATACTGGAGCTCAAAAAGAAAGTTTTGTAGACTAGCCTATCTCAAGAGGAATTGTTGAGGAATGCAGGGGCCCCAAAGCAATATTATAGTGAAAGACCCCAGAAAATAAATGCTTCTCTCTTTCCCTTCAGTCATCCAGGGCTCCCCACTGGTTAAACCCAACTAGAAGTCAGAAGGTATAAGAGGCAAGGTGGTGTTGTCTATGTGACATTAGCATGGCAAGGAGCAGAGAAGAGAAAAGATGAGAGCATCTCTAGAGAGTCAAACAGCTACTTTCCAATATATCTCCTGTACTGTATGGTGCACAGAAATTCTCTCACCTTTTCATCTTCATTACAATGCAGCATCAGTTGGACACATTAATGCAGTAGTAGAAAAGGCTGTTCTCTTTCTCAACACTTGGTCAACAACTCATCTCAATGAGCTAGCATACATATGTAGTATTGGATAATGCTCCTCTGTGCTTCTTTATTACTAGATGCTGCTTAATTATATAGGAGTTTCTGTTGAGAAATTTTAGTCCTGAGTCTGCAAATATTGGAGAATGTTGTTTTTCACCTTAGTTTTGGATTGTCATGTTTTTAAATGTGTGGTACCTTAAATCTTAAATTGCAAGGAAATATAAAAAATACACAGTCTCAAAACTAAAATGTTTACTACTCATCAGTTCAATTTTTACATCTATGTTTCTGGAATATAAATTTATACATATGAAAGTGAATAAAGAATTATTAAGAAGCTCCAATGTCTATCTGGGAGAAAATAATGAGGCCCAGAAGTCTGGGCAATATTCTTGTACTTTTAATGCAGCTTTTGACCATTCCTAGGATCTTATTTTTATTTGAACCTTTCATGACTGTTTTTCCATCCCTCTGTGGCAGCAACCTCCTTATCATCTTTTCCCTTTGGTAAGAAAAGGGAGGAAAGGACCAATATCATTAGCATCCTAGTGTCAGTTAAGGCTCTGCTGCTAAACAGTTTCTTTATTTGAATTGATGAAAACACCATTATCAATATCAACAATAGAGTTCTCAGCACTGAGAGGGCATAGTTCCTTGGAGTTAGAAAATGCTTCAATTTCAAATTCAAAAACATGTCAAGGCAATTTTTCTTTAAGTTATATATAGGGTTTACTTCTTAATATCTTTCAGATTCTTCATAAGGGTGGTGGTACAGAGGAGTGGTATTTTTTTATTACACATTTATAAAATAGTACTCTAACACAACCAAGATGTCCTGAAGCTATTTCAACTATGTCAATGATAGTTCATATTAATGAAACATCTAAAATATGCCAGGCTCTATCAATAAAAAGATGAATATCACACTGTTGACAAGGAGACCAATGTGTCAAAAGATACACACAAATGATTGCTAATTGTGAATCTCAGAAGAGAGAAAGTAGTTGTCACAGAGAAAAGAACAGTTGTTTTGGGCTGAATACTAAATGAATGAATAAGGTAGGATCCTATAGATATAGAAGAGAAAAAGGGAATTTCTGAAGAGAAGCAATACCCAATGCAAAGACCATGTAATCATGAACAGAGTGAAAGCAGAACAAAAAATCATAAAGGTAGGAATTTCAGTAGGTAATGAATTGCCATACTTATGTGTTGATATATTGAGAATTAAACTAAATTCCAATTCCTAGTAATTCTCAGTAGTTAGTACAGTAGATGGAACAAAGTAGGGTGTTAATAAACTTTGAAATAAATGCTTTTCAAAAGGTTTCTTTTGCTTTCTTTCAAGTTGTAAGCACACCATAATTTTTTCAGGTGACTTGCAGAACTTAAACCACTAGGATGAGTGAGACTAGATAAGAAATATGATATCTTAGTTGATAGTAAGAGGATATTGTACAAGTGCAATTTTAAGTGGGAAATTATTTAAAGGAAAAGGAGGCTCACTTCTTCCTCTTAGCCATTTGGGATTATGAGGCATCAAATAATCTTCGAATCCCTACACATCTTTCATTCAACTATCCCCTTCAGTGAGTTCTATGGAATCAGTCAGAGTTTAATAGGAGATTTCCCTGAGTTCTACTCTCAACTCCACCTGAACCAGCAAAGGGATTGATTACAAGCGTACTTTCACAGCTGTGCCTTAGCTTTACTGTTCTTGTCAGAGAGTTTGCTACGTATGTTAATAATATACTAGATATCCTTCTATATGAGCAAGTTTCCTCCGAATGAACACTAGCAAATGCATACACTGTGCTCTATTTTGTGGTTTTGCTTCTTGAGAAAGATGTCTTGGGAGATAGGTTCTGCAGGGGTACAGTAAGCAGCTAACACATCTCCACTTGACATAACACTACCTGTCCTGGCTGAGAGTGCTATCAATAAACCCCAACTCCCCTAAAAGGCAAAGGGAAAAAGAATATGCTCTCAGCAATGCACTTGCTAAGAAAATTCACAAGCCCGGCGTGTTTTAGAGACTGAATAATGAGAAGGCTGGAGGAGCAAAATGAAAAGAGAAGAGTTGTTGAAAAAACTTTCAAAAAAAAAAAGAGTATTCAATAATGCATTTATACAGATCCACAGATTGGAAGCTCTCAAAGCACTACACTTCGAATTAAAGATATGCCAAGGAAAAGAATTTAATTATTAACAAATTCAAGGCAGCACAGGAATCATAAGATTAGTGACTTCAATTTTAAAGTAAAAAATATTACAAATAAACTGTATACATAATGTAAGCAGAGGAGGCAGTTGCATGATTTCATTGCTCCCGTTATGTTACCCCACTGAGCACCTATATTCCTCCAAATTGTCCTGTCACTTTCCTTCAAAAATTATAAAGGTTTTGATGTTTTTGTTGCTAAATAGTAAGATTTTAATAGTCATTTTCTTTTCATTTGAAGATATAGCCCAAATTCTCTATAATATGACAGCACATAAAAGAATATGTAAAAATTTATTTTCCCAAGAAAAATGTCCAATGATATGATGTGGTTGGAATAAGAGTTAGGAAAACTAAAGCACAGGTCCTTTAGGCAATACAATAGTCTTAGTGAGACTTTGTGATGATTGTGTAAAAAATGCATTATTTTTGTCCTTACCTTTATCAACATTATGAGATGAGTATGATCATTACACTTTGTATGCATCTACTGAAATGTCACAGTATATCCCATCAATATATACAATTAATGTGTCAAATAAAATAAAAATATTAAAACAATATAAGAAAAAAGCTACTTCATTCATCCAAAATCTTCATTTATTAAAAAAATACCATACTATTTTAGTATTTTTACTAGGTTCAAGAGAATGTTGAATAGGTTTATTGTCCTGAACTTATTCTGTACTTATATCTCAGCAAATTAAATGATCCATAACACTTTGCATTTACCTATTTTTCACAAATATTGATAAAAAGGGAAGTGTACACTGTATCATTTCATGGTTACCATTCTGAAAAATTGTGTAATTGGACCACATATTTTCAACTTCTCAATGAAATCCTCATCATTTTAAAATTTATTTTCCTTGGCTTTTATTCAAATCCGTGTCAGTCAATATTCAGTCAGAAAAGCAAAATGCTTTGGGATAGTTTGTTAGAGAAAAGCTTATAATTGTACCTAATTGAAAAATGTGGTTTGCAAAAAAAACTGGAAAAGGCTAAAAGCAGATGGAAAAGGAATCCTTGGATCAGCAATGGAACCAGCTGTCACCGGATGATGTAAGGACTGAAGGAAGAGGTGGTGGTACCAGAGCACTTGCACTGGTGACTGCCTGTTGGAACTGAAACCAAAATGAGGTGCCCTCACTGTCCGACTTTCCTGGAAGCAGAAAGGGGAGGACAAATGCATCCCACTTCCTCTCTCTTCTTGCTCTTCAATTTCCTGCCAGTGCCTCCTAGTGGCTGCTCCTAAGCAGAAACCATCAGGCCCAGTGGCCCAGGAGATGTAGTGTGCAAAAGTAAGTACCTTCAAGTATAGACAAGCTGAGAGAAAAGAAGAGCTGGATCCAAGCAATCAAACAAATGAATAGAGAAGGGAAACCACAATGGTTTTTCCCAAATTCTTCAACACTCCCGCTATGAGAAGTGCATAGGGCTGCCCTTAGTAATTTGCTTCTGAGCACCAGAATATAGTAAGGAGTGGCTACATTATTTCATAAAATTGGTTATAGTTTCAACCTTGTTCTTTCAATCTCAGTCTCTCTACCTCCCAAATTCATCCCTGGAATCCAAATTCTTTGGAGTATATTCCAACAGAGGGAATTTAAGACTGGGAAATAATTGCGAATGGTAGTTTAAAAAAAATCTGAAAATTTAAGCAGTTGGCAGTAAAGCAATGTAGAGAATAGCAGTAGCCCAGCAAAGATAAAGAAAGGGCCAATGTAGGTGCTCCTGTCAGTCTCAGCTGAAGTTCTGGTGAGGGCCAGACATGTCACACTCAGCCCAATGATTCCAGCTCCCAGCCTGGAGCCACCCCTGCTGGTGCCATATGGAGCAGAGAAAAGCTGTCCCCACTGAGTGTTGTCCCAATTGAAGATTCATAAGCAAAATAAATATTGCCATTGTTTAAGCCACTAAGTGTTATGGTGAGTGGTTCCACAGCAATAGATGATGCAAACAGCATCCGAGGCCAAACAAGCCAATGATTCACACATCTTTCATATTTTCTCATTTCTACCTCACCTAGCATTTGAAGGTCTCTATCGGAGCCAATCACACTGAAATTTTATGGCCATTTTAGCTATTTATTGGCCAGTGTTATTGGCAGTAAAAACAATTTCTCAACTCATTAATTCTGATTACTCTGGAGTATGAGTGATTGTTCACAGAAGTTATGGTTTATATCTCCATTTAGAAGCGTATCAAAATGAAGGTGTTGACAGAACTTGGCTTCCTCATAAAAATATAGACTCTGGGACTTTAATTACACATGTGAAATTATATTCAATTCAATTCATTATTATTTACAATTAATCTGAAATAAAGTTCAAGTCATTAAAGAAATACTTAACTTTCATAGTTTTATATTTTTTCATGGAAGAGATTAGTTTGATAACTGCCAATAGTATTTATTTTTGTGTCTAGTACAATTATAGACATTGGAAAAAGAAAAAAACAGAGATGGGTGGGGGGCATGCAAATAAGGAACAGAGTGAAAAAACAAGAAAGAAGGGAAGAACAAAGAAAAATGGAAGGTGAAGGAGAAAAAAGAAAATAATGCAATAAGAAAGAATATTGCGGAGACAAATCTTTCACAAGTATGCTGACTCAATGGCTCTTTTACACAATAGAAAAGTTTTGTTAGTAGACAAGAAGAAAACAAACATGACTGGTACATTTCCCAGTACGTTTTTTGAAGACAACGGACTCAGAATAGTTTGCTAGAAAGCATACCAGATGGTGACTGAGAACCAGTAAATGTTGTTAACAAGTCATATGACAATTAGTCAGGTCACTTGCTGTCATTCTTTTTAAGTTCCTTCGTGCATTGAATATATGAGTTATGACAGATGATCTTTAAGATCTGTAAGTCCCAGCCATTAAATTCTAAGCTTCTATTATTTATAGGATTTTTTTCCTCTTTCATGAGTAACTGTAGATTTTAAAGCTACAATTAATCCTAGAGCAAAAGAAATGTTAGACAGATAAAACTGACATATATTGACTTGTCCTAGGCCGATAACTTCCCACATATCTCCTGATTTAAGTCTAGATTGGTAACTACAACACCATCTCCAAGCTACTGCATTTCTTTTACTTTGATTTGTATTCATGTAAGAAGTGAAGAAAATTTCTTTCCCTATTTTTATCTTGAAAGAGAGAGAGAGACAGAGACAGAGACAGGAAGAGAGATTCCAATTAACTGCATCCTGCTTCCATCCTGCTCTTTTCTGTCCTTTACAACTCTGTGTTTCCTTCTATAGGTTATGCTGATAGCATATTAGCCACATGGAAACACTGCTTGCTAACCTATTGTATTATTTTTATTGTTTTAGCCTAAACCCACTCAGTTCTGGAAACAATCACCACAAAGGGCTAAGAAGGGTCACAACTTTTACCTGCACTGTAGTGAATAAGGAAAAGAAGAGCTAGGAGGAAGGCTTCCTGACCATAGCTTATCTCACTAATCTAACTACCTAGCTGCACATAGCTTTGTGGCTTAGTTTCTTTGAGGCTTTCCTGGATAACCCAATTATTTAAAATCCTCTTTCAGATGATTTTAGTATTTAGAGTTATATCTGACCTCTATGTAGGTAGAACAAAAATATTTGTATTATTTTTCCTTTTAAGAATTTGTAATGAATCTTTTAAAGTGGCAAAGGCATAAAAGCATACCCATAGATCAACAGAAGAGAATAGAAACCTGAGAAACAGCCTTAAGCTTGTGTAGTCAATTAATTTTTGGTCAGGGTGTCAAGAATAAACAAAGAGAAAACTACAGTTTCTTTAAAACCCATGCTGGGAAAGCTGTATATTCATATGTAAATGGAAGAAATTTGATCCTTATCTTACACTATTTGGAAAAATTAATTCAAAATAGATTAAAGACTTAAACAAGGGCCAGGAAATGATAAATTTCCTAGATGTTGGTCTTGACAACAGTTGTTTGGATATGAACCCAAAGCACAGGCAACAAAAGCAAAAGTAAACAACTGAGACAACATAAATCTAAAAGGTTTTTGTATAGCAATGAAAGCAAAATGAAAAGGAAACCCATGTAATGGGAGAATATATTTGCAAGCCATATATTCAATAAAGGATTAATATCCAACATATAAAATAAACTCTTATAAGTCAACAGTATAAAACAAAAAAAAAATAATCCAATTAAAAATTAGGTAGGCTTAGTGGTGTAGCTTAGTGATAGAGAAGTTGCCTAGCATGCACAGGGCATGAATTTGATTCTCAGAATTGCAAAATAAAATACAACACAATAAAATAACGTAAATTGGGCAAAGGGCCTGAGTAGGGTTTTCGTCGAGGAAGATATATAATTGGCCGATAGATACATGAAAATGTGCTCAATATCAACAATCATTAAGAAAGAGCAAAATTAAACCCACAAAGAGTTATCACCACAAAACCTTTAGTGTGGCTGTTATTAAAAATATGAGAGATAACACGTGGTGGTGAATACATAGAGCAAGTGGTATCTTTCTACATTGTTGGCTATATGTAAATTGGTAAAACCATTGTGGAAAGTAGTGTGGAAGTTCCACCGAAACCTAAAAATACAACTTACATATTCTCACTTTTAGGTATATATTCAAAGGAAATAAAGTTAGCACTTCATAGCAATATTTGTGCTCCCATATTTATTGTAACATTGATCATCATAGCCAAGCTATGGGACCTAAGTGTATGCTGATGGATAAATGAATAAAGAATTGTGGTATACTGTATACATAATTATATATAATGAAATGTTATAAAGCCAGTAGCAAAGAAGAAAGTCCTGCCATTTGTGATGACATAGATGAACCTGGAGGACATTATGCAAAGTGAGGTAATCCAAGTACAGCAAAATAAATTCTAACCAAATCAAACTCATTGAAGAAGAGAGTAAAGCATGGGTAGTCAAGATTGGTGGATGGGGAAAACTGAAGGGTGTTGATCAGATGGTAAAAAAATTCCATTATAAGAACTAGCACACAGCATGGCAAATACTGTATAGTTAATAATAATATATTGCATATTGCAAATTTGCTGAAAGACTAGATCTTAAATATACCTACATATTAATTAGCTTCATTGTGGAAATCATTTCACAATGTGTATACATGTTAAAATGTCTGGCTCTGTCCCTAAATATAAACAGTTTTTACTTATCTATTACACCTCAAAAAGAGCTGAAGAGAAATGATTTTTTATTTGCATTTACCCTATGCAAGACAGGGAGAGAACATCTGAGTTTGAGTCCCAATTATCTCATCAACTAGTTCTCCCTTCAGCAAGTATGTGTTCAGCAGTTACATCATCTGTAAAATGAGGCAGTGACAGTGTTGGACTCATATGGATGTCTATAGCATTAGCTGAGACAATGCAACGAAAGCACTACAATGGGTATTGGAAAATTAGAAGCACTTTCTTCATACTCATATTTTTTATGTCTTCTATGACTATGATCTAATGTATTCTTCATTATTTTTGTAATATTCTCACATATTTACCTATGAAGAAAAATTAGTGAAATTATCACATACAGCTTGGATTTCACTAAAGGGAATTATTTATTGTGGCAAATGCATCAAAAGAAACACCATGAAAAAGTCTTCCAATTCATGCTCATTTTTCTCAATATTAAAGAAGGAAAGAAAGGAAACTGGAGTCTAATCATTTCCTGGCACTGTTTTGCATGGAATGAGTTAATATAAATTTTATTTATGTAAATGCACATACAGTATGATTACCCAATATGTTTCATATTCATGGAATAAATATTGGCTAACAAAGAGATAATGAAATATACATAATAACTGACATGTCATTTTGCTCCAACACTCAATCTGTCCGATTTTCAGAAAATTTGTATTGTTTCAGCAATCATAGAATGATAAAATTAGAACAGAGGCAATCTTTATCTCATTACAGGTTGTTTCTTTGCCCTTTATTTTACTGTATTTTTCATCTTTCCACCTAATTGTAAGCTCCTTGAGGATAGGAATTAAATCACACTTCCTGGTAACTTTCCATCTACACAGCGCAGAGCCGCTCCCATTAAATCCGTATTTATTGGCTGTTAAGGATTTTAGATATCCTCCTTCCCCTTGTTTGAGGGATCTGACCTTAATGAATTCCCATTGGGAAAGCTAGTCAAGGCCCTTACAGAAATGTTTATTACATTTTCCTGCATTCGCATCAATTCAGGGAAGACTTCAGTAATCCTGCCATGGAGATGAATATTGTAGATCATACCTGTAATGAAACACTATAAACAAAAATAGACCTCAAAAAAGTTTTCTCTTAAACATTCAGGTAATTTCCAAAGCATCATACCTGCTATGGATAAAAATGTAATGACACCATTAATAATGAGTGCTTTGTTCCTACACTTGCATTTCAAATGTCTTGTGATGATTATGAGAAAAGAGTAGCCTCTTTAAGAAAATGTTATCTTAAAAGACAGACTGAAGTTTAAGACTAAAGACTCGGATTACAAAGTGTCTCAGATCTTTGTCTGTCCTGACTCAAAGATGAGATAGAAGCAAGGATCTGAAACTAAAGGAAAAGGATCCCAACATTCTTCTCCTGCAGTGAAACTCATTTGCTAAATATAGACAAATTGACACTTTACAATAACGCTTCTGTTTAAATCATAAAATTGATAGGAGTCCACGAAAGATTCAATTTTCTATAGAAAAAAACACGCCATTTTTAAGAGTCCTAGAAAAACTCAACCTAAAAATCTATTACCTAAAATAAAGAGGTTCTTGGTACCAAACTTAAGCTCCAACTATTCTTACATTGGTTCACCTATGATCTAAACATAGATCCTACATACTCCAGTAGGTAAAACATATGCTAATTGGTTTTACATGTGTGTGTGCGATCACAAGTGCCAGATGAATACCTACTATATAAATACATATTTATATAAATATATAATAATGATACTCTATGGTTAAAGCTAATAGAGTACTGCAGGTATTGTAATGAGGGTGTAGTGCTATTTTATAATAGAGTTATCATGAACCTGAACAGTTTTTTAGGTTTCACAGAGAAACCTAAAGAGTATGATGAAGAAAATCCTGTCAGTGCATTTAGGAAGACTGATCCAGTCACAAACAATAATATATGTAAAGGCTTTGGGGAAGAAATATGTTTAATGCATTAAAGTATCAGTGTGAAAATCAGTGAATCTGGATCCAAATGAATAAGGAGGAAAGGGATAGGAGATTGGGATAGAAAGGTAAAGGTAGTAAGTACCAGGTATGTAAGTCCTGAAAAAAAAATAATGTAGTATGCATCTTAATTGGATCCTGTGATGAGTGATCTTTTAGGTCCTCTCCAGTTTTAATATTCCATTATTTGATGCTGGTATTGCAACAATAAAGCTCAAATAAATTTGTTTCAACACTGTACAGCAGTGGAAGGTGTTGGCACTGAAGATAGCAGGAATCTTGGTGGTAGGTGCTATGGCCACTACATAAGCTGAGCAATGTGACAGGAAGGTTGGATTGTTAAGTAAGTGAAGAATCTCACAGTTTGATCTTACATTTCTATTTATTCATTCAGAAACATGGTATGTAAATAAAAAAGATATACTGACCTTCTACTGAGGATTTTTTTCTACCTATTTTTTAATTAATTTTATTGATACATTTTAGGTATACAATATAATGACATTCATCATTGGAAATTTGCACCTTTAGATACACTCTTGGTTCTTATTTTTCCCCCTTCCCCTGGCCTCCCTTCAACCCCTACACCCCTCCCTATTTACAAAGACTTTGTTTCTATTTTTTCATTTTCTCATATTAATTTAATTCTCTTCTATCTTTTTTTCTGTTTCTATAAATCTGTTTTAAAAATATGATACCGCACATGAAATCCTTGGGATGAGTCTCCATTAAATACAGGAGAATTTCAGTGATGATAGAAAAAGTAACCATAAAATGATTAGTTCAAAATCATCTCAAGTATAGGAGGATAGTTTTAGTTTCTGAAATCCCCACCATCATCACCACCATCATCATTTTCATTATTGTCATTGTCATCATAAATTGGTTATTAGTGATGATACAGCAACAGCTTAAGTTTAATGGTCACAGCACAGGATAAAATTTGGAGTTTGAAATTTAAAGCCAAGCTCTCTTAATTACTAGCTGTGAGGTATGAGCAGATTTATTAATTTATTTGATCTTTTGTTTCCTCTTCTATAAAATGTGGCAAATAATACTGGACTTAGGTTTGTTGTGAAGATACAATGAGAACAGATAATTTGGGCAAAATGCCTGTCTCCATCAGATTAATCCTTTTAGTATGACAGTCCTTGCATTCAACACCCAGTAAGTGCTTGATTAGCAGCAACTAGTGAATATAATTGGGGTTTTTTCCTATTTATTTAGTTCCTCTTTAATCTCATTTAGCAATATTTCATAGTTTTTAGTATGCAAATCTTATACTTCTTTGGCTAAATTTATTCTGAATATTTTATTCTTTTTCACGCTTTGGTAAATGGAATTATTTTAAGTATCTTTTCTTTACATTTTTATTACTTCACATTGGTTACTCAGAATAACGGACTTCAACTTGGCGTATTTGTATGTGCATATCATACTTTGGTGATTTTACTCCCTCACTAGCTCCCCTTGCTTTTCTTTTCCTCTATCTCTGATTCTTTTCCCTTTCTCTAAGAGTCTCCCTTGTACGTTCATTTAGTGTCTCTTCCCCTCAGGTTTAAATAGGAGAGAAAATCTGTGATAAATGCCTTTCTGTGCCTGGTTTATTCCACTTAAAAAAGATGACATCCAGTTCCTGAAAATTACAGGATTTTGTTTTTTAAGGGTGAATAACACTCCATTATGTACAGATACCACAATTTTTACCCATTAATCATCTGATCTAGGTTGTTTCCATAGTTTAGCTATTGTGATTTGAGCCACGTTAAACACAGGTATGTAGACATCGCTATAGTCTGCTGACTTTAATTCTTTTGTGTAAATATTGAGGAGTGGTATAGCTGGATCAAATGGTAGCTTGTATTTTATTTTATCGTGCTATTGAGAAGTGAATACAAGGGCACTCTACCTGCTTTTTAGTTTAATTTTGTTTTTAATTTTGAGACAGGGTCTCAAAAAGCTCCCCAGGCAGGACTCAAACTTTAATCCTCCTGCTTTAGCCTCCCGAAGTGAAAGACTTTTTAAAAGAATTTCCAAACTATACTAGTATGTATCTGTACTAGGTTAAATTCCAACCAACAGGGTATAAAGGGTTCTTTTCTCCGCATCCTCACCAGCATTCACTTTTATTGTACTCTTGATAACCATGCTCCCTGGAGTGAGATGGAATCTCCAGGCACTTTAGATTTGCATTTCCCTAATGGCTAAAGATGTTGAACATTTTTCCATATTCTTACTGGCCTTTTGAACTGTTTCTGAGAAGTGTATGTTCAGTTCATTTGCTTATTTATTGATTAGGTTATTTGGATATTTTGTTTGATGTTAACCTTTTTGCGTCATTTAGATATTCTGGATCTTAATTTTCTGTTGTAAGAGTAGCTGGCAAAGATTTTCTCCCATTCTGTAGGCTTTCTCTTCTCCCTGTTAATGGTTTCCTTTGCCATGGAAAAGATTTTTAATTTGCTGCAATGCTATTTGTCAATTCTTATTATTTCTAGTTCTATTGGAGGCCTATTCAGTAAGTCATTGCCTGTGCTGATGTCTTGAAGTGTTTTCCCTCTTTTTCTTGTATTTTCAATGTTTCAGATCTTGTATTTTGCTTTTTGATCCATCTTAAAGTGATTTTTGTAGAAGGAGAGACAGGGATCTATTCAGTCTTCTACTTATAAATGTCCAGTTTTCACAGCAGTATTTTTTCAGGTTTTTTTATTAGCCCATATTTGCAGTATATGTTTACATTCCTCATGGGGAGTTGGTACATGTGCATAACACATCTTAATTCTTTTATCATTCCCTTCCCTTCTGCTTCTTCTCCCCACCCTGCATCTCTTGGGCCCCTTCCTTTTTGCAGAAGATCTGTCTTCCTTTTTCCTATTACCTATCTTTTGTTTTGTTCTTTATATATATTTGTGGTTTCTCTTTTAGAGAATACATGAGATATTTTATCTCATGTGTCTCATTTATTTAACCTAATATTATGGTCCCAAGGTGCATCCATTTACCTACAAATGATTCAAGTTTATCTTTCTCTATGGCAGAGTAGTACTCCATTGTGTATAAATACCACACTTTCTTTATCCATTCATCTGTTGATGGACATGTAGGTTTTTCTCAAGAATTAGCTAATGTGAATTGTGATGATATAAACATGGCTATGCATGTATCACTATAATATGATATCTTTAACTCTTTTGGGAGCATTTTTTGAAGACGCTGTTTTTTCTCCAATATATGTTTTTGGTACTTCTGTCAGGAATCAAGTAGCTGAATTACAGGCAGCTAAGTTAGATAGAAATTAATGTGCAGTCAGAAAGGGACTGGGCTCTCAAAGAAGTCAGCACAAAAAATAAAGACACCAGAATTGTGGCAGGAGGTACATCTGAAGAAGACCAGGCCTCAAAATGGAGATGCAATGGCCAGGCCTACAGGCCTCCCTAAGAGATAAACAATAATTTGAGATTATATTGTAATTAGTACCACCTGGTTTGGTAGGTCCAGACAGGCATCAGACACTCAGGTGCGTGACCAGAGCATCTGGATCCATCCATCCCTTCCCAAAAATGCCTTTGTTTCTCCCATGTACCCTTGCTATATGACTCACTTCTCTATTGGAGCAATATTAGCTAAGCAGCTATACTTATAATCCTATTGGTTGATTGTAGTTTGACCCATATTTTACCCACATTATAACTTTGATGTATAAATTGTCCCTGACAAAGGTGCTCTGTGGCTGCCTCATTTAGGACCCTTCCTGGAAATACAAAAACTATCCTCCTCCTTATTTCCAATAAAACTCTCCTAACTTTCTTTGGTTCAACACTTCATTCTTCCATGTTGTGGGACCACAAACTTGTCACATTTGACATTTAACAGGTCAGGAGTTATATTTCTTCTATATCAGCTGTAGCTGTGTTGGTTTGCTTCTGTTTCTCCTATTATATTTCATTAGTTTAAATGTCTGGTTTTATGCCATCACCTTGCTGTTTTTATTACTATGGCTTTGTGATATGTGTGAAATCCAGTGTTGAGATACCTCCAATATTGTTCTTTTTGCTCAGGATTGTTTTGGCTCTTTTTGGCCTTTTTGGTTTCCATATAAATTTTAGGATTTTTTCTATTTCTTTAAAGAATATCATTAGAATTTTGATGGGGGCTGTATTGAATATACACTTCTTAGTAGGTAACATATAATTGAAGCTTGTTTTTTTAACCATGGTGACAACATCAGTGTTTTAATTAAAGTGCTTAATCCATATGCAGTGTACATATACATATATATATATATATATATATATTTATCTCCTTGATATGGTTGGGTTTATGCCTACCATTATTCTATTTGTTCCTATTTTTCACATTTGTTTTTGTTCTTTTGTCCTTCTTTTCCTGACATATTTTTATAATTATTTTTATTTCCCATTTTATCTTCTCTATTGACCTCTAGCTATAACTTTTTGTTTATTTTAATTACTAGAGTGATTATTATATTGTGTCTATAACTTTTACTTCAACCTGAATTGAACGTTAAGCTCTTTAAGAACAGTGTAAGAACCTTACAATGGTTTAATTCCATCTGAATTTCACATTTATTTTACTTTTGTTATTACATATTTTAGTTTTATAACTGTTATAAGCCCTGCAATACGTCACTACTATTTTTCTTTAAACCACAGTTACTTATAAAATTAAGGAAAAAGTGGAAATATATTTTATTATTGTCCATAAAATTATCCCATGGAACACTTACTTTCTTGCTACAGAGATGAGTTTCCATATGGCCCGATTTCACATTATAATAAAGATTTTCCTTTTACATTTCTTATAGCAAAGATCTGCTGAGAAAAAATTCCTTTAGTTTTCATTTATTGGAAACATCTTTAACCTTTTATTTCCAGAATATTTTCACTAAAATTAGAGGTCTAATTTTATTTTATTTTATTTATGTACTTTAAAGAAGCCATTACATTCTTTACTGGCTTCCATTGCTTCTGATGAGAAATAAGTTAGTTTTATCAACTTTCTTCTATATGTATGTACTGTTTTTTTCTTTTTCCACTGTTTTTAAAGATTCTCTCTTTACATTTGTTTCTAGAACTTTGACTATGATTTGTTTAAATGTGGTTTTATTTATATTAATCTTGTTTAGGACTCGCTATACTTCCTAAATTTGTATGTTGCTGTTTTCCTTCAAGTTTAGAAAAGTTGGAGCTAGAAGATTTTCAAATATATTTTCTGCCCCATTTTTCCTCCTCTTCTTCTGAAATTCCAGCTACATTTATGTTAGTACAATGAATATGATTCATATTTCCTGATATTCTCTTTGTTCTTGGTGGTTCTTTTTGCATGATTTTTATTACTATGTCTCAGATTTATTGTTCTTCTCTTCTACTGTGTTCAATGATTATTTCACCTCACATATTTTGTTTTTATAGTAGTAGAAGTTTGCATTTGGTTTCTTTTAATAGCCTTCCTGTATTCCCCATTCTCTTTACTTATTTTTTATATCTCTTTTTGAAATGATTTCACATATTTATTATGTTTTTTATAAGTTCTTATGTATTTATTCAAGATCTGTGACATCTGTGTCTACTTTTATTGACTATTTTTATATCACTTGATTATGGATTATATTTCCCTGCTTATATTTTTATTGCGTCCCAAATTTTATATATAAAATACAGAAGACTAAATTTATTATTTTGTTTAGTTTCATTTTTTTCCTGAAAGAAATTATTTTCTCTACAAGGCAGCCAAGGGAAGGGGCTTGTAATACAGAGTCCATCAAAAATTGACTTAAAATATTGCCGCAGTAGCTTTAATTAATATGCTTTCATTTGTATTGTCAAATGGAAATAAAATTTCACTTTGCTCTTCAGTTCAAGCCTCAACTTGAGGAGTTAGTCTCTTTAGTTTTATTAAGATTTTTGCATTGGCTTTTAATTTTAGGGTTTTTTTCTCTTTAAAAAATCAGTCCTTTAAATTCAGTGCCACCAGCACCCTGAAATCTATGCTCAAGAAGCTATATAAACTGTACTTTTCAGCCCCAACTCCTCTGGAAATTTTACAACTCTCTCTGCTGCACATTTCGCAAAATGTGTACAACATAAAACAGAAATTCTTAGATGGAACAAAGTGATCTGTTTGCATTTGCCTTTCACACTCTTCCCAATTCTAATCCATCCTTCCAGCCGAACACGTCATTAAAAACTCAGATATATTTTCCTTGTCTTGCAAGTCTCTGTATCTCTGTCATTTCTGTTCCTCTGAAAGCTCAAAAATTTAGAGGTACTTGCTTCCCAGAATGGAAGTGTCAGAGGCTCTTTGTTTACCATTGAAGAGCTCATTCTTCCTTGGAATACAGTTTAGTAGGACTTCTCAGACTATATTTTTATTCAATTGCTTTTACATATTGTGAAAGTATGAGATTGTGTTTTATTTGGTTTGAAATTGTTGTCATTGCTGGATGTTTTCACCTTTCTATATCTTGAGTTGGAATGGAAAGTCAACATAGATGTATGCACTTCTACAAGATGCAGTAAATGGAGTTAAAATGTTGAGTGGGTCACAGAATCTGAAAATAAAATATTTTAAGTCCCAAAGCAAAAATATAACTGGTAAACAGCAACTTTAAAAGGGAAGCATTATAAGTACTAAAGAATCCCTTTTCCTGTCTTAGATTTTACAAAGATTTCATAGGTCAATGTGAGAGAGGAGAGGCAGAGGGAAGCAAAAATGTTAGACTCTGACAGTGTCTGTGAAAGGAGTTTAATTCAACTTTGATACATCTGTCTCAGTAGAATCCCAGGTGGGGTGATAGACTGCTTAGAATACATGGGAAACAAAATATCAAGGTGACTAATGTATAGTTTCTGTATGAATTTTCACAGAGATTTGATAAGGCCATAATGGAATAGTATCCATAATGAAGAAGTGACAGCAAGCATTATCTAGGTACTCAGTATCTGAGACAAGCAATAGGATTCTCCAACAGACCTCATGAGTTGGATTTTAAATACCTAAGAGAAAATTTGTAAATTGTACGTTCATTTGAGAAGGTGTGGAAATTAGAACAAAGAGATCCCTAAATATAGTCATGTGTTGAAGTGTCTGTTAGTGTTCAACAATAATTATATGCTCCTTTACATTTCTCAGAAATCCTTGCAGTGAATCTGGCCATGTGACTAATTTGGGCAAGAGGATCTGTGCAGAAGTAATGTTACTTACAGATCAGAAGGCTAAATGTAAGATGTGCCTACACACATTCCCCTTGGTGTGGTATTACAGACTGTATTCTGAAGACAGTAGGACAGAAAAAAAAGGAACTGGATCCTTCTATCACACTTTGAAAGGCAGATTCCCTGGGGAGTCCACACCAGGAAGAATAACTTTAGGCTTTATATAAGCAAAAAATGAAATATTTATTCATCTAAACTACTGAGATTTCGTTTTTGTTCTTAAGTTCTTTCATTGGTACATTTTAGGTATACAATAGGTTTACATTTATTATTGGGTGCTTGTACCTGTACATGATATATCTTGATTCTTATTTTTTTCCCCATTCCCTGTGCACCCTTCACCCCCTCCACCCTTCCATATTTACATAGACTTCGTTTCCATTTTTTTTCTTTTCTCATAATATTTCCTTCCCCTTCTTTCTTTTCCCCTTCCCCTCCCACCACCCTTACCCCTTTGGACTTTTTCCTCCTATTTCAAATTATCAATTATTCATTTTAATCATTTTAATCTTTATTTACACTTTCAGTTTCTCACACTAGAGAAACTATTTGGTATTTACACATGTGTGTCCTATTTGCTTCACTTAAGAGTATGGCCTTAATATGCATCCATTTAGTTATAAGTTTCTCTAGTTTCTCTTTCTTTATGGCTGAGTAGTATTCCATTTTATTAAAAAAAAACCCACATCTTCTTTATCCAGTTTCCAGTTGCTGGGCACTAATGAAATTTCAAATTTTATTTGTTATTTCAACATAGCTTAATCTAATTTTAAGCAAAATATGGTTCACAGAACAGTTTTGGTCTGCAAACTGTTGATTACCAATCCATGAAGAAACTAAGTAAAGAAATTGAAAGATTTTAGAAACTTTTATGGCAATTTGAAAGAGAAATTTTGCATTTTTTAAATTTTGTATAAAAAATTCCAGGTTTACATTTTGTTTATATTGACTCTTTAAAAAAATTCTCTTCTGGTAATTTATGCTTTTTGGGTTTTACAAAAGTTTGATCTGTGACAGATTGAAAATAATAAAAACTGGTTGTTCACTGCTGTGATTTTGATAAACACTGGCTATTCTACCCTGACTAATACACCAAAACAAAATCAGGAAGGTCTTGGAAATAGATTGAGAAGGACTAGAAACCAAATATTTCTCTCTGAAGGAAGAATATGATATAGGCCCTTTGAAAGATAAATGCTTTCTATGGAGAGAGAAGGAAACAGTATGAACTAACTCTTTTAAATCCTGAAATAATGTTTACATACAATTACCTAATATGATATTTTCTATTTTTAAATAGAAAATAAGTGAGTCAGAAAAAGTAGATAAAATTATATATATGCACATATATGTGTATATATTTCACTTAAGGTTTACAGTTTGACCATCTCATACTTAATACAGATGTTTCATCTTCGATTTGTCTACATCTCATCTCACCACTTGGCTTTAAGACCAGAAGGGCAGATATGGGTTTCCTGAGAGAGCATTTCTTAGTAAGTTATTCAAACTTCCCTCTCTTCTCTTTTTCCCAAAAGATATTTCACATTATCTGAATGCCAGAAAGGTTACAACAATCTTCCCCCTCTTCATTTTCATCGTTGATGACTTTTTATGATTAGTCAATTATATTGCTGTGAAATCTCAAGAGATCTGAAACTACTCATTCTCACATTCTCTTATGATGAGGTAGTTATAAGACTGTGAATTCTACTGAGTGCTTAGCAGAACATTCTCACTTGTCCTTATGAAAATGCAATTATAACATCATGAAATATTCTAAAACTTTAAGCTGTTCTTCTTCTCCTACCCTCAACAGTAAGTGTAGGACCCATCAAGGAAGACATTTACAGTATGCTAGATTTCTAGTGGTCAATTTGCTTATGGCCACTCCTAGTCCCTCCTGAGGCTAGGAGCTGTGTTTCTCAGAATCACCTTCACACTCTATTCCCACTTTAGAGTTTACCTATGGGAAGAACTCTTGTGAAAGTTAGATGATAGAAATGAAGGAGAAGTCTTTATTAATCATGCCAGTCACATTGGGCAGGCATCTAATTCCAGGCCACTCTGAAGACTCCCACTTTGTGGTAGCAGAAGTTTCTTGGACTTTTCCAGAATTAGCAGCTTCTTCACTCACTCCAAATCCTCAGATTAATGTCCTATGACTGTTTTTATGATCCTCCAAGTGTATTTTTCCAATTCTTCCCTACCCTAATTTTCATATTAATCATTATTTGCTCTATGTATCACCTTATTATTTTAATGTTTATAGTGACTTTGTTTTATTTCAAAACCAGACTGATAATGAACATTCTTAAAATTTTCAAGCACTATCAACTCTGTTTTCACTAAGGTTCTGAAAAATGTGTTTCCATATAAAAATTTTGATAACTATAATGCAAAGAAAGCATTTGAACAATGTTTCACTGATATTTACGTCACCACAAATAAATCTGGATTCCAGCCCTAGTCATAACAGCATGTGGAAATATAAATGAGGCACACTGAAGAGGTGTCCTACTATCTTTCTCAGAAATGGAAATTTTCTTTTTGTAAATAAATTTTATTTTATTTTATCCCATTCCCCCTTCAAGCCCCCTTCCCTCCTTATGTACAGAAGCTTTGTTTCCAAATGGAAATTTCTCTCAGAGTATAATTATCTGACAAGAGATGATAATTTTGCTCTATAGAAACAGTTATGTCTATGCTAACAGGTTCATTTTATGGGAATTTTAGTGGAGAGTATACTATTCTTTAAATTTGGAAATGAGGGCTTCTCTTCATAGAATCTGTACTGTCTAAGCAGAGTACTCACTAAGGATAAGAAGGTATGTGTGAAGTTAAAACTCCCTGAACCCCGATAAGAAGCCTATGGATTTGATCTCAAAGCAGCTGTGCCCTCAACAATAGTTGATTTCATTTTTGAAATATATTTTAGTGTTTCTAGAACCGATGATGGTACTAAAAGTTATGCTTCTAAAGCTTTAGAATCTTATCAAATGTCTTTGTCCTTTATCCTATGTCAGAGCTTCTCTACCTTGGTCTTTTTGACATTTTAGCCAAAATAATCCTTTGTTGGGGAAGAAGGGAGAAGGAAAGTGGAGAAGAGTGGAAAAGAGGCATTTCAGGATATTTTGCAGGATCCCTGGCCTCCATCTACTAGATGTCACTTCCCTCGCCCAGTTGTGACAATATTGTTAAATATTTTCTGGGGAACAAAATTTCCCTGGTTGAGAACTACTCTCCTAGATAAAATCCAAACATGATATTGGGGAGAATTGAAATATTTTTTAATATCGGCTTGTATTTCAATCTTCTACTTTACATTTAGTTTTCCTTCAAGATAGAGTGCAATCTCAACATCTCAGGAAGGAGATTGAATGGTATCAAACTGTGCAGGATGTTGCAAAGAAACTATTTTAAGTGCATTGGCTATAAAGAATCCAAGGGGGAGGCCATGTTTAATTGCTTCTGACTAGCAATTTATAGTGAATTCACACTATATGCTGCTGATGACGTTTATTTTTCTGTTAAATTAGGTATTGCCTTCATCACCAGGAGATATTAGATTGGTTATCAATAAAATAGACTGCAAAAGTGATGCGTATCTAATCAAAAAAACAACCCTTTATTTTCAAAACCAGGTATAAACCATTTTCACCTAAATTTACTGAAGCATAATTTACAAGAATTCAAATCAAACAAAACGACTAATATTGAATCACTGTGCTCCCAAAACATAGCATAAAATCCAGCTCCTTTATTTTCTCTTCTCCTCCTAAAATTGCTCTAATTTTATATTGTATACTAGGGTTGCCTCACAATACATGTAGCACAAGCTAACAGAAAAAAGGAACCACTGACCTAGCAACACATACCTAAATGGACTCTTTCACATAAATAGTCTCCCTAACCTGGAAAAAGTAGGCCAGTGACAGCCCAACTGGTCCTCTCATTTCAGTTGTCTCAACAACAATAAGAATACTGCTTGTCAGCTGATCTGTATTTCAGTCTTTAAATTTCACAAGAGCTCTATATGTTGTCCTGAAATCTATATTTTAATTTTTGTTGGATGTATATCATTTAAAAGACTATGAAAATACAAAGTGGAACAAAAATCTAGAGGATCTAGAGTTCAGACTACTTTACATACAGATTATAATCCCTTTCTTCATTTCATTGCTCAGAATGCCCTAAGATCTGATCATTATTATGTAATGCCATTATCACCATCAATTTGGCTCACAAAACTGGCCGATTAGGTAGAATGTCATTGTGTTGATCCACAAAGATAGTCTGTTTTACTTTCAATAAATCTATGCCCACTCAGGAATTCATCCACAGGCATTTCCCTCATTCTCTTCCCCAACTGCTGTTGCATGATGTTTATTTCCCTTCATACTTGCCAAAGAAAACCTTTCCTTCGGGAATGTCTATGTTAATAGGAGACTTAGCAAGGAGATTGCAGGCATATCTCAGAGATATTGTGGCTTCTATTCCAGACCACTATAGCAAAACAAACATTACAGTAAAGCAAATCACATGAATTTTGTTTCCTACTATGTATAAAAGTTATGTTCACACTGTTAGTCTGTTGAGTGTATAATTCTATTTTGTTTAGAAAATCAGTGTGTATCTCAACTAAACTATTTATTGGTAACAATGCTAATGATTATCTGAGCTGTTGGCAAAAAAGTGATGCTGATAGATTTGCTCAGTACAGTATAGCCACAAACCTTCAATTTGTCAAAGATCCAATATCTGTAACATGCCTCAAGGTGAAGCACAATAAAATGAGGTATGCTTGTGTATAGAATTACATAGCCATTGCCATATGTATTATCCTGGTCTATGGAAACTTTGTAATCAACACTGAGAGAACATTTTGTATTTTATAAATGGAAAGATTAATGAAATACTTAATGTCAAAGATTTATCCATAACAATGTTTGTGCAGAAGCTTTGTAAGATATGTTGGAAGGTATTATTATTCTTACTTGAAGAATGAGGAAACTGAGACTGTGAATGTAGTGATTATGAACTCAGTCACATAACAAATGGGTAGGTGTTGGAACTGGGGACACAATTCTTGCAGCTAGTCTAGTGCTCCTTCCTCTATATCATACAGCAATGAAAATAAATGATAAAGTGTCATATCACTGTAAATATAAATTGCAAAACCTAGCAATGTGTTCATATAGCTCTCTCACCACAAAAGAATGATAAACATACCTTGTTTGATTTCCAACGGGCAATACCTATACAAAAACATTAATATATTCATCCCTTTGTAGAAAATAAGTAATTACATACACATCAGTTTAATTCCTGAGAATCTGACAAGGTATGAAAGTCATGAATAGATGGAAAAGACAAAAAAACTATAGGGTGATAATTGAATGAGTAATGCACATAAGCACAGATTAATATCATTTTTCTATTCTTTCTGAAAGGAAAACAGAATATTTTACTCTGGAAAGAAAAGGCTGAAAACAAAATAAATTCCAAGCAAAATTTCTGCTATTCACTTTTCAAACATTAAAATTATATCAACTTAATAAACATTTAAAATATATAATACAGCCATCCTCAATCAAAATAAGATAAAACCCATCGAAAATATCAACATGCATTGCTAAGTATACAGTCTCACAACCCTCTGGAAAAATATAAAATATTATTATCTAAGTGGAACTCCTAATTTCAGAACAACGATATTCTCAGTAAACCCAAAAAGTACAACTGAGAAGAACTTTTGATAAAGGCAATCATGACAGAAAGATTATATAAGAGTTCAGAGCAAGGTCTTCCATTTCAAGCCACAAAAAGATATCCTCAAATTATTGGGATGATGGGAAAACTATAGGGAAAATATTGCCTGAGTAATTAGTGTGAATAAAGGTTAGACTTTAGCTTTGCATTTCTAGCAAGGTCACCCTCATATTGAAGGTGGGGACTGAAGGGAAATCCAGAGAGTTCCTGGGACTAAAATATACTGGGAACCTGAGAACTCTTTTCCAGAAGTCTCAAGAAATGATGTATGTCTACAGACCTTTAGAAATTGCTCCACTGCACGTGTAGGCAAATGGGATTAAGAGAGAAGGAGAGTTACTGTGCACTATAAGGGAGAAAAGAACAAGATAAATTCTGTACATCCACAAGTTACATAGAAAGAGCCAAACTACAGGTGGCTTGCTGTTAAGAGTGGGATAGGACTTGACTCCTATACATGGAGACAAATGAAAAGATAGGAGCAAGAGATGCCAATGTACATAGATTACTCATGTCAAAGTTTCTGTCTTATGCCTTGAAGGAGTACAATCTTCCTGCAATGAGATTAAACCCTGAAGGAAAATCAGGAATGCAGGAAGAAAGTGAATGTTAAGATAGATTTTCATCGGCTAAAAAGAATAAATAAATAATGAAATAAAGTTCTGTTATTTTTTCAGCACATGAGAATATATGGACTAGAATTTTTCACCTGCTACATTTGCTCCGTCACAAAATATATTCATCTTATACCTACAGAAACTTGCAAAAATAATAATCACCAACTTGGCATAAATGTATGTCCTTATTTCTAATTCAGAAAGCAGGGTCTTCAGACTGGCATTAACATAAGGAAGCTTTAAGAAATAGCACTTTAAGTATAATTTTGAAAGTTAACTATTTTCTGATTATTTATGTGCATCAATAGTGCCAATGTATGCATAAATAATTTAGAAATTTTTCATCTCTAAAATTATCAGCATATCTTAAAGTGATATACTACAGGTGCTTCGTTTTACATTCACAGATCTAAATTTTTGGAAAGCATAACACCCTTTGCAGTAATTAGTATGAAATGAGCTTTGCAGTTAGAACACCAGAGGATGGGGTTATTACAAAATTTAGCCCACATGATTAACTGAAAGACTTATTTAGGTAGGCGTTCATTCCAATTTGAGTAGGGTTTAGAATACCTATATTCCAATCATTAAATTGCCTCGCTGACTCCCATCCTAAGTCAGCTTCCTTCATAACACATGTCCATAGAACCATGCTTCTTGTCATCAGAGGAATTATTCAGAGAAGTTCTGTACTCACACTAAGCTGTAACTCCACTGCAGAAGGGGCCTCATCTACTTTGGCTCACTCCAGTAACTCCAAGCCTAGCATAGTAAATATTTGCTACATAAATTAATGCGTTCATTAACTATTCATCTTGCCAGATTGCTCTTCAAATATAGTACTTGGCAGGAAATTATTCTACAGTCTCTCCATATCTTTCTGCATTCTGAACACTTTTGTTCTTTTGAGGGATTAGATGTAGTGATACCAAGTTAATTCTGCAAACCTTTTGTTATACTCTTTTGGTTTCCTCTGAGCTAAGAAGCCAGAATAATCAGAATAAGATGACTATCTTATGTCCCTGTGTCCCTGTCAGTTCCAGATATAAGTCTCTGGAAACAGCCCAATCTTTGATTGCTCACTCAGGTATCTTCTTAATATTGTCATTTGGTGATCGTGCCCATGATGGAGTTCTGAGCTTTAATGCTCATCTCAAGGTTGTGCAGCAGAGAACAGACTCTACAGCTTGACTTAGAAAAGGACAAGAATTCCCCCAGGGTCCAGATCTGATATTTAGAATTAGTCTTGTCTGGCTGGCTAATGAAATAAGAACAGATCCATCCATACTGATATACTGTAACCTCTTTATGGTAGTGTGTCTGCAGAAATTGCTTCCAGAGTGAATTTCTTATAATAATGCATTGGAAGAGGCTATGACAACACCTATGCAATGCTAATAAATAAATAAATAAATAAATAAATAAATCCTTGAGAAGTGAGAAACACATGGCAATATTCTAAAGAAGCAAAGCCACATTTATCTAATTTTCTTAATAGAGTAAAAATATAGAACTTCCAGAAAACCTGGAGTAGATTGCATAAAACAAAACTAAAACAAACCTGATTTAGCTGGGGGGTTTTCTACTAAATTACCTTAATGCACCAAATGTTTGGGTATCATACAAAAATGCATATACTAAAAGGTCCACCATGGTATTTCAGGACTCTTGCCTTTGGTTTCTCTTTCAAATAAAGCTGCTGAGCTGTTTACTGAAATGGCCAAAGTTTTTGACTAAATGGTGTGTCCATGCATGTATGTGTGGTGTGTGTGTGTGTGTGTGTGTGTGTGTGTCAATATTTAGCTCTATAAACTATTTATATACGTCTCTCTACATGTATAAGTATATGTAATCTCTCCCCCTCAAAAGATGTGTGATTTAATTACTAACCCACGCCTTCCTTCCAATTACCTCCAGGCTGCTAAAGGTTCCAGTGGGGATTTTTATGATCCCAGTGTGGACCATTTAGGGAACACAACTGTGGCCTTTATAACACTTGCTTTACTGCTCTCTAACAACTTGAGTTCGAGCAAAGATAATTTTTTTTTTTTTTTGGTACTGGGGATTGAACTTGGGTCCTTGTGCTTGCGAGGCAAGTGGAAGAACCACTGAGCTAAATCCCCAGCCCTGCAAAGATAAATTTTAAAAGGCAGCTGCACAACACCATCTCTTTGTTACAAGTGTTAATGTGATATCTGCGTAATTTAATCTCTTCATTTTAAATACCAAACCTTGTTTCCAGAAGTTAATTGGTTTTACTTTCCTTTTTGTTTTTATTTTTAATTTAAATATATTAACAGATTTTGTTTGGATTTTAATTTTCTCAGTTTTGGCAATGTCCGCATTTCAATTATAATTATATGGGCTCTCCATGGGATTTATAGATTTTAAAGATTACATTAATTTGTTCTCAAAAATACATTTTATTTCTCATCAAGTGTATTATCAGCAGGCATATCCAAATGACCTTCAGACAGTTTCAGGGCATTTGTAATTCAGAGCACAGCCATTGTGCCTTTTATTTAGGACCTACTGCATTGACATTAATTTACTCAATTTGTAAACCAAAGATAATTTTGATCTAAATAACAGGCTTACAATCTCTCTCTCTCTCTCTCTCTCTCTCTCTCTCTCTCTCTCTCTCTCTCTCTCTCTCTCACCTTAGTTTCTACAATGGCAGCTATTCAATATTTTGAGGCTAAACTGTCATTAGGAGAAAAGTGGGAGTAACTATAACCTCCTACCATAAAAATCCTCCGAACTTTAAATCTCTATAAAGTCCGTCTTCTCTCCCAACTCCTTGCAGGTATTTTAGGAGTACTCTGGCATCAGTGTGGGACTATGGGAATATCTCTTAATTGTATTGATGCCAGCTGCTGAGGTCTCCTACAATGTTGCTCCCTCCTTCAATTTCTGCTACTCTGTGACTATTGTCACTGCCTTTCTGCTGCCAAACCCGGCAGTGATGTCCAATCAATCACCCCTGCTCTGTGTTGACTGGGTGCCACTATGATAACACTGCTCTATTCCCCAAAAAACACCAGTAAATTTGGACTCCAGGCAGTGCTGGGATGGCAGGAACCTTTTCCAAACTCTATCTTTGTGACATATCCTATTATCAAGTTATCCTGCTCCTGATGCTCACTGAGATTTTTGTAAGAAAACTGCCTTTTCGGGTTTTATAAGTGGAAGCCCCTCTCTGCTAGGGTTAGATATCTATTCACAGGAAGTAACACTATGTTCTCAGCCCTATCAATTCTCTCTTTAGCTAAGGGCCAAGATATCCATATAGAGCAATTTAGGTTCCAAATATCTCTTTACTTAGGATCTGCTTCCTATCAGGTACCTTGGTATTTCACAGCGCTCCACCTCTAAGAACATTTCTCTAAGGATATACCTGAGTGTTTCAGATGCAAATTCAAAATGGTAAAATGAACAGAGCTATGCTCAAAGTATAACCTGTCTTACACTGGAAAGATTGTAAAATATGAAAATTGTGCATGTGTTGTGTGTAACATATCACCCTGACAGGTATCTATAATGTAGCTCAAAGGAGGGATTCTGGAGCCGGACTTCTTGGACTTAAATCCTGTCTCTGCTACCTGCTAGCTTTGTGAGCCTGGACAAGTCACTTCCCATGTCTATGCATGATTCTCATCCTTCTTAATGTGAACAGTGATAATAGCCTTTTCTTAGGGTTTAATGTGACTAGATAAACTAATCACTGAAAAGCATTTTGAACAGTACCTAGCATACAATAGCCCCTATGTCATGCTAGCTATGATGATAGTAATGGTTTTCAATGAATGTTGCATTTATTCTTTCTCATCACTGAGGTGGTAGAGGTGCAAGGTACGAACAAAATAGAGAAAGATCTTAAACTTATGGGAAGGGCAGGAAAACAAGAAAACAAGTACATATAATTTCAGTAAACCATAAATCCAGAGAAACAAAAAAATAAAATAAAGAAGAGAAAGGAAAAAGAGAAAAAATACTAAGTTTAAATGGATGATTTTGAAGTCTTAGTCAACAAGAAAGTCTTATTTTGCTTGGTTTCAAGGAAATGATACTCATTTTTTGTTGTATCTGACCACTTTTTAAATCAAATGTATTTGAAAATATAGATAAAACTCAGCTAAAAGTCATTTTAGTTTTATTAGGTCATCCTAGAAAATCACTGGTCTTGCAATGAGGTTGTTTTTTGCTGAAGTTCAGATAGCAGAGAAAAATCAATTTTACACAAATGGTTGTGGTGTTTTTATGAAAGTTTATGATTTTCATGTGGCATTGCACATCTATTTCCTGCTTTACCCATTTTAATGCATTTGTTTCTATTGAAGATTCGAGTGACAATCAAAACAATCTACCTATTGCATACTGAGAACTGAAATCATCTATCCCCACACAGTTTCCTGTTTCCATTAGGAGTTGACAAACTACAACTCATTGGTCAAATCTTCCTCACTGCCAGATTTTTGTAGATAAAGTTTGGAACACAGCCATCCCATTCATTTTCATATTATTCGTGGCTCTTTTTGTGCTACAACAGCAGAGATAAATAGTTGCAGCAGAGAATGAATAGTTTTATTGACTAAAAAAATTTACTATCTGGCTTTTTACAGACTTCTTGGCTACACCAGAGTTTCACAGCCTCAGCACATGGTCATATTGGGTTGGACAAATCTTCTTATGGAGGTTGTCATTTGCATTGTATGGTATTTTGCTACATCTCTGGCTGTTCTCTAGCAACTGGATGCCAGTGGCATTCCAGCCCCCTAGTTGTGACAACTGAGCGCGTCTCCTTCCTTTGCCAAACGTCCTTAGACACAGCTGAGTACTACAAGCATGACTTTATTATTCAGTTATCTATACAGCATTACTTCATTATTCTATGAAACTTTCCTCAGACAATTGCATTGTTCATTACAGGAACTCTTCACAATGCTCAGCAACTCATCAATAGAAAATATTAACAGCTTATGCCCTAACTTTGTTTTAACTCCAATCCTAAACAAAAAAATATTTGGGGGATTGTTTGAAACAGAGTCTTACTATGTAGTTTAGGTGGACCTCGAATGTACTATGCAGCCCAGGCTGGCCTTGAGCTGATACTCCTGCCTCAGCATCCCAAGTGCTGGGATTACAGGTGTCTACCACCTTGCCTGAACTAAATAAATATTTAACAATCCTTACTTAATCCTAATCAGGCCCCTACAATGAAAAACATTCTTAAACTTAAAATTATGAACACAAAATCTAATGTTGTCTTTCCTCTTCTGAGACAAGACCAAAATTCCATCAAGATAATGATTTCCTTTAACACAGTAAACAATAAATTTTGGTATGTCTTAACAACAGGTCTCATTGGTAATGTTTGGGTTGCTGACGTGATACTATATTATGAGAAGTAAAATTTCCATACATTACCCATAGAAAAAGAATTTTGGTTAAAACAATTGATTCTTATTTAGGCAATTATTCTTGAGGAATCCTTTTCACTTACTAAAACTACACTGAGTCTAAATCATTTTTTTTTTACATTTTAGATTTGAAATTACCACTTGTCTCATATTTTAGATATAGAGTAAATCTAGGAAAAAATACTGGTGCCATAATTCCAAATAAAACATTTTAATATTGTTAGCATTTTCCCAGATAAGTAGAACTGCATATATTTCAGAGTAAGCTTCTTTTATATTGAGTTGGTAACCACCCTAACAAAGAGGAAATTACTGGGTTCTACTTAGGAAATTTGTCTTTCCATGAGTACATATGAAGTGAAACATTTTTTAGTGCTTTGGAAAACTCACAGTTACTTGTCTAAATACATAAAAATAATTATTCAAACTAGCTACATTGAGTAACTATTACTGGATGACTTCATTTTCACAAAACAACCAAGTGTCAGCATGTTTGTTTTTCTCAGTTTTTTATTGATTGTTGTAAATGGAACTTATGAAATTCATTCGGTTTTATTCAGAGTATTCTCAGAGCTGAAAAGAGTTTTGGCACATAGCAGGCGTTCAATATACACTTGTTAAATTAAAATAATAAAGGAACATTTACATATATTCCATATATAAAAAAGAATATAGGAAATCATCTCCGGGAATTTTTCTACAGGTTAGAGCACTCATCTCAATTTCAAACGCATTAACATCTAAAATTCTGCAGGCGCCCCATGGAGGATACCCTGTGATGCCAAGGTGTATTCCTGATAACTGCCTGGGGCAGCCATTTGCTTTTCAGTTTTTCTCTGGTAGAAGGTGTCACACGTCTATGTAGATCCATCCTTCCCATATAACAACTTTCACACACTGTCCTTAAAATTCATTTAATCACCATCTAGACCTCTTGGTTAGGATATGTTCTCTTCTTGATAATAAAGAAACATTAGGAACTCTGCTTCAGCTTATGACACAGACAACCATGAAAGATTATTGAATCTATCCTCATAATAAGAAAAAAAAGGTAATTTACAAAATCACAAATATTTGAGCCACTCAAAAAGCTGAGGTTATAAGATTAAATGAACTTTATTCCAGAGCATGAATAAACTTCTTTGATGAAAAACTGGGAAAAAATTGTTTCACCTTTGGAAGACTGTATAAGGGAAAGATATTAGTTGTTAAATAGGTAAAAACCCAAAAATTTAAGGAGTCAATAAATATTAAGCATGTGTTAATATAAGAGTTAGAAGTCCTAGGAATGGCAATCACAAGATGAGTCTGTTACCACCCACAAATTCTTTTCTGTGAAATCCCCCATTAGAGCTCACAAGAAAGGCTTTAGTCAGGAAGAAGAGGTCCCTTAGTGGTACAAGTATGCATCGAGAGGCTGTCAATATTTGAAGCTTGAACAAAGGTACATTGAGAAGCCCATCTGTGCTCCAGTACTTGCCTGTGTATAAGATGCTTATCAGCTGTTGCTTAGCAACAGACGCAAACTTGAGAACATGACTGCAACTAGTTTTTATCTCTGATATAAGACATATGGCCTCTGCAAATGGGCAGAAGGTCAAGAAACCTGCCTACATCTGGAACTTGAACACAGTTTGATAAGAAAAGCCGCTTGTCACTGGGTAAGAAGAAGGAAAGTGTCCCACCTACTCCACTATAGGCAAAGATTGGGTTCTAGTGGGACAGGAATAGAAATCTACTCTCCCAACTTTCTGCTTACCCTATTAAAAGCCATCTACCTTGGAAGACGAACAGAAAATCTGTTCACAGGCAAGATCTTGCACTACTGGAAAGCAGAAGTTTCCCGCTGCTGAGAAAGGAGCAGGTAACTCAGTCATGCATGCCTAAGAGCCCCAGCGATACATGGCTGATTTATAGTGCACTATACACATCATACTGAGTAGGAAAATGAGATTGTGTGCCACTAAGGAAGGGCTAGAACAAGGAGAAAAATCCAACCTTGGGGGTGAGTTTCACAGGCCCTGCCTTATACTGAATCTGTAGCAAATGAAAGAGAAAACGCCCCTGTATATATAAATCTTGCACCGCATAAAAGCTTACTAGAGGGGGAGAAACAACATTATACAGAAAAATATCTTTCTTCCTTCTGTTACAAGTATTCAGAGCCAGCTGAAAGATGGGGGTGGAGGAAAAACACTGAGACACACCCTTTAGCATTCTAGGAATCACACTAAAAACAAAGGCTAAACAGTGCTCCACTGGAGTAATTTTAAGTCAGAGGTACTCTGAAGGTTAATGTAGCATAATTAAATCAGACCCAGCTCAGCTACATCTAATAGACTCAACCCTCCATACCAGTAGACTTACAGAAGGAAAGATATGGCTATTTCTAGGCATAAGTACTATTTACCACATCTTTACTATTTTTACATAAAATAATGGATAGTTAATCAAAGTTATACACAAATATACAGACATTATTTTAAACTATCGCTAAGCTAAATTACAGGATATATGTATGAACAGACTATGCATTCATTTCAACAGAGTTGGAAAGATAATCAGATGGAAATAATAATGAAAAATCCAACATGAAATATCAAGAATTTCCACAGAGTCATCTACAGTGTCCAGAGACATGTAATTTAAAAGAAATAAAAATATTTTCACACCCAGTGCTAGTTGAGACCTTAGTTTCTAAATACCATTCTCTAATAAAAAGAGCCAGCATTCCTTCCAAATATGACTGGCTACAGATCTGGGGAAGAGAAAATCTTGTGCTTGAAACAATTTACATTGTCAGATGTAAGGATAATATAAAGATCCTAAGTGATATTGTTTAAATTAAATATAAATTATATAAAATTAAACAAAACTGAAAGAACACAACAACTAACTTGAAAAAGCTCCCAATGTTAAAGCTTGGACAATTTGTACAATTAAATAAATAACTATGGCATTGGATCAACTCAAAGAATAAAATAAATACCTATGATCCCACATTGATGTAAAAGTTATCAAATAATAATTAAATGGAGAAAGGACAAATTTTCTTTACAAAACTATTCTATCTAAACTCAGTATTCTCCCTCCTTGCAGGATAGATGCTGATTCTCTTCCCCTTGAGTATAAACTGGACTTAATGACTTGCTTTCAAATAATATAGGAAGAGAAAAATACTAACTTTGCATTGGAGAAAGTTGGAAGACATTACCTTAGCCATGCAATCGAGGTTAATACTGTTAGTTGATTTAATGCATTATATTAGTCAGCTTTTTGCCACTGTGATGAAATATCTAAGAAAGTTAACCTAGAGGAGGAAAGATTCATTTTGGTTCATGGTATCAGGTTTCAGTCTATGGTTGGATGACTCCAAGGCAGACATTTCATAGAAGAAGAGCATGGCAGAGGAAAGCTTCTCACTCCATAGTAGCCAGGAAACAGAAAGAAAAAGAAAGAGCATAAAGGGAAGGAAGAGGCAGATATGGTCCCCAGTGTTGAGGCCTCATGATTCACTCCCTTCAACTAAGACCCACCTTCTGTTTTCTTCACCTTTCAATAATGCCATCTAATTATGATCCCATTAGTGGATTATAGTCACATTCCAAAGTCCTTTAGCTACCAAGCTTTTGACAGTATGAGACTTTTTTGATGGATATATTGGATCCAATCTATAACATGTTCTCCCTGCTACGATCTGATGGCAAGAGCCCTTCACTTCTGTGGTACTTTTTAGAAGTCATAGCCTCAGTATAATTAGAAACTTCAGATGAACCTAAAATGAGGCCATTTTTCACAATGCCTAGCCAGTACTCTTCAAAAATGTCAAGGAACTGAAAAACGAGGAAAGGTTAAGGATGCATTACAGACCTGCAGAGATTAAAGAGACGTGATAGATAATTGCAATTGTGATACCTGCACTGGATCCTGAATCAGTAAAAGGACTTCAGTGGAAAGATTGGTGAAATCTAATTAAAGACTGAAGTTTACTTAATAGTGTTGTCTCAGTGTTCATTTCGTAGTTCTGACAAATGTACCAAGGTTGCATGAAATGTTAATATTAGGAAAAGCTAAATAAGATATATATGCAAACACTATACCATATTTGGAATTTTCTGTAAATGTTATATTAGTCTCCTCAGAGTTTAATTTTCAAAATGGGAAGAAATTCTAGCAAAAATAAAGTAACCAAGTTGAAACATAAAGAGAAAAATGAATGGGCGTAAAAGAATAGTTCATCCAACAGTTGTGGAAAATAACCAGTCTAATCTACATGTAAAAATAACATCCCTGAATGTCTCTAGTTTTTCATTCTTTATGGCTGAAGGGGAGGTTGGAGGGGTAGTGGAAAGGAATAAGTATGAGAAAAGGGAAAAATGGAAACAAAGTCTTTTTGAATAGGGAGGGGTGGAGGCAAGGAAGGGCAGGCAGGGGAATGGGGAAAAAATAAGAACCAAGATTTACCATGTAAAAGTTCAAATTCCCAATGATTAATGTCATCATATTGTATACCTAAAATGTACCAATAAACTTAATGGATAAACAAAATCATTTCCCTGAACAGCAACAAGAATTTGTCAGCTATCCGTGGACAAAAGTATATTTATACAAGCTGGGAACCCTAAGGGGAATCTGAGACAAAAAGCAGGCTCATTGAGATGGCAGGCCATTATCTCTGTTTTCAAATTTTATGATCTTCTATAAAGAAAACCCTAAAAATTCTACACACACACACACACACACACACACACACGCACACACACACACAGACACAACTAGAATTAATAAGCAAATTCTGTGAAGGTTCAGGATAAAAAAGCAACATGCAAGTCAGTTTTGTTCCTATGTACTAACAACAAATGACCAAGAAAGAAATCAAGAAAAAAATCCCATTTACAATATCATCAATAATAAAAAGGCACACTACATAAAATTACAGACAACATATTTGAATATATCATTAAAGAAGATATATGAATTGCTAATAAGAAAATAAAAAGCTTCTCAACATCTTTAGTAAAGGTGGAAATGCAAGTTGAAATAAGCACATTGCATCACATTCCCACTAGAATGACAAAAATTAAAACAATAAAATACTAATAATGACTGTAGTGAGAATGTATAACAACTATAACATTGTTGGCTAAAATGTAGAATGATTTAGTCATTTTGATCTTTTTGTATTATGTTGAAAATATACTTACCTTTTGACATAGAAGTTCCATTCCTACATGGGAAGGAAGTATATGTCCACACAATAGTCTGTATGCAAATATTCACAGAAACTTTATTCATAATAGAAAAGAACTGAAAACAGCACAAATTTTATCAACTGGTGAATGAATAAGGGCATCATTTTAGATCCATACAATGGAACACTACTTAATAATAAGAAGAAATAAACCCCCAAATAACACACACACACACACACACACACACATATATGCACATATATACATGGGCAGATGTTACATTGCTATACTAAGCAGAAAAGATCATTCATGGAAGACTATATGATTTTGAATCCATTAAAATATTTATTAACAAAGGAAAAAATAAAGGGTCAGAAAACACATCAGTGGTTTCTAGTGAACTGGAGGTAGCTGGTAAGGATTGGCAGGCAAGGGGCATGAAAAAACTTTCTGAAATTATGGAAATAGTCTATATTATGAGTGTGGTCACGTTTCTATAACTGTACACTTAAAAAGACAATTTCTTTCATACTAAATTATATCTCAATAAAAGTTGAAAAATATAATAGTGCCTAGAATAAGGCAAGATCACTCTACAAGATTTTTGTGCATGCAGTGAAATTGTGAAGCATTCTTTTCTTTTTCTTTTGGTACCGGGGATCGGACTCGTGTCCTTGCACTTGCAGCAGGAGGCGAAACCACTGAGCTAAATCCCTGGCCCCTGCAGTGAAATTGTGAATTCCAAAATACAGAGTTCCTTTCAGATTTTTTCCTGCCAACATACAAAAAAGACTTAGGTAATACCACAGAGTCATAATGTCTGATAGTGGAAGGAATGTAGAGATTATCCACGCTGTCTACTTCATTTTACAGATGGTGAAGAAACAGGCAGAGAAGCTGAATTACTTGCCTAAGAAATGTCGTTTCTGTAGGCTGGGAAGATTGCCCTTCAAAACAATCCTACTAGACTTACCACAAACTGTAGACAAGCAATCTAAATAAAACTAGGAGCTGATGTTACATGCTAAACCCCAAGAAACAAAAGTACCACATCAGGTTTTCAAAACAATAATAAATATTATTATGATTCTGCAGCTTGGAGAGAACAACAGTTTTCTTTAAAGAGAAAATACCTTTCTAAAACCAAGAAATCCAACTTTCTTTATATCTCATACTTATGTATACAAATGATTGCCTTAATTTATCAATGCATTTACATATCAACTTTATTATAATATTATAATGAATAGGCCAAGAGGGAGAGTAATAACTTATGTATTGATGAGTAAGGAGATTCCAAACTTTTCAATTCAGAACTTTCTTTTTCAATAGTACAGATCAAAAACAATGCTAAGTGCATGCTAGGAAAGTGCTCTATGGTCCCAGCCCTAGATTTGGACTTTTTAATGTCTAAAATGTAATCAAGAGCTGATGTGGACAGGAGATAAAATAAGCAGATGCAAAGTTATTTATTAATCTATTTCTTCCCTCCTCCTAATCCTCATTCTTGCTAATTCTCTATTCTAATATCTAGAACCACTGATGTTTACAAATATGACCTCTTTCCCTAGCCATAACAATCACAGTTTCTATTAAGTTTAGAGGATATAAGAGAAGCTAGAAAATTCATTTCCCAAAAGATTAGTATGATGAGTTATCTTAAGTCTATTAACTGCTTGAGATCACAAGAAATTAATACATAAGGCACAGTTACTTATCTCTGGGATATGGTACTATTGGGACTGATTTCTGACTGCCAGAAATAATCAGTAATTATAAAGACAATGCAAAAAATTAAGAAACTTTTAAAAATTGCCCTAAAGGGCATATGTAAGACCTATAATTAACTTTTTACTGTAAAAGAAAGCCTATTTGGTAGAAGACTACCATTGAATATATTATGCAAATTTTCTAGCTTCAATAATCCTGCATGGATTTTTTGAAATACCACTGGCTTTCCTTTAGACCAGACATTCCACATATAGCCTATCTGAATTCCTTACTTTGATTGATCCGACATACCGCTGCTATTGTGATCTTCCTAAGTACGAATCTTATTTTGTCACCCCACTACCGATATTCTGCTTTTATGGGAATCTGTAACTTTCAAAATAATGTAAAATACTTCAGTTTAATACACAAGGATGACCATATCCTGTCTCCTATCTGCCTCTCTAGATTCATCTTCCATTGCTCTTGCCTCTCTTATTTTCTAAACATATAAAGTCACTTTATTCACTCATGCATTAATTAAGTGGCTATGTATTGAACAAATACTGTGTTCTAGGTTCTGTGGCAGGCAACAGTGTTCATATTATGTCTGGGACTTTCTATCCTGAAAATTATGGATAACTAAAGGTTTCACTAAAATACATAAACATTCCTAATTCAAAATGACATAGGGAATGATAGTCAAGAAATTTACATTAGTTCTAATGCTAAATAATAAATCATCCCCAAAGAATAGTTTAATAGAAAAACAATCAGTTAATACTATTATAACTTGTGGCTCTGTGTATGAATTGACACAGCTGGTTATCATTCAGGATTTCTCCTATCAAGTGCTTAAGTTTGGATGTTACCTTAAAGGTTTCCTCATTCACATGTCTGGGCTGCAAAATCTTGAGCATCTTGGAGCTGAAACATTGAGGTCTCATGCCTCTCTTTCATCCCTATGACCTTATTTCATCAAAAAATTCTCAGGGAGGTTGGCCTTCTTGCTGGCTGTTACCTATTGATAGGGAATGTCACCTTGATTGGATTAATAAGAGATTAATTAATAGGAGATTAGTAGGGCACATTTCTGAGTATGTTTGGATGGGCCATGTTTTGTGGAGAGGTTCTTTTCTCATCGTGGCAATTTGTGTTCTGTATTTCTTCTTTATCTGAATGTTAAATTCTTTCCCTAAATTTGGTAAATTTTCTGCTATGATTTTGGTAAATTAATTTTTAGACTTATATATAACATATTTATTATATATTATATGAAATTTACAATAAACATATATTAATATATAAATATATATTTATGTAAATATATAAAGACATATATATATATATATATATGAAAGAAGAAAAAGGGGAAAACCCCACATATGTACAAAAATACCATGTGAAGAGTTCTCTCAGTTCTACTTACACTTCAGTCTGAATTGGACTGGTGTGGTCTTTCCCCCTTACCACAAACATCTTCTTGTACCAGTTGGCGGGGGCTGAGCTCCACTCCTCTGTGGTTGTGACTAGAGAGCTGGATCTTTCATCAGGTGCTTAAGCTGCTTCTCCTCCAATATTCGTTCTCTTGCCCACCAGTGAGTGGAGGGACTGGTGGTCTGGGCCAATCACTGAGCCTGCCTCTCCTTCATTCTGAGGCAGAGCTCTGTTAGGTTGCAGCTGCACTCTGCTGAGCATGACTAGCTGGAGGCTGCTGCCTCTTATATCTAGACACCTTCCACTGTATGGGAGGAAGGAAGAGCCTAGCAGGACTGGAGGGTCTTCCTCAATCTCAGGCCCCTTCTTTCTGTGATAATCCCCATACCTGCTCAGGTTTGCTCTTTCTATGCCTCTCCAGGTGATTCCACGATGTAACACATTCTGATCACACTGATCACACTGCACTTCTCTGGCTTTTTGCCCACACCAAATTGTCTCTTTGTGCCTCTCACAGTATGGTGGACCCTCAAGTTACGACCAGCCTGACATACGAACAACTTGGGTTATGACGGGAATTTTAGTTTTAACTTACGAACAAGTCTTGAGTAATGACCCAAATGTCAGCCATTTGTGCTTCTTCATGGTCTCAGATACAGATTTAACCCCTAAAGAGTTCTGGAAGGAACATTACAACATCCATTCCTGTGTGGGGTTAATGAGAAATCCTGGGCCAATGTCTCTCTAAGGACTCTGAGACCTGCCTGTGTACAGGAGAGAGACTTGGAAGGCTGTGTAGAGGAGCCTAAGCCTTCAATTGACTGACTTGAGTTACAACCAGCTCTCTTGAATGAAGTGAGTTCTTAAATCAAGGTCCCACTATACCTAACCAGCCTCTAAATTCAGTTACCTTTAGGCCTTGGAACAAAAGGGCCCTTCGGCTTGGTATTTAGTAGCATTTGGGGGCCATTTGGAGGGAGTTCACATGAGCACCAAGCTCAGTGTCTTTTTGATGGGTGGTGAGATGGGTCCTCCATCAGGGCTGAGTTCTGTGGTTTTTGGAGGGCAGGTAAAAGGCAGGACACCACATAAGAGCAGTGCTTGGTAGTGTTTAAGTGGGGTAGGGGTAGAGTACCCTAAGGTACTGTTTTAGTATCTTTTTTCCACACTTAATTTACACCCAGTCACAGCCACCACACATCCCTGCAACTCATTGTCCCACTGATCACTCTGTGCCTGGTTCTGACTCTTCAGGACCATGCCCTTTCTTCTTTGTATCCCTCGGGCTAGCCTGTCTTACCTCAGGAACCGCCCTCTGAGTGATTCCCTGACCCATGCAATCCTTTGTGCCTTAATCTCAGGGAGTCTTCTCCTGAGACCATCTCACTCACTGGCCTCTGTCTCCAGTGGGAAGAGAGTTAGGGACACAAGGTGATGACTGATGGCCCAGATGTTGATCACAGCAACCTACTGTCTGCTGTTGCACTCAGTTTCTTCCCCCAAGGGATTAGATCCCTTCCCAAGATGCATGTTCTAAGAATCTGGGCTGTAAGGAATGCCAAAGTCGAGAAGTGGACCTGTCTCTTTCTCTAAACACCCCTTATACTGGAATTCAACTGGTGGGCTTCTCCTTCAAGTTGACTTCCCATGTTTGAGTTTTTGTTCACCTCTCCCCATTTCTAGGTACCTGTGGATCTTGATGAACGTCTTCCCAGTGTCTGGTGAGTACTGCTGCTCTACTCAGCCATGATGTCTCCTCTCCTGTGTCTATTTCTACCAGTGTGCACTAAAAACATGTCCTTCATCTTACAATGCTATCTATCGTCTTTTCCTGGTGAAGAAATTATACTTAGTTGACGTATTTCCACAGGAAAAAATTGTCCCCAAACTACAATACTTCATGATCTCTGAGCTTATTCCATATATTCACCTGGGGAAGGAAAACAAATCTATGTCAAAATTGTTGAGATTATATAAGGCTTCAATTTTTATAAATCAGAATCATATTTAGGTCATCTATACAGAAGAGTTTGGTGATGATCTATTGATAATATAAAGGAACTTTTAAAATGTGATTAACCACTTAGTTTTTATTGTTATTTTTATTATTTTTTGGTACCAGAGATCAAACTCAGGACCATGTGCTGGCAAGAAAGGCACTGTGCCCCTGAGATAAATCCCCAGCCCATTTTTTTTTGCTATTTTTAAGTACAGATTTTGCTGTTCCATGCTGTCTAAACCAAGGACTTAACGTTCTTTCAAAAAGAGTGTCACTGGTTTTTTTAGCTGTATGAAGAATTCAACCTGCCTCATGAATAAAGTAAGTCCTTAAATTTCTTTCTTATTGAGAGTGCCTATTCCTTTATTTCTTTTTAAAGACAACCATGAAATCAATGCACTAATTACCGTTCCAATACTCTTGCCTTTGAATTTTATTCCACAAATGTAGCTACATGATAAAACCAGAACAATTAGTCAATGAACTGATTACTGTTATAAGTTACATGACTTAGCTACTTGAGCATAATCCAATGGCTGTTGAAATAAAATAAATGTTTTCATGTTTGAAATCATGACTCGACCTCATAATTTCAATTCTATTACCATGTTTACATACTAACCTACCTTCAAGTAACTTTGGAATTATTTTTAAGTACACAAAATTATTGAGAAACACTAATTGAGCTGAGTGTCTAGTAAAACATTTATTTATTTGGATATGCTTTCAGATAATGTCCTTGGTAATGAGCAGAAAGAAAATGAAACAAACTGATTTCCAGTAAATAGGATTTGGTTCTGTAAAATGCTCTCAGCCAAAAATAATACCTTTAAAATACTATATAGTGATGCAAAGTTAATGTCAGTTGCCATTGTTCACACATGCACATATAGGGTGCTGTTGTTTAAATGTGTCCCCCAAAGTTCATGTGTTACACACTTAATCACAATGTTAAACAGAAGCAGTATCTTTTAAAGGTAATTAGGTCAAAGTGGCTCTGCTCTTATGATTGGATTAATGCCATTATTGAAGAATGTGATTCTTATAAAAGAACAAGTTTGGCCCTTTCTTGTTCTCCCCCTTTTTACCCTTCCACTATGGGATGATACATGAAGAACCCCTCATCAGTAGGTGGTCCCTCAATATTGGAGTTCTGCACCTCCAGAGCCATGTGCCAATAAATTTCTGTTAAGTATAAATTACTCAGTTTGTGATATTTGGTTATAGCAGCACAAAACCCACTAAGACAAGGTATGAGTGTGTGTGTGTGTGTGTGTGTGTGTAGTGCGTGTGTGTATCTGGAAATGCATAGAAAGTCAAATTACAGGTAAGACTCACAAATTCTTACCAGTATCAGTCTGCAAAGAAGGGGATAGTCTTTTCTTTTCATAGAAGCAATAATTTACTATTAGAAATTTTATTTAATATGCATACATTATTTTTCAATACATTTTCATGAAACTTGAAAATTATATATTTAAAAATTTAATAAAACTTAAAGACATACTTTTTAAATGAAGGAATTTTATTATGATAACTATTCTTTAAAAATAATTTTTTGAGACAGGATCTTCCTGTGTAGTTCAGGGTGGCTTTGAACTCACTATGTAGCCCAGGCTGGCCTGAAATTTGAGGTAATCCTCCTGCCTCAGCCTCCTAAGTGCTGGGATTATAGGCATGTGCACCACAACTGGCTCATTATTATAATAACTGTTCTTTTAAAAATGAAGTCTTTCTGGGTACCAAGAAGAAGGCATAGAATCTAAGAAAATCTCTACAGGATGTCAGTTTAATTCAATGACCAGCTAATTCATTGGGAGGAAATTGAGTACACAAAAATTAACTTTTTTTAGGGTTTTCTATAATTTAGAGCATCAATTTGAAATGATTTTCAATTTATGGAGAACCAGCAAGAGGCTAAAAATATCTCTTCCTGTCCCTTTTATTGTTAATGTATTTTTAAAATGCTTTCCAGTCCTTGAGTCTCCTTACATCATGCAAGTGTGAAGCAGACATTTGCAGATTGAATAGGACCTAGGATAGGTGTCTTAGGTCTTAGAGATCATCACAAAGAATAAAGAGAGGCTGAAGGGAAAAAAAGCAAGATGACCAAAATATCAGACTTCCTGAAAAGTGAAATCTGCTATGAACTGTCTTATTTCTTTTTACAGCCACATATTCTCTTTATGTCCGTTGTTTTATCTCTCTTTTTAGTCTCAAAGGAAGATGCTCCCCTTTCAGATTCCGAAGAATTCTTGGTCCTACTCACTCTCCTTTCCCTTGTGAAGTCTATCAGGTCATCTTCATCAGCAATTTTCCCTCTGTATTAAAAATTCTCAGTTATAAGACCTATCCTGTGCATGTTTTAAACCAATTCATAAATGGCTACAATGACTACCCTCCTTGTTATCCAAGCAGTGGGCAGTTCAATTCACTGCTGGGGACCTGGCCATAGATCTTGCTCTGCTCAATAACATAACAGCAAACATGAGGCTAACGATCCCCAGATAGCCTGTTGGATAGCGAAAGACACGTGGTCTAGATAATAACTTTGTCCTGCTAACAAACCAATAACTAATCATGAAAAAAATGTGAATGAGGCCACAGACTGCCAACTGACCACAGATTCATCAATGAACCCAGACAACACTACATGACACACACATATTTCATCAAGCTGAACTCAGAATGATGAAAAAATTTGTGATAATTTGTTGGGAAACAGAAATCACTACTTAACTGTATCACAATCCGAACTACTGATTCCATTTATTGTAAACTGTTCTATTTCCTACCACATGTACATTTATCTCACTGTACTCACATAACAACACAAACAAGCTATGTGGTAGAAACTGTGTTTATAAGTAACATATAATGAGCAATGACAAACATGAAGACTATTGATATGGAATGAAAAAACAGTGACTTCTAGCATCTATTACATTAATCTTCCAGCACATATTATTTCATCACAATAAACTTATTATTGGCCCCATTATAGAGATAAGGAAATAGGGACCCAGAAAATTTCAGATTTGCTTAAAATCAAATTGTGTGATGGAATTCATCTCTTTCTTCAAAGACTGTGATTTGAAACATTGCACTTTATTCTAAGAGGATATATCAAGAAACCTGGGGATTTAGAATTAATTCTGCCAGTAATTTATGTATTATTGAGAAGGCAAATACAGCCAGGTGTGGGGAAGCATGCCTGTAATCCCAGCCCTCGAGAGACTGAGGCAGGAGTATCACCATGAGTTCAAGGCCAGCCTGAGCTATATAGAGGGACACTATCACACACAAAAAATAGATAAATCAACTTTATGTATTCTTAAGGGCCCATAACACTGCCCTATGATCCACAGTCTTTAACCTGACTCAAGTCATTCACCATCTACACTTCATTTAATGTCACCATTGTTTTCTTTATCAAGTCCAATATCATATCAAGCTCATGTATTCTGAATTATTTTACTAATCTGATAACACTTTGGTCATTCCTTATGTTTAATCATACCCTTTCTTAAAAAATACTCTCTTACTTTCCTACTTCTCCAATTCTTTATTTTTTTTAAAGAAACCTCTATGTAAGCAATATAGTTTTATAGATTGGCTCTACTAGTAGGAAAACTAAAACTGCATTCATGTGCATTTCTTGGAGTTCATACTTTAATCAGATTCTCAAAGGGTCTGTACCCTAAAATAGGTTCACTTATTCATTCATTTACATTTTCTGAGAATATTTTCTATGCCGGGCCTGTACTAGTCACTGCACAGAGATCAAGGAGCAAAACAATAAGCAAGTATATGCCGTTTTATCTGACAGTGACCAGTGCTATGGAGAGAAATAAAGAAAATTAAAAAGGTAGAAAATGGAAGGGATTACTATTTTACTATTTTAGATAGGCAGTTCTTCAGAGGGAACTGATATTTAAGCCAAAACTTGAATGAAATGAAAAAGTAAGAAACCATGAGGAACTGGGAATGTGCATTTCTGGAAAGGCTGTTGCAAGTTAAATGACTGAGGTAAGAATGTACAGTATTCCTCCATGTATTGTTACATTTTGCGGTGATGGGATTGAGCTTTGGAGTATCATATATGTCTAACTGTTGCGGTTTTTCAGTAAATTTGTTATTCCTATTATAGAGCCATCAGTAAATGACCTTTCTGAGTTCCTCTTTTCTGATCTTCACAACTGGGATTCAATGACCTAGCTGATAGGGTTGTTACAATGTTTTTAATTAAGATAGCATGTAAATGCACCCACCTTAGTGCTAGCAAGAAGCATGCTCAGTAATCCTTAATTTTCCCACTTCTTTGCATATCTTCACTAAAAGAGCATTGTGGATCTTGACTTCAACTAAGGATTGAATCTCAGATTTGTTTCTCAAATTCTGTCACACACTTTTGAACACACATGTATATGTATGTCCAAACTCATTAAGTTGTACACCTTAAATAAGCATAGTTTATTCTATATTAGTTATATCTCAATAAAGGTGCTTAAACATGTGTCTTTTCTCATTTTTCAATGTCTACCTCGATTTCCAATAACATTACAAACTAAAAATCATTGGCTGTCTTTTTAAGCAGAGATCAAAATCATAAATTACTCTATAGTAATCTAAATGGATAAAGATACTTGACCTACCTGGGAGAGGTGACACATACCTATCATCCCAGAACTCTGACAGGCTAAAGTAAGAGGATCATAAATTTAAACCTGGGCTAAGCAGATTAACAAATTAGCCCCTGTCTCCAAAAAGGGGTAGGAATTCGTGATGTAACTCACTGTGAAAGCCCTGGATTCAATCTTTAGTAACTACTCCCCTCCAAAAAAAAATACAAAACCAAAAACACAGACAAACAAACAACAAGAAACAGTGCTTGATCTGCTAGAAACTGTTGCTTCAGCTTCCTGATCTCTCTATACTGCCTTACACATGCCAACAGCACAGGTTAAAGGGAACCATAAGGTTGTTTTCCAGAGCTCACACTCTGTATAGTTTTCTCCTTTCTGCTGTTCTATTGTGAAATTCTTGCCTCCTCAAATTCTTTCTTAACTCAAAACAAACGAACAAACAAACCACAATTCTTTGCTTGTATTTTCCCTCCCTGAACACCAAACTCTAGAAAGTGCTTCCTAGAAGAAAGATAAGACAATACCAGTGGTATGGAAAGTAGGGTTGGAAAAAAAAAGCAGGACCTGTCAATTACAAAATCCCAGGACAGCGCCAAATAATTCCCAGTACCTTGTATGTGAAACTTCTCACAGACTCCCACCAGATGCGGACCACATAAAACAGAGGAGCTGCCAGGAGGAGCCTGTTGTCTTGACTCCTCATGGTAGTCCATTCTGCTGGCTTCACACATAGTGCACTTTTATTTCTGCTTTTATCTTTTCTTTTATTCAGCCCAAGTTTGCTCTACAGAATCAGTTTTTTCCTTACCTCTTCACCTCTCACTTTTCAAATAAACTTTTGGCACAATTTTTAGCTTGTTTTGCCCACTTCTTTGTTTGAGAATAGCTGCTGTTTCATGTGCTTTATCCAGTTACTCTAATTGTTTAGAGTAAGAAGGTAAGTTTGTTTCCAGTAAGTTTTTTAAGGACAGACAGAAGCCAGTTGCTATTAATTTAATGGAAACTCCCTACACAATATACAGTATTCAAATACCTGGGATCGAACTCTCAGGAAGGCAGGCGGCAGAACCATTGAGCTAAATCCCCAACCCCTTAAAGGGTTTTTAAAAGAACAATTTTGTGTTTGATGATTGGACCACAAGAGGAGTGTTTTGTTCTAAACTCAGGCCACCCTTGCAGAAATTGTAATTCCATTCTGATAGATACATTTGTTTGCCCCTTAAGTTTATAACGAAATGTACTAGCAGTGGGTGGAGAGAAAATGTTCAAAAAGTTCTCTACTTCTTGGTCTCTCCATCTTCTCTTCTCTTTACTTTTATCCTTTGGGCTTTATGATGAAGTATTTGCCACTATAGAACATTTCCCACTTTGGGGGTTCCTTGATATTAATGTTTTTATTTCATTCATTTAATCATATTTGTCAAAGTAAAATAACTAAAAGAAGTATTTTCTATATAGATGGTAATGATCATTCAAGTCTTCCTATTATTTTGAAAAGTACGTTTGATTTTGAAAAAAATGCACGCAATTTTAGTCATCCAATTCTATTTGCCTGTGTAAAATTAAAATTGCTAACTCCAATGTAAGGGACATTTTTAATGGTGTATAAGAAAGATGAGTGCTAGAGTACATGCTTTATATTGACAATGTCAATATGCCTGCATCTTTAGATTTGGTTTATTCCTTTCACATTGCTACATACAATTTCAGGGCTTGAGAAATATGTTTTTAAAGCTTATTTCTCTTATTATTTTGCAGGTCTTAAATCAGTTCCTGAGGTCTTATGACAAGGAAAAGAACTGTGCCTGCAATACTTAGGTGGTGATTTTCATGTTGTTAACAGACTTCTGATATTAGAGTCTTTCAAATTCCAAATTGAGACACAGTCATCATGAACAATAGCTCAGAAGAAGCCTCTTTACTGCTAATGCAATTGTTAAGTGCATTGTTTTGAAAATGAAAACTTACGATTTGCACAAAGTTCTCCAATTTGCACTCATGCTACTTCTGAATTACATAAAATAACAAAAAAATGATAGCATGAGTCTTTCTTATGTGACATTGTTATTTTCTTTTCTAGCATGCAATAAGTGAATCTTTTTATTCACACTAAACTTCCTCATTCAAAACACGGAAGACACTGTAGAATAATTCTCACCCAGGATGAACTTTAATACAATTGAGTAACATCTTTACTTCTCAGCATGAAGATAATTTACATAATTTGTTGCATTTTAAGATAAAATAATGTGTGCATATATCAATCCCATCCACACCCTTTTTAGAAGCAAAACTTTAATTCTTGTTAGAACAATGTCCAATCACTTCAATTTCACAGGGATATCTATGCCTCCACTGCAGTCCTATTAGCACAGGCAGTGGGTTCCTGCAATGTAGTACAGAAAAGAGGGAGCAGTCATGTCCCTTTTATTCTCACAAATTTTCAGACTCTTAAAGGGTAACTTACAGACAAATCAAAGAGAGAAAGGAAGTAAACTCAATTAAAGTCAATAATACAATTAATACTTTCACTTTTTAAGTTTATTTCTATAATCTGTAAATGCCATGGATCAAAGAGAAGAATTCCTTTTCTGTTTTGCTGGAATAATTCTACATGGGTTCAGAAATGGAAATAGCCCATATGAGTGTTGAAAGATGGTATTTCAATAGACGAAATTTAGAAAAACCATAATTTATGTTTAAAACTTGTCATAATCTCTTTTCAACAATCATCAAGGCATACCTCATCCTGACAAGTCTAATTTTCCATTTCTTATAAGTAACTGAAAACTATAGATTTATTTGAAATTCTCTTGAACAACCAGCCTTCATTTTTTAAATAAATTTAATTTCTATCATTTAAAATTTAACCATCTAATATTTTCAAAGGGACCTATCAGTTTGCTCACTTCACTTCTATACACATCTTTGCTATTCTGTTTTTCGTAATCCCTTGAATGATTAAAAGCTAAAACATGACACTAAACTGATTTTAAAACTCAAGTCAAAAAGGATTGGGGGTGCAAATCAGTTGTAAAATGCTTGCATGGCAAGTTTGATGGCCTTGGTTACATCCTCAGCACGACAATCAATTAATCAATCAATCAATAAAAAACAAGATGAGGAGGAAGATGCTCCCATGGCCATGGCCTCAGGACTCTGGGAAGGACAAGTTATCAGCTGAGACCCCACTTTCTCCACCCCCACGCTTCCACTGAGCCCTGCCTGTGGGAGCTCACCACTCCTAGCACTTCCTCCTGCCAGCATCCTCCTGCCCAAGGAATGTTAATTTCTTCACAGAAGAAGGTTGTGAATTCTACCTTACAAGTAGTGTTGGTCAAGAAAGGTCCATCCAGAAACCTTCCGGGCTGGGGTACCACCATCCCTAGTGCTGAGGAAAAGAGCTACGCCTAGCACAGAGGAGGTGAACCTTCCAGTCCACCATACTACACCCCCAGCATGGAGTAGGAGTGCCAACATTACACACCCCTCCACCACCCTCCTCCCCCTGTTGAAATTAGAAGACATGTAAAAAAGGCTCAAAACCAGACTCCCAGACCACCTAAAGCAACCCCAAAGGGAAATGAGATGGAAGAATCTGATACTCAACCACCTGGACTCCCTGAACAGGTAACAAAAGAGGATCTGGAAGAAATGAAATCAGAAATAATTTCTCACATAACAGCAGAGATTGTGCCAATAGAGCAAGGCATGATTAATAAATCTAGAGGGGACACAGATAAAAAATTGAAGAGCTGAGGAACATGATGGAATCCCAACATAGGAAACAAATGGAATCCATAAAACAGATGCAAACAGATATTCGGGGATTAAAAACTCCATTGAAAGTTGATGCAGCAGTATGAGCCAATGTGAGGACAGAATTTCAGATATAGAAGATAAGATTGCAATTAGTGAACAGGAAAAAAAATCTTTAAAATAGTAAGGGACCATGAGAAATCAAACCAGCAGCTGCTAGATGATGCAAAGAAAAGCAATATAAGCCTGATCAGAGGCAATGAAGAAACAGGAGAGAGAGCACATGACATAAAAAAGGTGTTCAGAGAAGTGATGGCAGAAAACTTCCAAAGCAGGGGAAAATAATTTGACATACAGATAAGTCAGGCATATAGGACACAAACTAGCCTTAATAATAATAATAATAAAAATCTACACATGGGCATATAATAGTGAAGATTCCAGAAACTCAACAGAAGAAGAAAATTCTACAAGCAGTTAGAGTAAAGAAACAAATCACATGAAAAGGAAAGCCCATCAGAATCACAACAGACTTCTAAACACAAACCCTCAAGGCAAGAAGAGCTTGGAGTGATGTATTTCAAGCCCTAAAAGAAAACAGCCTCAAACCCAGAATGATGTACCCTGCAAAATTATCTTTCAAAATTGATGGAGAAATAAGATACTTTTATGATAAAGAGCACCTTAGGAACTTCATGAATACTAAAGCAGTACTAGAAAAAATTTTACACACTATCCTAGAGAAAGACAACAAGGATCACAACAGGAAGCCCAGCAGAATGAATTCATTGTGCATGACAAAAAATTAAATGTGAAGGAGGAGAACCCAACAAAAAGAAAAAGTCACAACAATGATAGGTCAATACATACCAGTTATAACAATCAATGTTAATGGTCTCAATTCACCAATCAAAAGAATTAGACTGGCAGAAGGGGTCAAGAAGCAAGATCCAACAATATGCTGCATAAAAGAAACACACTTAATTAAAAAGAAACTCATAGACTGAAAGTTAAAGGGTAGAAAATAGTACTTCATGTGACAGGAACCTGGAAAAAAGGCAGGAGTAGCTATTCTCTTTGCATATCAAGTGGATTTTAAACCAACACTGATTAAAAGAGGCAAAGAAGGACACTACATCCTTGTAAAGGGAACAATCAAAGAGGAAGAGATGACAATCATAAACATATATGGACCAAACACTAGTGCGCCCAACTATATAAAACAAATACTAAAGGACACAAAAAATAAAATAAGCACTAATACAATAGTAGTGGGGGACCTCAATACACCACTGTCACAAACAGATAGATCAACTAGATAAAAAAATAAGCAACAAAATAGTAGAACTCAATCAAACTCTTGAACAAATGAATTAATAGATGTTTAAAGAGTGTTTCACCCTAGAAAATCAGAGTACACATTCTTTTCAGCCACACACAAGTCCTTCTCCAAAATAGACCACGTGCTCACTCAGAACATGATTAAGTGCAAAGGGATTGAAGTTATCCCCTGTATATTATCAGACCATAGTGTGATGAAAATGGAGATCAATAGCAGGAGAAAACTCAAGAATTTCATAAACACATGGAAATTGAACAACACACTTCTGAATAGCCAATGGGTCACAGAGGAAATTAAAGAAGAAATCAGACAGTTCCTACAATTAAATGACAATGAAAATACAACATATCAGAATCTATGGGAAACAATGAAAGCAGTTTTACAAGGGAAATTCATAGCAGTGAATATTCATAATTCAAAAACAGAGTGAGCCCAATTAAACAACTTGAAGCTGAACCTCAAGCTTCTAGAAAAAGAAGTGGAGGACAAACCCAAAGCTCATATAAGGGAGAAAATTATAAAGATCAAAGTAGAAATCAATGCAATGGAGACTAAGAGAATGATACAAAAAATCAATGAAGCCAAGAGTTGATTCTTCAAAAGAATAAAATAATTGACATACCTTTAGCCAACCTTATCAGAAAAAGGAAAGAAAAGGTCCAATCCATGCAATTAGGTGTGAAAAGGATGAAATTTCAATGGACCCAGCAGAAATCCAGAGGATCATCAATACCTGCTTCGAGAACCTATACACCACTAAGATGAAAAACACAGAAGAAATGGACAGATTCCTAGACAAGTATGAATTATGAAAGTTGAATAAAGAAGAACTAAAAATTCTAAACAACCCAATATAAATCAATGAAATTGAAAACATAATTAAAAACTTATCGATTAAGAAAAGCCCTGGTCCTGATGGTTTCACTGCTGAATTCTACAAGGCATTTAGAGAGAAACTACTGGCATTACTGTATAAATTCTTCAATGAAATTGAAAGGGAAGCAATATTCCCAAATTCATTCCTGGAAGCAAGCATCACTTTGATTTTCAAAGCAGAGAAAGACCCAACCAAAAATGAGAACTACATGCCAATCTCACTAATGAACTTGGATGCAAAAATCCTTAATAAGATTCTGGCAAATAGAATGCAGAAGATCATCAAGAAGATCATTCACCCTGACCAAGTGTGATTCATTCCAGGAATGCAGGGATGGTTCGACATATGCAAATCCATAAATATAATACAATATATTAATAAAGCCAAGGACAAAAAACTATATGGTCATCTCACTAGACGCAGAAAAAGCATTTGAGAAAATCCAACATGCATTTATGATAAAAAACCCTACAAAAAATTGGAATAGATTGTCTCTACCTCAATCTGATGAAAGCCATCAATGAAATACCAACAGCCAACATCATACTAACTGGTCAGAAACTGAAATCCTTCACACTAAAATCAGGAACAAGACAAGGGTGTCCACTGTCATCACTCCTGTTCAATATATTCTTGGAAACATTAGCTATGGCAATTGGAAAAGAGAAAGAAATAAAAGGAATAAATATAGGAAATGAAGAAATCAAGTTGTCATTATTTGCAGATGACATGATACTGTATATAGAAGACCCCAAGAACTCCACCAAAAGCCTTCTAGACTTAATAATCAAATTCAATAATGCAGCTGAATACAAGGTCAACACACAAAAATCAATAGCTTTCCTCTACACAAACAACAGACTCAGTGAGAGAGAAATAGGGCAAACAAGTCCTTTCACAATAGCATCCAAAAAAACTGAAATACCTAGGAATCAACCTAACAGAAGAAATCAAAGACCTCTTTCCTGAAAACTATACCCCTCTGCAAAGAGAAATTGAAGATGATATCAGAAAATGGAAAGACATCCTTTGATCCTGGGTAGGAAGAATCAACATAGTGAAAACGGCCATACTTCCAAAACTGCTATGTAGATTCAATGCAATACCAGTTGAGATCCCAACAACATACTTCCCAGACCTTGAGAAAACAATCCAAAAATTCATTTGGAATAAGAAGAGACCTAGAATAGCAAAAGTAATTCTAGGCAATATAGCCACGGCAGTCTGGTATCACAACCCCCAATTTGAAACCATACTACAAAGCTACTGTGATAAAAACAGCATGGTACTGGCAAAGAAAGAGACTGTGGGACGAGTGGAACAGGTTAGAAGATGCAGAAACAAATCCAGACACACTCAGCCACCTCATCATCGAAAAAGGAGCCAAACACCCTAGCTGGAGGAAAGATAGCCTCTTTAATAAATAGTGCTGGAAAAATTGTGTTTCAACTAGCCAAAGATTAAAACTAGACCTATATCTCTTACCATGCACTAAACTAAAATCAAAAAAGATTAAAGATCTAAATATTAAAACAGAAACACTGAATCAGCTGGAACAGAGGTTAGGCAGAACTCTTGAAGACATTGGTGTAGGAAAATATTTTCTGAATAAAACCTCAGTTGCCTGTGAACTAGCACAATCAACAAGTGGGATCTCTTCTTATTACAAAGCTTCTGCATAGCAACAGAAACCACCAGCAGTGTGGAGAGACAACCCACAATGTGGGAAACAATTTTCACTTGCTGTTCCTCAGACAAATGTCTACTATCTAGAATCTATAAAGAACTTAAAAAAAATCAGACCTCCCAGATTTCAAGATCCAATCCAAAAAAGGGCATCTGAAATGAACAGACATTTCTCAGACAAAGAAGTAGAAATAGCAAATAAACATATGAAAAAGTGTTCAACATCCCTTGTCATTCAAGAGATGAAAATGAAAACAACACTGAGATTCCACCTCACCCCAGAAAGAATGGCTGGTTTCATGAAATCCACCAGTAACAAATGATGGTGTGGCTGTGGCGAAGGAGGAACACTGCTCCACTGCTGGTGGGAGTGTTAACTGGTGCAACCACTGTGGAAATCAGTATGGAGATACCTCAAAGAACTAGGACTGCAAGTCCTATTTGACCCCACTATTCCACTGCTGGAGATCTTCCCTAAAGAATTAAAAGAATCATGCCAGAGTGATATATGTGCACCCTTGTTCATAGCAGCATAATTCACATTAGCTAAAACCTGGAAGCAGCCCAATTGCCCATCAACTGCAGACTGGATAAAGAAAATGTGTGGTTTTTTTTTTATAAAATGGAGTGCTACTCAATCATAAAAAATGAGAAATTAGAGACATTTATAGCTAAATGGATGCACATTGAGGTGATACTCTTAAATGAAATAATTAGGACACACATGTGCAAATACTGAATAGTTTCTCTAGTGTGAGAAACTGAAAGTGTAAATAAGGGCTAAAAGGTATAATAGATAATGTGAAATAGGAAGAAAAGGGGCAAAGGGGAAGGGGAAGTGGGGGAGGTAGGGGAAAGGAATGAAGGGAATGGAATTAATATGCAAAAATAAAAATATGGAAACAAAGTCTTTGTAAATAGGGAGGCATAGAGGGATTGACAGGAGGGCAGGAGAACGGGGAAAAATAACCAATTGAGATTATGTAAAGTTACAAATTTCCAGTGTTGAATGTCATTATATTGTATACCTGAAGTGTACGAATAAAATTAATTAAAAAATAAAAAACAACATGCATTTAATTACAATCTTTCCACAAGACCACTTAAAAATGTCTTTACTGTAATAGTAATTTTTAAAAACTCTATTTATTTCTAGAATTTTGACTCATGTCATTCACTAGTCTTTTTCTCAGCATGAGATAACCCTTAAATGTTATTTATTATCAGATTTCTTCTTGTATCCTAGAGAGTATGTATTGTTTAGCATCTTATAAGTAACTTTTCATTAGGCTATTTGTCTTTTAAATTATTAACTTCCTAAAGTTAAGAAAGATGCCTTCTTAGTCACTGTAGACAGATCCAGAATCCTATGTCTTCTCATACTATAAATCATTCCTAAGCATTTGGTAAATAAATAAATATTGACGAATAAAATTTATGCACAATTCTTGCTGACTTTTATGCATTTCACTGTCTTAACACACGCAAGCAGTTCCATTCCTTACTACCAGTCTTAGGAATTCTGTAAGTGATTCTTCTGAGGTTTCTTTGTTGATGTATTTTTTTTTCTGTAAGGAGAGAAGTCAATAAGAAAAGATGTCACTTTTCTGGAGCACTAAAGGTAGTGAAGAACGGATTTAGCTCCAGTTTCATACTTCTTTCATCTTCTACTGTGCTTACTATATACTGAGAAGCTAAAAAAGAGTACAAGAGAGAAACTGTATGTCAGAACTTATTTTCTTCATCATCCTCTTGTGAGGAAGATGTGACATTGTTACCTACACTGCAGGAGTATTATTCATGTTACCCAGAGGAGCCAGGATGTCATGTAATTATCTTGAAAGCCACTGCTTGCTATGAGAGAATGTATTATCCAGGGATTGCATTCAATTGGAAGTTCAGGGGCTGAGGCAGCAATATTCACTCACCCCATCCTTCCACATCTTCCCTACTCTCTTTAGTATCTACTTTTTGATTCTACAGTGGGAATCAGAAGTCCAAATGGAAATTAGTTTTTTTAAAAAAGAAGTCCACAGGACCTCAGAGGACCTCCTTTCTACAAAAATATGGCTGGCAATTTTTCCTTGATGTTTAGTCATATGTATGAATTGAGCATTCCTAATCTGACCTCCAAAATCCAAAATCTGAAATGATTGAATTACAAAATATTTTGAGCCTTGGCATGTTGCAACAGTTGGAGCTTCTGTACCCCACTTCACATGATAGGTTGTAGTAAAAACACAGGCATACTACAAATATGTGAAATTACCTTTAGGCTATGTGAATAGCATGTAACCAAAACATAACTGAATTTTGTTTTTTTTTTTTTGTTTTTTTTTTGAGATTTGTATTTCTTCTTTGAGGTATCTGATTATGTATATGCAAATACTCCAAAATCTGAAATTCATAACATTTCTGGTTCCAAGAATTTTGGGTAAGGGAATTCAGTCTCTATTGGCGGTCTCAAGAGAATCAGAACCAATTGGATATGAGTCTATAGAAAGAGAAAATATTATTGTGAAGAATTAGTTCACAAAATTATGGAGCTGACCAGTACAAAATCTGCATGGTGATCCAGTAAAATGGAGACTTGGAGAACATCTGATACTATAGTTGAAGTTCGAACGTTGTCTGCTATCAGAAATCTATGCATTTTGTTCTACTGAGGCCTTCAAATGATTGAATAAAAGAAGAGGATCTCCTTTACCAATATATCTGAACAATCTTCACAGAAATAGCCATAATAACGTTTGACCAAATATCTGGGCACTGTAGCACATCAAGTTGGCAAATAAAATGAACCAAAATAGCACATAATATTTACTATGTCTTGGCCCTATAATTCTTCCCCTCTGCAAATTTGTTTGATCTCAAACATGCTGAAACCCTATTCACCTCACCAAACAGGGTCAGAAGACATCTCATTTGCAAAACTATGTTAAGCTGGCTTGACAACTCTAGTGCTATGGTTTATAATCCGGCTCACTTCTACTTAGAAAATAAAATGACACATTGGTCCTGATTCCTACCTACTCCCACTTGAAATAAAAAATAGAATAATAAATCATAGAAAAATATTGAAGCACAAACATCATCAAATTAGATAATTTCTCAGATCCCTCCTCAATGCTCTAAAATTGTGCAGGGGAGAAGAAAATACAAAACCAGATCTATCTTTTTCCAAAGACATTTTTTAGAAAAATTAGTTCTCACAATGGTTCTTTGTTATGGTTTAGGTCTAAAATATCCCTCCAAAAGTCTCATGAATTTATTCAGAAGTGGGGCTTTTGCAAAGTGCTCTGATCACGGGGGCACTGTACTCATCAGTGGATTAATCCATCAATGAATTCATTATTCAATGTGCCATTAGGAGGTGGGGCCTGCTTGGAGGTGGGTCACTAGGGGAGTGAGCTGGAGGGGATATTCTTATCCCTTCTTTCTCTGCTTCCTGGCTGCCATGGGTTAGGCAACTTTCCATTGCAAAAATAGTATACTTTGTATAAATCTTTTGTATAAATTATTAATTACCCTCAAAATATGATCATTTAACAGATAATTATACCACATAAGGCTTTGGTATCCAGATGTTCTCTAATTGGTTGAGCCCAATTGGCTTCAAGGCCTTTTAGTTACTGCATCTCTCTGCCACATAGGTGCTGTGTGTTTGACATAGGCTACGTCTATATGTGAGACCCATTTATGAAATTAATTTTTCTTCCACCATCAACAACTCTGAGTTCTTACGCTACTCTATGAATTAGTACCTCCAGCTCTTTCTCACTAATGGCTAGGGGTGAAAGAAGTGAGGTAATCTTTAATAAATGGGGCTGGAAAAATTGGGCTCCAACTTGCCAAAGATTAAAACTAGACCTATATCTCTCACCATGCACTAAACTAAAATCAAAATGGATTAAAGATCTAAATATTAAAATAGAAACTCTGAACCAGTTGGAACAGAGGTTAGGTAGAACCCTTGAAGACATCGGTGTAGGAAAAGATTTTATGAACAAAACCTCAGTTGCCCGGGAACTAGCACAAACAATCAATAAGTGGGATCTCTTCTTATTAAAAGACTTCTGCACAGCAAAAGAAACCACCAGCAGTGTGGAGAGACAACCCACAATGTGAGAAAACATCTTCACCTGCTCTTCCTCAGACAAAGGTCTACTATCTCAAATCTATAAAGAATTTAAAAAGATCAGACCTCCCAAATTTAAAGACCCAATCCAAAAATGGGCATCTGAAATGAACAGACATTTCTCAGACAAAGAAGTAGAAATAGCAAATAAATACATGAAAAGACGTTCAACATCACTGGTCATTCGAGAGATGCAAATGAAAACAACGCTGAGATTCCACTTCACTCCAGAAAGAATGGCTGCTATCATGAAATCAACCAATAATAAATGCTGGTGGGGCTGTGGGGAAAGAGGAACCCTGCTCCACTGCTGGTGGGAGTGTAGACTGGTGCAACCACTGTGGAAATCAGTATGGAGATACCTCAAAGAACTAGGACTGGAAGTCCCATTTGACCCTGCTATTCTACTGCTGGGGATCTTCCCCAAAGAATTAAAAGAATCATACCACAGTGATATATGTGCACCCATGTTCATAGCAGCACAGTTTGTGATAGCTAAAACTTGGAAGCAGCCCAAAGGCCCATCAACTGGAGACTGGATAAAGAAAATGTGGGGGTTTTTTATAAAATGGAGTATTACTCAGCCATAAAAAATGAGAAATTAGTGACATTTATAGCTAAGTGGATGCACATTGAGGTGATACTCTTAAGTGTAATAAATAGGACACACATGTGTAAATACCAAATAGTTTCTCTGGTGTGAGAAACTGAAAGTGTAAATAAGGAGTAAAATGTATAATAGGTAATGTGAAATAGGAAGAAAAGGGGCAAAGGGGAAGGAAGTGGGAGGGCTAGGGGAAAGGATAGAAGGGAATGAGATTAATATGAGAAAATGGAAAAATAGGAATAAAATCTTTCTAAATAGGTAGGACTGGAGGGGTTAAAGGGAGGGCTGGGCAAGGGTGAAAAATAAGAACCAAGAGAGACTATGTAAAGGTGCAAATTTCCAAGGATGAATGTCATTATATTGTATACCTAAAATGTACCAATGATTAGAATGAATAATCGATAGTGCAAAATAGGAAGAAAAGGTCCAAAGGGGTAGGGGTAGTGGGAGGGGCAGGGGAAAGGAAAGAAGGGAAAGGAAAAATGCTGAGAAATGGAAAAAATGGAAATAAAGTCTTTGTAAAAAAGGAAGGGTGGAGGGGGTGAAGGGAGGGCAAGGAATGGGGAAAAAATAAGAACCAAGATGCATCATGTAAAGGTACAAGTTCCCAATGAGAAATGTAATTGTGTTGTATACCTACAATGTACCAATAAAAGAATTTCATTTAAAAAAAAAGAGGAAGTGACTCAATTAGCTGAAAACCAGACTTCAGGTTAAATTCACTCTGAAATTGGTTTTGTGATGCTTTAGATAAGCAGGAGTTGCTGTAGAGAACCTGGACCTATTGTCACTGCTCTTTCTTGATGGGTACTTTGAAAATTGGGGCATGATATTTGGCATCACAAAACAGGATTGGTAGCAGAAAAGAATCAACTCATTTCCCCTCATATCATTATTGGTTTTCTCTTTTATTTGTGGCTCAACTATATATACTGCTTCTGTCGCCAGCATCCTCACTTCTCTGCGCCAAGACTAGCTTTAATAGTTCAATTTTTTCTGGTTAGCATACTGTCAGATTTCCCAGAAATGTCCTTTCTCTTAGCTATTATTGCCTTGGTTCCAGTATTTGCTTGCAGGTCATACCTTGTATGTTTTCTTCAACAAAGCTCAGTATCTAGAAATCAGTCTTTTCAGTGTTCACACATTGGAATGATATTCATACCTGAAACCTCTTACATGGCACTAGAAAACATGACAACACAGTCCAGTATGGTCACTCTTCATCTACATAATATAGCTTAAATAATGGGAAAATTTTACCTAGCAGACCTCAGGTAAAGCATTTCTTACTATTGCCCAAATTAGTTGTGTCCTTACAGCTCTTAGCCTCTGAGAAAGTTGAGCCCTTAAACTACTTTTGAATGATTTCTTTTCCATCATTCTTTTGAGATATTTCTAATGTTCTAAGTGCATGAATTCTAGTTCCCTCCATTTTAATTTGCGCTTTCTGTAAGATTTGTAGAAATTCTTGATGCCTCCCTTAAGTTGCTCCTCTAGATTGTATTTGGTTTTAAAATAGCGTATTTGCCACCAAAATTTTCATTCTTAAGGTCAAGTTTCTGTATTTTCCTGGTAATTTTTTCTTTCATAGCTGAAACTATTTAGCAAAGAATATTTTGTGTAGACAGTGCAGTTGCCAGAGAGGGCGGATGTTCGACAAATGTTTGTCCACTCATTTATTCAATAAATACAGTGATACCTCGGTTGTAGAACTCAATTCATTCCAAATTTGTGTTGGAAAACTGGAAAGTTTGATAACTGAATATATTTTCCCCAAAGAAATAATGGAAAATCAAATAATTGGTTTTGAGGCCCAAAAATCACACTTATGAATTCATTTTTCCAGGACTTTAACAAATTTTCCAATGATTTCTTTCTTTAACTCTATCGTGGTTCTCACAGTTTTCCTTTTAGCTTTACTGCTAGTATTACTTACTACGTTTCTTTGGAGCCATGATTATGATATTTTACACAAATAAAGCGCACACACATACAGGCACAATATTGGATGCTTCAATGCACTAGCACAACCACTGTATGTTGTCTGGACGAGGGCAGCATTTAGACTAAAGTGTCACCCTTTCGTGTCTGCAGCGACGCATGACTCACTCTTGGCTTGTACAGTTTTTTTCAGATTGGATTTTCCAAGCTTGAACTTTCCATTACTCAAGCAGCAGAGTTGGAAAAAAAAATCTGCTTGGCCTTTGTAACTTTACTCTACAGTGGAACGGAAAGTCTGAGTGAGCTGTGCAAATTTTGAGGCAAAAGTATCCCAGGTAGCAGGAATACTAAATGCCAAGATTCCAAGAAGGGAATTAGCACATGCATGGATGAATGGATACATGGATCAGTGCATACTGAACAGACCCTAAAGTGACCCCAGATGTCTGTGCTCTGTCTAATTTCTTTCCCTTGAACATGGGCAGAATCTCTAACTTGCTTCCAACAAATAGAATATGGCAAAGGTGATGGTATATCACTCTCATGATTCATAGCTCCGCTTGTTGCTTGCGCTGGAGACACTCTTCTGCTGGCCTCAGAGAACAAACTGAAGTGATACAAAATATATATGGAGGGAGCTATGTGGCAAAGAACTGCAGGTGGCCTCTAGGAGCTGAGGATGACTATCCTACAAGAAGCCAAATTCTGCCAACAACCAGGTCTGCTAGAAAGAAGGCCCCAAGCTCTTTGACATTTTGATTCCAGCCTTGAGATTTCCCCCATGTGGCTGATCTCACAACATGATGGATGTGTTCTGCTATAGAGCATGCCAAGAACAAGCATTGTAAGAAATTGTAAGAGGAAACTTCCAGGCCAGTTAAGAGTTGTCCATAACCAGGACAATGTTATTTCTGCTACATTCTTGATGCAATTTCTAAGGAGACAGAGAAATAGGCTAACTTCTTTGTGAGAGGAGGTGGCAAAAACCACATTATAGGAGCTAGGCATGGTAATGTACACCTGCAATTCCAACATTTACAAGGCTGAGGCAGGAGGATCGCCGTGAGTTCAAGGCCAGTCTGAACTGCATAGCAAGACCCTGTCTCAAATAAAACAAAATAGAACAAAACAAAAAAGTGGAATAGGAGATAATCATGCAGACATCTTTGGAAAAATACCCTTGGCCAATGTAAGGACTAAAGGAAATAAAGCTCAATTTTATGTTTATAAGTGAATTTTAATTAAAATCAACTTTTTTTTTTAGTTCAGTTCACGTGATATTGGTAATTTAACGCTCTGGGGCTTAGTGTCTTTGTGAGACACTTATACTTACATTACAAATAGTTATAATCATTAATAGAAAAACATATAAAAATTACATAGAAAATCAATCCTGAGAACCACAGAAAAAGAGCAAAATGCCAGAAACCTGGTAATAGATCTATAACTGACAGCTTATATTATTACTAGTGGGTTTTCTTAGTTCAGTCTTTCCTTTATTCCTGATTCTCATAACTGGAACTCTTTATAACTGTCAAGATCTCTTGTATGTAGTAGTAAATAAATTACAAGTTTCTGATGCAGTAATCTTCCCTCCACTATGATCCTCTTGAAAGACTTTGCACTTTGGTTATGGCTGCTTCATTATCCATCCTGGGTATTATCATCTCAGTCTGAACCCCAGCCAAGGGACTGGAGTTTTCTACTGCTTAGTTTTCTGAGTAGAGATCACCTATCTACCTACCTATTTCTGTAGATGCCTGGACATAGCCTACTCTGTGATTCTTCAATATGGTTTATATTTCATCAATCAGAACATCTCAACTGGTTCAAACTGGACTGTTTGAGGCCTACTGCCTGGCTTCAAGTCTGAGCTTGGTCATAGAGTTTGCACCTAGCCAGTATTTCCACACCATTCTAGTTTTATATCCTGAATTATTTTCCTTCACCTTATCCTGCTGGAAGTAATGTGACTGCTTTGATCAGATACTCCTATGTGACTTTCAGTACTCTCATTCTTCATTCATGGATGCTCTTCAGCATCTTACTCAGCTCCCCTATGTATATATTGTTTTTCATATCTGTCAGCTTCTTCCTACTTTAATGTTACTCTCCTTCCCTTTATCTACAGCCACTGCCATGTCCCATAACCATATTTCTTCTTCTATGGCTCCATCCCCTAACCGTACAATTACGCATCAGTTAGGTGGACCAGAACATATATCCCACTGCATCTGAAAACATCTCTGTATCACCCATTATAAGTCACACAAGGGGATTTCTGGGCTTCTGTTTCTCCTTGATGAGAGGAGCATAGAAAGCACCCTTACTTACTGACAGTTTAGTTGCATGAGGATAGACACAGCCCTGGATCCAAATCAGACTTTCTTAGAAGATTGTTTTTCACTTTTGCATCTACAGGAAAGGCCAATTCTTTAGCAAGTATTGTCGGTTGATTTATTGTAAATTTGATGTGAAAGGGTGACCTACAGAGAAGCAGTATTGTCCTCCTACTGCTGGAGATTCATTATGAAGGCATGATAACTGCTTTTTACTCTATGGGGGGCAGGGTTTTATCTCCCTAAGTTCTGGAGTCCTCTTTCCCCTACTGGAGACTAATCAGTTTTTGAATTTCAAGGCTCTGAAAGAGATATTCTCATGTGGGTGGCAACAGCAGTCTACTTTAAAACAGACTTTTGTGTTGAGAATCTTAGAGACCCATGGATGCAATTAAGTTTCATTATCTAAAAGGCAGTCAGCACAAATCTTTGTGCCTAAAATCTTTTCTAAAAATATATTAGAGATAACTATAAGATTTGGGCATAGGGGAAACGGTGGAGTATTTCTGGTAGGTGGGAATGGAGTTTACCTTGTGTGCTTTCTGGTGCAGCAGGCAATGAAGGGAACTATACTAATGAGAATAGAGCATAACACCATAGCCCGGGTATCACGCAAGAAGGGATCATTTCTAAGCTTAACAAAGACAGAACTCACAAAGTGGTGTTTTCATTGGAATAATCTTGCTCATGTGGGCAAAGAACTGGGCCAGTGTTTCGAAACCTAGAGAAAAATTGGCATGCAAATGCAGGAGACTTTCTGCAGCTACAAGTAGTAGTGATGCATAATAGCCACAGGCATAGACTAAGAGATATGGGAGATTGTCTCCTTGGGGTTACTTGTACTTCTCCAGGTTGTGATCTTGTGCTGAATGTTGTCTTTTATTCTATATCATTTTTATCCTTCCATACTTGCCTAGGAACAGAAAGCCAAGAAATATATTTTCAGGATCCCCTTGCCAGAAGGCCTGGGCTAAAGCAGGAGGGATTTGCCAACAACTTCTAAGCATTCTCCAAAAGTTTCCCCGGTGGATACTGAAGATGGTTAAGGTCATTAGTAGCAATTTCCTCTCATCTCTGTATATTTTTTCTCTGGTTCTAGGAGCCCTTCAAATACTGTTGAAACCCCTCCATTCCTTCATGAAATCTCTCAGCTAGAAATATCTAGAATGATTTCCCTTTTCCTGATTGAACCTGATTTTAAAGGGCACATAGGGCATTCCCGAAATGGCTGATATTGGTCTTACAAATGGGAATTGAAGGCAATTTTAATCAACTTGAAGAAAATGATTAAATGTGACATTTTTCATACCTCTTGTTCTGTGGAGGCATTCATACTTGTTGAATAATAAAAGTGACATTTATGGTAAATTTCTTAGGGCAACTTTTGGAAAGATATATGATAACCAAATGTATCATCATCTACTAATAAAAATCTTTGCTACTATCTCCTTATTGCATATTAAATTCCAACAACATTGGGTTTTGTGCTCTACATGGAAATCTAAAGCTATCTGAGGTAAATGAATGGTGAAAAACAAAATAAAATTATGTATTTCACTATCTCAGTTGCAACAACTTCATGATTTTTTTAACTTAAATTTTTTATTAGTCCATATTTATATTACAGAATAATGCTGCTCATTTTGGGCACTTTGTACACATATATAACATATTTTGCTCACCTTTAATCTTTTACCCCCATCCCTCCCCTTTTGATTTTAAGAAAGTGTTTAAATTTTAGGTAATTCTCTCTGTAGTGACCAAGCTTCGAGTTGTTTATCTTTTGACATGTATCATTATTTCATGCCTTTTGACTTAAACAGATTTCAGCCTTGCTCTCAGAATAAAAAGCTGATTATGACTTTAAAAACAATTGTTTCACTGTGTTTAAATTGAGTATTCCCTGTCATTACCCATTTTAACCTTGCTTATTAGGCTTTGTCACCGCAAGGACAAATGGAGAAGTGTGGAGAAGTGAACACAAGCAGGGCTTTTTTTCAGCCACAAGAAATGTGCACAATCAAAGGATGTCTTAACACATTAAAGGAAGTAAATATATTATTTAATGCATTTGCATTAAAAATTAAAAATAAATTGAGAATAGGTAATGCTTTAATGCATAGCAGAACATACTCTGGCAAATTAACTGTGCAGTACAGAAATGTTCCGTTAAAACATGTATAAGTGAAAAAACCAGCACGCTCAACTGAAAACTTTCCAATACTCCTACTAAGAAAGACAAACGTTTTCTGGTATACTCCAGGCACCTGTGAGTTTTCAATCTGTCGCATATAATCTAGCTGAAGTCAGCAACGTGCACTGTGGCTGCCGCTGCCCAGAGAGATTTTCCCAGTGGAAACACATCATCCTCACTGGAGGAAGAATCTGTCATAGTAGACTAGCCATTATGAATGCTTCTTGTGAACTAGAAAATCAAATAAAAATTGATCTTTGAAATTAATCTTTTAGCCACTGAAATGCAACTTGACCTGAAATGTTACCTAGCTATTTATTGTTTTTTATCCAGGTCCTGAGCATATAATACTGTGCTGAATTAAACACAATAACATACAATAAATAAATACTGTGCTGAATTAAAAGGAGACAGGAATGAAGGAGAACATCATCACAGTTGAATATTTTAAGCTGTTTTGGAAATGCAAGGGAGTATTTTAAACCTAAGAAATTGAAGGAGATGTAGATGTTATCCATTATCATTAGGGAGACAATGTAATGTATGCTTTCCAAAATAATGTTCATAGTAGCAAATGTTAGGTCAGAAGGGACATCTGGAATGCAGGTATCCACTGGCATTGTTTCAGGAAAGGTAGAACATATGGGCTTTCCTCATATCTCACTCATGCTCTCCAAATCTGTTACTAAAATATCAAACATTAAGGTAAGAAACATCAGAATCAATTTTAACAAGATCTCATTTATTAAATTATTATTGACCTGGGATAGACCTCATGACATGTGCTGATGTGCTGTTTGGGTCCATCAGGAAACAAATTATAAGATGGACATAGGAGTTCAAATGCTTCATTTAGGAGAGAAAAGGGATAATGCCAGTAAAAGATGAATGGGACTAGAAGAGAAAATGGGCAGGGAAAACTTTCAAGTTGCATTCAGACCAGAAATCTATGGTAAGAAGGGAGAGGAAGCAGTACTGGGTAGGGAGAGACCATAATGCAACACTGAAAGAGTCTTGGTTGAATGAGGAGCTCTGGGAAATGAGATCGGACATGAAAGGAGAACTGTGCTGGGCAGAAATGGCAGCCTTTAGTACCTCCCCATATGCTCAAGGCTTGGGGTTGGTGGAGATTTGGGAGGGTTCGGGTTAAACTGATACAGACTAGAATCACAAGATGATTTGGACCCTAAATGATGAAATAATGTCCCTTCTGAGTATTATAAACTAGTGAAAGTGTGTTTAGGATCTAGTTTCTGGTGACATTCCAAACACCCACACATCCAGAAGTATTAAGAATTGTTGGAGTATGGGGAAAAGATGTTTTCTCATGATTAATTCTGCTTGGGTAAGGGATCCATTTAAAGTGCTGATTCTGCAATTTTCTACTTCACTCTCTACAGAGATCATGGCTTGTTTATCTCAGAGGATAACCAGGGAACATCGGTCATTGATGTAGAACAAGTAATACATGCATAAGAAAGATGCACACACTTTATGTGTGTGTGTGTGTGTGTGTGTGTGTGTGATCAGAATGGCTCTCATAGAGATTTTAAATAGACTTCATCTTGAATGCAAACTCCAATTTGCTGGGATAAATATTGTATTCCTTGATTCTATATTGAGATAAACTCTGATACAAATTCAGGTTTAGTAGGAACCTGTGCTGTACTTAATTAGTCATGTTTGCTTAAGGACAGGAGGTGAGGTGGCAGCATACATTCCACGTATTAGCATCTCTGAGTGTTAAGGCAGTGAGGGACAGAGAAAACAGGGTCTTCAAAATTGGCAAAGCTTGAGAAAATTTTGAATCCTTTTAGAATTCTTACATTAGTCGTAGCTAGGTCCAAGCTAAATGGATAAGGTTGTAAACACTGTACTTCCAATTTGAAAAGAAAAGACTCATTTGTGTATTCTACAAGTAAGTCATGGGCCCTGCAAAAAAATTTTTTCATTAGGAAATTCAAAAAGAGAGTTCCACTGCTTCACAATGAAACTAATAATAAAAATCTTGAAAGTGGCTGACCTAGAAGACTGTACATCTCTCTCAGCTAATATACCAATACTTATAACATTTTATCTGTGAAACTGGGGAGAAATGCCCTTGCTTTTTCCACTTGACTCATCCGATGAGAGAAAGAAATGTTATAATTGAGGCAGTAGCAGACACATTACAGCAGGTAAAAGGCTGCAGGTTCTTTTTTGAAAGTAGGGTCATGTCTCTGAGAGGAAAGAGAAAAAAATTGGGGTTGCATTTGGTATTTGAGACTGTGAAGAATGTGGCATGTGCCACAGGAGCTATGTGGGATAATAGAGAAGAACCGTTCAAATGAACTGCTATTTTACACTTTAGTTTTTCTCTTTAGTTCTTAGGTGCCACTTTTGGAATATCAAATTTGCGTAGCTCAAATACATGAAATTTTATACTAACATGATTGAAAACAAAGGCTTAATATATGATAATGTTTTTAAAGGGTTAAGTGACTGTTCTATTTATTTCTAAGCAGCAAACTTCTGAGCACAGCACCTGGCATATATAGGCAACAAAGATTTGTAAGAGAATAAAGGATGACTACATTAATTGTTATTCAGTATATTTCAGTGGAAACAACATTCATTCTTTAAGGGCCAGCTATTTCTCTTGAAATTGTGCATCAGTTGATCACTACATTGCATACATATTTAAAAGGTAAAAGGAAATTGGATTAAAATCAGAAAAATAGTTTCATGTTCCAAGAAGCTGATATCAGGGGACCTCCATCTTTACCCCTACCTTTCTCTTGACTCTGATTTTGGTGTTTGAAAATGTAATATGCTTTGGCCAGTGGGATGTTATAAGAGGCTTAGAAAAGCACTTGTATGTTTCCACTCATTGTCTTGTTCCCCCTGCCATTTCCCGGAGAACACGAGCAGACTCATGAGTTGGAAGATAAAAGATTGGTATAGACTTATGTCTCTCCAGTCAGTCTAGCCAAGGTCATTCTAGATTAGCCAACAGTCAGCCAAACCTACATATGTATTTGAGCCCAGCAGATATTAATAGAGCTGTTGAACTTACCACCTTAGATATACGATCAAATGATGTTTGCATTGTATGCTATTGAGGGTTTCTATTTGTTTGTTATATTATATTTATGTAACAATACACTACTAATATAATCCAGCTTCAGTATTACTACTGATACCCTGAGCGACCTTTCTACCTTGGTGAGCTTCAGTTAATCTGGTTGTATAATAGAAATAATAATAACTTTTCTTCTTGACTCATTAATTTAGTGCTGTGTAGACTGAATTAGAGAACATGAAAATATATATGCAAGCTCTTTTTAAAACATGAATGTATACTTCAAATTTAACTTATTGTCACTTATTTTATTATATAACAATGACCACATTTATCCAGTGATTATCAGAAACTTCTCTTAATACCTTGTGCACACCTAGGACATTTCCCCCTCTCCTATCTGACAGGTGGTAAACTCTGTGTGTTAGCATATTCTTTCAGTAGAAGCAAGTCACAGCTGTGTAGTATTCCCATCTTCTAAGAATCACTACTGTTTTATCATGTGGTAGAATTTCTGACATTGTCAGATTTTCAATAATGACATGCTCATCAAACATTGGTAATGTTGCAATAATTCCATCAGAATCAATTTTGACCCATAGATTTTAAACTTTGTTTCATAAAGGTCTCTTTTATTATGTTTGGCTGTTAAAGAGTCACTGATGGTAATCAGAGCTTTTGGTCTACATAAGACTTATCCATCCCTGAATTAAGATTCCAGCACCAAACAAAAGATATTAGTGTTTAAACTTTCAGTTTAGGACTAAAAGTTATAATAGATAATGTGAAATAGGAAGAAAAGGGGCAAAGGGGAAGGGGAAGTCGGAGGGGTAGGGGAAAGGAAAGAAGGGAATGGAATTAATATGAGAAAATAAGAAAATGGAAACAAAGTCTTTGTAAATAGGGAGCCATGGGGGGTTGAAGGGAGGGCAGGGGAATGGGGAAAAAATAAGAACCAAGAGAGATTATGTAAAGGTGCAAATTTCCAATGATGAATGTCATTATATTGTATACCTAAAATGTACCAATAAAATAAATTTAAAAAATATTAGTGTTTCCATTAGTCGTTAAGTATGCTCTTGGATAGAGGTATGATTGTAATTAGATTAAACTGTAGTGAAATATAGTGGAACATTTCAAAAGTTCCTCAAAAAATATTTATTACTACCTCCAAATGACTTCTTGGAAATTGTGAGTTTTTGACCTAAATCTATAGATATAATTTTTAACTGTCACCTTTTGGGATTACAAAGAACTGTTTTCACAATAAAAAAGGAAAATAGAATCATTTAATTTTAAACACATAAGGAATTTTAGAGAGTCCACATTATGTATGTAAAGAGGTTCAAAGGCCTAGGTTGTTTCATGCCATTTGAAAATTTGCATCATTGATGAGAGAAGTAGTCAGAATTATAACACAGGCCCTCTATTTCTTTCCAGTATGCAATAATACTTTTTGAGGCCCTAGAGTTAGGTGTTGAGACTCTTTCTACTAAAGTCTCTATTATCTGTTTGTTGATATCCTGACACTTTTTAAATTCATTTGCTAATTTCTAATCTCTAATTTTTGAAAAAATTAGAACCAAATGAAAGCTAAAATAAAATCAGTGTTCATGAACTACACATCACTTTAGACTTAGCCATCATTTCTTTTTAGAAAGAAGTTCTGAATTCTATAACTCTAAAAATCCCAATTTTCCAAATTTTGTAGTTATTTTCTTTGAATAGATCAGTTTTTCTTCTTGCATATCATTAATCCACCCTCCATTCCCAGCCTACTCCACCCTCAAATACACTGGCTTCTGTCCTGAGTTCAGTTATCCTACTATATGCATTTTCCCTTGGACACTCAATCTAATTCAAAGTTCCTTTACTTTCCTTTCCCTAAGGAAATTTCTCACAAAATTTCCACCAGGTTAATGCTATTTCTCAAAATTCATTCAAGCATGTCCAACAATCTGCTAATCTCCTACAGCTGGCATATATGGATTCTTTGAATATTACTCTATCCTGCCCCCTACATCTGATCTGTTGAAAATTGACCAATGGATAATTTCTCCAGACCCTGGACCATGCGGTCAGCTCCTCAAACCTAATTAATGAAAAATTCTGATTTAGTTTTTCTATTTCTTTTCTTTTCTTTCAGTACCACTTATAAACATTTCTTTCATATTAATCTTATAAAAGCATTACAATGTCATTTTATAAACTGCAAATGAACCTTAAATTTATACCTTACCTTTTTCTCTGAGGACTTAATGAATACCATGTATTTCCTGGCCTCAAGTATGTTATTTACCAATGATTCAAAGCGGTGACTTGTTGCTTCATTTATTCTATGTTAGGTTTCGCAAGCTGTGACTCTCTAGTCAAATTCAACTTGCCAAGCCAACTGTTTTTGTATGGCCTACAGGTTGTTTTTACATTACTAGATGATTAAAATTATATAAATGGAATAATGATATTTCACCACATGAAAAATTATGGGGAATTCAAATTTCACTGTTCATAAAACCCTTTTATGGGAACATAGTTATACCCATTTGCTTACCTATTGCCTATGGGTGCTTTTGCCCTTTAATGGCAGAGATGACTAGTTATAACAGAAATTATATGGGCCTCAAAGTCAAAGATGCTTACCATCTGGCCCTTTACAGAGAGTCTGCCAACTCCTTGATTATGTGCCATTTTCTGAAAAATGCACCTTTATGTCCATGTTTTTGTCATTTATCCTTATTTAGAAAAAGTCCAAAACTTAGAGATTAGAAGGGCTCACAGTAAGAATGGGTACATGTTGTTTTGACGATGTCATGGTGAAGCATTGCCTGATAGGCCCATTCAAGTATTATTTAATTCCCTGGAGGATTGTACCTTTGTTTGATTTACTGTTTGAAATTTACTGGTCAGGGTCCTAGCTCTGAAGTTACATGCTAACATCTAAATTTCCATTTGGGAGAAAAGACTACCACAAATGACAGTTTTGTTGCCTTGTAGGATGTTAAATTTTCATCTATTAGCAAATTCATTCCAACACTCATTTAACACACTGATTGATTATATAAATCTGTTTTTAAAAGTCTCCTTTGAACCATTTTTAATACCCTGCTGGTTCTTTCATTATTGTTAAATCTTTGGCACATGCTCATTCTATATTTACGTGAGTATCATGTTTTTAACATTTGAAAATCATACCTCGACACACTGCTTGTAATTCCTTGAGCATATCTCAAATCTTGGCTTCCTAAGTCATGTGTCAAATGGTACTGAACATTGCCTTTTTTAATCTTTTTTTTGGTACCGGGGATCGAACCCGGGACCTTGCGTTTGTGAGGCAGGCAGCAGAACCACTGAGCTAAATCCCAGGCCTGAACATTGCCTTTTTTGATGAAACTAATTTAAATTGATCACTTTCACAGTGTTTATACTGTTAGTCATCCTAATCAGTGAATATACTTTCCTATGATACTTAATTCCCCAAATACCTTGGTTACTCTAAAAGCTCAACAATTTCTGCTGATGAACAGAGAAAATAATGCAGGGTAACAATATAGAGCATTTTAAATATGTGTTTGGCATAAAGTCAAGAAGGAAATGAGATAAAGAAGTGTCACTAAGTTCCAGTGAGCTAAGACAATGACAAATTGCCTGCATTTAGAGTATGCGGATTTTTTCCTCTTAAATGTTAGCAACAATCTTGTACTTGATACAGCAGGTCTCATCTATGTAAATATAATTACCAGTTTCATGTCTAGTGAACACTGATGGAGTACATTCCCAATCTGCAGTAAGCACTGAGGAGTTAATTTGCTCTGTCCTCATGTCTCCTTTATTTAAAGGTTAATTGATGTAAAATGATTATTTTGCAGTGATTAATCTCTAAATAAAGGAGTGTTAAGACCCCAATCAAATCCATGGCTCAAGTATACTTTCTATTTAGTAGTTCAAGTTTAGATCTAAGGTATTCTAATATTTATTTGGGTAACTAATATATCCTGAATAATATACTGAGTGTTTTGCATATCTTTGAAATTTTTTAACCATATGTAGGATTTTAGAAAAATGTTAAAGCATTGATAAACATGCAGAGACGCAAAATTACCATGTTACCTTTAAAATTGTTTTCAGATAATCTTCATCGACAGGCCCTTGGAGTAAGCATTATTCTTATTTTGTCAATGTTGAAAGTAAGATTCCTAGAAGCTATAGCTTTCTCTCAGTTTGCTTTTTAATGAATTCAGCACTGTGGTGCAAGAATCATAACCCTAAAAATCACTCGGACTAAATCTTGATGAAGACAAGATATGACAGTTTAGGAAAGTTTGCCACTTGAACGCTCATTCTTCTTACTTGGTTTTCCCACTACCCTGTGGCACGCAGCTTTCTAGGATATTCCTCAATGATTCCTAACTCCTGGTATTTTCGCTTTTGTGCAAACTCTCTTGGATTTGGGCTGAACTTAGTGGCCTGCTTGTAATTAATAGAATATAACAACACTGACAGAATCACTTTCAAGATTAGGTTACAGAGAGGACTGTGACTTCCTCCATTCTGCCAAGTTCTGTCTTGCTTCCCATCACATTACCTCACTTTGATGAAAAAAACTGCCATTTGAAATGTCCTATGCGGCAAGGAACTAAGGGAAATCTTTGTTCAGTAGTCAGTGAGGAACTGAGGCACTAATTTCAACCCCAAAAGGAACTGAAACTGGTCAGCAACCACATAAGTGAGCTTGGAAGCAGATGTTTTCCCCAGCTGAGTCTTCAAATGAGATGGTAACCCCGATCAATACATTGATGTAATTCCGTGATAGACCTTGAGACAGGGGTCCCAGGTAAGCCCTGCTCAGGTTCCACAGAAACAGTGACATAATTAAATGTGGGTTAAGACTCTAAATCTTGGAGTAATTTTTTCTGAGGCAAGTAATAACTAATATACCCTCTTCACCCACAAGCTATACTCCTATTGCTCCCCTCAATATAGTTGGCCTTTAGTTTGTCTCCTTCATATAGTGAGCTCTTTCATAAAACAGTGTAATAGTTTATTTAAATCTGGGATTTAATACTGTCATACTTACTTTACACAAGGTATTTGTATTTTAACTAAACATGGCCTTTTAGATTAAGGAATTGAATCACTAGGATTGAAATTTGTAAAATTTATGAATTGAGAAGTACATGCAATTGTCCAAATAATGTAAATGTATGAACAAAATGAGTAAATCTGATTCTAAGTAAATTAATATTTGTATAAAGCACATTATACAGCTTATTATAAAAATGAAATCAATCTTTAGAAATCACATCTGACCTGAGAAAAATACATTTTAATCTCTATCAGAGATTTGCCACCAAATTTATGTTTTATCTATCCTATGAAGTTGTCAATGTCAGAGAGCTGCTCCAGTCACATGGCCTTTCCCTTTTCCTTTCTGAAATTTAGTGTTACATTAGGATCAACTGTGTGCTTAGCTGTGGCATACTGCACAGAATCCCCCTTCATAACTAAAGTGCTTTCTTCTGTAGCTTCTGGATGGACTGTCAGGCAGTAGTTGTCCACTGTATCACTCTCAGAAATTGCCTTGATCTGGAACAATTTACCTCAGCCAACTTCACACCCCCTCTCCAGAGGCAGCTACCATCTAATGCCTGGTTTATACAAGAATACAAATGACTAGCATCTTTGTTCAAGCAACAGGGAACAATTTTATAGGAACACTCTATCTTCCCAGCTCCCTGTTAAGTATTAGCTGAGGTCTTTCTGGACAGAAGGAGAGGAAGAGAGAAAGAAAAAGGGAGGGAGGGAGGGAGAGAGAGAATGTCTATTGAATTAAACAATTGATATAATTGAATTTGACCATTTGATTGTTACATCATCTAGCAATCTAGCATGGTCTATATCCCTCTAAAAATACAGAAACTTGTTCCTTGAAGTCAGGTGTTACTACCAGCCCAATATGTGTCATTGACTCAGCATACAGTGGTGGGTGATATGGAAACTGCTATCATAAGCTAGAAAGATGGAGCCTCATATAATGCCACTGCAAAACCTTTGGTAAAAGTGTTTTCTGTGATAACCCAAAGGGAAGTTTGGGTTGCTATCCAGGTAGTGGCCCTAAGGCAAGTTATGAAATAGCATACTGTTAGTGTGGGTTGGCTACTACATGCTGTGTTTAACAAGTAACACACACACATACAGGTGCTGAGCTCATGTAAGAACTGTCTGGGGAACAGAAATAAAAACAAATAGAAGATTCCAGAAATTTGCTTTCCTACAGGGCTGGGAAAGCAAATACTTTATGGAGCAAAAGTATAAATGATAAAACTCAAGAAAGTTTGAGCAACGAATGCCCATTTAGACTTCTTATCAAAATGGAAATATTCAACCTTGCAGCAAAAAAAAAATCAGATTCTAAATATGTCTTTCCATCCAAGCCTTTTCTTTCAGATAGTATCAAGGTAATTATGATCAAGCTGAGAGAATGGAAAGGGAATATGCAAATAAAAGGACAGATGAAGAAGGATGATTCTGTCTGAGAAAGGACTTTGAATATGATTACTAGCAAATTGGACTAACTACTAATCAATTCAAAGGCTATGCAGTTGTTGGAAGAAATGTAATGTCAAAGAGATGATCAACCCATATAGGTGTCTAAATCTTTGGTCACTCACTGACATCTATATTTATGAAAGTAGCAATAAAATATCAGTGTTCCCTGGAAGGTTATTGCTAGTTCGGTATGTTACAGAGTCCATCAGGAAACGGGATAAGAATCCCCTACCCTCAAATGTGCAGCCATAGGCATTAATGGGTGATGGTTAAGAGAATTCTACATTGAAAAAGAATAAAGGTTTATTCAAGGACTTCATTTAATCTAAGCTGGAGGGCTGGAATCTTCAAGGCTTTTTTTGTCAACATTTCAAAATTTCTATAAATCAGTAATCTCTCTGTATCCCATTCTTATTTTTTTCAAGTGTAATTTTAGAAAATTGTTGCTTTCCTGTCTTTGTTCCCCAATTGTATTTTGATGGTAAGGATGGGCCATAAAACTTGTATTTTATTCCACAAGTTTCTGGACAATGAGAAGCCACACGCACAACTAATGAAGAGGATTATTCAATAACCTTCAATCTCAGATTTAACTGAGGTTGGATGTGAAAACAGATTGCCACATATAAAGGCAGGTGGACACTTTCTATACGTGGGTAGAAAGGTATGCATCAAAATATGTGGAGATCAGAGAGGCTCATCCTGACTGATGGCTGTCCATCATAAACTAGGACTTCTATAATGTTGAGTTGTTGCTGAGATGAGCTGTCTAGCCACAGTCTACACTTTTCTGTCTTATTCACTTTGGGTGTTACCAAATAACTGGTTTTGACTTAATGGGTGTGGTGGTTAATTGACTAATTGTTAACTGGAGTGGGAAATATCCAGTTGAGTGGAATAATCATGGTTCTGGGCATGGAAGACCCACTTAAGGAGGCTTGTTTCTGGAATGGCATGGAAAGAGAATTCAAAGGGAAGGATTTCAGGTGATCTTCTTTGGAAAAGATTCATTCTGAAGGCTTTTCTTTGGAGGGGCTTAGGCTGTTCCCTTTGGCTGAGCTCCAGTCTTCGCCTTTACCAAGGATGGCTGCTGTTCTCTTTGGAGGAGCTCTGACCTTCTAGTTCACCCTGGGCATCATCTCTTGGATTTCACCTTGCAGTACTGGCCTTTTGGCCTGCCCGTGCACACTCTTTAGCTTCCAGCATCGGCTCTTGAGCTTTCCAGGGTGGACACTTCAGTCTTTTATCATAAATTCCTTGGCCTCTTGATTTGCATGGACATTGCCCAGGGCTCCAGGTCTTCCCCTGGATTCTTCAGATCTCTAGCATGGACAGATCTGGGGGCGTATATTGTCAGCTAAACTTATAAATTTTTGTGTCCTGCATTAAATCTGTTTCTCTTGCAAATACTCACTGCAACAATGGGTCATGAGTAAATGTGACATATCACATTCATAAGGGCCCTTTATCATTCAAGGAGGATGCCTTCTTGCATCTCCATTGCTGTACTGAGACCTACCAGATGGTAAAGCTACAAATGGAAAAAAAAAATCACAATGGGGCACACATGGCATTTTGCTGAGACTTTTCACAGCACCGACACTTATAGTTTAGTTGATAATACATACTTCCTAATGGAGGAGTTCAGAGAGACTATACTTAATTGTACTTTCCACTGGTTGATGCTATGTACAAAAGAAGCCAAGTAGAGAAAGTTCATCTTTTCCTGAGGAACTGATTTGCATTTTTAAACATTCTGTGGATGCTCTCCCTGTTGCAGCTCAGCGGATAATGTTTAAGCACATATTTGCATTTGGAAAAAAAAGTTGTGAAAAGAAGTAAAATATACATTTGATCAAAGCAATGCTAATGAGAATTTAGCATAGATTCAACTTTTCCCTTCTACAGTATTTCCAATGGTTGGTATGATCTCTAGACTAGAAAACACTGTCTCTGGTTTGAATCCACTTCTGAGAACATAAATTGGGAAATAATTTAATTCTATGTGCCTTTGAATTTTTATTTGTATGGAGAGTGATCCTCAGGGTGTTTTCTGATGGAGGTTTAGCATTAGATCAATTTCCAACCGAGCAACCTCAAAATGAACCACTCCCAGATAGCAGGCTTCCAGTTCTTCTCCTGGGTGTGTGTGTGTGTGTGTGTGTGTGTGTGTGTGTGTGTGCAACTGGTGCTATGAGGCGGGACTGTGTGCTAAACTTTAAACAAAGGATTTAGTCATACAATCCTTTCTCACTGATTCTGCTGGCTACCATGAAGCCAGCCTTTCAGAATGCATGCACTTGTGTGGTTTTCTCACAGAATGAATTAAACCTTATTCACTTTAATTAATGGAATGTGGTGAGAATCATGAACCACAAGAAGGCCTGAATGACCTCACTGTTGCTTTTTTGGTAAACTCAAGCTGCCATGTTAAGAAGTCCAGTAATGAGCTAGGAAAACTTGTGGTAGGGGCAGGTGGAGAGCAGAGACCCTGAACTATAAGGAGAGGGAGAAAGGTATAGCCATCCTAGCATTCTAGTTTAACCTCCACAGGACTTTCTCTGTCTGTCGTCAGTGTTTCCACAATTCTGTGAGAGAAACTTAAGTGAGATCAGCAGACAAACTGCCCAGCTGACCTGAACTAATCTTAGTCAATACACATAAGAGCTAATAAAGTGAAAGTTGTTATAAGCCACTCACTTTTGGAGTAGTTTGTTACGGAACAATAGAAAAGTAAGGCAATATACTATAATATATTTCCCTTTGGCTTCTCTGCACATATCTCTGCTGTCCAATTATTTTCTTGTTCATCTTACAGAAGTGAGAAGTGAGAGACTATTGTTTCAGAGATAGGCATTGCATGCTCAAATTTGCTCCTTACCCCCTGGAATCATATAGACCTTGACTAGCCCCTGACTGATATAGCATATCAAGTCCACATGATAAGTATCTATTTTGGTTTGTTTGCCTTTCCTTGTAGGTGATTTGGTGACATACTTAGAGATGTGAGGATAAGCACTCTTAACTGCAACCCACTACAAACCTTATAGGATGTCAATCATAAATTGCAACTAACAAAAGTTCTAGAAACAAGAATTGAAACCAGAAGATACTTTCCATATTTTCATTTAATATTAAAGCAATATAGGGCTGGATATTTAGCTCAGTGGCACCACACCTGCTTCACGAGAGCAAGGTCCTGAGTTCAATCCCCAGTACCAGAAAAAAAAAAAATCTAAAGCAATATAAATTTTAAAAATCTGATTCCTAACTCAAATGCAGAATGCTAGGTACCTTTTATTTAACATCTATCATGTTATATGCTATATAGAGAATATATATATCTATATATAATTGAATAAAATTTCAGTTTGTATTTATAATAGTGCAGTAACAATAATCTTCCTCTTCTTCCTCAAACACATCAACCTCATTCTTTTTTCTTTTTTCTTTTTTCTTTTTGTTTTTGAGAGAGGGTCTTGCTATATAATTCAGGTTGGCTTCAAACTCACTATGTAGCTCAGGCTGGCCCTGAACTTGTGGCAGTCCTGCCTCAGCCTCCTGAGTGCTGGGATTACAAGCAAGTGCTATTATGCTCAGCCTAATTCTTACCTCAAGGCTCTTGTATTAGCTGGTGCCTTTGAAAGAACAGCTATTCATGCCAAATTTTCTCCTGACTGTCCTCTTCTCTTGATTGTGGGATTAGCTAGAACTTTGCCGATTCCAAGTAGCCTTCCATAGTTACTCTATGTAAATTAACTTTCTTAGGTAGCTTCTTCCTTCTGTTTATATTTTCACTTCATGTTGTATTGTCTGAATTTTTTGCATTGATTCCAGTATGTCCTTGACATCTAGAATGATACCTGGGATAAATGAGTGGATGAATGAAGCAAGCAAGGAAAGAACTCTTACAACTTGCCCCAATGTAGAATTCAGGGTCAAAAGAGGCCATTTAATATGTTCAGGATTTCTTAAAGTAAATATTTGTCTGCATTTGACCCCATTTTTGCTGTCCCTGCTGAGGACTTAAATGAGCATATGATAAACTCTGACATACATAGTTTTAAAGAGAGGTCCTCAAAAGTCCAAACATGTATCTAATTATGACTTGGCTTTCCTACAAAGTACCAACATGCTGGTCTTTGTGATCACTATTAAAAACTGCTATTTGTTTCGGAGAATATGTCTCCAATGCCTGATTGCCATCAGTCTGTGCAAGAGAAGATGATCATTCAGATCTAGGTTCAAAAAACTCAAGATCAGACTTTTAGACCCTTACCCTCAAAGGATAACCTGAGTACTACATCCATAGTGCTTCCCTGAGCAGAATCACTCCCCTTTATCTGTTTATATTATCACTGAATAGCTGAATTCTATCAACCACAATACAGACCTGGGACTGCATCTATGTGACAACTAACCAGCACTGGAGGACAGAAACTGAGAACATTAGAAGAAAAAAAAATCCTCTGTGTGTGTGTGTGTGTGTGTGTGTATGTGTGTAAGATTGGTTTTTATATTCCTTTCTTTTTTAAGACACTGATTAGAGAGATCTAACAGCAAGGAGGACTCGATTGTTAGTTTAGCCAAATTCTTAGAGGAATTATAAGGAAAATAATCAAAGTATATCAACATGTTTGACTGAGTGATGTTATATAGGACAATGGCAATAAGTTAAAAGAGCAACACATAAGGGTTTACTCTTATAAGTTACATTTTTAATGTTAATTTTATTGATCTAAATGCTCTTTTGATTTTGCAAATAAATGTGTGTAATACTTTTTTGAGCAATTACACCCACCCACTTTTGATTTTGGCATTTCCTTTGGGCATGACCTGATAGAGTAATAACTGCAAACTGTTACACAGATGTTCAAAATATAGAATAACTGTGCATCATTAAGAAGCAGTAATATTTACCATGGGTATAGAAACAAATGTGATATACCAGAAAGAAGTTTATTATTTTAATGCCTTTGGCTTCTTGGAAGAAACGTTTTACAAACTAAAAAAAACCCAACAAACTATGTTAATCCATTACTTTTGCATACCCCATAGTGGTGCAGTGCAATTCTCATATTTAAAATTTGTGTTTCTTTTTCTGGTTTTCTTGTTGCAAGTTTTGTCCCCAGCAAAGAATGCTATTTTACATTTTCTGTATTTATTCTTATTAGAAGGAGTTTATAGAACCTACTTGAAGCCAGTTACTAAGAAAAACATATCTGAAAATACCTGCATCTTATCTGGGACTATTTTCTTAAGTGATCTAACATCTCATTTTAATCTTGAAAATCTTGAAAAGATATTTGCAGCCTTGTAGACACTATTTAGTCTCCAAACCAATTCACATTTACATTTGTAGATTTCAAGTCTGGTATCTAAACTGTTATATGTGATACATATGTATATAAGCCATATATATGTATATATACGTGTCTGGGGTGTATATATATATATATGTTAAATACATACATAATAAAAATTAATCAGCACATTATTTTCATAAATTTGTTCTTTTTAATAAATTTTCTGATATTTCTACGATAATATCTACATTCATTATCAGTCAAGTATACATAGAACCTCTACAAACTCAGGAACTGTCTTCATATATTAGTTTTGATGGCATAGATATTTAATAAAATGTATGAGGTGATGTTAACTTGTCTTGTTCTTCATATGAGAAAATATAATTTTATACTTAAGCGTAAAGAATAAAATTTATCCTAAAGACAAATTATTTTTATATTTTCTTTGTTATGAATATGTATATATGTTCACGTGTAAAACGATGAATCACTTTGATAATTATTTGACAATTATACTCATAAAAAATTATCCTTTTAGTTGTCAGAATATATTGGCATTGATTCAAAGAAGCTTGCATACGCAACTTATTCACATTGCTTTATTTTGTCTTGTGTTACTGGTGGTAGTATTATTCAATTCACACACAAAAAAAGTATTTCATGTCATCATATCCTTGCATTTAAGCAGTGAAAGAATGATTTTGAAAGAAAACATTTTACAAACTGGACATAAACCCTGTTTATTTTCTCTTAAAGTTGCACTCCATAAAGCAAGTCCATTTTTTAAACCTTTCTCAATATTATACAAAAATATTCTTATGCAAGTAATAAATGTATCTTTAAACATCCAACTTTTTGATATTTAAAGCAGTCACACCAAAAGTTATCATTGTTAATCTTTAATCTAAACATAGAATATCTTGTGCTTATACAAACTGGCTGTAATTATGTGCTCATATACTCTTTAAACGAATCTGTCAAATATGCTCTGCCATTATGCATTAAATTATGTAAAAAAGTATAATCAGTGCAGAACTTGCCTATTTCTAAACAATGTTCTTCAACCTCCTCATTTATATTTTATATATATATATTTATGTCATTTCTTTTTGGAAAAAAAATTTAAGGCAAGTGCAATCAAAATTACAAATCACTATCTCTATTACTAACATATGCAACATTCATATCTAATGACTGATTTCCTTCCCTCTTAAAAATAAAAGTACCAATGCTAAGTATGTTATACTTGCTACAGTCAGCTATATAGTCTTATCTATTAGTTGTAGTTATCTTTAGCGATATCCGCATAAAAGTACACTTCTCCAATGTTACACCAGCAGAAATCTCTGGTATCCCCTTCCTGTGAGTTCTCACCCCATGTCCAGTATTCACATGAAGATACACAGCAAGTTATTCTGATTCCTGTTTTGAAGATGACTATAAATACAAGGTCATCTTCTGGTGCAGAATACTTAAGGTGCAGTACTCATAAGATGGTCAGTTGTAAATTTACTTAATTTTATTGTGTTTCTATTTCACTTCAGTGATGGCACGGAGTCTGTAAAGAGAAAACTAAAGAAAAGGCTTATCAGTAACGGTATTTCTAAAGATAGGGTTTGCTGAGGACATGTTATTTGCTAAGGAGATAATTTAAATGGAATCTGAAGAATAAGTTATTTCACAGTCATGGAAACATAAAATAGACCATAAGATAGAACCCCGTGGTAATAACTTTGGTGCTTTCACAGGCTTTTCTTGTGATAGCTGCTGAGTGCAAAACCTCCCTCATTCTTTATAAATAAATAATACATGGGTACCATGTAATGGAAAGAGTAGGAAATGGAAAAAGTCACAGAATTTTTATGGCAAAAGTAAGAATGAGCTGACTCTCTTCTTTAAGATAAAATGCATGTACTTAAAGAAAATTTACTTGAAGAGAAACCGGGGTATTTTTAGCCTATGTAAGAGCAATTCACTGGGTAATTTCCTGATGGAGTGTATTACCTTCGGAACTAAACAGCTGTTTATTCAACGTAGCACATGTATTAAGCCCATTGAAATGTATTGATAATGTATATTTTCCATTTCAGAGTGTGTGCACATTGTACCTGTGTCCATATATGTTCGCTAATTTAACACACTAAATGCTTCTTATGTGAGAGTTAATGACTTTGAATTCATGTTTTCCATTATAGATTCAGAAGCTAAATTAGTATATTGTCTTTTTCAGTTTAGTGGATAATTATCAAAGACTATATTAAACTCAATAAAAATCTTTGCGGCTTATTATTTTGGAGGTGTTCTGTATTATAAATCCTAGGTGGTAAAAGTCACTGGGATTATGAATGAAATCTCCACGAAGACTTTATAAGAATATTTTCTAGCAAACAGCTATGTCCTTGGAATACGCACTGAGTATCAGTGACTTTGTTGGTTTATGAGAATCTTACATCAAATAATACATTCTTTTAATGAACTAGAAATTAGAAATCTCAACAAAAATAGTCATTTCTGACCAAACAAGGGACATAGAGATCAAAATTAACCCAGTAAGATAAATATATGTGACTGGAACTACATTATCAGAATAAGTAGTTGAGGGGAAAAGTAGTTTGTCATTGCGTAGGTTGTCATTTTGCTGAAATAATGCAAGGTGATGAATTTAGCTGCTCATCTCTCTCACATAGCATTAACTACATTTATTGGCATTGCATTAATACAATTTTGTGTACTTTACAGTAGTTCTCCAAATTACAACATCAAAAAAATTTCCTGGGGTTTGTTTTGGAGAGCAAGCTGGAAATGTATGCTTTTAAAAAATACCACAAGTTGTTTTTATACTAAAGAATATGTGGAAAACTCTTCACTAATCTTTTGATGCAATTAATTCTTAATTTGAATGGAAATAATTGTCAATTAACTTATTTAACTAATTTGATATTTGTGTATTTATTTTCACAACCAATGCTTTTGGTCATTTTATTTAATTTTGTTTTTTTCCTTTATAAAGAAAAACAGAATTGACACCAGAACAGCATTCTTTTAGAAGGAAAGTGTGTTTTTAATTGACACTTAACTGCTGATTATCTTATTTTTCTGCTGCAGATCACACTATTTTCCAAGCCACATATTCCATGGCAGTGCTGGCTGACTTTTTTCTTGACTAATTCTCTTTTTCTTTACTTCTTGGGTTAATTGTCATTTGTAAAATTTTCAATCGTCTGGGTTTTCTTTTAATTATTAATTTTATAGTGAGTATGGATATAATAATTAAGGAGGAATTATTTAAAAGGGAAGACTCAGCTTATGGCAGCATTCTTCAAGTACAATGTTTAATTTTCCATTCCAAAGTGCATCAATATTTGGAATGACAAAACAACAAATTCTACATCTGTGTTTCTCAAAAAGTAGTTGGTGGGACTGTGCATTAGAATTACCTGGAAAGCTTACTGTCTATGTAAAGAAATGTTGGGCACCATTCCCGTCCTACTGGGGTTAAACCTGAGTTTCGATTTTTTAACATGTTTTTGGTCCTGGGAATTGAACCTAGCATCTTATGCATGGTAAGCATGCACTCTACCACCTACAAGGACCCCCAATTTAAATTTCCATTTTTAAAAAGAATAAACTTTGAGACCCACTTGTTTAGCTCCTACAGGTTTCAGTTCTGGTTGTCTTCTAGAATTACCTGGAATGTTCACTAAGGAAATACTAATAAGACTAATGTGGTGGTGCATGCCTATAATCCCAGCACTGGGGAGGCTAACGCCAAGGATCACTGGGAATTCCAGGACAGGATGGGCTACATAGCGAATTCAAGGCCAGCCTGAACTATACAGGGAAACCTTGTCTCAAAAAAGAAAGGAAAAAATAAAGAAAGAAAGGAGAAGAGTAACATGGGGCAAATTCTAGACTAATTAGTTACATTTGAATCTCTGGAATTTGGGGACATTTTAAATCTTCTCAGGGGCTTCTAACCACACCCAGGATTTCAAACTATTACTAATAGAGGGATGCTAGGAAAGAATTATTTCACACCTGACAAAATCTTTATGTCATGATATCAAACACGCCAAAATCATTTTTTCTCTTTTAGATTACAATATTTTGTAACCAATTTCCTATTTTATACTAGAAAATTATGCTGAAAAAAGGTTCTCTGTCAGCCTGATACCACCTAAGAAAGAATTTAAATTCAGAGGTTAGATTTTCTACAGTTCCTTTTTGCTAAGAACAATAGAATTAGAACATTTCATTGCTTACTTTAAACCAGTTACTGATTTTTTGTAATCTTAAAATTCTCCTTATTATTTAAGTAGACTTTTGGGATGTTCTTCTCTTCTGTTTTGGGAATGTTTTACCTATTTTAAATGTTTCTTTATTTTTTCCTCTTTTTTTTGCCAAAATGTAAAAAAATTAACTAATTTAGTGTTTTTTCCTTAAACCCATCATTCACAATCTTAATGACCTTTCTTATGGCTCCTTTCTTAGATTGCTATTTATCTATGTTTTAATTTAAATCATATATGCATATATCTTTCTATCATATAAGCAAAAACTATAAACAGTATCCATAAATTCTTAAATTTGATGTTCTACCTATCATTTTTACATTTTCTAAAGGCTTGATAAATTCTAGATGAGATGTATAACTGTTCAAGTAAAAATCTCCCTCTGTGTAGAATGAAAAGACAATTGACATCAAAATTTCTAATTTGGGCAAATAATTTGCCAATCTATTGGTCAAATTGAGATTTTTTTATTCTCCAGAACCTTACCCTACCCTCCTACATGCAAAACAGGATTCTGAGTTACCTATATTACATTATTTTGAACATTAAACCTTGACTGAAGAAATATGTACAAGATTAATTGAGGAATTAGATTGAATAACTCTTGAAGAACTTGTATAACTACTAAAATTCTCACAACAGTAAGTGATTGGATCATTATAGTACTATAATTATCTGAATATTTGTCTCATAATATGTTTCTGTTTAGGAATTAAATGTAGATCTGATATTAATTAGGAATTTTCTAGTAATAAGATGTTCCATTAGTGTAAATCTTTTACCAATCTGTCAATAATGAATGTAATTGAAAATTCCTGAGAATTTATGAGAATATATTTAACTATAGAGGTTTTTCTTGATATTTTGAACAATGTGTCATGTTCTATGATGCACAGTATTAAATATACTGTAGAAATTACACATTGAGTTATAATCCTTATAATATTTTCTTTCTTAACAGAGGTTATTTTTGTCCATTTAAAAACCCTACTGAAGTAGAAATGACTTTATGAACTTTTAAATATATTGATAACTTTGAAATCTCACCTAATATAACCTTATAGGGTTTTAAAAATTATTACTATTATTAAATTTTCATAATGATTAATCTGCTTCATCTTTAATAAGTATTCTTTAAAAGGCTGCCCTCTTAAGATATGAATTCTGCTTTAATAGCCAATTCATTCTAAGAGGCTTATTGTTATTCCCTTGTTATGCTTGTGATGGAAAGATTTACCACCATTTCCTTCCCCCCAAAAATAAATAATAAGGTTATTTATCTTAAACTTAAAATAAAAAGTAAGGCCAAAATAATTTCCTTTTAAGAATGACTGAGCACTACAAGTACATGCAGACAGAGTAGAAAAACAAGATGATTAAAGATCTCGGTCACTTTAAAATATTACCTGAGGGGATTATATTTTAAGGTTATTATGTGAGTAGGACTTTAAAAAGAAAGGACTAAAATGCCTGGAGAGTAAGAAATAAAAAACAGAAACAGCAAAGAAGGATTCACATGCTATCATTCCTTTCATTTCTCTTTTTCAAATAATTCTATGAAGAAAATATGTGGAATTTAACATTGAAAAGATCATTAATGTGATAATGACTTTCAAGTCATTGAAGCAGTGATTCAAACCTCTCCATAATCCAGCAGTAATGAACAAAGTGGGATTATAAATGGACTTCTTAAAAAAGTAATCTTTCTTTTTCTTTCTTTCTTTCTTTCACAGCCAGCTAGGCATTTATTAAGTCTCTTTCTTCACAGCCACAATAGGAATTAGGCCTAGAATTATAACCTTATATAGACATAAACAGAGAGGGAAGGAAAAGTATAACAAAAGTTATCGAATTAACAAACGTACTTACATATGTTCCAACAACACATTATTTAATTTATTTTCATCTATGATCAGGTAGAAATCAGAAGAAACATTTTTAGCTTAATAAATAATTTAATTTCTTGAATTTCTATGTAACATATAAATTTATTTTTACAGGATATATAGAGAGCATACTCATAGAGAGCAACAGACTTATGAAACAACTATAAAACACAAATTATAATTCGAGTTTAAAATTTCTCATTTTCACACTTGTATTTGTCTATTTTCCTATCGCTAGTCAAAGCAAGACCAAATATATAATTGTAAGTATTATAAGAAATAAAGGAGCGCCTCCATCACCTAAGCATGAGTTACATACATTCTAGATTGTACAAAATTAAAGGAGGGTAAGCAAAACTAAAGGGAAACACTATGTAAAATGCACTTTTGTACGGACTGTTGAAAACATCTGAGAGTGTCTTGAGTTTAAAATACGAGTTGAACACCAGCAGAGGAAAATGACTAAGTCCACTTTCCTGTTTGGGTTCCTTCAAAATCTGAAAATGTAAAAGATTTTGTAATTCAATAGTAGATTATATGAACATACCTCCACTACTTTGGCGGAAAAAATACACTGAGGAGTCTAGTTAACAGGAGTATATACTTCAAGGAATACAGACAACTGCCCCTGTATCCTAATATTAAGGTATCTTCTTCCCAATTGAGAATTAATCTAAAACACATGTGATCACCCAAAATTTAATTGCTCATTGACTAGTAAAGATAGATCCAAATTACTTTGCCACATATTCATGCACTATGTAATAATGTCATTTCACATTAAATCTTTTTTAAAATGACACAGCATGCCCTTCGAAACTTAATGTTATATAGAATACGAAGATTTAAATTTATACAACATCGATTATTACATGTAGTACTCTGACGACCATGTGCAGTTTTTCAGATTCTGCTCATTTAGTAGTGGAAGTAACATAATGTAATGATTTTTAGGGTGATTGCTTTTGTGAGAAAGAGAATGTTTTTCAGACTTATGGTCCCCAGGAGATGCATCAATAGGGATAGTAAATGGTAGGGAAATAAAAAGATTTTACTTACTTTAATGAAGAATTGAGAAACATGAGTTTGTTAGTGGACCCAGAGGCTATTTGAAGGAAAATTTACTATTGAGAAGAATAATCTACTATTGAGGAGATGGAATTTGTACACACATTTATAGTATATATGTATATATATATATGTATGTAGTATAGATGTACAGTGGGTGTGTGTGGGTGTGTGTGTGTGTGTGATGGAGAAGTGTTTTGTGCTCTCAGCATGGAATTGAGAAATGACACTCATGGAAGACTGGAGTTGAGTTCCTTCTTTTTAGTTTGGGCATTTTCTATGGATGTGACTGAGCTTTGATGATGATGCACATAAAATTTTGATTACGATTAACTCTCATCATCTTTATCCTTCTCTCTATTCAAATTTAGTTAGATTTCACAACTCCTTGTGACAGGATCTCAATTTCTCAACACGGCATAAACTTTCATTTTACTAGCAATCACAAGTAAAAGCTAAAACTTTAAATAATCACAACCTCACTTTAGTTCATTCTCAAAATTCTCTACATTGTTCCAGACTTATTATACTTCATGAAACTGGAAAAACTTAATTGCTGAAAGTCAAATATATAATTGATCCTAAATTCTTGCATAAGAAAAGCAGGTCCTTTTCAGAAAATCACATCGAATCTTTGTTTCTTCTCTTCCTATACTGTGTTATTTCTTAGTTTTGTTGTAGGAAACACGAGTAAACACAAATCATAAGAAGTCTAATAAAATAGCACATCACTGACAAATTACTTGATTTTGCTTTCCCTCTATATTATATTTTGAATGAGTAAAAAAATGAGTAGACTACTCCAATGATAATCAACAATTCTCATTTGTCTAAGCATGAATGATTTGATCTAATATAAAATTTTTCTTCAGGATAAAATAGGTCTTCCACAGAGTCAGGCCATTTTGGAAGAAGAACTGCTTATGGTAGAAGAACAATAATCACCCCCAGAATTTTCATGAATGAAAACAGGGTATGAGACACAACAATGCCTGAAAGATTTGTGGGTTATTTGAATATCAGTTTATGATAATATCTTCTAAATCCAAGTATTTGGATATAGAGTATCTTGTGATCCACACCCAGGAAAACTGGTTTACACACATTATAATTTTGTCTGGAGTTTCAAGAACTTATTTTCCTTAATCTTGTTTATGGATTTGACTGTTGGTTACTTACTTGGTTCAGGTAAAGTGGGAAGAATTCATAGTAAGGAGAGGAATAGCCTCTGGTTCCACTGACAATCTCCTTTTCAGGAGCTCAGTTGAATTATCATTTCTTTATCACAACCTTATGAATTGTTAGAAAATTTTTCCATTATAATGCATCTGTAAGTAACATTTCTAGCCTATTTAATAACACTTTATCTCTATTAATTAACTTTGTAAATAATAGGATTAATGGCCAATCAAGTTCAGATCAGAACAATAAAGGATTTTCTTCTTCCATCTCTGTGTATTTTCTTCCTGTCAGACACATCACTTGGAAGATGTTGATGGTATCCTTGAATTTCACATTTCTTCTCAGACTAATGATATCAACTAGAACTAATTTTAAAAGAAAGAAATTAAACATAAGTTTAAAAATACTTAATCCAAACAGAGAACTAGTGTATCATTCCAGAATCAGAAAATACTTCACAAAGGTATGAATGAGTGCTTTCCAAGAAATGGTGATCTTAGTTTACATAAATAGTATCCGAACAGTTAAAGATTATTCTAGGATAAACAAAACTTACTTAGATTTTAGGGGTTGTCTCTCAGTTAATTTTGCTCTTGTCATAAAATGCTTAATAATAATGAAACATGGAAGAAACCATCTTCTATATTTTTACTATTAAGTCAATAGGGCCCAAATACATACACTATGAAGAAAATAATCACAAAATGACTGACTGTTTCAACAATCAATCAGGTGCTTAGCTTAGAAATATAGAACGTTAAGATCTCTAACTCATGTTTTGGGTTTATTTCATAGAACTGATCTAAACTTAAATCAGCTGGCTATACAAAATACAAATATCTTCTCTGCTCATGGAAGACCTAAGGAATTCAATTTAAATTCATATTAAATAATCCAATATTTGAGCATCAAAGTAAAGTGTAGGACACTCAGAAGCAGCTAGTTGAGATTACACTGAAGAACTGGATGGACATTCGAATCCATAATGTATCATTCAGAGCCCAAGCAGCGATTGATGAATTAACAGGAAATACCAAACATCACACATCTCCAAGTCTGGAAGTCCATTCCCTCCCCCAGCTTGGCTAACATATTCACAATTTCAACTGTGTTTTTACAAACTAGAATATTGTTATCCCCAGAACCCCACCGGAAAAAAAAAGAGAAAGATGAAACCTAAACACTAGGGGAAATGCATTTTTTTCTCATTTTATTGTGAGTTCCAACAGAACTTTTGTTAAACATAGAGCACGTGAAGACATGACAGTTTCCTTTGTTTGTTCTCATATGGAGCTGATAGAGGAATACTTGGGAGGAATGTTCCTAAAGCCATAGATAGCTTGTTTTGCATTTATTTCATTTTTAAAATATGACAAAGCATTAGAGGAAAAAAAGTTTCTTAAATTGTGAGAATATCAAATATTACCCATCAATCCCTGAATCATGCTATTCAAAGTGCTTAAATCTACACTAAAAATAGAACGAAAAATGTACTCCCAATGCAGCTAAATTAACACCTATGGATGCCTAAAATATGACTGTGGTCTGATTACTTCCTCTACATTTATTCCACACTTCCATCGTGCACTTAAGAAGAAAAATAAGAAAATAAAACCCAAAAACATAAACCAGGCCATTGCCACGTTTCCACATTTCTGAGTACTGGGGGAGTTTGGTATCCAGTCCAATGAGGTTCACTGCCACCAGTCCCTGACAGGTGTCCATAGTACAAAGTAAACAACGGCCTTCTCAGTTTCTAAAAATAACCCAATGTTTAAAGCTGACCTTAAAGTTTTACACGACCTTGCAGCTTCACTTCTGCTTTGCAAAAATACGACACAGATCCAAGGGGAGCACAGGAATAAAGACAGATTGTAGAGAAAGACTCAGGCAAGTTGTCAGGGAAGTAAAGACTTTTAAGCCAATAAAAATTAATGTACATCCCAAGGCTCCTTTACCTTGTCCCACAGATACCGAAACCTTTTCATTGTAACAAAATGCTTATACTCATTTCTCAGATATTTGCATTTCTATCTTATCCCCCCAGTGACCTTTATTGAAGATTACACCTTTCCTTTTTGTGGCCAACTCACACCTTAGCACTGGAGCAGTATTGTAGAATTGTTTTCTTGTTATATGGCGGTAGGAATAAAGCAAACACACAATAGTCACTACACGAACCCACAGGTGATGACTGTGATGGAAGTTCCTACAATGAATCATTAAAGTGATGAATAAGTTCTACTATCAGTATTTTTGTCACATTTTTAAACTAAAAGCTACATAGGTAATATTTCCTTTTAAAAACTCTGTCCTTCCCAGGTTCCTTTGTTATTGATTTTGTATTGTTCTTATCATGTATATGAATTAGCTGCTTATGTCATTGTTTTCAAACATAAAGCTACATGGTAAGTGATGGAAGTCCTGGGAGCATCAGCTTTCTCTTTCTGAAAGATAGAATCATATAGTTAAAAAATTAATTCTTTATACAGTAAAATTAACTACTTTAAATGCTTTCTGATCTAATTTTAAAACTATTTTGCGTAAATAATATTTGTTTTGAAAATGCTGATCTCTGTTGGTATTCATATGTTTGACCTCCTGAGTTCTTATTTAAACACCTTGATATTAATAAGTGTTGCTTATGTGCACAGACTGAACAAAACACCTAATTCTGAATGTAGCCTTAAAAATTAAATACAAGCGAGTTAACATTTAAATACAAGGGGACTCCACAATAAGTTTCACAGATTTTCTCTGACTCTTTAGAAAATAACATTTCGTATAATACAAGGTGACACAACATATTTGATAACACATCCTATTCTTCCTTTGCTTTGGAAGCCTTCCACTTAAAATTCTTTTCACTTTCCTTGATTCACCCTTTTGAGTTAACTTGCCTGGTATTTGCACATAATCTCATTTGCAGAAAAATTATAGAGGGAAAAGAGGAAGTAGAATATTAAACAAAAATAGCCACAAACACATTCATGCCTTTCCAGGAAGTGATCAAATATAGGGCTTGATTTTTTTTTGTTGTTTTTTTTTTCTCTTTTTTTTGTTTTTTTGTTTGTTTTGTTTTGTTGTTTTATATATATTCATATATATATATATATATATATAAGGATACATCAACTCATTTGAAAAACAGAAATAACACTCTCCCCATTTTCGTGCCCTTGATCTTCTTTTCTTAGCACATTTTAGTGGTCACTGTCAGGTGACTAGCACACCTTTGGGTCTAGAGTGTATTCTGAACAGCAGTGAATTAAATGTTAAGACAGTTAGACCCACCCCCACCCCTCTGCAGAGTTTACACATCATGCTGCCATTAGAAGGGTAGAGGTGGGAATGAAGTGGGACAAGGAAGATTCAGGGCTCTGCCTGGCGGGGCCCTCCTATGAACAAATGTTCTTCTTTCTTTCTCTCTCTCTCTCTCTCTCTCTCTCTCTTTTTCTCTCTCTCTCTCTTTCTTTCTCATTCTTGTTTTGCAAATGGCAATGCTGGCGGCCGTTGCACTGCTTTCTGTAGGCTGATGTGGCCGGGCAGATCCTAGGCAGAACCCGAGAGAGGATCCGGTGCTCCTTGTCCCATCAGATAGGGTTGTCCAAGCACCCCAAGGAAATGTTAAAAGCAAAATAAAAAATTTAAAAAAGGAAATAAAAACCCATTCTAAAACTAAACTAATGAAGCCAAAAAAAAAAGAGTTTTCTATCTACACATCAAGTCTCTTCTTTAAAAAAAATGTAAATTTACAAATTCCAATAACATATAAAACAAAGTCAAAAAAAGGAATGGTAAGAGACATGGTAAAACAGGAAGACACTGATGCTACAAAGAAATTCCAAAAAACATATGTACAAGACCCTGTTTTTCCTCGTGTTCTAGAGATTGTAATGCGTGTTTTTAACAGCAGCAGTCGAGGATTTAGTTCCAGGCACTGGACTGCAGATTCCACTCTAACTCCCAGGGAAGGGATGTCCCTTGCTTTTCTGTCACCATATCACACTGGATATACTGGTCTCCCTTGGCAACAGTGGCAGGATGGCACTGTTTGTGTGGGCCTCATCTGGATTCTGCTCTCTGCTCGATTTTGTCTGTGGCCGCTGCCCGTTGATGAGTGTCATAGGGATGTTACAGTAGGTATGCTGATTTCCTATGGAGGTAAGAGGCAGGGTGCCGGTAGGAGGTACATCGTACTCATAGCTTCGGTAGTAGTGTTTCTGACGCATTTGTGAATGGTACGTGTTGTGAAAGGTAGAACGGAGATCTGGATGGGCAGTGGCTAAAGCGGTGGAGGTGGCCGCAGCCATGGAAATGGCCGAGACAGTCTGCAGTTCCCCGAAAGGCCCCTGCTCACTGACGTCTAAAGCCTGCTCGTGTGTAATGGGTTCTATCCTCTTAAAAGGCATTTCATACTGTAAACGTTTCCAGAACTTAGAGTTCAACTTGTTGGATTTTGGTCCGTGCCATTTAATAACCGTCAGGAGCTTGATGGTGTGCTTGAGGGCCTCCACCTCCTGGTAGTTCATAATGCCTCGGAGCTCAGTGCATTCGATTAATATTACTTTAATCTCTCCAGTCACAAGCATGTTTCGAAGTCTGGTCTCCAGTTCAAAGATGCTCCAGCCTCTTCTAACCACGTAATTTGGAGTCATGACAATAATCAGCCTCTTGCTTTGATCTACGCATCTTGCCACATCTTCAATGTATGCTACAAAGAAAAAAGAATGTATCAGAATGAGTGAAAGCCCCTGTAGATTCTCTCACACATCAAATGACAGTTTCCCTTTGTTGAGTAATACTTTGAGAACATGAAAACAGGCATTGATCACTTTCAATAGACTGTGGGCCTTGCTTTTCCTAATGTTAGAAATACTTCCCCCAAGTACAAATATCTCATTTGATTCCGTTATGTGTCAAGTTTCATGGAATGAGATGCTTTATGGAATAATGAAGCATCTTCTCTGGAGTATTGACAAATTTCATATAAACACACAAAAACATCTTCTTGTGAAACTAAGGATAACAATTTTAAAAGTATAGAACCCCAAATTAAAATTTTATGTAAAACATGAAGACAACACAGACACACAAATATGCAAATATATATGGCAATTAAAACTTTGCCTTACTTCCAGTTGGGATTAAATCTCTATCTGGTATAAACAACTTGTATCCATAATGCTTTTCAAGCATATCAGGGAGAATTTCAAGGGCAAAACGTTCTTCTTCCCCCGTCTCTTGATTCCACTGGTCAGGATCCACTTTGGTATATGATAAGTAGGCATCGTAATCTTTATTGTCTGTTTAAAAATATTACAGAGTAGAGTTGAGTTCATTATTTTTAAAGAAAACAAGAGGATATGAAAACTTTCATGTTTTACTTCATGAACATTTTTAAATGGGTCATTTCTGGGAGACAAAACAGAGACCTTTATTACTTTGAATCTTATGTTCAATAATGCCAAATATTTCAGAAGTAGCTGGAAAGTATAAAGGGGTCACATTTTCTTTTTTGTTGCTATGAAAATAGTAGGAAAAAAATCAGGGATGAGAGTCATGATGGCGGGAGGAGCAGTTGAGGAGTAGAGAATGTACTTAGCATGTTCAAGGCCCGGTGCCATCCTTAGCAATGCAAAAACAAAACAAAAAGTAATAAAATACTGACTTCTACCATTTTGATTCACACAGATCATAAGGAATCGTTACTCTTTCTAAACATCACATGTTTGGACAGTAATATACTCTTACTGCAGATAGTAAATTCAACCAATCCTGTCTTTGGCCATTTACTTGTTTGCTGTTGTTTGTTGTTGTTAGGAGAAAAAAGAGAGAAAACTGCATTTAGTTTGATGATGCAAAAAGGATTTTTTTGAGAGAGAGAGAAAGAGAGAGGGAAGGAGGGAGGGAGGGGATCCCACTAAGTTCCCAAGCCTGACCTCAAATTCTTGAGCTCAAGGGATCCTCCTGCCTCAGCATTTCAAGTACTTGATATTACAAGTACATGCCGCTACACCCAGTTCTCTCATTTTATAGAGATTAATAGGCAGCCATGTCACAGACTTTTATGTTCTTGGACCCTATGAAGCCATCCTTACTTTTTAATTTTATACAGGGTTGCTCTTAACCAGAGAGGCTGGAACTCCTGGGCTCAAGGGATCTTCCTGCCTCAGCCTCCCATGTAGCTGGGACTACAGGCATGTTCTACTGAGCTTGGTTTGAGAAATATATATATATATATTTTGGTGCCAGGGATTGAACTCAGGTCCTTGCGCTTGTGAAGCAGGCAGCGGAACCACTGAGCTATATCCCCAGCCCCGAGAAATATTTTTAAATTGTGTGTACTGTGCTGCCTTTAAGTTGGGGAGAGAATAAAACTCAACTTGGAGTGATTAATTTTTCACTAAGACTCAGTTCTTGAATTTGGGGTTTTGAAAATATTATTAAACCTGAATGAGTATATGAAACATGCTGTTTTAATAGTCTCTTTATTTCACACATAAAATAATGCCAAAATATTTCTCAGTATGATCTATTTGGTGATAAGAATCAAAAAGTCTAATATAAATGAAATAAACAGTTCTAAGATCTGATGTCTCTCTTTCCTCTTCACCCTGTTCACATGATAAATCTTCAAATATTTGAGGATTATTATCTTGTGTTCTCTTTATCATAACTTTTCCAACATAACTTCTCAAATTTCTTATTGGTTGTTTCTAAGAATAAAAAATCACTTATTTTCTGATCTCTTGTTTGTCATTTTCATATTTAGAACATGATATCAGGATTTATAGTTCAATTCTAAATACTGCCAATATGGTTAGCCTAACAATACTTATACATGTAGCTGTTTTCCACTGTGATCATCAATGTAATACTCAGTTATCAGATCAAGGTGAATTGAAACATTCATGGATTTTAGTATAGAATGAACTCAGCATTAAGTATAAAATCCATGAGGGTATAAAACATCAAAGATTGTGGAACATTTTTGACTGTTACTCTAAGTGACTTTGTGATACTTGTTTTGACTTTAGGGATACTAAAACTCACTTCCTGAGATCCATGTATATGCATTAATTCTAATAGTTTGATAATCCTGAGCCATATAGCAGACATTTTAGGGTTCTAACATTCAAGCGAAAACTGAGAAAACTGTTTAATGCCCCTAAAGTTAAAAGAGTTACTTAGGAAGCTAACAACTCCATTCTAGGAACGCTGGAAGAAAACCTTTACCTGTACAAGACTTTTTTAAAAAAGCAGTTTTCACAAAAAACAAATTTTAGAAGATAGTAATTATTTAAAATGTGTCATATTTTGGTGTTTCTTTTATCCTAAATCCAGGATACATTTGGAAATGTTATAAATAAAATCCAATTCTTACCAGAAATAATATTATATTGGCCATAGGAAGACTTTTTCATAGGTCAGCAGAGAGTTTATAATGGTACCATTTAATACTGTAAACATATTAGTACAGTAAGAAATCATAGAAAATAACACATGATAAAGTAGTATGCAATATAATTTAATATTTAATCATATTTAGTCCTTCAGTAGCTATTCATATGCAGTACCTATAGGACATTAAACTTAATTTACAATATTGGTCAGTGGCTTCCAGTCTAGTATAGATAGACAAATTAGTAGCCTATTTCCAGGGGATGACTGTGTTATTAAGAGTAGTATAGGGATCACAGGCTGAAAGGAAGACTCTGTAAGCCAGACTGTGTATTGTACTATTATTTTGTGTATGTAATATTTTCTTTCTGTGAGACTATTCTCTTCCAGTTTGCTTCCAAAGTACTACAAAGTGTTGAAGTGCCTAAAAATGTGCATTATGTAATAGCTAAATATTCTTTTTGTTTTTCATATTTTTAAGCTTAAAATATTTTAAAATGAGATCAACATAAACACTGGAACACTAACAGAAAATATACAAGAATGATAAGAGTTATCAACAGCTAGTTTCCCCATATTGGTAAATTCCATCCTTGTTTGCATGGCATTGGTTCTAGTTTCCGTTCCTCTTCTACATACACTTCTCTTGTGACCCATAAATGTTATTATGCAAGATGTTTTCTGTGGTACCCCTCATCTTTCTCTCAGCTCCCTTTCCCTTTAAAAAATGTCTTTCATTCCAATAGTGTCAATAATCACTTCTGTGTGGAAGCCTCTCAATTGATATGTCTAATCCTATTCCCTTTCTCCCACTTATATCTGTAATCTGGACCCCTTAATTTAGATTTTCTTGCATGCATTTCATGCTTAATACGCTTACAACATAACATGTGCTTTATCTCAAGCTCTGTTCTTCACTTTTTATTTCATTTTCATTTTTCATTTTAATAATAAAGCAATATCACTTCTTTAGTGTTCAAGCTTTAGATGCATATTTTAATTATCTATTTTATTTACCAATAATCCTAAAGATATTCATTGGTACAATTTCATTGTTCAAGCCCTACTCATTTCTCAACTGTTATAATTATATTGTACCTGGTCTTCACTTTCCATTTCTTTCTCCTTTTGGAGAATAGAGCCAAATTTACATTTCTAAATGTCACTAATGATCATGTTTTATGGTAGCTCAAAATTATCTATGACTGTTGATTTTTTTAATAAATAGAAGCTAGGCCAGGGATTTAGCTCAGTGGTTTTGCCACCTGCTGCGCAAGTGCAAGGACCCAAGTTCGATCCCTGGTATTAAAAATAAATAAATAAATAAATAAATAAATAAATAGAAGCTAAATCTGTCGTTCATTTTCCTCAAAGTTGAGGTTGATTTCCCTCATTGGAGGTGATCTCTTTTCCCATTTATTATATTGTGATGTTTATGCCTTATTTTTTCTCTCAGACTGCAAGACCTTTGTCTCACATATGTGAGTAGAGCTAAGTAAATGCTCAAAAATATATGCTGATGAAATGAATAAATGGCCTTTCATCTTGGGAAAATAAGATTCACATCCTATAAGTAGTTCTGAGAATTTTCTCAATACCTGGGACATTTCTCAGGGAAGATGGCTTTGAAGATGTAGACTCCATCCTGCACAGATTCCCTAAGTAATTATGAGGAACTATACAGTCAGAGTTTAGCAAGTTTCCTTTAGAATAGTCTTGAACTGTAGTTGCTCATCATGATTCAAAGAGAGACTATATAGTCCATGTCAGTGCCTCTAGGAATGTGGTTTTCAGCTTTGAGCACAAATCACAAGTATTTGGAGGACTTGGTAAAATATAAACTGCTAAGGCCCACCTCCAAAGTTTCTCATTCAGTATGCCTAGAAGAGGTTCTGAGAGTTTGCATTTATAGCAAGCTCCCAGGAGATGCTATTGCTGGTCCAGGAGCCACACCATTTTAGAACAGAGTAGAGGCATGCAGAGGTCTCAGCATTAAGCAACTGCAGTCAACTGCCCTATAATTGACTAGAGCACCATAAAAACTAAACCTCCCTCCCTCAGCTTCATAATAAATGGTCCAAATACTTACAGGATATATGCTCCAAACAAAATACCAGCAAATCCACATTTTTGTCAGTAAAAGCGTCCAGCTGCTCATGGTGACTCATGGCTGTGGTTCTAATACTAGGGAGTCCGAGGCAGGTGTGTTACTTGAACACAAGAATTTGAGGTCAGCCTGGGCAACATAGCAAGATACTGTCTAAAATAAAATGGACAGTGACAGACTTCTGTCTACACTAATAGATGAAGTAACTATATTAACATTAAAGGAACTTCAAGAATTGGTGCCATGACCTCAGTTCATTTTCTATCATATTATTTCATCTGGATTTTACAGCATTTAAGTTAATCTCCCAGTTAAAAATGAAGTACTTGGAAGCAGATTAGGCTGGTAGAGAATACTTTTGCAAGCATTTATAGCACCATTCTCAAATAAATGGGATGTGTGTTTGATACCTAGTTTCTATCTATCCCCCAAATCTGTCAGTGCAGTAATGGCTTAGGCATTTATTTACCACCAGGAGGAAACACATGATTTGACAGTACCAGACTGCAAATGCAGTGGCACATACCATAATAAATTCAGCAATGCTTTCTGACTGAAAATCATATGCATTCTCAGGTTTCTTCTTTTTTCCCAGTTTCTAATTGCATGTATATCTTGTATAATATCTCTTAGATTGATTTTGCTATCTAGCTATCTGCAAACACATGTATTGATAAATCTTAATATTTATGTGTTTTGTGCAATCAATGAAATTTTTAAAAAGTCGACTTTTTATGACTATAGAGAAATAAAATTATACTAATATTTGCAAAGGACTGAGCTATGACCATTTAAATTCAACTTTGGTTTATAAAGAGCTTAAAAGTAGCCATAGGTAGGGCTGGGGATTTAGCTCAGTGGTTCTGCTGCCTGCCTTCCAAATGCAAGGTCCCGAGTTTGATCCCGGGTAGAAAAAAAAAAAGTAGCCATAGGTTGTACAAGAATCTATTTTTCCATAATTTCAGCCACAGCTATAATGCTGATCACTGTAGACATGGAAAACAGCTGGTAGATACTCTATAATAATTCTTCATAGCCTCAAATATAATCATTAAATTACACTTCCCATGACTTACAAGAGATTCTGGCTGAGATGCCTCACCAAAATAAGCAAATTAATAAAGAAAAACCAGAAAACTGAAAAACTCAAAATCAAATTAATCAACCAATTATTATTTCAAGTATTACTTGAAGTCAAATAACATATCCAGCATTGACCCAAATAGCTACTGACTTTACTGTTTTATAAAAAATATATATATATATATATATTTTTTGGTACCGGGGATCGAACTCAGGTCCTTGCGCTTGCGCAGCGGCGGAGAAACCACTGAGCTAAATCCCCGGCCCTATAAAAAATATTTTGAAAGAAAGAAAGGAAATTTAGACCCTACAGGGTTAAGAAATAAGAACACAAATTTGAAATATTTTTGAGAAGGCCAAGCACAGTTAATAATTACAAAGTAAAAATATTAAAATTATATATATATATTTAATGCTTATTTATGCAAATATTTATGGACATCTTTAGTACAAATTGCCGTGGTGGGCAGGCAGGAGAGGTGGTTGAAACAGGAAGATCACTTGAGCTCAAGAGTTCAAGTTCAGCCTGTGCGACACAGCAAGATTTTGTGTCAAAATTTTTTAAATAGTATTAAGAAATATTAATGGGAGATGGCAAAAATGAAACTGTATCGGGGATTAAAAAGACTTTAGATAGACCAAAACATGAATCTTTCTCTTTAACATGGGGCAAAGTATTAGCTTCAATGCTCTCTAAGAAGATTGAGAAGCCAAGAAATTTTTTTTTAGAACAATACAGTTCTATAAACAACAACAGAAAATGTAAGTTGACAACTCCTTTTTCAATATGAAGATGATGATTATATTGGATCTGGACTAGGAAAGAGACTTGGTTACAATGGAAATGCTTTTAGACTGACATCCAGGTCTTTGGTAGTGTTTAACCTTTACAAATCTATTGAACAGTTGTCAGATGTTATTGGCAGCTGGCCATTTCTCTTTTTTTAACTCAAATATTTATGAGTCACCTAAGTGAAATTGACTAGTGACAGAGTTCATCATTCAGCAAACAACAGTTTACCAAAGACTGGAGGAACAAAAGATGCATTGTGAATTTCATCTTAAAAGGTGATATTGTATGTTTAAGCCCTGCACATTTTCTCAGAAGATTGTAATAATTAGAAATGATCATTTATATTATTTGAATAGTTTTCAAAAATATGTCACATTTCTACCTCATGAATCATATTTGACTTCATATGCTTTCTTATATTTCTAAGATATGATTTTTCAAAAAATCTCTACAGAGATAAACCATAAATATTTGCACGAACAAGTATTAAATATATATATATATAATCTTAAAATTTTTACTTTGAAGTTATTAAATCAATCTCTCTCCCTCTGTCTGCTGGGGGCCGAACTGGAATCATTCTTGTATTAGGCAAGCATTCTACCAATTTCACTCACTTTTAATTTTAATTCTGTCACGATAACTTCTGGCAATTGTATTTGTTTTGTTTTGCTTTGTATTTTTGTTTTTGTTTTTTGAGACAGGGTCTCTCTATGTAGTTCAAACTAAGCTTGAGCTCTCTATGTAGCCTAGGCTGGCCTCAAACTCACAGTGATCCACTTGCCTCAACCTCCCAAGTGCTGGGATTACAGGCGTAATCCCAGTAATCCCACCATACCCAGATGGCAATTGTATTATAAAATAAAGCTGTTTGAGAGTCACAGTATGGAATTTTACACTGTTGCTCAACTTTACTTTTTTGCCATTTGGTACTTTCCTGAATTATTTAAATCTATAATTTCTCAAACACTTAAATGTGACACTAGTTAATAATATATTTATGTCTTGATATAGTGAAAACAGCTGAGCTCAAAACATGACTGCCATACTTTTTATATAACTCACTTGGTATTATATATCCCATTCTATAAACTAACACCTCAGAGGAGGTCGTGTAACTCAGTGGTAGAGCAGTTGCCTGGTATGTGCAAGGTCCTAGGTTAAATCCCCAGCAACACCATAAAATAAAATAAAATAAATAGCACCTTCCTGAAGCAGTCTAGTGTAGTGATAAATGAGTCCCCATCAGATAGCAAAATGCCTGACCCCAAAGAGTTGTTCAATAGATACCAATTTCCTTCCCTTGTATCCTCAATAGAACAACAGGCAACATAGATGTCAGGAGTCTTAAGAGGGTAAGAGATAGCAGAGTAGTACAGAGACCACAGCATTTGGCATAAAATGGCTTGACTCCTACCACTCAAAAGTTTATGAATTTGAGCAAGCCGTTTACCAAAAAAACCTTATATGTCCCTCCTTCCGTAATTTGAAAGATATTCTAGGTTGTTCTTCTTTAACACCCTATTTAATAACCACCACCAAAACCAAAGCCAAAACCAAACCCAAAACCATAGGCAGCTTCTAAATGATTTACAGAGGACCCGCGTTTCACTGACAGGCATGAGGACAGTGGTTCCTGAATCTATGAATAAGGAATGACCTTGTAATTGAAAAAGAGAAATAAACGGTCTAAGATTGCACAGGTAGCGATTTGTTTCATATACCTAAAGTGGAACAGATGTTCACATTTTGAGTGTGGGACGGACATTATAAAAGATTGCTCTAAATCATTTTGTTCAATATCTGTAACAACTCCCAACACTGGGCTAGAGGATCATTTTGTCTTTAAAATAAGAATTGTTAGTTTTTATAATGTTCTTATAAGCTTGCCCTGCCATTATTATAAGTAAGCATGCCTAGCATACCCGACAGGCAGAGGGAGAAGTAAACAACAACAACAACAAAACACTTCATATTCTGAGAAAAACAAATGTGAAACAGTGCTATAAGCTTTCAAATTCAACTGAAAAGAACACTCCAAAGGCACGGGAGAGCAAAGTAGTCTGATGTTATTTTGATGATGATGTTTTCTTTTTAATTATTTTTACACAGATTGTGGTAGTATGGTAGTATGTTTTTATAATTTCTGCTCTAGTGTGTCAGTAGATTGTTCTTATCAGGATGGTCAGCTGGTATTTAATTAAAATAAGACAAAACTCCAGGAGCAGCTTCTATGACCATTTAAACTATGTTTCATTTTTTTTAAAACTTACTTTTTTTGGGGGGGGCGAGTGGGATCAAACTTGGGACCTTGTGCTTTCAAGGCAAGTGGCAGAACCACTGAGCTAAATCCCCGGCCCAAAGCTATGTTTCTGATCAAATGTAGATGGTTTACCAATTAGCACAAAATATATTCAAAATCAAATTTCATTGTTAAAATTAGTGCCTTTTTACTAAGTATATGATCTTTGACATGGTCTTTCCATGGTGAAGACAGTCTTTAAGACATATTATTCAACATAATTTAGATACATAACCCATCCCTACAAGAATCTAGCAGGGCCAGTGGTCTCCCACTCTGGGGACACTCTTCTCCTCTTAATTCTACAAGTCCGTGTCCTGATGAACCATATTTTAGGACGCCATTAGATGAGTATTTCAATCCTACCAATGGAATATTCTCACATTTGTCTCAGGGGAAATTTCTTAACGAAGATTTTTTGGTAGCAAGCGCATACACACACATATATGCATGGAAGTTCACTCATGTACACACATACACAATAGATTTGGAACTTCTTCCAGTTTACAGGGATGGATTACATATGTGGCAAAAGTTTTCTTTCATTTCATTATGAAATCAATGTGGTGGGGGTAGATAACTTTCTCTTAACTCTATTATGGTTACTTAATTTAGTCAAAGAACTTGAGAATTATGCATAATTACATTGTTTTAGCTTACTTCTGAATGTCCAAAAGCCCAACATCTCACTGTGATTGGAACTGTGCATGTTTAGATCTCATGCAAGTAGAAATGTTGCAAAAGTAAGTTGGGCCACCCTTTGACAGCAAATGCTCTGTCAACTAAGATGCCTAAATTTCTTTTCAGGCACAATGGGGACATTTTTATTGTTGGGGGAATTTTCTAAAAAGTACTAGAATAATTTTGTACTTAGAAAGTTAATTCTGTTACAGTGTGAATGATAAAGTAGAGAGGTAGAGAATGAAAGCATGAAGGTGGAGTGGCAAGCATACACAAGGCAATAGCAATTAAAGGAAAAGTATGATTTCAAGAGGTACAAATGCCTGGCCTTGGTGACTAATTGGAAATAGCAAGTAAGGAAAAATATGACCATTGAGGTAGTGGATGTTGCAAAAAACCAAGCCATAAAGTGAATGATATGAGGAATAACTATGGGGGGCAGGTGATATAAAAGCTGGTTTGGGGGGTTATCTTGATAGAAATAAATAATAAGTACCTAGAAAAAAGTCTACTAAAACAACAGAACTGGAAACAGGACCTTTAATTTTAGGAATTATGTGCTCATAAATGCAATTAAAGATGTCATAGTAACTGTGATCCAAAAAGTTGGGTTCTATTGCATTAAAAGAGAAGGAAGATCATCATTTCAAAATATTAACTGAATGTATGTGTGTGTGTTGCTAGGGATTGAAACAGGCCCTCACACTTGATTGGCAAGCATTCTAACACTGAGCTATATCACCGGCCCCTACTTACCAAAGTTTATTTCCCTGTTCTTCTTCATATTTGTTGCCTTTTCTTACTTCAAATAGTATTTTATTAATTTCCCTTTCAGAGGATGTAATATGGATATAGAATAGTAAGAATAAAGAAGGTGTGGCTCAAGTTTGACCTATAAATTACAAATTTTTAGAGCCAAGAGAAGAATATGAAAAGCATGGGTCTTCTCCAATCAGTCATCTCTTCTTTGAACGAAGAAAATACTTGTGTGAGAGCATGACAACCTGATGATGTCATAGAACATTTCCACATCTCTGAGTAAAGCATTATTTGATTACATTAGCATTTGTAGAAGGATCTAAGAGGATGTAACAAAGGTTAAGAGACTTTCTGGATTTTTGATCAGGGGCTTTAAGGGGCCCAGTGGGTAAAGGGTATAACTGAGGCTCCTATGGTTGGTGACAAAATTTGTGAAGAGCAAGGATTTGTGTCCTTTTCTCCAGGGAAGATCTTTGAAAACTAAGCTTTGTAGAAAAATCTTGCACACAATGTGAGATCTGAATGTTAAAGAGATAACTGTTTGATGGGATGATTATATTTCTTAATGGTTGAGGTGGGTATGTGTGTAGTCATTTATGGTGCTAGAAATATAAGCAAGGATGTTTGAACTTCCGGAAGGAATAAAGTCTGGACAAATCTGCAAAGGTTGTGCTTAGAGGCCGTGACAAAGATCTTGTCCAGTGTTGAGTCCAGACACCAGGTAGTAGTAGCTCAAGTGAGGACAGGAAGGCACAAGCTGCTTTTCTCCTACATCACAAAGCTCTATGTGAGGTGCATAGAAACAAGTTCCTTGGGAAAGATGGGAAGGAGAAGGGATATTGAATATCTTAATTTAAAGCAGGTATAACTCCCCCAAAATAACCAAATTCTAAACTAGAAATAATAATTAACTTGGAGTAGCAAGGTTAGGATTGTTTTTTGCCATCAGTAGAAGCGGGAACTTGAAAGCCAAGTTTGATGTTTCTGGAATACCAGAGAATGAAAGTTTAAATTTATACATATCACTTTTCCTAAGATGTGAATTTTAAACTTGCTACTGTATCGTCATTACTGTAGTATAGTTCCGGGAAACAGCATACTTGCAAGTCCTAGGAGTCAGGTGAAAGGCAGGATGGTAGAGGATTTAAGCGTGGGCTACTGGCCAGCATTTCAGCAGAAATGGGAACTCTTTAATATAGGGAGGGTATATATATGATTGTATTTGTAAAAAGTATTCCTTCTCATAAAATCATTTGAACAACCACTGCTGTGGCAGCCTTTGCTTTTTCTTTCTTTTTAAAAGAAATTATTTATAGATTAACCTTATCAAATGATAATTAAGTTTATTATCTTGGTTTTCTTTGGGCCTAATACATTCAAAGTAACATCTCATGGAAAGCTCCAATAGCTAGATCCCTGATTGTGTTCAAGATGGCCCTAGGGACAGAGTTCTAATAAATCCTTAAGGCACTTATTAACTAAAATAGCTTTCTGAAAGAACTTTCTCATCTGTTAGAATATTATTTGTTAGTTTTTGTTTGCTTTATTTTCTTATTTAAAACACTTTAGAAAAGCTGCAGACCCAGCAGCTTCAGAAGAGCAATGAAACCCATCAGGCTTATCCAAGTAATGCACTGAAGTGTTTACAATTAATAGGATCCCCCAAAGAAACTTCAAGTCACTGACAGTTCAGCTGCATAATTTTCATATTTTCCATTATTCATTATATTCCATTATTTTATGCATTTAGAAAATTATACAACACACTGAAAATTGATGGTTTAAGTAAAATCATTCAGAACACAAAATAAACATATTCAAAACAGGGTTAATAGATAAAGTAAGACCTGCTTAGGAAATCTGCTTTTCCAAATACCATCTACTATGCTAAATGCACAAACAATAGCAGATCATGAAACTGAAAATACTAAAGTTTTAAAGGTGAAAAATCACAGGGGCCCAGTATTCTACAAAATAAAGGATTTGGAAGTAAACCTATTTTTAAATCCCACCTTGGCCACTTACAGTAATTCTTATATTATCTTCTTAAGTAAGTTATTTAACCTCCTGGAGCCTCAGTTGCCTTATCAGTAAAACAGAGATTATAATATTGACCCGAGAATTTTTGTGAGGCTTAGCAAGAATGATTTTAGAATGTCTAGCACTCTGCTTGGTATGCTCATCTTGTGATAGCTTTGACATTGACAATTTTCTCACATCTTCTTGAAGCTAATACTTCTTGATACTTCTTGAAGCAGTAGCATAGAAAAGTAATAATTTTATGGATAGACAAGAAAGTTAGAAACTAAAAGCAATTGGGAAAACATCACTTTAAACAAACAACAGTTTTGCTGTATCCCAGACTTCAACTTCAGTGGGAAAGCAAGAAGGCTAAATGGAAAGGAATATTAGTGATGCCAATAAAGTACTCCTCTTCCTTAGTCTGACAACCTACAGTTCTTCCCATGCATTTATTCCAGAGAACCATAGAAATGAAGCAACATGGGCAAATTGATTCAATTTCTTTTGTACTATTTGTTGCAAAACTTACAGTGAAGAAAAAGCTTTAAAATACCATCAAGAAATCTGTACCACTTCACTACTCATTGACAGATTGCATGTGCTTCCTATACTGCAAGTTTATCTGATGTTCTTCAAATGATTGAAAAGAAAATGATATAAAAAAATAAGTCCTCAAGTATTCAATGGGGAGTTTAAGGAGTTGAAATGCAATGATCTCAAATTCTTTTTAGAATGTACACATACTCTTGGCTGACCAGAAGCAATGAATAATTATGAGTTCCATGAAAACAATATTTACCCATGAAAATTGAGCAAAAATGTATTATTATGAAAACAATGAGTTTGTACACTTTTTATGTGTTGGTCCACACTTAGAATAAAAATTATCCTGTCGAAATATAGCTAAATAAACAAGATTGAAGAGACTGTTGGAATAAATGCTAAAATATTCAATACAGTTTATTATAACTGATCAGTCTAAACAAGAACAAATTGAGATTCACTTCAAACTACTGGGCTAAGGAACACAATTAAAAGAGACACTCCTTACCTATAGAACAGTAAAGCTAGCCTTTCAGAAATGATTACAAGGTGAGAGAAAATGAACACTCTGATGGAATTGCAGTCAGTGTTTGTAATTTGTAAGTGCTGTTTGGAATACAATTTTAAAAAGTGTAGGTGTTGCTTTGCAACTTTCAGAAGAAAATATCAATTGGCTTCAAAGCATAACATACAAACATCCATGCAAAATATGAATTTACAAGCTGCACATTGAAAGAGTTGTTGGAAGTAGTTATGCAGGTAACATTTCTTTCCTTACAATGAACAATGACATAAAAAATAAGAATATTCACGAACAACAGTAAAAAATGGAACTCATCTTACCTCCATCCAGTTCCTCCGCTCCAAAATGATTCCTGTAGAAGAGCATGATTTCTATCTTGTAACACTTATAGATGGTCACCAGACAAACAAGCAGTAAAAGAATAGCACCAAGCCCTCCAGCAAGTTCAACTGTGTACATTAGCTCTAGAAAAAATAAATAGCAGTAGCAAATTATGAAATATTCACATCAAAAATCATGAATTCAATTAATTGTACATTTCATTTTTCTGGATGAGACCAGATGTGGGTTATGAGTTACCACTCTTTTTCCAGTTTTGCAGGAGAATTTGACCTTTCTATAACCTTTAGATCTGTTTCCTTAATAACTAGATAAGGTGGTATGTGTCAACTATGTTGCTAAATATTGGATAGGGTAAAAATTAACCTTTGTTGGTAGATTACATTTGGACTGAGAGAATTGTAAATATCTGATTGAAAACGATAAAACTGTTTTTGCCCATGTTCATCAACTCCTATGTAGAAACATGTCCCTTGTGGAGATCCTGTGAGCTATGCTTTGGAGTTAAAAAAAAAAAAAAAAAACTTGTTCTGGTAGATAGGAACCTTTATTTATTTATTTTGTTTCCACCTTTTTAAAAAAAAATTTTTAGTTATTTTATTGGTACATTTTAGGTATACAATTCGTTTACATTTATCATTGGGTGTTTGTACCTGTACTTGATATATCTTGGTTCTTATTTTTTTCCCGATTACCTGTGCGCCCTTCCTTTAAAATCAGAAGAGCTTCTGCACACACCCAATGTCAGTCTTGATTCTTCTCACCTGAGGTGCTCACATGGGTGTCGGGGCCAAAGTGAAGTGAGGGGGCAAACAGCACAGTCCCTGGAAAGCACTGTGGATTGCTGCAGAGTGTTCCAGAAACTACATAATGAATGCTATCTGCTGACAAGGGCCAGGCAATGACTTCTGTACCATATCCTTTACAATGAAATGGAGTCACAGTTCTCCACCCTAAGCTTTGAGTCTGGATGCTTACTTGGACCTAAAAAGCAAGGATCCTAGTATATATCACAATAAAATATGTTAGTATTATTTTCCTTCATTCAGCTATTACATTTTTCCTTCTATTAATTTGCTTTCCTTTATATCAGGAAGGTAACTATGTTCCATCCAAAAGAGAGATATTTCTTGACACTCGCTGTATACAGCTTCTCCATTTCCTACTGAATGTCTGTGTTACATCAGATATAATCAGACAAATTGTGGAATGAAATATTACTTTTTTCTCCTTTAGAGATTATGACTATCACAATAAAATTAAAGCTACTAGTATTTATTTATTTTACACATATTTCCATTAGTGCCTATTAATTTTATAAAATATTGGATTTTAAAGTGGTATATTCATACATGTATATATTTTGATGGTTTCCATCTGCCCATTACTCTTCCTTAAGCCCCCTTCTCTCCTCCCCCTTATTACTTTCCTTTTGTATAATAACAATCACCCTTCTATTTTCATGTCATCTATTTTAGATTACACATATTAGGGAAAACATGAAATATGTGTTTTTCTATGTCTGGCTTATTTTGCTTAACATGATGATGTCCAGTTTCATCCATTTTCCTGCAAATTACATCATATCATTCCCTTTTATGGCTGAATAACACTCCAGTTTAGATAGATAGATAGCAAATTTTCTTGATCCATTCATCTCTTGATGGGCGCTGAAGCTGGTTCCACATCATTTGAAAATTGTGCCACAATAAATCTTAGTAAGCAGGTACCCTCTAGTATTCTGACATTAATTCATTTGAGTAAATACTAAGGAGTTGTATGGTTGGAATATCTGGTAGTTCTATATTTAGTGAGGAACATCCATACTTATTTCTGCAGTAGCTGTACTTATTTACATTCCCACTAGCAGTGTAGAAGTGCTTCTCTCCCTACCTCCACATCCTAGCCAATATTTATTGTTTCTTGTATATTTTATGATAGCTATTCTGACAGGATGAGATGGAATATCAATGAAGTTTTGATTTTCACTTCCATAATGGTTAAAGATGTTGAACATTTTTTTCATAAAATTATTTGCCATTCATACTTCTTCTATTGAGAAATGTCTCTACAATTCATTTGCCCATTTATTGATTGGACTATTGGATTTTTGGTGTTTTTTATTTCATTATATATTCCAGATATTAATCCTTTGTTTGAAAAGTAGCTGGCAAAGCTTTTATCCCATTCTGTAGCATGTCTCTTTACTCTGTTGATGTTTTTCTGTTTCTGTGCAGAAACACTTTTATTTCATGTAGTCCCACTTGTTGATTCTTGCTATTATTTCCTGTGCTATTGGAGGCCTATTCAGGAAGTGGCTCCTTGTGCCCATGGTTTCAAGTGTTTTCCCTATGTTTTATTCTAGCAGGTTTAAATTTTTCAGGTGTTATACCTAAATGTTTGATCCACCTTGAACTAATTTTTGTTCAGGGTGAGCAGAGACGGATCTAGTTTAAGTCTTCTGTATCTTCCGATAAAGAAGGTCTTTTCTCTAAAATTTTAGACTCTTTTGTCAAGATTCAGATGGCTACTTCAGTAGTACTCAGACATAAAAAATGAAAAATTAGAGACATTTATAGCTAAATGGATGCACATTGAGGCAATACTCTTAAGAAAAATAAATAGGACACACATGTATAAATACTGAATAGTTTCTCTAGTGTGAGAAACTGAAAGTGTAAAGAAGGACTAAAACGTATAATAGATAATGTGAAATAGGAAGAAAAGGGGCAAAGGGGAAGGAACTGGGAGGTGTAGGGGAAAGGAAAGAAGGGAATGGAATTAATATGAGAAAATGGAAAAATGGAAACAAAATCTTTGTAAGTAGTGAGGGATGGAGGGGTTGAAGGGAGGGCTGGGCAAGGGTGAAAAATAAGAACCAAGAGAGACTATGTAAAGGTGCAAATTTCCAATGATGAATGTCATTATATTGTATACCTAAAATGTACCAATGATTAGAATGAATAAGCGATAATGCAAAATAGGAAGAAAAGGTCCAAAGGGGTAGGGGTATTGGGAGGGGCAGGGGAAAGGAAAGAAGGAAAAGGAAAAATGATGAGAAATGGAAAAAATAGAAACAAAGTCTTTGTAAATAGGGAAGGGTGGAGGAGATGAAGGGAGGGCTAGGAATGGGGCAAAAATAAGAACCAAGATGCATTATGTAAAGGTACAAGTTCCCAATGAGAAATGTAATTGTGTTGTATACCTAAAATGTACCAATAAAAGAATTTAAGTAATAAAAAAAAGATTCAGATGGCTAGAGTTTGTTTGTTTGTGGGTTTGTTTCTTTGTCTTTGATTCTATCCCATTGGTCTACGTGTTTACTTTTCTGCTGGCACCATACTATTTTTGTTACTATGCCCTTGTGTTATAGTTTGAAAAGTGGTATTGTGATATCTTTAGCCTTACTCCTTTTGATTAAGATTTTCTTGGTTAATCTGGATTTTTTGTTTCCATATGAAATTTATGACTGTTTAATTTCACTAAGTATATCATCGGAATTTTGATTGAGAGTGAATTGAATCTGTAGTTGTTTTTGGTAGTATGGCTACTTAAATAATATTAATTCTGCTGATTCATGAGCATCAGAGATGTTTCTACATTTTAGTGTCTTGTTCAATTACTTTCTTCAGTATTTTATAATTTTTATTGTAGATGTCTTTCACCTTCTTGGTTAGATTGACCTCTAGGTATTTTTTAAAGCTATTGTGAATGGGACTATTCTCCTGACTTCTTTTTCAGCTAGTTTACTATTGGTATTTAGAAAAAAAATACTGACTTTTTAAATGTTGATTTTTGCATTCTGCCGGTATTTAAGTAATATGTCATCATTCACCCATATTGAAACTCTCTTTAACTAAGGGCTTGTGTTCACATGCTGTCCTTGATTATCATAATATAATTGTTACTACTGATGGCTAGCCATTATCCTCTAAAGTTGATCACTGTTTGAAAAGCACTGGTTTCCTTAAGTACCATTAAATATAAATAATCTGGAAATTGTAGTACTAAGATAATGTTGTTTTAGTTTTGTAAATGAGAAAATTTCAATGAGTCGTTTAGCAAATTTCATAGCATAGTCAATATAAGCTTAGACTAAGAACTTTGATCTGTGATTTTTCACCCGTATATATTATTTTTTTAATTCATTACTGTTATTGGTACATTTTACGTATACAATGTGATGACATTCATCATTTGGAATTTGTACCTTTACATGATATATCTTGGTTCTTATTTTTTTCCCTATTCTCCTGTCCTGCTTTCCACCCCTCCACCCCTCCCTATTTTCAAAACTTGCTTCTGTCTTTTCCTTTTCTCATATTTATTCCTTTTCCTTCCCCCACCCCTCCCACTTCGCCTTCCCCTTTGGGCCTTATTTTCCTATTCCATATTATGATCCAGATATTCCCCTGCTGGGTATCTACTGAAAAGAATTAAAAGAATCATACCACAGTGATATATGTACACCCATGTTCATAGCAGCACAGTTTGTAATAGCTAAAACTTCGAAACAGCCCAATTGCCCATCAACTGGTTACTGGATAAGGAGGATTTTTTTTTTTATAAAATGGAGTACTGCTCAGCCATAAAGAATGAGATATTAGAGACATTTATAGCTAAATGGATGCACATTGAGGCTATACACTTAAGTGAAATAAATAGGACACACATGTGTAAATACCGAATAGTTTCTCTGGTATGAGAAACTGAAAGTGTAAATAAGGAACAGAGTGTATTTTTCAGTTAAAAGATCACACCTGAGTTTTCAAAAATTACATGAAATCATACTGAGAACAGAGCAGTATCCATGAAAAATAGTCTTTCAAAAGTGATCAAAATTTTTTTCTCAAGAACATTATATACCCGTGTGTTTGCATGTCATGTCACTTTTCCCGTAACAATTAGAGAAGAAAATCTCAGTCATATTTCTCATTATCTAGACCTTTATTCTTAATTCAACAGTTTATTAAAGCAAATATGTTTAATCAGGTGTATTTCTCTTCATTTAGTAAAAGTAATAGCAAATAGAAGGAAATGTTTTATTAAAAAGACTAGTCTTTATAAATTTAAGAAAGAAAACTAAGGTCAGAATTTAAACATTCCAGAGACTAAGTAAATTAGCATAAAGTGTGAAATAATGAAAAAATAACTCCAGCAGCTTTATCTGCTGAATCTTATAAGAAACCACACAAGACACTTCTGCAAAAGTACCAAGAATGGAATACAAAGTTCTCTTCTGAATGTTTCCATCCTATTATGTGAACAGGAGGGAGTAGATAATATTGTGGAGTGACTGGGTCTTATTCTCTCAGAATACAAGTTTTGTAACTCCACATACACAGATACCTACATATAACTACAACTTAGTTCCATAGAGTGGTTTATACACCAAAAAAATTCTGATGTAAAGTACACTGAATAATACAGAAGTGTTGCTGTTGAGATCTAAAATATCTCCCAATAGTCTCATGGGTTCAGAGATGAGGCTTTCAGAAGGTGACTGAAACGGGGTGTTATACTCATCAGTGCATTAATCCACTGATGAGTTCATAGCTGAATGTGCTGTCAGGAGGTGGGCTGAGTTGGAGGACCTATGTCACAGGGGGCATGACTTGAAGGATATATTCTCACACCCCCACCCCTTCCTCTCACTCCTCCTTTCCTCCCTTCTCCACTCCTCGTGCTCCCCTCCACCTTTCTCCCTTTCTCCTCCTCCTCCTCTTCTTCTTCTTCCCCCCCCTCCCCCCACTGGCATGGGTTTTGCAGCTTTCTTCTGCCAGGTCCTTTTGCCATACATTTCTGCCTTGGAGCCAGCTAACCATGGACCGAAATCTCTAAAACCATGAGCCAAAATAAAGCTTTCCTTCTTTAAATTGTGTATGTCAGTACTTTGTCCCGGCAATGAAAAAATGACTATTAATTATTTTCCTCTAGAGAAACACAACTAATACAGGGAGGGATAAGAATTTAGACTAAGGTTTATTCTTTTGTTTGTGGTACTGGGAATGGAACTAAGGACCACACACTTGCTAGGCAATTGCTCCATGGCCAAGATACACACCCAACCTAGAGAATGGCTTCTTTTAACTTCATTCTGTTTTTTTTTAATGCAGTATATTAAAAACCAATGATTTATAAGTCTAAAATTTCTTGTATAAAAGAAAAAAATAATAAGATACACTTAAAACTTCTGCTCCCAAACATTTCTAATGAGACTACACAATGGTTCTATTACACTGGAAAATTGGGGTAGTTTCCAATAAAATTAAATATGAATCTACTCTGTGACCATCAATGCCACTCACAGGTATTTACTTATTGAGATATATAAGCAGATATATGTAAGAAGACTTTTCCCAAAAATTTCAGAGTAGTCTAATTCATAATAGCCACAACCAGACACACCTCAAAAGTGCATTAATAGAAGATGATAAATAAGCTATTGTTTGTCCATAGGATAGAATATATTCAACAATTGAAAAAGTAAACTAATAATACACACAATCTGCCTAAATTTCACAAAATTATATTGAACAAAGGTAGCCAGACACATAGGCAAGTGCTCCATGACTAAGCTATACACCCAGCTGAGAGTATGCCTTCAGTTCATTCTGTAAGATTCAACTTAATTCCAAGAATAGACAAATATAGTTCATGGTGATCAAATTCAGAAAGTGCATGTTTTGGGGATCTTTGGGAGTGATTGAAGGGAAAATTTATTGGAAAAGACCAAGAAGGAACTTTTAGGGGTAAAGGAAATATTCTGTATCCTGTGGGTATTGATACATAAATGTGTGCATTTGTCAAAACTCATTGAGCTTAACATTTACAAACTATGAATTTTATCTTATGTTACCCCTATTTAAATTCTTTGAAATTTTGACTTTTTGTTTAAAAAGTCATTATAAGTCCTGAGCCAAGGCCTATGTGAGGATAATCTCTAAATAAATATTAGCTCCAGTACAGCAGCTCTGTTTTACATAACTGCCCAGGTACTGCTACAGTACCCCAAAGCACACTCTGCATCTGGAGGTATGGAAGCAGGCCTGGGCATGTAGCATGACTTAAGTCCCCATATCTCATCAAATAGTTTTAGAAGCAATTAAAAACTATGCCTGAAACATCATCCTAACAATATAACAAACAGAACTCCCATTTTCTTCAGACTGTCTTCATCATACTGGTCTCTATATACTTTAAAATTTTTAGAAATTGAATATGAATAAATAAGAGAAATATAATATCAAAGAATGTTTTTATTTTAGAGAAGTAATTGCCCATATGTGATTGACTCTCATTGCTAGATATCAGCAGCCATTCAAAAAATTAAACTGCCTTGAATATTCTATTTAGCCAATCAATAGTATTATCTGAAATATAATAAGAAAAAGAGAACAAAGTTGATGTCTCTTAGCAATTACAGAAGTGGTCTTGTGTCACTTGAATAACTCCATTAAAGTACACACATATGAAAAATTATATGTACTTAGAGAACAAGCAAGAATAATTCTTCTGAGCTGCAGGTAGTCATTTACTAATAAAAGAATACTTAAAAACTGGTCCAAAGAAATAGCATTTACAAGGCTTTTATCTATCCAAGTTCGTGAGAGTATTTCAGATTTCCCCCCACATACTTATGCAGTATTTCAAAACATAGCAGTCTATCCTTATAAGGAGGTCACGAACTAAACTATCTGTCTCCATAGTGCATTGCACCAGCACCAGCTCCTCAGTTACTATGTTAATTTTATGTGAATGTAATATATATATGCCTACATACTACATATGTCCAGGTTAAAATTTTTCCTTTTGATCTAAGTTAGTCACATGGCTGCATATGGCATGTGTAAACTCTCCCAAGAAAAATGATGTACACATACCAGATTTAGTCTTCACATTACTCTGCTCCAAGCTGGATATTCATAATTATGAGCACGAGCACCACCTCTTCTTGCTTTTCCACTGGGTCAGGACAAAATTACTAGGGGTTAAATTCTGTCATAGTTAAAAGAAATTATTTGGGCTCATTGCTGTATTTTATCTTTACATTATAATGTGAATGTAAATGGTGTTGCTCCAGCAAATGTCATTTTGCCCTTGAATTGGGAACTGCTTTTCAGCTCTAGTTCAAATTGCCTGGAGTAGCAGTATTTAAAAAATAAAAAGATTCCATTTCAGCACAATTCAAAATCTGATGAGGGAAAGAGAAAGTGCAGACCTTTTAAAATCTGCTTAGCCTTTGTGTTATTTTGTTAAAATGATAGACTCTACCCCCTTTAAGGGACTGAGACTGTATATTGAAAATTGTAAAGCAAAATCACTAGGCAAAACCTAAGGGAAGCTGGCATTTGGTTAAACACGACAAATGAACAAGTGCCAAAGAGTTACATTTAAGGGCACCAGCAGTCATTTAGTTACAGGCAATTAACAATAGTCCTCGGAAAGCTCCAGTATGGACTAAGGGAAAACGCATTGATTATTGCTGCAGTAGTAGACTGCTTTCAAAATAAATTGCTTCAATTTAAAACTAGATTTGCTACAAGCATTTTGAGCAATGACTACAATTTTTTTTCTTATCAAGACAGTTGGAGCTAGCAACCCTTTAAAAGAAAGAGCTAATTAAAATAAAGCGCATGCCATCTCTTAGTATATTGGATTACATTGCAAACAATAAATGCATTTGGTTTACCCTAATCTTCCTGCATTTACCTAGTATACTTTGGGATCTTTTTTTTCTTTTCTTTTTTGTTTTATGGCTTTTTTTTTTTTTGGTACCTGGTGTTATTGTTGGCAAACATTTTTTCTGCCAGAAATCTTTTAAGAAGTAAAGCTTTTAACAAAGTAAATAAAAGTTTTGTGCATTTTTAAGTCACTTGGAGTTTTTATTTGGTATCTCATTTGATGTTTCTAAAATCTTGTCTGTAGTATAACTGAAGATTTAAGTGATTTATTCTTATATAGTTCATCCTAAAACTGACTCATTCATTATATAAAGTCCTTTAAAATGTTTTGTCCTGATTTATACAAAGTAAAATGCAAGTTTGTGAGAAAAATGCATGATACACGCTATAATGACCCAAGTTTATTCATTAGCCTCACCAAGTACATTCTTTCCCTTCTCATTGTGTTATAAAGAGCTAAAGTTTATAAGGATTTATCCATCCACATAAATTCATATGCATATTTATTTCTCTGGAGCAGTATAACTTATTTGTTCTTGGCAGGAGGATAATTATGCTCAGCCTACAAAGATATTCAACTCAATCCTCAAATATGTCAGGGCAATTTAGAAGCAGTTATAATTTTTGGGAGGGGTAACACATTAAGAAGGCAAATTGCGGTTCACATAATTGCAAGTAAATGTTCTGGGAAGGTATAAAGCAGTATGTAAGGATAGCAATTTTGTTCTTGCAAAAAGCTTTTTTGGAATAAGACAGTGTATATAAAAATTATAATAATAAAAAATAAAATAGACCTGAAAGGAGCAGCTTGATTTGTTTGACCAAACATTTGGACAAAAAATTACCTTCAAAGTAGTATAGTTTGCCATTTTAGAAAGAGATTTTCAGCCAAATAATCAAATTAATTTCTACTTACTGCCAATCAAGAATGCAAATGTGGTCATTGGCTAGAACCCATCCTTAGGGCCTGATAAAGCTAAGGTCCCAAAGGTCTTGGAACTTAATTGTTACATGTTAATGAACCACTAAAAATGAAAAAAAAATGACATAAAATCTTACAGGAAAAGCATTATTCTCTGCATGGTTTGCTAGAACTACCTCTGTAATGTGCTTTTCCTCTTCCCAACTAGATATGAAAGGTATCGTGCTATTTTTTTTCCCTTGAAGTAAGGAACATTTATAAATGCTAAGTTTTAAAAAATGAATTAAATATTTACTAATGGCTAAGGGGGAAGTGGACACTATCTTGCCGAACTGACCAAGTTAGCATCACTAGTAATGGAAAAAATTGACGTGATGTGCTCCCTGGTGTAATTCACTAAGAAGGCACAACATTACCTTTCTTGTATTCTAGCCCCAAACCCCCTCAAAATTTAAAAAATTAGGACTTGTCAAAATGGAATCAAACTCTGTGTAGATAGGGAAGGGTGGAGGGGGTGAAGGGTGCACAGGTAATGGGAGTAAAAATAAAAACTAAGATGCACCATGTTCTGGTACAAACACCCAATGATAAATGTAAATGTATTTTATACTTAAAATGTACCAATAAATATATATATTTTAAAAAATTAGGACTTGTCACTCCAACCTAAATTGAAGGATAACTATAAAAATTAAAATTATCTAGCTTCTAGTCTTCAAAAATGTTAATGTTATGAAAGACAAAGAAAGGAAAGGAGGCTTCCCAGATTAAAGGAAACTAAAGAGACTTGAGAACTGAATTCTGTGCACAATCTTGGAAGGGAAATATGTTACAAACAATACCTATTGGGACAATTTCTAAAATTTAAATGTAGACTATGTATTAGACAATAGCATTTTATCATTCTGATTTTCCTGAATTTGATAAATGCACTCTAATTATATAAGAAAATACCCATGTATTTAAGAGAATCATCCTGGTGAATTTAGTAATGATGTCTGCAGTTTACTCTCACGAGGTTCAACAATAATATGTTGTGTGTTTGTGTATGTAGTCTAGTTCTTTCTTTTCTCTACCTATGTATAAGAAGAGAGATGTTGTAAATGTGACAAAAAGATATTACTTAATGAATGTAGATGGAGGAGATATAAGAATTATACAATTCTTACAATTTCTGGGGACTGTCTGCAGTTTTTATTCCAAAATAAGAGGATAAAAAATAAGCAAGTCAAGTAGTACAATCACACCATTGCAAGTGTTATTGTAACTAAAGGATATATATTTTGGACTTATTATCCTTGTATTAAAATTATATCATTTATAGCCATTTTAATCTAATCTGTAAAAACCCTTGAATTTAATCTTCTTAAAATGCATTCTTATCTTGGAATTTTCTTCAGAAACTGTTAGCTGATTTATTTTACTCATGGAAAAAAGCTGGAATTCCTTATATTGGAAGTTAAGTTCCTTTACTCCTTTAATTGAAGCAACTAACTAAACTCCAGCCAAAATTATTTTTCCAATGTGAATTGATTTTGGCATGTTTTCTACAATTCTGTACTAACTCTGAATGTTTCCTTTCTGTTTATCAAAATCCTACTAATCCTGCAAGGGAAGGCTAGGATCTTTTCTTCCAATGAAGTTCTGCATCCACAGTGATTTGCCTTCTGTTATGGTTTGTATTTGAAATTTCTCCCCAAATTTCTATGCTAAAGGCTTGATTGCCAACTAGTGGGGTTTTTGTTAATCGATTAATCCACTGATGGGATCATAGTTTGATGGTATCATTGGAAGTGATAGATACAGGAGCTGGGGCCTAGTTGAGTGGAGTGGATAATTAGGACATGGCCTTGGGGACTTTTTCTGGATCTGCCACCACCCCTCCCTTCTCAGCTACCATGTGCTGTGCAGCTTCACTTCACCATGCCTTTCTGCCATGTTTCTGCCTCATCACAGGCCTGAAAGCAGTGGAGCTGGCTGACCATTCACTGAAAATTCTGAAACCATGAGTCAAAATGCTTTTGTCCTCTAACTTATTATTCTCATATATTTTTATCATTGCAATGGAAAGCTGACTTGACACACTGTTCTTACAATAAGTATTTTTTAGATTTTTTTTCATTGCTTACCAAATTACATATTAACAGTTAGTTTTGGCTACAGTTTTATATTATAGATTATTGCTTATAATATTATAAAGAATTACTTAAAATTGTGTTCTATTTCCTCTGACTGGGACAATCCAGCCACCACCCCCCCCATTTTTGGATGGCTTTCTTTGTTTCTGAATCTCTGCTCATGCAGAACCTTTTCAAATTGGCCCACTGACCACTCATTTCAAGTCAAGACTCATGGCTGCACTTTGTACTAACTTCTCCTTATTTTTTTCTCTAGCATTTGTCACTATAAAACATAATATTTGATTTGTTTATTACTAAATGTATTATTATTTATTATATGCCTCTTGCTGGATTTTAATTCCATCAGGTTGAGGATGTTCTTGGTTATTTTTTATCTGTTTGTTGGTTTATTGTTTAATTATTTTCCAGTGATTATCCAAAGTGCCTTGAAAATTATCTGACATGTTGAGGTTACTCAATAACTATCAGTTGAATAAATGAACCACTGTATGATTAAGAACATTTTCATTTTCCTGAAAAATAGTTAGAAATTTTGTGTTCCCATCTCACATTCCAATATCTTTTTGAACCAATTTTTCTAGTAAAGGTATAGTAAGAATCAAGCAAATGATGAATTAGAATTAGTAAACCCTGTCCATTAAGTTGGCGTTAAAACCTCATAATATTGAAAAATAGTCAACTTCACAGTGAAAATTTAAAAATTGTCTTTCATTCATAAATCCAATGACAATTTAATCTTGTAGAGATGTTTAGAACTAAGAAATCTGTATTCAGGTGGCATTTAATCACATACCGCTTTATATGTTTTATATTCCAATTCAACTTTTTTGTAAGGGAATGCTGGGGTCAAACCTAGCATCTTGGAGATGCTAGACAAGTGCTCTACCAGTAAGCAGCAGCATTCACAGCTCTCACCTTTTCTTTGCATTTATTTATTCACTCTTACATATTTCTTTAATAAGTGTCTTGTATATACTATGTGTAGTGCTTATGAGTTTTAGTGATAGATAAAATATGCTTATTGTCTTAAAGAAAGTCACATCAATTAAAGACTCAGGTGTGTGGGTAGGTATTTACAACTAAATAATCCGAGCTAATATTTATTCAGCATTGAAGTGTCATTGTGCTATGAATGTAAGTTTTCTATATGAAGGTAAGAAATTCTTTAAGTATTATAATCATGAGCCGGGTGAGCAACTCATTTGAAGTGTCCTGTGCATTTTTGTTGAGAAATTTCATGGGGAGGGTTCAGATGCTGAGTGGTAGAGTACAGGAGTATCTGCAAATGTTTATAGCAAGTAGTTTGGTCTAGAGTTCTGGTAAACCAAGTATACTCGTATACTCCTGTGGTATGATGGATGATGGTAAGACTATTCATGTTTCAATTTCTCAGCTAATATACATTTTTTCCACTTTTCAAAGAAAATGACATGTACCTTGTTAATAAATTTTTGTTGGGGTTAATTCATGTACCAGTCGAGCTACTTTGCCAAAATTAGCTCAGAACAATAGGACAATAATTCTCCCTTAGAAAAAGTTAACATATATTTTCAAAATGTCCAATGTGAAGTTGCTACCTACCCACAGAGCTTTATTTTTCTCTTTGTGTTATAAAAGCACTGTTTGAAATATCTCTATTAAAAAATTTAACATGGAAAAAAAATAAGAACCAAGATATACAGGTACAAACACCCAGTGATAAATGTAAATGAGTTGTATACCTAAAATGTACCAATAAAATGTACCAATAAAATTAATTAAAAAATTTTTAACATGGGACATAGACATATCATTATATATTTGGGAACACATAGCCATACAAAAGACTCAGATGGGGATACTTCATCTTAGATCGTCTATATTAAGTAGAAGGGGGAGAAACCAGAAAAAGGAGATAGATACTGCTATAATAAAGAACAAAAAGGCCCCTGGTGGCCTGTCTAGAAGACAGATATTGCATATCAAGGTGTCCAACTTCATTGATGCCTAAAAGAAAATATCTTAGAAGAAAAAGTATTTGCTTTCCCTCTACTAGAATTTCCTTCTTAGCATGGCATACAAATAGGCACAGATGGAATGTTACAAGACATCTCTTGAGGGAAAATTGTCAGAGTGAAGGTGGAATTGTCATTTTACTTCTTTTTGTTAAGAGATGCAGTGTTTATCTTGAAAGAAATCCTCCACCAGAAGATATATTGTCACAATCAGAAGGATTCGTTCTTCCTTTGGGAATGCTTTCAGTTGCCCAAAGAACCCAGAACATCTGGACCATTCAGATAACCAATAGGAGCTGTGTTTTCTGTAGAAACATTGAACTCTTCCAAAAATAATACAAAGATTTGTAGTATGTTCAATGATGGAAATAAATTTATAAAAATAGTGAATACATGTAAAAATGTCTTATATTGCAGCATACAAAAGGGAAGCTTTGATATACTTCAGAATTTTATATTACTATTTTAATTTTCTTACTTTAAGGGTTTAATATATTTCCTAACTATTGAAAGTATCAGAATAAAATGTGGTTGGTAAAAAGCCAATGGTAATAGTTTCCTCTCTTGAGACAAGCTTCATTCAAACTCCAGATTATTTCAGAGTTAAGACTATTAAATAAAAAACAATAACCAAACCATATGCTGGTTCTCCCAAAAGAAGTAAAAAATGTATTTCTTCTTACTTCAATGTTTTTTATCACTATCTTTTTTCTGAATACATAAACATGCCAAGGAAAATTTGCCTTCCTTTCTCATTTTATAAAGAGATCCTTGCAAGAATTTATTAAACTTTTTTAAAAGCCCCCTTTATTTTCTCTCATTAACAACCTATGATGCAATCGGCATGTTTTAGGGACATCAGTAACAGAATCTTTCAGTTCTTAATTCCTAATGGAACAAGAAAGAGCTACTTAATCCAGGACCAATTTGAGGATAAAATTGTTGGAACACTGTTTACGGGGCTCTCAAATTAGGATACATGAAGGAACTTCTTTAATAATGAATTCTCTTTTATAAAAATGGTAATACAGCCATGGTTCACAACAAATAAAGCATTGTCTTATCACCTCACCATATATATTTCAGTACACGAAAATTGGTAGTGGTTTGTGAAAAAATTACATTGAAGTAAAGGTATTCCTTAAAATGTAATGTTTGCTAACATAAATAAAAAGGGGGAGCAAGAATGTGCATTCAAGTAAATAGATTTCAGTAAACTTTAAAATGTATTAATAATTTGATTTTATAGCAAAGAGAGTAATAATAACTTTCCTGTAAAAGTGTACAAATATTCAGAAGAAAAAGAATGTTAACATTATGAAAAAGAATGTTAACATGAGTAAAAGGTGTATGGAAACGCTCTACATTATCTTTGCAACTTTTCAGCAAAACTAAAATTATTCAAATTAAAAATTTACTAAAGGCAATACTCAGCTGTACCAAGACAAATTTATTTTTCTCATCTTTTTTTCTGACTGTATAGAACATTCTTGTTGTATAGAATATGCAACAGGTACAGGAATGATAAGAATAAGTTAAAAACCACAAGAATCATAAAAACCTGAATTAATCATTGTTATTACTTCCGTGAAGTTTTTATGTATCACTTTTTCATGTAATAGGTTTTTCTGTAACCTTATTATAGACAAATGATCAATGCCTTTAAATACTGATCATACAAAACAACGAATATTTTGTCTTTTTCTTGGGACAGTTTGTAATAGAATTATTCAAGGTGGTATGAAATACATATCCTGCTAAGAGTCTTCTTGATAATCATTTTAGCCTATTTAATTATTTTCATACCTACTTATTTATCCAGCCATCATTTAAAGATGCCTTGCTTAGCAAGTAAGTGTAGCAGGAATATTTAGCACCATTGTTAGGATTTAGATAGTTCTGGGCTAGACATACTGTTAGGATGTGGGGCGTGGCTGGAGGTGGGTCACTTGGGACTTGACCTGGAAGAGTATATCTCCCTCCCTGGCTCCTCCCTTCACTCTGCTTCCTGGCCACCATGATATGAGCAGATTTCTTCTGCCTAGTCCCCTCCACTATGTCATTTCTGCCTTGGAGATGGTCAACCTTCACAAATATTGAAACCATAAGAATATTCCAGGGCAGAGCCACCACTACAATTTGCTTTCAGGATTGGCAAAACGAGGCACAATATCTCAAAATTGAAAATCTGTAAAACCTAACCAGTGGTCTAATGTTCATTAGTCACTCAATAATTAATTCTTTCAAGATTCCTCAACTGAGCTTTAGGGGAAATCAGTTTACGAATAATAAAATGGGAGCACAATACAACAAAGGCTTGGTCTAGGTCACCCACAACTGAAGAATCAAACAAAACACTCTGAAAAAACTGTCCCTTTTTTCACACACTTCATAATTTCTCTTCCTTTCAGTCAATCTTCATTCATATCAAAGTTCACTAATGATTCTTGGGTGGTTTTAAAAATTACCTTTCTGTGCTTTCGTAAATATATCACTGGATATTATTTTTTATTTAAAACTAAAACCTATTTTAACAGTGTTTGAATGTCCACTTTTAATTTAGAGAACTCAACCTTCAGATATACTACTCTTCATAGAGTACATGCTAAATATAGAACACATGCCCTAAAAGTAGAGACAAATAGCTAACATATTTCTTACAGATGGCAAATATAATTCTCAACACTAAAATCTAATACAAGTTACCATGGTAATCTATTGGAAATCAACACATTTTTTTCTACTATATGACCCAGGAGAGTACTTAGCATTTTTTATGTGTCGTGTCTAATTTCTCACTTTACTGACCTGGTTGTCAAAGTTCAACACACAGGAACTGCTTATTAAAAGTTATATCTTGCATTTTATGACCCAATTGTGCCATTTCTGAACCAAATGCAGAAATTCACAGCCACACAAATGCACAGCCACCTCCTTTTCCCCAACAGTGTTACTTCAATGCCCCCAGAAAGGTGTTAGACATCCCTTTGCAAATACCTAGTTAACCACTAAGGCTACAGTACTTAACCTTATGCATGCTGGCACTCAGTACACATTTGTTGAATGAGAATGCCATGCTGCTTTCACCCAACAGCATTATGTGGACCATCTTTTTTAGGCAGCCTGTAGTAAAGTGCAATATCAAGTGAAGTATGAAAAATCATCAATAAACAGGCAGAACTGACCTAGCAAAGATGAGAATGTAAAGGTGATTCTGAGAAAAAACAGTAAGTGGTTGTTGGTGCGTGGTGGCCATAAATACGCTATCCTGCTTATGATCTCTAATCACATATGTTGAATTTTGCTATGTGTGCAGTAGATGATTTCAGTGGGCTTTCCTGCAAATGTTTTAAGCTGATTTTTTTTTTCTGAAGAGCCTGTTTCTGTTTGTAATTTTCAAATACAATCATCTGAATCCCAGTGGATTTTCTCTGCTCTTACTTTAGATTTATTTGTGTTTTACGGCCTTTGTTACATGCTAGACAGATACCTGTTCATATGAATTAAAATTTTGAACATATAGAAAGCATTTGTCCTCTTTGTGTCATTATGTTCTCTTCTTTTTAGTTCCCTTTTTCTGACCTCTTTTGCAGACTTGCTTTTGGCCAGTAATATGTGAAAGTTCAATTCCCTTACTATGCTCATCCTTCCTTATTACATATAATTGAGATTTAGCTGAATGCAAGCTTTCAAAACAGGAAATTAGCAGTATTTACTGCTTAACTTAAATTTCATTGCGCCTGGTAATTGCTATTTGCATATGCTAATATATATATATATATATATATATATATATATATGTCTATATGTTGTTGTGAGACTCCTAAATGAATTTTCTTTTTGAAAAATGGGATGTATATGTAGAAACTGTGTCCAACAATCAGGGCTCTCTTCATTTAAGAGGTTAATAATTTTAAAACTCAAAAAGAGTGCCCTCTCAGACATTTTTCTGAGTAACAAATGTGTTCTATAAGGCAGAATTTTACTGAATATGTGAGGCAAGTAACCTCATTAAGAGTAGAGTGTGAGGGCAGTGTGCTATGTTTAAATAAGTTCAAAGGTGTTGACCATGTAAAAAGAATAAGGCAATTAGTTGGAAATAGTCCCACTGACTGGCTGTACTCTGCTTTCATTCCTTTCTCATGGAAACAGTGAGTTTAAGAGAACTAGTGGCTTTTTACTTATTAGGTGCTACTAAGTTTACTAGAAGGATCTATTGTCTAGGTAAAGGCCTTGATATGTCAATTGTGATCCATAAATCAGAAGTGGCAACAGCAACAAGGAACTTGGCTGACTTTCTAATCTTGAGTCCCACCTCAGGATAATGAATCCAGAATGCTTGTTAACAAGCTTATTAGGTAATTTGTATGCTATAAAATTTGCAAAGCATGGATATAAGGGCTTCTATCTGACTTTCGAAGAGTGGAAACACAAAAAACCAACTTTCTTCAATTCCTATGGTGTTTGTGTAAGTGATTGTTCTATTGACCTTCCCTATCACATTTTGTCTAATATTGGAGCATTTTCAAGGTGAAAATACCTGTGTTTCTATTTTTTATTTTTCCTCTTTGAGTAGCTTAGTTTCAAAAATAATTTCCAGGAAGAAATGACATTTATGATATCCATACTGTAAAGGAGTGAGTGGTTTTCAACTGAGAGCCCCAACCCCAGGGACATCTGCAGTGTCTCAAGACATTTCTGGTTGTCATAACTGGGGAAGTTATTATGAGCATCTATAGGGCTAGGGCCAAGGATACTGCTAAACAATCTATATGCATAGGATAACTCCATCATACAAGGAATTATCCAGCCCAAAATGTCAATAGTGACAAGAATAAGAAACTTTGCTGTAGACAAAGACTAGATTACTCAGAATACTGTACATTTAATCAACCCTCTTATCACATTTAATAAGTAGCTTAGGTATACTGACCACAGAAGAGAGAAAGACAACTGATCTTCCTTAATATACTGGCATTTGCATAAGCTAAGACTCATTAAAAATAGCTCTTTCATGTATACCACTTCAATTTCTAATGGGCCACTATCTTTGTAGGGAGATGCTGCCATATATACGAGTAGTGTGTGTTGATATCTGAGCAAGGTTTTGCATCTACATATCATAAAGTCAGTGGTCATATCCAATGGCCAGCATCAAAGAAAGGTTTTATATAGTGTTAGGATCTTATGAAGTTCTCAGTAAGTTAATGCGCTAAACAAATAAAAACAAGGATGGAGCACATATTGCAGAAATGATTCATTTTAAGAAGGGATAAGGAGTCCATAGGGTCTAAATTCATCCAGCTTTCAAACAATGCATCTTAAATGATGTGCATGTTCATTACATTACTAAAGATATTTGGAGGACTCAGAAGTTTATTGAGCAAGGCTAGGCTAATTAATTCCTATTGATTACATTCTTTGGAGGGAGAAAGAGTGCTGTAAGAAGTAAAATGGGTGTAAGGCGAATACAGAACATCTAGGTGTTTATCACTACTAACTAGTGCTATGTCTCCCAGATAGATACTTTGCCAGTTTTCAAACTACTTCATGATGAATGAATTGCCATGTTATTGTAATCAATATAAGTAAATATAACCATTCAGGACTGGATTTTTAGTGAACATCTTGAATGTGCCAATTTCAAAGTCAAGCGTTCACTAAAACGCACAATTCTATAATAACAATGCCTGATATCAATGTAATTGAAAATGTAGATGATAGCATTCCAAATTATATTGGTCCTTACTTCCTGTTCATTTAATTTTATGAGTCTAACACAATGTAAGTCACATAGTAGGTTCTTCATAACCATCATTGTATACATGAATAAATGAATGAAGCACTCTATTGGGACAATGCATTTAAACCAAAGTAAATTGATCAGAAGGTCAAATTCAGATTTGATGGAACAAAATAGCTGGAGCTAAATCAGACCTTCTTAATAAATGATAAATTCGAATTTCTGGAATTTTTAATAAAACATTCAATTGCATCCTTCATTAGTGTTAGAGCACAGAAATTTTGTAATAGCAGGTTAACATTTACTGGGTCCTTAGTGTATATCAGATACTGTGATAAGGACTGACATATGTAATTTCTTTTAATTCTAACAGCTGCTCTATGTGATAAGACTTCTTATTATTCCCATTTTATAGAAGAGAAATTTGAAGCTCTCAGAGAGGAAGTGGTTAGCCGAAGATAGAACAGCTAGTAAGAACAGTTAGAAAAAAAAAAAAAGGAATAGTTAGGTGTTGAACACAGCCCACCTTACTTCCCATATATTAGTGGCCACTCCTTGGAAAGTTGTCTTTTCCAAGGTTTCTTCCTTTCTCTTTTCCCTTTGCGAGGTTATTTTCCCAGCATTTCAAATTCTAAAGAGAAGCCTCACCTAAAAGACTAAGATGTTAATTGCTAAATAATCTTCATTTAGATTCCACGGAGTCCAGAACATCTGGTGACCTTTAGACAACATCAGAGTGTATATTGTTCCTCCTTGTTTTCTAATTCTGTGTATCAAGTAACACATGTAAATTGCTGTAAGGTTTAGTATGCAAAGAAGTAATCTTTGTCCAAAGAATTATGGGAACTTGAAGTCAAGTTCAATTGTAATGCTGGGCGGTGGAATGAGGACGACACATATCCCGGATGATGAAAACATTATTCAGCATACAGGCTTCCTGTCCATTGCCCAGCTCATCCTCCATTCCCTCCCTATAAAAGCCCTTTGCCCCCCTGAGCCCCTTAGGTGGAGCTTTGAGGTAAAAATCCCCTTCCATCCTCCAGAATACTAGTTTTGGAATAAAGTTGTTTTCCTTATGTCAACTGTCATCTCCTGAGTGTTGGCTTTCAAGTGGCCAGCAACTGGAGCTAGGTCCAGTAACACCAAGTTCGTGCCTTTAATAATTGAGATATTTTGCTGCACATAGTAAGCATTTCCAAGCTGTGAGGTCATAATACTGATGAAAGACACAGAGAGTGAAGAAGGAGTTCAGTATTGCCTGATGGATGCTGGAGTGAGTAAGCCTGAATCCAGGACATACTGCTGCTGTTTATCCATCTGGAGTATTGTTTATATTACAGAAATTAGAAACATAAAAATAGATGGAACAGGAAAGATTAGAATTTGGGAGAAAACTGAAGGCCTGTATTTAATCCATTTCAAGACAAGCAATAGTAATTAGGACCTCAAGAAAAGGCATCTAGGTAAAATTTCAGAGACTCAGACACAAAATTTGATCAAGTATAGGCAATTGCAAGAACAAGAGCTAATGCAGTAACTAATGTTGCAGTCCTTTAATTTGATTCTTTTTAAGTGAGTTCTAACTCTCAAGCTTCTCAGGCCAGGGACTGGCAAAGGGGACTGAATAAAATTTGCTGAATACAGTGAGAAGTAAGGGTGAAGGCAGTCATAGACCAGCAGAACTGAGACAGGAAGGTAGGGCATGGCTAAGCTGGCTGGGAAAGGAGATCCCAGAACACATGCACAGAACAGTTCTCAGAACCCTGCAGGTGGACTTGTCATGGAAACGTGAACATGTTTTTGATAGGATGTCCTAGAACTAATGTCAGGCTGAGGAGTGGATGATACAAAAAGGACAGTCCACTTTGAGTTTTTACCACTGTGTTCTCTCTTGCATGGTTGCCCACCCTCATGTTGTAGGGTATACTTCTTTTCCTACTTTTACTTGGCTCAAATTTACTCTTCAGAGCGTTTCTTTTCTTACCCTTTATAAAACTCTGTTACCACTTGCGCTTGTCTTGACCAATTCTTTGCTCAGGACAGAAAGAACCTAGAAACCACTTCTAGAAAGAGACTCCAGCACCCAAAACCCAGTAGCAGAACCCCATATGCTTTGTACCATCATTCTTCACATCCTTCTCACTGTATATTTTAGCACTATGTATGCTATGAAATACATATATATATATATATATATATATATATATATATGTATATATATATAATTTTTAACTGCCCAAGTTCTCTCTGGATATAGGAATTGACAACTTTGGATATACTCAAGCAAGGTATTTCTCTGGTCAAATTTCTTGGTATATCTTCAGCTTGAGTTTATAAAATTAATATTCTTTTATGAAGTTAAAAGTCTAATGCAGGATCCAGCCTAACACAATGTGGACTTATTTGATAGACAGGAGTGATATTTCAAAGAATCCATAGAACACATTGGAGCATTCTGAAATCACGTTATTATGTCAACCACACTCAACCAAAGATAACAGTGGAAGGAAAAATGCTTAGATAACTTTGACAAGGGTCCTGAAAGTCTATATGTCGGAAGAAATGACAGTTGTTGCTATAAAAGATCGGTGTCAAACAAATATTTTAATGTATCTCTCCCAAAAGATTTCAAAAATGAAGACTTCAAGGGCCTATAAGTTAAGGAAATTATGTGTCAATGGCAAAAGCATAGGATTAACAGCAACAACTCTCATTTGTTTTCTGAGATTAGTTTTCTGAATAATATAGCAACTCATCTGGTAATAAAAGAATTCCTAATATTATAGGCAGCTAAATTAGGTAGAAATTAATAGGCATTGAGACAAGGACAAGCCGTTGAAGAAGTCAATGCAGAAGATGAGAACATATCAAAATTGTGGCTGGAGGCACATCTCAAGAAGGCAAGGTCTCGAGCTAAAGTTACAGTGACTAGTCCCTAAAGGATGTATGGAAATTTGAGATTATACTGCAATCAGTACCACCCAGTCTATTAGTCCAAATATACATCAGATACTTGGGTGTTCTGGGTCACCAGAACACCTGGACCCATCCCTTCCCCAAAATATTCCAGTTTTGGGGGTCATAGATAAGCCGAGGTTAATGGTCCTAGCCATGAGAGCTTGCTACATGCCCTGCTTCCCTGTTGGATCAATATTAGCTAAGTATACTTGTAATCTTACTGGTTGCCCGTAGTTTGACTTATGTTGTACCCAGATTATATCTTTGCTGAATAAATTACCTATGACAAAGGGTCCTGACTCGGGACCCCTCCTGTCTCTCAGAAGTTATTCCTGTTCCCCAGGAAACCTTTCCCACTCTTAATCTCCTCTGTCCTTTGGAATTAATTCTTCTTAAATTTCAGGAGACACAAACTCAGCAGATCTGACATCTAGCAGGTTGGAAGTTCTATTTCTCCTATATCGCTAACATGACAGAATTTTGACTTTCTCAGAGACTTTATGATCAAAGTCAAATCTAAGCTCACATATTCTGTGTCCTGCCTTTCTGAACCTTGCAGGGATGGTGAAATCGCCACTATGTTAGTGGATGACCTTTCTTTTTCAGCAAGATGGGTATGATCATTTCACAGAATAATGAGCCATTCTAGAGCCCAAGATTGTGTTCCTTACTGCCTTTGTAAATTGATTCGTTTGCTCCAGATCCCTTAAATGGAAGGCACACTCTTATTTCAAGAGGAACTTTCAGAGTACATAACCTTCAATTTTGATTTCTTAATGCTGTTATCTTAATAAGAATAAAATGCTGTTGATATCCATAGAAATTTGAAAAAAAACATCCCAGAAGAGTTAAGTATTCAAAAGCACTTTAAAATTGGCCAAAATTTGCTTTTCATGTTTAGGGACTTACGTATTACTGGAACTTCAAACAACCTGCCTGATTCCTCACTCAATCATTTATTTTTCTAGAAGTGGAAGCTCATTTAGTTTTGAGCAACTTAACCTTAAACTAAACATTTAAAATAGCCTGAGGGGATGGCTGACCATTTTTGGCCATGTGTTTGCCTCTTTGCAGAATCAGAGCGCTATTTTTTCCCTTAGATGCAGTTAATTTTCCTTTCATTCTCCTTATGATTGCTACTTAATTGTCACACATTCCTTGCCCTAAAATGAAAATACATGTCATCCAAGTCATCTTTATATGTGCCCTGTAACTTCTCTCCATTATTTCCATCCTTAAGGAAAATCTCAAACTCTTTAATTAGTGTATATTCAAAAGAGTGACAAGAATAGTCAAAAAATTTCATCCATACAAATGAAGGATGAATTTAAAAGTTGAATCTGGTGAAATACAATTCCAGCAGGGTTGAGGTGACTGTCAGCAATGTGACAGGCTGCCTTGGGAAAGAGTGATTCCAAGTGTAGAACTAGAGTCAGTGGATAGACAAACAATAGGGTTAAATAGGGGTGATTTCTAACAGATATTTTACATATAGAACATGCTTCCTTGAAAAGGACTCTTATCTAAGATAAGCTGATAGACCACTTGGGAAGAAATTATGGATGGATGAGTAGTTAAATTTCATGACATTTAAGTTGCTTCCAATCCTGAGAAGCTATTTTTGTGGCATATATATATATATATATATATATATATATATATATGTATATATATATTCTACTCAAATTCTTTCATTAACTGTATATTAACATAGAAATAATAATCATATTTCTATGTGCTGTTTATCTTTCCCCTTGACTTATATTCCCAAAGAATGGAATATTTTAATATTGCAGTCACCTTGACAACAGAGGCACCTGTTTTAATACTTTTCAGTAACATTATTCAAAGGCAGTCTATAAAGGGGGAACAATCGTCATCATTCTCTTTCTTTGAAACCTCAAAGACTCTAGGATTAAACATGTACTTTGAAATTAAAATCATTGTAAATTTGCTGAGTAAGAGAACATCAAGTGTACTTAATTCAAAGACTGGTAAGTTTTCACTTAACATAATGTAGAACAAATGTGTTTTTCTTTTCTGATCTGCATGAAAAATTTCAGTAACTCAAAAGCACAGCTCACATTTTACAATTGTCTCTAATTTCATACAACTCAATGTACATTTATTTAATAAATTATTGTGAATCATGGGAAAACAATATACATATAGAGTTATTCAATGTGGATGAAAATGTCAAGAAATATCGCACTGGGGAATTTATCAGGCATAGTTCTACACTGAAGGAACAACTTTCCAATAAGCACACAACTATGACTTAAGGACATTTAGGTTATTTCCAGTAACCTAATTTCTAAGAGCAATAAATAACTTGTATTTCCTATGTACAAGTGGCACATCAAGTCCTTCACAGTGAGGCAGGAGAATAGGGTGTGGGACATTGGCTGGGGAAGTAGGCATGAACTATTAATTACCAAATTCCAGAATACATGTGCAGAACAATTCCCAAAGCCCTGTATATGGACTTCTGGGAAAATTGAAGCAGGTTTTGGATAGGATACACAAAGGACAGTCCCCATTGAATTATCTGTTAATGTTCTCTGTGAGTAGCCTGTTCTTGTCCTGTAAAACATACTTATTTTCCTACTTTACTTAGTCCAATCTTGCTCTACAGAGCTTGCTTCTTTTCCTACCTTTAATAAATATAAAACCGTGCTACTTTTTGCACTTGTCTTGACCAATTCTTTGTTCAGGGCAGAAAGAACCTAGAAATCACCTGGAGGAGGCTCCAGCACCCCAAAACCTGCTAACAACATCAATTGTCATGTTTTATCTTTTTAATATACTAAAGAGTTGTTGATATAATTTTCCCTATTCTATGTCAAGAAACTGACACTTTAGAAATTTAAATATCTTGCCCAAGGTTATACAGTTTACAGAGCAAGAGATCCAAGTTTGACTCTAGAGCCTGAACTCCATTGCTGATATTCTCTGCCTCCATGGCCCTAATGCTAATGCTGTTATTTAGTTTGGGATAAGTTTGTGTAGGAAAACAAAATTTAATTTGCTTTTGGTTCCCAACAATTTCCCTACCATTGTACATTCAGCGCATCACACAAATGTGGAAAGTTACACTCACCCCGTTTATGAAGGAGAACACTGGCATGTCGACGTCCATTTCCATTTTCAACATAACAGGAATAATTTCCCAAGTCACCTTCTTCCACAGAGTTCACAATTAATGAGATAGAAACTTCCTTTTCCCCAAGATGTTCCTTAAGAATTCTAAAACATAAAGCAAAACGAAACAAAAAACCCCACACAAACATACACATACATACACACACACACACACACACACACACAAAGAAATGTAGATGAATCTGAATTTCATGTGAAAATACTTATGCAATCTGCTTTAGATTTGGCTATGAATTGATGTTATGATAATTAAATTATATCATGCCCTTTTTGTCACATTTAATGAGGAAGCTTGTCTTTGTAGATGCTAATGAAGTTGCAGTTAATTTTCTCTCTTAGCAGGACAATCATACTGTCATCATAGAGAGGTGAGAGAGACCTTGAAGAAAAGTTTACACATTGCTTTTCTTTTAAGAAGAAATAATGTAAAGTAAGATAAATTCTAAAGTCTTAGGATGGAGACTTAATTACATATCAGATTAATTTTTTTTAAAAGAAAAAAGGAAAAGAAAATTTCTGAGCTATTTTGACATTTCAACTGAAACCTCTAGCCTGACTTTTGTTAATGATACAAACCAGTTGTCCATTTTTAAAGAAACATGAAATTATACACCTGCAGACTAAAAGTTATCATAGGGATTTAATTCTGACATTTAAAATTAATGGTAAATACTTATTAACCTCACTCTCAAAGGTTTTAGCAATTTCTCAGAGTAAATGGAAAACTTCTTTAAACTAAGATTCACTTTCCCTGCTCTTAATGTTCCTACTTCTACCTTCCTACCTGTTTGATAACCCGGCAGAACACTTCTCAGTGTAGAATTAAAAAGAAAAATACATTTCTAGAACTTTGCTTGAGCACACAAGATACCATAGAGGGCAAAATTTTCAGAAGTTTATGGTCCTTCTTTAATTCTAACAGTTCAAAGAGTATGGATAAAATATACAGTAAACCCTCGAATTATGACCAGCCTGACATACAGACAACTTGGGTTATGACCAGAATTTTAGTTGTAATTTATGACCAAAGTCTTGATTTATGACCTGAATGCTGGCCACTTGCGCTTCCATATGGTCTGATACAGATTTAACCCTAAAAGTGTTCTGAAAAGAACCTTACAACATCCTTTCCTGTGTGGGGTTAATTGAAAAATCCTTGGCCAATGTCTCTCTAAGGACACTGAGATCTGCCTGTATACAGGAGAGAGACTTTGAAGGCTGTGTAGAGGAGCCTGAGCCTTCAGTTGACCACCCTGAGTTACAACCAGGCCTTGAGGATGAATTGATTTTATAAGTCAAGGGTTCACTGTAAGAGTAAAATTTTAAATATGAAAAATAACAGAGGAATATTTTTACTGTACATTGGTAAACTGCCCATCTGGGCTTTCCAGAATTCAACTGGAAAACTCTAGAGTGAGATATTCTTGGATATTTGTTGCTAAAAAGAAGATCCCAGTAGAAATAATCTTATGTGATAGTTTTATGCATTGTTTTCAATTAAAAACATCTTATTCTATATCTTTGATAAAGTTTTAAGATTCTTGACATTTAAAGGGGGGAATCATGGTTTAAATGTATATATATATATATATATATATATATACACACACACACACACACACGCACACATATGTATTTAAAAGATGCAATTTTTAGGCCAGGTGTGGTGGTGCATGCTTGTAATCCTAGAACTCAGGAGGCTGAAGCAGGAGGATCACCACAAGTCCCAATTCAGCCTAATCTACATACTGAGTTCAAGGCCAGCCTGAACTACATAGATTCTGTTTCAAAATAACCAAACAAAATATATTTCTCTAAAATGCAATTTTAGGTAGAAGAATGTTTAAAAGTGATCATTGTTCATTGCTCTGATGTGATTATAACTTAGCATGATGAATGCCTTTTCTTATTTACATTATGATTAAGAATACATATTTGGAAGTTGAGTGTGGTGGTGCACACCTGTAATCCCAGCACTTGGGAGGCTGAGGCAAGAGAATTGCCATGAGTTCGAGGCCAGCTTGGGCTACATAGCAAGTTCAAGGACACCCTGAACAGCACAGCAAGATACTGTCTCAAAAAGCTAAAAAAAAATGTGTATATATATATATATACATATATATTTGTATTCAAGCATAAGTTTAGTCACTATTGAATAATTTGATACTTAAAAGTAAGTGAATAAAAATATAAATACACTGAGAGAAAAGTGAGGCTTAATCATTATGTTTTCAAATAGTATATTATATGTTATAATATAGTATAATATATAGTATAGTGTAGTATATGTTCATTCTCTTGGTATCATTTCCCCTATATAAGTATTTGGAGACTGAAAGTCAGACTAAGAAAAGCAATGAAAATGTTTTTTATGCCCTTTATCACCACATCAGATGTTTTATATTTTACTTGGTAGCTTAAATATGCAAATGCATATAAAAGGAAATGATAAAGACCGTGTTTGGTTGAGTACTCATAATAACTTGATAATGTTCATCTCAACAATTAAAAGCTTCTACCAATGAAAGGCACTGATTTTTCCAAAAATATAATGGGTTTCTATATTTTATAATATTTTGTTCTCATACTCAATATATTCATGAGTGAAACACTCTTTTTTAAACTTTTCTTGAATTCATTGCAAATGACATTCATATTTTGCAATTCCAGAGTTAGTCTCTTAATAGTTTCTTTGACATTAAATATTATAGTATTTACAATAACAGAAAAAACAAAAAGAAAAAAAAACTTGCTTTTTCTCACTTTTTTTTTGCTCACAGAGCAAATGTTTACTTGATGGTACAAGTTAGGAGAAAAAAAAATTTACCTAATATCACTTTCCCAAATTCGATTTTCATCCAGATCTTCAATAAACTTCTCTCCCTTCATCCAGTAAATTAAGGGACTAACATCTCCACTGTACCCAAAGAAAGCTCTGCAGGTTAGATTAGCTGAGTCACCTGTGGAGAGAAATGATGGAAACGTGCTATAAAACTATTTCTACATTCTTATTTTATGCACACTGACAGGTAGCATTGATTTAATGAAACATCTTTCTAAAAGAATACTTTTTCAGACGTTTTCCTACCTTTTTCAAATTTACAGAATGAATCCTTTTTATAGTATGGCTTGTTTAATGGAATGAGGGTTATTTATAAGGTTTGAGAAAAGACCAATCATTTATTTTATAGAATGTTGTATCAATTAGGCTTACCTGATGTTTTGTCATGGTTAGATTGAGGTTATAAATTACTAGGAAGAATACAATAGAGAGGATATGTCTTTTTCAAGGCATAATTTCAGAAGCTATGCGATATTGATAATGATAAAATTTTATAAGCCAGGAGGTAGAAAATGGGTGAATTTGGGAAGTAGAGAGGGAGCACCATCTGTGGCTTGGAAAAAGATAAACTATAAATTCAATAGCCTAAGAAGGTGTTACTAAGAAATGTTTACTTCATAAGGAAAGCATTTTAAGAAAATTAACACATGTGTATATAAAAGTACATTAAAAATAAGTGAATCACAGGGCTGGGGATGCAGCTCAGCATCACAGCGCCTGCCTGGCAAGCATAAGGTCCTGAGTTCCATCTCTTGTACCTCAAAAAACAACACAAACAAAAAAATACCCAACAACAATAAAAAACAAATGAATCATTGATGATAATAAATACAGCGGTTCTGTCAGAGGTAAAATCAACAACACTACTATCCAGATGAGTTTCTTTCACTATGCTGCTCAGGAGAGATCATAATGGTGAATATCAGTTGGCTGATTACTTAATAAGGTGAGTAGAAGTCCCTCCCTAAAAAGCTGGAAGTGATTTTAGTGCCTGCCGAAGGTAAAGTTGATTTTAGGACATCTTATGCCAGTTTACAAACACTTGATTTGCCCCAAACTTAGCCAGTATTACAGAACTGAAATATACCACTATGTACAAGATTTTTTTCCCAGTAGTACCTTTGCTGGTATCTGAAACAATCAGCCCCCACCCCAGTGCTCAGGATTGAACCCAGGACCTTTGTTATGCAAGACAAGAGCTCTAAAACTGAACTACATCCCCAGCCTGCAGTCTTTCTCAATTATATGTTACAACAAATTATGAGAATATTACTAGCCAGTCCTGACAATGCTATGACCTTAAAGTGCAAGGAAGGAGGTTCCTAAGTTTGAGCAGCTTCAGAGTTAAGCTATGAATTGATAGTGAACATCTCTTGAAATTGTGTATTTGAGTCATTCTACAATATAAGCACAGAGAAAAGTAGAATGCACATATATGCACTTTTTAAAAGAGAAGGTGTGTGTATTTTGTAAGCTATTTTCTACAAGTTCCACAAGAAAAACATTTTATTGAAAAAAATTAACCTTATACTTTTAATAATGTTCATTATGTATGAAGAGTTCATAAAACAACTTGTTTTTTAATATTTTAAGATGGCATATGTCTTTTTAGCAGTTTATATATTCACGTTTTTCAAGAGATTTCTCAAAGACTTTGGTTCTCTATATAATAGTCATCTTTGATGACCAGATAAGGTAGGTCCAAGTCCTTGTGGTGCCACACATAGGAAATAGCTCATCATCTATGTAAGAAACAGTGAGCTTTTTCAGTCACTATGACTCACGTGGTCTTTGGTCACCCACTTTATCCTGAGCTCCAGTACAGCATGTATCTACAGGGCCACAAGAGAAGCTAGGAAAACTGCATCCAGGGTTGGGTTGGGCTTATGGTGGGGCAGAGAATATAATTAATGGAAGGAATGAAAGATGATGAAAAGAAAATAGAAAAGCACTCCACGGAGAGAAAAGGGAGCACCAGTAAGAGTAACCTAGGGGAAACTTGGAGGAAATACAGTTACTTCAGAGTTAAGTATTTGTGGGAGGTGGGAGTAAAGGGAATATTTGAGGGAGGATAGAACACTGATGAGGCCATCCAGTGGCAGCTCTATTTGCCTATGTAAACCATGTTGAGGAGTTAAGATTTCCATTCAAACGCAATGAAAAGCTGAGGAAAGATTTCAAGTAGTAGACTAATGTAATCATATCTGCATTCTAAGGAAATCATCCTACTGTATTTTCAAACTTGGGATTGGATCAGAGAGCATGAAAAAAGATTAAGAATATTACAATACTCTGAAATAGCTTAAATATTCACAACAAACATCAGTTTTTAATGTAATTTCTTAAAAAGAATGAAGCAAAAGTGGTAATAATGACTGCAGAACGTTATTCCTGCTAGTTAGTGTGATAATAGGAAACATCTCAAAGCAAGATTAGTAGCCTGATAAGACAGAAAGTATATTTGATTTATATAAGTTATATATGACAGATAAAAAGAGAGAAACAAGCAGAGACAGAGACTGATTTTGGAGAGCTTCCAGCTGCTTTAAGGAGGACTTAAAATCAATCCGCGGGGGTGCTGTTTTGCGAAGAGGTTTTTCTTAATTGTACCAATTTGTACGACTGAGAAAAGGGTATTGCTCCTCTTCCTGTGCATAGCTCTGCTAGTAGGCAGTTCTCCAGGAGTCCAGTAGAGTCAATCACAAGAAAAGGCCAAGTGGTCAAACTCATACCTGAGATTCTACCCAAGGACCTAAATACTGTTGGGAAAAGCTAGGTCTACCCGGTACTTTTCATTTGGGAAATAGTAACTAATCTAGTGGTGGCAAACCTCTGACATGGGTGTTATTTGTTTTTCTCTCACGACAAAAGATGGTAATGAATGAGTTGCTTTTTCTGAACTAAAGCCTCAGTACTCAGGTTTTATTGCAGTGTTTGCACTTTGGGGTAAATAAGTGGGTTCTGGGTTGTAATTTGGGACTCGTCTCTAAAAGGATCACTATCACTGATCAAATGACCTCAGAGCCCAACTGTATTACACTGTATTGAAAGGAGGGATGGATTATCATCCCTTCTCCACAGCTAAGTACGAGGAGTTTATAGAAATTTAGGAGGCTGAGAAGAGGCAAGCAAGAGATGATACCTATCCACCCAATAAGGACAAATAAACATAAAAAGATTGATAAAGGAAAATAGTAATTATGAAAATACGAATAATATGATTGTTTTTACATTAACATAACAAAGTAGTATATGCCTGTTACATAACAGGTTTTCAGTACCCAAATATTAAGAGTAGTACATTCATGATTCAATTCATATTCTCACATTTTTTAACATTATAATCTTTGGAATTTTTTTTCATTTGCACCTAGCACACAGCTCATCTATTAAGTTCCAACTCAAATAACACCTTCCTGAAAAACTGATCTGCCTTTTCAAGAAATACTCAATTGCTCTGACCTTTCCTTTCCCATATCTCTTTAAACATGCTTGTATTTTAGCATAAGTAATCCTTGCAATATTTGGTTTGCTTGCATATCTAACCCTGCAAAGAAAGAAATTATGTCTTTTCCCCAAAGAAAGAAATTATATCTTTATCTACATTTGTATTACAAAGAGCCCATGAAATGTGTTGAATCTATTAGGAACTCAATAAATAATTTTAAATTAATAATCTGTTTAATATTTTTTGAACTTGCACTTCACTTTTTTCCATTTTTAAAAGCTTCATTCATTAAAGTCATCAAACCTGCATATCTCAATAGGCCAAATCTACCTTATAAATGAGCTTTCACATTGCAAATGCAGAACTTTCTCATTCAGGTGTTATTTCAGGGGTTTGTTGCATACCAGCTTGCAAGAGTTGAGTACAAAATTTTCAGAAATCCTGTACTTGGGTTGTTAAACACAGTTAATAAAATTAAATTATGGGCTAGGGGTGTAGCTCAGTGGTAGAGGGCTTGCCTAGCATGCATGAGGCCTTCAGTTTCATCTCCAGCAACACAAAAAAGTTATAAGAACATTATTAAATAAATTATATTAAAGTAATAGATACTCAAAACTGAAAACTTTCTATTTATTTTGCCACGTTGTACTATTACCTATGATTCCCAGATTTACAACTATAGTATCTGTATGATGAAAATACTATTTAATGGTATACTACTGTACATCTATTTCCCACTGTATATTTAGTAACATTTTGTTGGAAACTTGAAATTAGCCATGGTAGGTGTGTTTGTCAAGTGACATAAATCAGGATAACAATTTATTATTTTCTTGACTGTCTATGCTTAAGGCAGCAATGGAAGAATTTAAATAATGGGAATTAAGCTAAAAAGTCTATCATGTGTATAGCTGTTAAAGTGGGCATAGTAAAAGCATCAAGAAAATATTCCACTATAATATTATTCATCAAAAGGAGCCCTTTACATCACTGAGAGAAAATTGACATTCTGACCTATAGTTTCACTGTTTTACTCTATTGCTAACATGAATAAAAATATCGATCTCATTCATGGAAGAACTACATTTGCAAAGCTAACTGTTAAACATTTACTAGCATACCACTCTCTATAAAATTATTTCTTTAAGATGTAAAAATGCATATTTTAAAAGCTTTATTGAGATATAATTCACATAACATAAACTTACTCGTTTAACCTGTACACTTCAGTAGTTTTCAGTATAATAACAGAATTGTGCAACCAGGACCACAATCAATTGTAGGATACTTTCATCACCCCAAGAAGAAACATTGTATTAATTAAAAGTCACTCCCCTTTTCAGCCCCTAGCCCCCTCCTACTTTATTTCTATTTTCTGTCTCCACGAACATCTGGTACAATGGAATCATATTTTTGTTTGTGTCTGATTTCTTTTACTTAGCTTAATATGTTCAAGATTCATAACATGTTATAGCATCTATCAATATCCAGTTCTTCTTTATGGCTAAATAACAACCCATTCTATAGATTTATCATATTTTGTGTATTTATTCATCAGTTGATGAACATTTGGGTTGTTACCATTCTCTGACTTTTATGAATATTGCTGCTTAAATGCTACATCTATATGGACATATTTTCATTTCTCTTGGAGGGAAATTGTGAAATCATAAGTGAATTTTCTGCTTCAACCATTGAGAAACTGCTGTATTGTTTTCTAACGTGGTTGTGCAACTTTATATTCCCACCAGAAATATTTGTGTCCCAATTTCTCTACATGCTTATCAACACTATTACCTGTCTTCTGTATTACAGTATCCTAGTGAGGTCGAAGTAATAGTGTACCTTTTAATGCACATTAAGAGTCATATTAAATCAGAACTTTATTATTACACACTATTATTTTACTAAACACAAGTATTGTTCAAAATTATTTTTAAAAATCAAGACAAATGTGTTTCTTATTAGATCACAGCATATAATAAGACACATTTTACCTAAAGTAATTTTTATTTACCAATTGTTATGTTAGAGGTAGTCTGAGGGTTTATAAAATGATTTATAAAATTTGAATATATTTTATCTGGAAATTTTTTCTAATTCAATACATTATTAAAGGCATAAATCCTAAAACAATACTGAGAAGAATTAATGACGTATTTAAAAGTCAATATATTTTACTCCACATTCTTGTCAGCATTTGTTGTTTTGTTTTGTTTTGTTTTGATAATAGGCACTACATCTGAGGTGAGCTATCACACTGTCATTAGCATTTGCATTTCCTGGTGGCTAATGACATTGGACATTTTTTCATATATTTGTTGGCCATTTATTTTTCTCCTTTTGAGAATCATCCATTCATATAATTTGCCCATTCTTAAATTGGATTGCTTGCCTTTGGTTATGAGTTTTTGAGTTGCTTAAATATTCTGGATATTAATCAATCATTTGTCTGAACAGTAGCTGGCAAAGATTTTCTCCCATTTAGCAGGTTGTCTCTTCATTCTGTCAATTGTTTTCTTTGCTGTGCAGAAGTTTCTTAGTTTGATATAATCACATTTGTCTACTTTTGCTTTTGATCTAATATCTAAAACATCATTTCCTATATCGATGTCTTGAAATGTTACCTCCATGTTTCATGTCATAATTTCACCTCTTATATTTAAGGGCTTAATCCATTTTGAACTGATTTTAAAAAGGGTGAGAGGGATCAAGTTTCAGTCTTCTGCATATAGATATCCAGTTTCCCCAGCATTATGTATCAAAGAAGCTGTCCTTTCTACAATGTATCTCTTTGGCACATTTATTGAGAATCATTTGTCTGCAGATTTTTGTTAGTACAAGTATAAGTTACTATAACCTTTAAGGAGAACAATATGGAAATTTCTCCAAAAACTCCAAATGGAGCTACCACATGATCCAGCTGTCGAATTTCTTAGTATATATCCAAAGGAAATGATATCACCCTACCAAAGAGATACTTGCACCCTTCTGTTCGCTGTGACACTATTTACAATAGCTAAAAAAAAAAAAAGCATCCCAGGTAACCATTAACAGATGAGTGCAGAAAATATTATTCAGCCCTAAAGAAGAATGGAATCCTGCTATTTGCTGCAAAATGGATGGAACTGTAAGACATTAAATGAAAGAAGGTAAACAAAAAAGGCAATTACTGCATATTCTTTCTCATATGTAGAAGCTAAAGAAGTTGGCTTGAATGTAATACTGTATGGTGATTACTAGAGCCTGAGAACTATTGGAGGAAGGTGGATAAAATGAGGTTGGACAATGAATACCAAAACATAGATAGAAGGAACAAGTTCTGATTGTAGCACAGTAGGATTACTGTAGTTTACAAAAAATAGACATATATAATTTTTGTTTGAGACAGGGTCTCACTATGTAGTTCAGACTGGCCTTGAACTAACTATGAAGCCCAGGCTGGCCTTGAACTCATGACGATCCTCCTTCTTTAGTCTCCCAAGTGCTGGGAATACAGGCATGCACTGTCACACCTGGCTAAAAATTTATTATACATCTTATGAAGACCTAGAAGGAGCTTGAATCCTCCAAACAAAAAAATGATAATGAGCTGGGTGTGGTGGTGCACACCTGTAATCAGAGCATTGGGGAGGCTGAGGCAGTAGGATCACCTTGAGTTCCAGGTCAGCCTGGGCTATATAGTGAGTTCAAGGCCAGCCTGAACTACACAGCAAGACCCTGTTGAATGAATGAGTTGAAACATCACACTAGCTCCAATAAAATGTACAATATCTGTTAATCAAACTTTTCCTAGGTAAATACATTTTAAATAAAAAGCTAATATACCATAGGGACCACGATATCATCTCCTTTAGAAAGTCTTCATTCATTCTTTTTTTTTTTTTTTTTTTTTTTTGCAGTACCGGGGATCGAACTCAGGACCCTGCACTTACCAGGCAGGTGAGGTGCCAATGAGCCACATCCCTGGCCCTATATCATCTCTTTTAAATTCAATACAAAAACACATATGAGCATTATTTTTATATGATAATGTTTTAAAAGTCCTCCTGATGGCACAAGACATGACAAAGGAATGAGTGTCTTCATTAAAAGGACGCTAAAGAACTATATGAAGATAATACATAACCAAGTCAGAAAAACTTGTATTTTGATATTATTTAAAGAGTTAATTCAAATGTCAAAATATAAGACACATATTGCAAACCATTACTGAAAACTTTTAAATTTTTCTATTTTGATAAAATATTCTTTTTTTGACATGAATAATTTATTTTTAAATATCTGTAAGTACTATAATAGTAATAACAGAAGTTTTTAGCTGGTTTTGGCAATGAAAATTAAGAAGTATATGACATGATAATCTGCATATATTGGAATATGAGAGACTGGTCACTGGCTAAATATTAGATTGTTCGGATGATTAGAAAGCTGTGTGTGATAAACTCTCGGGTACTTATTTTTTCTCCTTGGTAGCTTTTAAACTTTAAGGATATTCCTATAACCATTTTCTTCAAATCGTAGTTAATGCACTTCTGTCACTTTGAATAACACAAACATCTGTGGTTGAACATGGGTTACTATTCCTCTGAAAAAATGAATGAACATAGTGCAGGATTCTACTTGGGTGACTACTTTTTACCCTAATATAAACTACTATTTACATAGACTCTTGTCAAATTCATAGAATATTGTTTTTATTGTTATTCCAAAATGTGAACATCTGTATAGGTTGAGTTATTCTAAACAGAAAAAGCTCATCATCCTGTAGAACACAGTCTTGGTTGTACTGCCTAAAAAACGGGTTATTTATTCTCTCAATATGTTCTGATAGAGGTTCATATCCAGAAAAAAATTACTCTTAAGAAACTGAAAACATGCCAGGGGTGGAGGCAATGCCCGTAGTTCCAGAACTTTAGAGGCTGAGACAGGAGGATTGTCTGGAGCTCAGGTCAGCCCAAACTACATATTAAATTCAAGCACATCCTGAACTACATAGGGAGACCCTGTCTTAAAAAAGCAAAATCAAACAAACAAAGAAATGCAAAAAAACCCCACCAGAATATGAAAAACAAAGGAAAATGAGGTTCTAAATAGTATCCATTTTTAAATCATTTATAAGTTTGTTTCTAAAATTTTAATGTAACACAGTCTGCCTAACATGAAATTATAAAACAATCTATCACAGCATATTAGGACTCCATGGCAATAAACAATAAATGCAGGCAATTTAGAAGAAAAAAATTTTACATAATAGAGTAAGTTTGACAAATATGAGGTTATTTTTAAATAGATTATTTGTAGAAAATTAATGTACTTTTACTTACCCATAGTTAATGTGACTTAAAATGATTTTTTCCTTAACCTTTTCCTTTAGGAGACACAGAGTTTTATCATGATTTTGTTAGTCTTCATAAGAAAGCTCTGTGGTTTCTAAATATCAATATTAGATATGATTTCCAATAACTGATCAGAAAATTGAAGAGATCTGATTTATACTAGCAATAAATAATCATTAAACCCACTCCCAAGTTAGATATTATGATGACTGTTATTGTTAACACATTTCCAGTAAGATACAGAACTCAACAAAATAACTGCATATGCATTTAGAAATTTAACAAGTAGATATCAACAGTTGTTCTAAAATGCATATATAGCGATATCAGGATTGGACACATGTATTTGGCCCAAACAAAGAGTAAAATATATCAAAAAACAAAGTTAATATTGTGTTTGTCTTACTGTCAGAGATAGTAAATAGCTCTTTAAAATCAATTGTAGTGCTTAGAAATGATACTAGAATTAATTACAAGAAGTGAATTATCAAACGGAACTATAATATAGAAAAAATACTTTCAAATAATATAACAAAATAAATAAGGAATTTATTAAATAGTGAAATATAATTATACAATAAATTTACTGTCTAGGAGAAAATATATTCTTTTATAAATCTATGAAGAAAAAATAATGTCTATAAAACTGGAGTCTAAAAATAACAGAGAACCTCAAGGTTGATAGATTTGAATATATATCACATAAAATATAGGTAGAACACAAGAAATTAAAAGGAAAATTAAAGTAGGTATTGATGATCCTCTGGATTTCTTCTGGGTCTCTTATAATTTCACCCTCTTCATTCCTAATTTCTGCTCTGATATTTATAATTTCCTCCCTTCTATGAGCTTTGGGTATGTCTTGCTGTTCTTTTTCTAAAAGCTTGAGGTTCAACATCAGGTTATTTGAGCTCCCTGTTTTCCTAATATGGGCATTCACTACTATCAATTTCCCTCATAAAACTGCTATCATTGTGTCCCATAAATTCCCATATGTTGTATTGGCATTGTCATTTAATTGTAGAAACCATCTGATTTTTTCTTTAATTTCCTCTGTGACCCATTGGTTATTCAAGAAGGTGTTGTTCAATTTTCATGTGTTTATGAAGTTCTTGTGGTTTCTTTTGCTATTTTTTTTTTATAAAATGGAGTACTACTCAGCCATAAATAATGAGAAACTAGGGACATTTATTGCTAAATGGATGCACATTGAGGCCATACTCTTAAGTGAAATAAATAGGACACACATGTGTAAATACAAAATCATTTCTCTGGTGTGAGAAACTGAAAATGTAAATGAGAATCAAAATGTATAATAAATATTGTGAAATAGGAAGAAAAGGTCCAAAGGGGAAGGGGAAGAGGAAGTGGGGGATAGGAGAAAGGAAAGAAGGGAAAGGAAAAAATATGAGAAAAGGAAAAAGTGGAAGCGAAGTCTTTGTAAATAGGGAGGGGTGGAAGGGTTGAAGAGAGGGGAGGGAATGGGGAAACAATAAGAACAAAGATATGTCATGTAAAGATACAAGTACCCAATGAGGAATATAATCATATTGTATACCTAAAATGTACCAATAAACTTAATGAATTAAAAAAGAAAATTAAAGCTAAATGATGATTTTTTTATTTTTTTATTTTTTATTATCTAATGTGTATCTAAGTATGTTTTAAATTTTAAAAGGTAACAATATAATCACACTTAGCATAATGCCTAGAATGAACATTAATATAGATTGATATTTCAGATATTCAACTTTAAAATAATCGTTGTCAGATTTTGATAGAAACTCTATGGCAAGTTATTACTATGGCAATACTTAATCCTGCCACTAACTTTGTTTTCACTTATAAATTTCCACTTTCATATCAGTTTTCATTTCATACTGTCATATAGTCTATATTGTTATTGACCTTAGAGGAATATGGCTCTAGCTGATACTTTTGTTCTTCTTTTTTGGTACTGGTGATCAAACTCTGGACCTTGCACTTGCAAGGCAGGCAAGTGAACCACTGAGCTAAATCCCCGGCCCTTCTGTTACTTAAAAAAAAAAAATTAGTTAAGTACATTAGTCCTAAATTTATTGTCAGAAAATTTAGTTCCACTCTCCACAAGGTTTTGATTTGACAAGATGGATGGTTCCAGGGATTTGATTTGTTAACAAGCACCTTCAGGTCATTTTCACTTAAGAGTTTACAGTCAACTGTCTGGAACAATTTCCTTTAGCTTAGACTATGTATAGAGTGGATCTCACACTCAGAAAAGCCACACTGAAAAACATTTGGGTAGAGTCTATAAGCAGGAGGCAAGGATGGAGGGTTCATAATATTGACAGTCGTGGTACGCAAGTAGGATTTACAAATCATGTACAAATTGGGTCACTGAGGACCGAATACAAACTACAGAAATATACTCTCTTTCAGTGGGAAATTACTCATTGGACTATATATAGTTCATCCTTTGGGATTCATGGATTCTTGCCCATTTACTATCTTTGAGGTATTTTTGAGCTCTTGTAAAGTGTAGATATCTGACAAATTTGTACATTTTCTGCTGTCTGAGAGTGATTTGACTCTTTTCTCCCACACTCCTTCCACAACCTAGGGAAAAACCAATGCTATCTCCATTTGTAATTCATCTCAACATTCCTTAACTACTTATAAATCTGCTGTTTTAACTTTTTCTTTGATTTTGCCATGACATCTGTTTGGTCTCTTTATGTCATATGAGCAAGGATTTCTTTTGAAATGTGTTTATCCTTCTATGTATATGACAGTTATGGTTCTATATTTTATGAAAAAATTTATGAACAGGAATACTATGCATGGTTCTTGCTTATCAATGCCATTAAAATAAGCAATATTTATACATATAATATGGCTCTGACATTTTTTGGGTTACCAAAGGATCTTATGAAAATTTAGTCTCTTTATTCTTTCATTTCTCAATTGTAACAATTGGCAATAAAATTTTATCTATGCTCTGTTTTAAGTCCAAACTATTCTAATTATTATCAAGAGCAACTGTTCACCTTTTCTTTTGGTCTCTAATTTATTGTCGTATGCAATTTCTGATAAGGCTATCCTTCCATGAGATTCAGCGAACCAAGCACCATGATTCTTCCTTATCGTCTTCCATGTAGATATTGAAAAATCATCTGGATTGCCCATCTCTGATACCGAACTGATAGTGCTAATGCTGTTCGCTCTACTTCCCCACAAATATAAGAAATTAGCATTAGCATTTCACAAATTACACAGAAAACACAGACACATTTATTTAATTTTCTTCTCTATTTTGTTTCTTTGTTTTCCTTCAAATAATGACAAACAAATTTCAGCCATGGTCTAGGGATCTGCACACACCACATGTAGTATTCATGCTAGTCTCAAGTTGTTATCTGTAAAAGCTACAGTAAATTGCACTAAATGCTTCTGCAGTCTTTTCAGCAGAAAGCTGCACTGTCAGCTCAATCTTACTAGGTTCAAAAGGAAGCACTAAAATTTATCATATAAAATAATTTACTATCTAAAAGGAGAACAATGCTTGTCACACCGCAAGCTTTCAACTAGGCCACATTGTGGGAAGGTCTTAGAGGAAAAATAATACATTTTCCCTTCAACCAATGGATTCCAATCAGCTAAGTAGTGACATTTGTTATTTAGTGAAAGCTTCTTATAATTAGGTATCATTTAGCCATTTCTAAAACTGCTGAGATCAGAGAGTCATTCTCCACTAGAGGACACTCTCCAACTTAGAGAAAAAATAACCTTTTTTAATTAAAAGAAAATTTCTCCCCTAATTAAAAAGCATCAGCACCCAGAGATCTTACTTGTCACAATTAGGAAATAGTGAGCATTTTTTTCTTAAATAAGATGTAATATATGAGGAAGATCTTAATTTTGTTTGCACCATTAATCATGTATATTAAAGTTAGTCTACAGCCATGGTAAAAATGTTTTGCCAAAGACTCCCCATTTAAGATAAAAGCAAAGTAGTTTATATAGCATATTTATCTTTTGACATTGGCTACAATGAATGACTCATTTTCCAGAGAGCTTTATTCAGAAATAAAACAAGAAAATCTCTCTCTCTCTCTCTCATGCGAGAAAAATTAAAGTTCCCTTGGAACTACCTCAAGACATTTTACCAGTTTACCACCAATGGCAGGAAATAATTTTCAGTATAAAACAACAGATAGTTCTGAAATCAGAGATTTATGTAAGAACACTAAAAGAAAGGAAAAGTAATGGAGGGAGTAGGTTATATCAAGCTCACAGCTGATGATATTATTCTTGTAAGATAGAACATCATCTGCTCAAATTTCAAGGGAGCAAAATCATAAGAGAAAAATAAGATATGCACTTTTAAATTTGCCAACCGTAATTCAGATCTAGTGTCAGATTTCTTTATGGAAATGGATTTATGCCCTCTTACTACATATTTCTGTAGCTTTTAAGAACAAAGTTATGCATTTGGCCAATAATAGATTATAAGACAATATAAGTAACCACAAATAACTTGGAGTTAACAAAGTTAATATATGCTCACTCCTAGGAAATAAATTTGCTCAAAAAAGCCTACTCAGAAACTCTTGGTAATTGATGATAAAGAGGAGGAATTAGGGAAATTTTTGTCACTGAGTCAAACATTGGATGGAAGAAGGGACTACAGCTCTGTATTTTGATAAATGTGGCAGAACTGCTTATAACTTTATTTATTTCTAGAATCCTTTTATGTCCACAAAGCACACATTTTAATTGCAGATATCTGAGAGGTTTTATTGTAGAGCCATTGTCGTCCTGCAATTACTGTGATTATCTCTTGATAATACACCTTTAATTTCTGTTCTTTTAATTACATAGTCACTGTAGTAAATCCTTCCTTGATTCCTTCAATTCTTGTGTTACATTTTAATCCTTCCAGAGTTTCCAAGTATATTTAAATCAGTCACTAAAAAAGCAGAGAAAGCATTTATCAATAGTCAGCAATCAGTAATTATTTAGGCTTCAATATTAGTTGAAGCAAGAAAAACAAAACAGAGAGAGATGAATAGGAGAATGAAAAGAAGGAGCTAGAGGGAATGAAAAATAAAGGAGGAAAAGAAAAGGACATAAGTGGTGATGAACGGTACTGGAATATGCCCATCAGCTTATTCAAGTATAAGTGCCCACCACTGTTACACATGGGTTTCATGGATTTTCATGCTCTTGAACAGATCCTGTCCATACATTCCCTTAGCCTTTCCTTTTTTCTTTTCTTTTCTTTCCTCTTCCTCTCTCTTTCTCCTTTCTTTATCTCTCTCCCCCTCCCTCCCTTCCTCTTTTCTTCCTCCGTCCCTTCTTCTTTCTTTGTTTTGTTTTTGCTTGAGCTAATTCTTATCAAGACAGACACCACTAGAAAACGAAAATCCTTTTAGTAATATAGTCCTTAAAGTTTTACTGGAGTATTCAAGTACTCAGTTATAGACTACATTTCATAGCTTTTTCTTGCAGTTCAATGTGACCATGTAATTTTGTTTTATTGTTGTTTTGTTTTGTTTGTTTTTTGAGACAAGGTCTTGCTATGCAGTTTAGGCTGGCCATGAGCTCACTATGTAGTCCAGGCTAAACTCGAAGTTTTGGCGATTGTCCGGCCTCAGCCTCGCAAGTGCTGGGATTACAGATGTGCAGCACCATGCCCAGCCTATGACCATGTAATTTTGATTAGGCTAATGAGTTGAAGGAAGGAGTGATTTTTCCAATTTTCTGGAAATTTCTTTTATAATGAAGCTACATGTCTTGGACTTCATCTTTCCCTTTTCTGTAGATTAGAAAATAGATCCACATATATGAAGACAAAATAGTGGAATTACAAGATATAACCCCAAATAACTTGAAGGAACAGAATCACCCACCCAGTTGGGACTGATCGCTCCTGGGCTGTTTTGTGACAGTAATAGTCTGCTGCTTTATTTAGGTGTATCCTTGTTACCTGTTATAGCTTGTACCCATCAGTACCTTGAACATCTACTTTTTTCACTCTGCCTCACAAGATACAATCATGAATATGAATTTGACCCACTCAGTAATGTAGACCAAAACCACATTTATCTTCTGCTCATCTCCTAATAATTTCCCAGAGTAATTATGTACAAAGTGTAGAAACAATAAATAAGCACCCTTTGGGAGAAGAAAAACATGACATTCGGATGAGTCTCCTTTTTTAAAAGGGCTTAGCTTTAATTAGAGGAAAGTTATAATACATTTTCTTAGACTTTGGTTTAGTTAGGGGCAACACAGTTACATAGTTTCCTTTCTAAAACACACAAAGTACTGTGTGACCTAAAAATGATTTTTTTTTAAATGTGGGCAGGTTGGGTTAAAATGAAAACTCCAATTCAATTTGCATTTGGTTATACTCTACATTTTCATTAGGCACTCTTTCTCAGTTTCTGGACTCTCAAGGGTTTAAGAGATAACTAACATATGCACAAAGCCTGCTTTTCTTATGTTTCTAAAGTACAGTTCATAATACTTAGTTTTGTTGACTTTCAAGGCTAGTAAAATATTCTTTAGGAAGTATTATATGCTTATACAGCATGGTCAGGGCCAGGCATAATGGCACCTGGTGTATGTTCTTCATGATTTAAAATGTACATGAATGCCCGGTGAACTCATTGTAATGTGTTTTTTTTTTCCTTTCCGGCCTTGAAGGGCTTTTACTCTTCACCAATACCAGCAGTATTCAGTGTAACTGGTGGTGTTTTAGACAGTGAGTTGCTCTGCTTTTCTCCCCTCCGTGTGGCTTAGTAAAATGCTTCTGACAGCTCCTGAGCCTAAAATACACCATGATGATTTTTTTTTCAATAGGAGAGGTAGTAGCAGTTTCAACTGTCATGGAAGGAGTTTGAACAATTGAAGTTCACAAATGGGAGGAAATTTTCTGTGCTGAGTTATTCAGGAAGTTCCAGAAGTTGGTAGCATTCATAGATGCTTTCAGTTCTCAAAAAATTCAGCGTTATTTTCATTTTTGGTCTATGACTAGAGCTCTTTCTCTCAATTTTTTTCATTCTTGAGAAAGACACATTATTTCCTTTTGCAAACTATATTTCCCATCTCAGTCCATTCTGCTATGGGTGTCTTTAAAATTTCGTGAAATTAACCTTTCTTTTCTGTCTTTTATCTCTCTTTCCTCATCAAAGAACTTCAGGTGCAGTAGACTTTTTCACCCTACACTTGAAAGTATTTTGATTATATCTAAGTATGTGATTTCTTGAAAAGTACTGACATTTCTCAAAATTCTTTCCTGTCTTTTTGGGTTCCTCATCTTACTTTCTATGAGTTTTCCTTCCCTTGTGATGTTACCTTTGCTCCTGGCCTCTATATTAAAGCAGTATCTCATTAAATCACACACACACACACATATAATATATATTTCCAATTGGTTACCCTTCTGTGAGTGACTGAGGGGGTTCATATGTTTTAAAAATCACATCTGCCATATGTGAAGCTTACAAGACACTGAGCTACAAGTTTTATAACTCTCAAGATGCGTTCTATAGAAGAGATTATAAAGTAGTCTCTGAGACTTGCCAACACCTACTAAAGGTTATCATTGGAAAATATTCGTACTGCTTTCTTACCTAAGATTATGATTTTGTCAAGTCCATTTTTGTATCCTCCCTGCTATTATTAGCTGTAATTTTTATTGATGTTTTAATACTAGCAACTCTAAGTGGGAAAATGTAGAAGTCAATTAAAGTAACTGAGTTTTCTTGTCTTTAAGAAAATGACCACTTGTGTTATTGCATAAAGATGAAGATGAATACTTTCACCAAGGTACTTATGGAGCCACTCAGATTATTGCCATTCTAGGTGTAGATACACTAACATACTTGCTTTTCCTCCTAATACTTGACTTTCATGGACAATGTACTTTAATATATTTGATCCATATAAGTATAATGTAAGAATTCATTTCAGTTTTCCAGGAAAAACTAGCAACTTCCATACAGCCTAAGATAGAGGAACAAATAAAGTCACTTGTTCATATCTGAATGATGCTTTGTAGCATTTAATCCCTGGTACTTTTGAAATGCCCACTGTTGACAGGGTAATGGCAAATGTTGCTGATGGGATGTGCGCTGCGAGTCAAATGGCAATCTTGTTTTGATGAAAATTCTCACTGATCTGATTAACCTGATGAATCTGGTAACTTAAATTTGCGAACATCATGTCTATCATGTTGTAAAACTACAGTTACAGAAAAAATTAAGACAAATGATTGCTTTAATAATGCTAATAAACATAACCAGATTCTTGTGAGGAGAATATCTAGTCATTTTGAAATTTTAATTCTGAAAATTTGCTTACTTAGTACTTTATTTACCAGTAATTTGTCAAAAGACATGATTCTTCACTTTCCAATTTCGAGTAAGAGAAAGACTCTTAAGATTCCCTGGACAAAGCTTTAAGACATGTTGATATATCTCAGCTACTTATTGTTTTCTTTATATACATCTTTATATTTTAATTCTCTGTATCAGTACATGTTTGCAGCACACAATGATTACATTTATAGTGGAGAGTTGGTGCATGTACATAACATAGCTTAATTCTTATTTGATCCCCTACAACTCCTGTCCCTCCCTGCTCCTTTCAACTCTAGGTCCCCTTCCCATTTGTAAAAACACTCTTTCCATTTATTTCTTCAATTCTTTTTTCCCTTTCCCTCCCTTTCCTCCCTCTTCCCGGAATCTCTTGTTTCCCTACCCATTTGAAAAAGATCTTCCTACTTTCTATTAACTATCTTTTATTTTGTTCTTTATTTATTTATTGTTCATCAAAATTTAGAAAATTACTTACAGTTTTGATGAACAATAAATAAAGTTAAAAACTGTAATAATACTTGCATTTTTAGGATAGCCAAATAAGAAATATAAGCAGTACTTATGCTACTTTATTTAAGCCAACATTGTCATTTCTATTGGTTCAACTATTCCCAGAAAATTTCCAAAGATCCTGTAATTCTCACTGTACTGATCAAAGCCATTCACTGTAGAAAAATGTTGCCTGACAAAAAGCAGAAAATGGATATTTTCTTTCAAAATTAAGAATGACTGCTTGGAATGGGAAGAAATAAAAAGTTAAATCAAGTCAATTTATTATTTCCTAATCCCTTTGTTTATCTGATATGCATACCTATTTGTGAGAAATACCTTTAGAAAAATTAAGATGATAAATGAGCTGATTTTTGTAGTTCTATCCTCAGATTTTTCCATCACTTTCTTAATTTATCTTTCAAGCACCAGTGCTTTCAAAAAATGTAATGATTACCCAGACCATTTGCAGCCACTATAGCTCACTTTATAGATCATATAATGTTGGATTTGTAACTTTCCTATATTGGTTAGGTTGAACTACATTTCCCAGAATTCTCATTACTCGTATGTATCCAGTTACAATAGGGCCACAAGAGAAATTCTGGCACACTAATTGGAGGCCGGAAAGAGATCAGCAGCAATTTGGTAGTGTGTGTGTATGTGTGTGTGTGTGCATGCCTATGTGTGTGCATATGCACACACATAATTGATTATATGCCGCCTTGCCTTGTTAACATGAATCAAAAGTTATAGCTATGGGCTGGGGATTTACCTCAATGGTTTCGCCGCCTGCTATGCAAGTGCAAGGACCCAAGTTTGACCCCTGGTGCAAAAAAAAAAAAAAAAAAAAAAAAAATTGTAGCTACAATTATTATGTTTTTCCCCTGGATCTTCCTTCAGTGTCTCTGACTCTTAGGCCAGAAGCCTATGTGCTCCTTCTTATTGCAAAAGCCAGAGGAGATGAGAACCAATACAGTTTTCTGTTGAGCCAAGTGGAAATTAAGCCTTCTTATAACCTTCCCACCTGTCTACTTTTTTATGAACTTTAGGCTTCAACATTAGATGCGGAGATAGCCTTATGGAGACTGCTTAGGCATTCCCATAATTTTGTAAACCAATTCTCCAAAATAAAAATGTATATTTATAAATATATATGTGTACATACATATGTATGTATGTGTATACACACAGTAGGATTTATACATAATACCCTATTATTGTACTTCTCTGGTTATACCCTGGCTGATATGCATGGTAGGTCAAAGTTACCACTCTCTTCTCCCTGGTTTGGTGTCCCATTCTCGCAATGGCTTTTCTTCTGGGATTAGGAAGAAAATGGTTTTATTATTTCCTAGTTAAAACTATTAACTTGTTATTAATAAAGCATTATGTATGAGATGCTAAATAATGAACTCCTCTCCCGTATTATCTCCCAATCCTTTCCCTAAACATATACCACATAAGATCTTCATTTCTCACCTATTCACTACCATCTGATTTCCACTGATAGCATTTGACTGAAACAGATTTCTAGTTTGGATGATTATGTTTTTATTTTACTGTATTTTTCTACATCTTGTATATTTTACCCATCTCTCTTTGGGGGATTTTCTCTGGTAGCTTTCTTGAAATTACTGCCCAATCTCTTTGGAAGGTACTCCATCCATGTCCCTTAGATATACTGGCTGTCTCTTTTTAACTTTCTCCTCAAACTATGTATGCAATGATGGGTTTGTGTGTGTATATATATATATATATATATATATATATATATATGTAAATGACTTTAACAAAATTATCATCTATATTCTCCTGACCTTCAAATCTAAATCTGCTGAGACTCTCTCCTGTATACATAGCTCCACGTGGATATCCCACAAGGAACATAATTCAGTATGTCAGCATATTGATTAGTCCTTTTTGTCCCCAAATTGCTCATCATTCTGGTTTCTTCTCTTTGTAAACAACGCCAATCATACAGTAAGCATTCAATAAATGCATATTTGAAAGTGAGTGACTGAATAAACATTCTTATAATAGATAATTCTCTATTAAATTCTGAGAGTGAATATAGCTGACTAATTTACACACAATAACTCTTTTAAATTATATGAAAAAGACATCTCAATGAACAAGACTCATTCTCCCAAAACCTCTACGTCCCTTCTTCCAAATCAGAAATAAATACGTTGGGGGGGGATTACAAACACTGTCAAGAATCAATGAAGGATAGTGACCTTGTCCCTGTAACCCAAGGAAATATTTTGCATGTATACAATTTTAAGGTTCCTTGAAATTTATAGACCCCAGAACCCTGGGTTAAAAATTTGTGATCAGGATAAATATGCTCTTAGAAAATGTTAGTTATTCTTATTATACATGAATTATATCTCCACAGGAAAGTGTTGGGGAATTCATGTTCTTTTTGGGTAACTTTTTTGTCTGAATTAATAGAAATAAAAACATTTTAGGGCCAGGGATTTAGCTCAGTGGTTCTGCCGCCTGCCTCGCAAGCGCAAGGACCCGAGTTCGATCCCTGGTACCAAAAAACAAACAAACAAACAAAAAACATTTTAGAGTTTTTGTGTCACCTCTATTGGGATTCTACTGATTGCCAACTGGGATTTTTGAAAACAAAATAAGTAAATTACTTAGTAAAAAAACTACTAAACTACTAGTGTTATAGCTTAGATCTTACATAGCCTCCAAAGCCTCATACATTTGGAAGGTGAATGGATTATGAGGACACTATATCTGACTTGCTGTTAGGAGGTCGTATCTGCTCTGAGGAGGCTAGTCACTGGGGGCATGACCTAGAAGGGTGTATCTCCCCTCCAGAATCCTCCCTTTACTCTCTGCTTCCTGGCTGCCATGATGTGAGTAGCTTTCTTCCACCCAGACCCTAGCACTGTGCCTTCCTGCCTTGGAGCCAGCTGACTATGAAAAGATACCTCTAAAAATAGTGAGCCAAACAAAAACGTTCATCCTTTAAATTGTGGGTGTTGGATATTCTGTCTCAAAATAGAGAAAGAAAGTGAGGACTTTTGAAAGAGTAACTAAACTATTAATGATTTATCTGGTAGCAATAAAGCAGTGAAAAATTTAAATGAGATAAGCTAATTCTTTTAAAATATTAAGATATTTGTGAGGTTTCATTATAATGTTCAGATGGAATTTAGTCAGTATATTTTAAGTTGGCTTTATGTACTAATAATATGAAAATCATCTTTTCTGCATTAAGATACTGGCCATCTCACCTGAACTTACAAACATTCTTTCTTCAGGTGATGGCTTCATTATATGTTTTTAGAAACACGTGACACTTATGAACATTTGTTAAGTATTAACTGTCTTATCGGGTAATGGAAACACTAAGATTTTTTAAAGTCATCGTTCTTCATAAACTGTCCCTGCCATAATGTATTTACTATTCTCTGTAAAACAGAATGCAATTCTATAATGGAAGGCAATATAAGAACAAAAACTAGTCATAATAGAACATGAATGAAAAATCACCAAAGTAGCAAGATGTACACATTTGAGACAGAAATTTGAAGTTGACTTCACTGTAATTATGTTTTCCCCACATTCCAAAATAGGAAGGGCCATTGGGACATATTCATAACCTCTTTCTTAAATATGTCTGTCTGTCAACCAATTAACACCTGCATTGATGCATTAATGAGCAATTAATTGGTTGGCAGAGGCATACAGATGAGCATTACAGCAGGGAATCCCCCTGGCTGTGTCTATTCATGGAAAGCAAGATCTGAAATCAGTAAAGAAAGAAGAAATTTTCAGAAACATGTCACCTTAATATTGAAAAACCAATGTCTCCAGCTATTTTAAGAGTACTATATTTCCCACAAGTATTTTCTTTCTTCAATCCCTAGCATAAACAATAAAATGTTCTTTAAATAAGTGTTTACATATGCATATTTAAATACCATAAGTGTTGTATAAATATATATTATATAATATATATGTGTATATATATTGAGTAGAGGATTATTCAATCTGTAATCGCAAATGACAAAGTAAAATCTTATGTGTCAGGATGGTTTAAACAATGATTCAAGGTAACTCCACTTAACAGTCTGCTCTATTAAAATGGACATTCAGATTATCAGAAAACACATGATTTAGGCTGAACATAGTGAGTTCTGTAGTACACCATTGTGTATAAATTCCATATTTTCTTTATCTATTCATCTGTTGATGCGGATATAAGCTGTTTCCAAGATTTAGCTACTATGAATTGTACTACTATGAACATGGGTATGCATAGATCACTGTGATATGATGTTATTAGTTTTTTGGGGGAAGATATCTGGAAATAAAATAGCTGAGTTAAATAGAATTTCTCCTTCCTTCTTTTCTTTCTTCCTTTCTTTCTTTCCATAACCAGAGATTGAACTTTGAACCTTGTACTTGCCAGGCAGGCATGGCACAACTGAGCTGCATCCCCTTCCCCTAAATAGAATTTCTATTTTTAGTTTTTTGAGGAATCTCCATCCTGATTTCCATAGTGGTTGTATCAGTTTATAAACAAGAATAAACTTTATTCATTTGTAGGAAAATGGATGTACCTTGAGACCATAATGTTAAGTGAAGTAACTCAGGCACACAAGCTTAAATATCACATGGTTTCTGTTATATGAAAAAATATATGCAGTTATACCTTGGCTCATGAACTTAATTTGTTCTACCTTTTGGAAAAAATGGCGACAATTGTGGTTGTGCGGGAAAGAGTGTCATGATTGTGTTTGTCACCTGATGCAGAGTTTGCAAACAAAAACAAAAATTGTGCCAAATGCTACTGTTTGCAAACTTAACTGTTGGAAACCAAAGCATTCATGAACAGAGGTACAGAGGTACTACAGTGTGTGTGTGTGTGTGTGTGTGTGTGTGTGTGTGTGTGTGTAGAGAGATAGACATTTTATATATATATATATATATATATATATAAACAGAGAGAGACAGAAAGACAGAGACAGAGACAGACAGATAATAGGAAGAGAGAGAGGAAAAATGTATTGTAATTCAGTACAAAGTATCTTAGTATAATTATAATTAATATATATATAATTAATATATATAATATATAATTATGATTATAATCTGTATATATGGTAATTAATGTTATAAGGCCTTATAAGATAAATAAATGAATCTGAGGCTGGAAAAATGAACCAGCAGGGGTGAAGAGAAGGAAAAAAGAATTGAAATGTGTTATGTACATGTTACCAACTCCTTAGAGTGAATGTAATGTTTATGCACTGCAAATGTACTAATAAAAGTAAAAAATGAAAAAGAAAAAGGGAGTTCTGAGACTGATTTTGGTGTTACAGACATCAATTTATAGTCATTATATTCAACATAAATATAGAAATCCACTCCTCTAAATCAGTTAAATCTATGTCCAAAAAGAGCTGTATCATTAATTTTCTCCTTGATCTTAAGCAGGCAGTGTCACTTAACCACTCTGATATTTTAATTTTCTCCCACAAAACTGGGTGTAAAAATATCTAAGTTCTAGGTTTGTCATAAGGATTAAATGCATGAACAAGGTATGTAAAACACTACACACACTGTAAATTAACACAAAAAAATGCTCAAAATGTGGTGGTAATAATGGCATGTGAGTCAAAGCACACATTCCTGACTAATACAGTGCTTACTAGGTGCCACGATGAAAAGTATTTCTTAGTGGAACAGAATCAGTCTTCTGCTAACAATAATCCCCATTACTATTGATACTTTCATGTTATATTTCCACACACCCAAGGTGTTTTGACTGAATAGATTTTGTCCTGTTTTCCCCCAATCTGTATTGGTCTCTACAAGCACTGAACCAAGCTTAACTCAAGACTGACATATTCAAAAGGATGAAAGTACAAGGGCTATCCATTCAAGTGAGAGCTCTTTAATGCTTTGCTCTGCCCTTCTGACTTCATCTTGACGGACATTTGCTTTGCACATTGTTTATACTCTTTTCCCCTTTCAAATCTTCTCTTCAAGTTTGCATCTTCCCTACCATTCCAGGGCAAAATAGTCTTTTAAAATTAAACTTGATCTAGAGCACCCAGAAACACTTTCTCTAGTACATCTGTTATTTTTCTTCATGGTCTTCTGAAGTGGAGAAACAGCTGCTATGGTTTGTGTGTGGTTTGAGGGTCCCCGCTATGGGTCCATTGTGACAGAAGGCTTGGTTTGCACATTGGCAGTATTGGGAGGTGGTAGAACCCTGAGGCACTGGGGCATAGTGGGAGCTTCTTAGGTCACTGGGGGTGTGCACTCAAAGGGGACTGTGGAACCTGAGTTTTTCTCTCTGCTCCTAGGTTGAGATGTAGTCCCTTGCTTGCTCCCACCACTCTATTTGTTATTGCTATCTGTCGTGATATGACACAACCAAAAAGCTAAGCTGATCCCAACACATGCCCTTGAAATTCTACTGGGAGCTAATAAACCTCTTTACGTCATCACTAGCCCATTTTAAGTAGTTTTGTATAGTAACATAAAGTTGCCGAATATACAAGTCCTTACTACATCCTCCAGGTACTTTCTAAATTCAACCAACTTATTCAAGTTCATTATATCTTCATTTTATCTCTTTGCCTATTCACATAATTACAATGTTATTTGAAAATAATGATTGCTTCTGAATAAAAATTTATTAACTATACATCCTCTTATTTTAGATTCAAAAACTCCAAGGACATCATTAATGATAGTATAAAAATTTTCTGACATTAAATCCATAAGAAAACACCAAATAATTTTTTTGTCAGGGTTTACTTTATGCTCACTCACATGTAAATAAACAGACATGGTGGTAAAAACAAAAATTTCCAAAGCCAGAAAATTATGAAACATTGTTCTATTTTAGGAATCACTTTAGAAGCATGTTCAACTGTACACCTGGGTGAGAGTTTCTAAGGCAAATAAAGTAGAAACCAAATCAAAGCAATTGTGTTAAACATCATTTGACTGGCAAAAGAACACCCAACCTAATATGTAATATGTAATCAAAGCCACAGTATATTTAATGCTTTTGGAACCTATGAACACTATGCCTATGTCAACATAAAAATTCATAGTTTTGCTTGAGGGACTATCTCACAACATTAGATTGTAAAATCTGTCAGAGATGAGGTACAAGTAAAATTATACAAAGGTTATATATAATAGACTCATTGTATTTATATTCATAATTAATATTAATGAAGAACTTCTTAAATCTTCCTGGACTATATGTTAAGTATTTTAAGCCAAATTACACTAGTACTGTATTAATCTTCTTTACACTTAAAAAAAAAAACAACTAAAAGTGGCTGTGAATATAGTTCAGTGGTAGAGCACTTGCCTACCATGCACAAAGCCCTGGGTTCAAACCTTAGTACCCACTGCAAAATATCCAAATGCAAAGATAACTGAGGAAGATTTTCCTAGGTGTTTCAACTCAAACCATAAAGCAAACCATGTAACTCAAGTCTCTGAAGTAATGGTTCTCATTTCAATGTGGGCCTCATATTCTTTCCTAAAATATAATATTTTAGATAGTATTTCTTAGCAGACAACAGATCTTTCTCAAACCTACATGAATATAATCATGTCCACTAATGTCACGACCAATGTATCTCTCTGAATGAGCTCTATTAGAAGATCTTCATACAATTTTCAACCTTTTAACATGTAAGGATTCTGAGCCCGATAACTGTGTCTTCTTGTTTAGACTAAAAAGCCTTTCAGTGGAGACTAATGGTGGTTACAATTAGACCCTGCTGATGGCCATTTGGAAAATCAGAAGGATCATCATGAATTAAGGAAAAGCCCTAAACCGTAGGGCTTCTTAGGAGAATAGAAATCTGGCCTAAAACAAAGTTCTGCCTTTTATTCTCAGGTTGGTATTTTTATGCTGTTCTTAATGATTTAATTTGAATAGTTAATAAAAAATGATACTTGAAGTGAAAGGAACACAAGACACATTGTGCCTACGAAGACCAGTTGCAAATGTGAAGGGTCAGGACCCATTTACCAGGAGAGACTGGAGGCTAGGATGCGATCGTAGTGCTCCAGAGTGCAGGACACAGGTGCAGTGAGCTGGGAAAACGGGTTTCAAATCTGGCTGCGAATGAAGATAGATTAGAAACTAAGTGTATGTTTGCTTAGCAAGCTTTCCTGAGAACTTATCTGCATAGCAGATTTGGGAATCTCTGAATTTTATCTGCTGAGATAAAAGAATAATTGAGGATACTAAATGTAGTATGTGCGGGGGTGCCCTCGAAGTGAACACGATGTCTGACCCCACCAGAACCTGGCTGGCTTATCTTGAGTGGATCACGAGGACTGTATTGGTTTGGAGATCCAGATACGTAGAGATTGTGTCCTAGATACTAAAATATGAGTAGAACCGAATGAAAAGCTACGCGTTAGAATCCTGGGATGGCTAAAACAAAGTAAATTTGGATAAGCCTTGAATTCTCAGTGGTAGGTGTTGTGAAGTGATACTGTATAAATTAGTCCTCTACATTTTGGCAAATAGGCATCTTCTCTGAAGGTTATTCAAATGCTGTTTCCATAATTAGGATTAAATCACCACCTTTTTCCCTGAGAAGAATGAATCTGATGAAAGCAGTAGGGACTCTTCCCTTAACAGTTAGGTTTTTGGTTAGTCGTTCCAAAGAAAGCATTGCCTTACTGAAAAAGTTTTTCCCTCTCCATACCTCAGTCTCTGCAGTCTGGCTATAGTGGTAAGAAAGAGTTAAAGAGAAATTACAAAATAGAGAGAGTGGGCTGGGATTACATTTTGCAATCTTTGCTAATTTCTGCTGCTTAGTTTCCATGGACGCCGACTGGTTTAAATTTATGGCCGCACTCGCAGGTACAAGTTTTCCCACGTGTGATTACAGAAGCTGCTGCCCTTACCTATGAGGTGGTGTGGCACCTGGTCAGAAGCTATGTCCTTGATTAATTTATAGTGGGAATGAATTTAACTGATAAAGAGAATAGACCAGTGGCAGATACAATTAAAAAGTATATTTCAAAAGCTAGAAGCAGTTATGGTCCAATATACCTTCACCTTTAATATTCTCATTCTTCAGTCATATAGCAAATTTTTGAAAATATGTAATACATGCTATATAAATACATACATTCATCATGTAGCATATGCAATTCATGCATATGTGTATACCATATGTATGTATAACAAATGTCATGCTTAATCAGATGGTCATGGTAAAAATAAACTTAGAACAGTTACAAAGGGTATAAGATGAAGAGTAAAGAATTTCTATTCATAGTTCATGCTTGCATTTCTTTCTCCAGAAGTAACCACGCAAACAGTTTCTTTTGCATATTTCTTGGATAATTATATATATATATAAAACAATAATATACAAACATTTAAATGTACATTATTCATATATGTGTATAGAAGTATACACTGCATATATATACATGCACACATACACATATATCATTTAAAAAGCACAAATAAAATTATATCAGTACATGTAGATCTATTTTGTCCTGTAATACTTACAGATTTTTGTAAAACATTTAGTACAGTTTAACCAATTCATATTCAGAGACAATTTTATGTTTCTTTTGTACCTATTGTAACAAAATGGATTTCTCTAAATATCATTGAATAGATATATTTACAGTAAAGTTTAAATATATTTTGAAATAAATAAAAATAACAAGTTTGAAGTATAAATTTCAAATTGGTGAAAGTATACAAGAAAAATGAGAAAGAACAACATGAAATGAAGAAATGTGGTATACATGAAACTTTGAAACTATTCTAAATGGTAAAGAATTTAAAATTACAGGCTGTATTTCTTATTTCAGATATGAGTTTTAATTTGTTGATACAAATGAGTCTACACTTTAGCATTTCGTGCATACAATAGCATTAACCTATACTCCATGAAACAATCACTCTTGCAGTGCATTTTAAAATCAACTGTACATATTTAGATAAACATTCAAGAGTTTTTTTATAAATAATAAAGATCAGTTAATAGAGAAAGGCAAAAAGTTTTACTTAAAAGTATCATTTTGGAGGGATTATTATTATTATTTTTGTTGTTGTTGTTGTTGTTTTGTTTGAGATAGGGTCTCAATATGACATTGAGGCTGGTCTGCAACTACCCATGTAGCCCAGTCTGGTTTCAAACTCGAAGTGTCCCTCCTGCCTCTGGATAGTTGATTATTGATAATAAGTGAAAAATTGATTAAAACTTAGATTGTAGAGATGGTAGAATCAAAGATTTAGTCCAGTTGAAAAATAATATGCCTGTATACACCATATACTGACATTAATAAGGGACGGTTTTTAAAGTGATCAGAAACATTGAGGAATAATAGGTTGCTAGACTGAGGTGAGTTTTATTATTCGCCTGTGGTTTAATTAAAGCATGGATAATTTGGTTGTTTCATAAGTGTTTCTCAATATGAAGAATGACATCTGTGAAGAGTAGGAAAACTTGCTTAATGGAAATAATTACTAAGAAAATTTTCATCAAACTATAGCTTTCTTTAGTAAGCATGAATCTTACTGGAAATGTCACATGGGCTATTGTATACTGAAAAAGGCCACATCACAAAAGGTAGAGTTGAAATATACTAGCCTTCATTAGGACAAATTTCACTCCAATTTCCCCAGCTGCTGCATTATTCACAAAAGATACCTTTTCTTTTTTTCTTTGTTTTGGTACCAGGGATCGAACTCAGAACCTTGTGCTTGTGAGGCAGGCTCCGGAACCACTGAACTAAACCCCTGGCCCTACAAAAGATACTTTTGATTTCCTGAAGGAGCTTAACACGATGTGTAAAATTGAAAGTTTTGTAAATAGTTATTGAAATTCTCAACCAAAATTAAGATTTCTTATTGACAATTGTTAGGGGAAACTGTAAATATATATGTATATTATGTATGTCAATATAAGAATAGTGAAAAATGAACTTTGACTGTTGGATAAAGATTTTGTGAGGATTATTAGTTTTTTGAGACCCTTAGGTGATTAAAAAATTCAAAGTTACACCATTAGTTATTTTTCTTCATTAAGTTTATTGGTACATTTTAGGTATACAGTGCGATGACATTCATCATTGGGATCTTGTACCTTTACATGATGTATCTTGATTCTTATTTTTTCCCCATTCCCTTGCCCTTCCTCCAGCCCCCTTTCCCTATTTACAAAGACTTTGTTTCCATTTTTTCCTTTTCTCATAGTTTTTCCTTTCCCTTCTTTCCTTTCCCCTACCCCATTCCAATTCCCCTTCACCTTTAGATCTTTTACATATAGAACTTTATGGGTCATTTTTTCTTCATAATAAAGCACTTTCCTTGAGATAACAGAAAAGACTAACCAGTAGGTCAGAGACTCTTTCTATCCACTACTGGACACAAGTGACTTGATTTCCCCAAAGAAAATGAACTTATTAAAATAGCCAGCAACAATATCCTGAAAAGTGGTTCTCTTCTACTTTTTTACATAATTTTGGGTATCTATGTGTAGAAATCACTCTAACCTGAATGGACACATAAAAATTCCAAACACTTGCTATTTGAATCCTCATAGTTACATAAGTCTGTGAAATCAAAATATTGTGGCATTGCATTGGAGAAGTACAGAAATATGTCAGTACAATTTTTTTAAATGGAGAGTTCAACATAACAGGGTCTCATTCATTAACTATTGCATCAATAAGCTTCCTATTGCAGATTATTTTAACATAATTTTAATGTTGAAATAAGTGTAAAGATACCACATTGGCTCTACTGTTAGTGTGATGGTATGGGGAGTTAAAGAAATACACCTATAAGGTGTCTTCAACATTGTAAATTCTTACACATATACTCCAAATCATAAATATGATTCTTAATGTTAAATGCTTCATTCAAAAACAGTTGAATAATATTAAAAATAAATTTTGCTAAGATTTTTCCATTTTCCTGTTTTTACAATTTGAGGAGATAACCCATGGTGATTTTACTCCAGTATTTTTTTCTATTTTTATGAGTGGGATTTGAGAAGCTTGATTAGGCTATTTTCTAATAACTAAAGAATTATTAATTGCTTTCCTATTTAAAATGAAGCATTTTCAGGCCGGGGATTTAGCTCAGTGGTGCCACCACCTGTCTCGCAAGCAGAAGGGCCTGAGTTCAATCTCCAGTGCTAAAAAAAAAAAAAAAAAAAAGCATTTTTACATACGACTAAGACATAGATTATGAGGTAGCACCAATATTGATTGCACAATGAAAATTCCAGTTCATTGGTTGAGGTCAGTTGCATACAGGGTACACTAATCAAAACATGTTTTCGTAGTTTTGCTTGGGGCTCAACTAAAGACGTGAACTTGGTACTGTAAATCATCAAAAAAGAGTATTAAATGATTTCAGTAAGACCTTTATGCAAATTTTATTTTATGGTTTATATTTTTTGTGATAGGTTTCTGCAGCCCAATTATTTTAAGAACTATAATGCTTAAATTAACTCCAGTTTCTAAGTTCTATTAAGTTTACTCCATAGTGCATCTAAATTTAGCCTTTATTCCTATCTAAATTTAATTCTGTGAATTGTGATTATGGAAACATTACTATTGTTATTTTAATTAGGAGTTGTTGCCTAGATTAATTTTTTTTGCAACGCTGGGAATTTAGCATAGTGCCTTGCACATACTAGGCAAGTGCTCTACCACTAAGCTACATCCCCATCCCCTGTTTTATCTTTATAAAGAACATGAAATATTTTGTTGCTATTAAATTATTAGCAATAACTCCACAATGGTTAAACATTTTCAATCGTATGATATGAAATTTTGTGCCAGTATCAATAATAGCATTTTCTAAATTGGTTAGAATAGAATGCTTAAGGGGACCTTCTACTTTTCCCCCAAGGTTAGTATTTGTTTTCACTCAGTAATCATCTTCATTATGATAAATTTGACATGATCAAAACTCCAGGAGTGGAGAAAGGTGAAAATGGGTTAAGATATACTCAAAGTGCAGGAGGTTCTATAAATCAGAGATTAATGAGAATAAATGATTGTTTACTTGTTATTTAGTAGGGATTCATAACTAAATAAATTATGGTGCTTTAGGGAAAAATAAAAACATCCAAAGATTTGTAGAAAAAAGTTGAAAGTTCTTTCTTTAGCTGCCGGTGTGCCAAATATGTTTAATTAAGAACCACTTAGTTAAATCTATGACTGAACTCATCCCTTTTGGACATTTTAACTAAATCATGAGGATGCAATTGTTTTACATGCTGAATTTTTCCATGTGCAAATTTTATTTAGAATTTTGTCATGATGTAACTATTAATTCTTTGAAATATGCCTACAATAGAATGCCAATATCCATTCTTTCATCATGCAACATTGATCTCTTCAAATGTTAAAAGAATAATGTAAAACATTACCTATAATGATATTATTACTTTAAAAACTTATAAATTAATAGTGTTTAAGAAATCATTTAGCACTCTGCTACCTATTAAGAATGATTGAATTTTTATAACTATATTTTAAATTTGAGGGCTGGTTTTGGGGGGGCTGGGGGTTTAGCTCAGTGGTAGAGTACTTGCATAGCATGTGTACAGCCCTAGATTCAATCCCAAGCACTGAAAATAAATAGTCAGCGATTATATCCACTTTTAATAGTTCATATATTCATTGAATTACAGCAGTTTTAAGTTCTATACACTTCTCTCAGTGTTCAGGATGTGTAAAAGAAGAAACCAAATCTTTCAGCCCCCGTAGGACTTGTATCTTTGTGCAGTAGTCAGTTACATAATATGTGCAAAGGTGAACCAATGCATGGGAGGAGAAAACACAGAATTTGATTATGTATGCAGTGCAGTAGGGTTACACTCGAGAAAAGATGTGAAGGAAGTAAGCCAGTCTGCCAGAAGATTATGTTATTGAGGAGCATGGCTGACAGAGAGGTAGTGAGCACAAAGTTCTCAGGAGGCTGAGTAGCTGAGGAACAACAAGAAGGCCAGTGGGGCTGTCATGGCATGAAGAATTCAGGTGTAGAGATGTGGTTAGACAGGAGATGGAAGACTCACTGGAATCTGGCCCTGTAGGCCATTGTAGGGACCACTGCTTACAATGTAAAATGGGGACCTGTGACCAAATTATGAGAAGTGCTATATAACAGGGTGACAAAAGTTGGTGAAGTGAGAAGTGATTAGATGTTGAATGATTTTCAAGTTAGATTTTTCAGAATTTTAAAATGTGAAACATGAGAGAAAAAAAGTCAAGAATGATTACTAAGTATTTTTCCTGGGCAATTGACAAATGCAATTACTGTCCCCAAGCCAGAAGAGTCTGTGAATGGTATAAATATGCAGGGAAATATCAGGAGCTCAGTTTTGAACATGAGTTTCAGGTGTCTATTCCACTAAAAGTGGGTTGGTGGTTGGATGTGCAAGATTAGAGAATGAAATCTCTTCAGGTCTGGATATACACAGGAATCACGGACAAATAGACCGGACCTGATCGTCAATGGAATGAGAGTAGAGTGGAGAAGGAGATCAAGGACTAAATCCTGGTGCACTGCAACATTTGCAGATCAAGGGGGAAAGGAATAATCAGCAAAACATAGTGAAAGGCTGCCCCCAGAGAAGCAAAGAGAGAAACTAGGACAGTGTCCTGGAAGCCATGGAAAAAGGAGTATCATGGAAGAACAAGTGGGTACCGTATCCAGTGCAGTTCTTGGGACAAGATGAAAATGGCATATTAGCCATTAAATTGAACAACCTGGTAGTCACTAGAAATCATATATTGTTTATTACATATGCATAATGTGATATTTGTGAAGTATTTTATTTTTTATGTGGAAAATAACCTTTAAAATAAATACAGGCTTTGTCTCTAATGAATACAATAAACTTGAATTAGGTTTTAAATGGGTAAAATATTATTCCTCTCGATTATAAGGTCATGTAACATTTTTAATATCTCTGAGTATTGTTGAGAAATGTGCTTTTAATGAATGCTTGCAATTAGATGAACAGCTAAAAATGTTTCCAAAGAACAAAGCTGACAGCTGAGGAAGGGAAAGTATGGTTATTGCCCAAGCATGCAAACCTATAAACTATCTTCTTTATTTAAATAAAGACAGTGCAGTCTCATCAACGTTGCAGAGAATAGTGTGATTGAGTTCACAATGAAGTATATAATTAGAAAATGTTAACTGATCGTATTTAATTCAACCTCATATCAAAGACATATCTTTGCACACACAAGTCAGTCCATAATACTCAATCATAAAACATGAAGCCTGATGCAGGTCATACTTGTGTTGCTGTAATATGGCAGAAGGATGATTCCAATTATGGATTCATAGAAGGCTATCCAAAATGGCTGAAATTTCCTTTTCCCATTGACAAGTGGAGACATACAAAGTTGCTTTGATTCAATGTAAAGTAGAAAAGTAGCCTTAAGGGAACTTCTTGTAAAGTCATCTAACACTGGATGTCCATTGGATTCTTCCATGGGTACGTGGAAAATGGAAGAAACAGAGTACAAATGTAATCTGAAATTATTTTGGAATTGAAAAGGATCCAGATCAAGTTCACTACAGTGATTTTTATGCTTTTTATAATGGCCAAATGTACTTCTCTCTCCCTGTTAAAAATGTTATAAAATTTTCCTCATGGGTGTGAACTTTATATGTCAAGTTTCTGTCTGCAGCTAAGTTTTATGACTGAATTACGAAGCCCTGAAAGCAGCATTTAGGCTGAAACTGCTGACAGCTCCATAGTTAGCATGGTGCTAATGATTAGACTATAAACATAAGGTTTTGTTCAGTAGCCAATGAATTTCACTATCCTAATAGAATGAACATTATAAAATAAGGAATTTAATCACCTGCATTATATTAGAAATACAAGGCATAGAAATGTAATAATTTCAACACATTAGGCTTCTACAAAGTGCATATGTTTAGCAACATTTAGAATGGAAATGATAGAGTATAAATATTTTGAAAAAAGAATAAATGTGTGGCCCTACTGTACTGAAAAGTTCATCTGACTAACTTTAGTTTCACTTTTTTGGTATCATTCATCTATTTAAATGATTCGAAAACTCTGCAAAAGGTTTACTGATTATTTCTCTCTCATTGGATCACCAGATTCTGTTGCAGAAATCACAAAAATAAATCTTCAAACTACAATATTTTCCATTAGGGTCTAGTGATTTTAGTTTTTGAAGGAATGTAATACAGGCCCATTAAAATATATATCACAGAATTAACAAAATTTAATTTACATTAATTAACTTATTCTGAGAATTAATATAGATCAGGGATTAGTAAACTATGGCCAGTGGGCTAAATTATGTTTGCTGCTCCTTTTTGCAAATAAAGTTTTATTGGAACACAATCAACTGATTTTGCCCAATAAAGCCACACCTGAGTAGTTGTGAAAGACATTCTATGACATGACTTGTAAAGCCTCAAATATTTGCTGTCTGATATGTTACAGAAAATGTTCATTGATCCTTTTTTAATTAATTTTATTGGTACATTTTAGATACATAACATTCATCATATAAATTAGAAATTTGTACCTGTACATGATGTATCCTGATTCTTTTTTTCCCATTCCCTTCCCCTCCCTTCAACTCCTTTTCCCCTCCTTATTTACAAAAGGTTTGTTTCCATTTTTTGTTTCCATTCTCTTTTTTCAAGAAAAGGAAAAAAATGATTCTTGATGCTGATTTTTCACTACATTACCCTTGATGTTAATACAGTAATACCTCAGTTAACAAATGTTTTTGTTCGCAAACAATTGCCTTCACAAACAGAAGTGTTAGGTAAAATTTTGTTTCCATTCATGAACTCCACTTTGGGTGATGAACACAACTGCAGTCATCTTCCTCAGAATTATGGAATGAATTAAGTTTGTGAACTGAGACACCACTGTACCAATATTATCTCAGTTTATGGTAGAGTAAGAATCAAAGCTCAGAGGAATTAACTAATTTGTCCAAGATTACAAGCTAGAAAGTAGAAGAATCCAAATTTGAACCTAGTGCTAGTTCCCCAAATTATACTCTTACCATAACTAATACTTCCCAGTAATATCTGAATGTCATCATGTTAGGAGAAGTAATATAAGGGTCATACAATAGAGAACATTTGGTTCAGAAACAATATTTTATTCCTCAACTTTAAAGAAATGTGATGGATATAGGTAGGCTCTTTCTTGTTAAGGATTTTTAACTTATTAGAGAAAAAAAGTCTATTTGTCATCACTTCATGTTAAGTGAAGTAAATCAGACACGCAAGCTTAAATATAACACAGTATTTCTTATATGAGAAACTCAATATATAAAGAAAGAGAAAAAAGTTATTGCTACATAAATGAAATAATCCACCACAAGTTCTGCTGCTGGTACTATTAATACTACACACACACACACACACACACACACACACTCACACACAAAATATGTTAGTAGAGTACATACAATTTTTACAAGGGTTGGCCTCTATAGAAACACTTACCTCTCACAATGTAATTTGTGACAATTTTAGGCTTTTCAGAGGGATCCTGAGGTTCTGATAACCGGACTGTCACCAAGTGTTTTGGTGGCAGAATAAATATTTTAATCAACACTTCCTCCTACACGATAACTGCTTTCCATATAAATAAAGAACATATTATTCAAATGTTAAATTCTTAACCAATAAATAAGCCTCTACTAAAATAGAACAGAGATTTTTAAAAGTCAAGAGTGAGAATAAAATGGAATCGAAACGGATGGGGATGACAAGACATTTAGCAAAAAGCAAAAGCAACCACTGATAGTCATCTTACAGTACAATCAGTGCCATTATTTTCTTCTAAAAACCTAGCCCATGTCTTCATTAAGCAGAATTCCCATTTTCCCCTTGTTTCTCAGCAGATGACTCCAAGATAAGGTGGCCTCTTCTGGCTCCATATTTTCTACTGTTTAGAATTTGATCAACTCAGTGGTCTGTCCCCTGGCAGTGTCTGATTTCTCTTAGCCATGTTTAGTATCAATTAGCCATCACTTCTATATTGCTTTAGAGCACGAACTGTCATGATTTTACATCACTTCTGAAGTGTCCCAGAAAAACTCCAGGATTACAGGCCACTGGCCTTTGAAAGTCTCATCATCTTGGAAAAGATGAAAAAGAAGATGGAACTAAAAAATGAGGAGGATCCTAAGGGAGTCTGTAAGGGAATATTCTGAAGGAGAAACAAAGGAAGGTGATCTTTCACATGAAAATAGGAGGAAGTAAACTCGGCCTTATGCACATATCTCATTTTGAATGGTTGTTAACAATCAGTTTTCAGCTCTGCCATACACCATGACCTGATTTGTGATCATGATTTATAGTGAAACATTTTTATTTTCTGAAACAGCTGGGGATTAAACACAGGACCTTTGCACTGAGATATCCTGCCAGATTTTTTTTTTTTTTAACTTTTGAGACTCTGTTTCACTAAGTCACTAAGTTGCTCAGGCTCGGCTTGAACTTGTCATCCTCCTGCCTCAGACTTCCAGAGTGCTGGGATTACAGGCGTGTGTCATCAGGCCTAGCATTTCATAAAATTTTTATCGGAAATTCCATTGTACATTTATCCTTTTTTATAAAGTTAGCTTCCAAACAAGAAAAATAAGGCTTATTATGGTATCTCTTAAAAACCATTTCAACAAAAAAGACATTTGGTACTCTTTTATTTATCTTCTCAGTGAAGTTTAAAGAAAAAGAAGCAGGCACAGAATTTCCCATTAAAAAGGCAACTTGACAGAAAGCAACATTGATTGAAAGCTTCAATTCTTGCACAAGACTGCTAAGTCAACCGATTTTACCAGGAAATGAAATTTTTTATTCTGGCTAATGCTTAACTTTTGACATGAAATGAAAACATGAACTATTTGGATGTTCTTGTAAAGTGAACATAACAGTTTATTCTCCTCTCAGCCTCCACTTGAGTATCTCTCCTCTATTCTGGCTTAGTGTGGCTTGTGCATTTCACCTTATTCTTCCAGAGGCCTTGCTGCATGATCATCTTAAAGATTCCTTTACGAAAAACAGGCAACACATTTGTGTTCCATTATATACAAAACGGAGAAAGAAACCTACCCTGGGATAAAAGTAAAGCATGAAGAATACAGTCAATTTAGTTTTCAATTGTTAAAATTCTCATTTCAGAAAATTGGACTGTTTTGAAATTAATGTGTAGAGCAAAAAAGTACGACTAAAATGCTTATGGACTTGCTCCTCTTTCTCTCACCTGCCACCCGCTCACATTTATAATATATCATGCTCTCAGTTTTAAGGCATAAGAGGATGAAATCAGGAAAGGAAGATACATAGTATCTGTCTTTCCATCCTCTCTATTATAAGAATTCTAGATACAATACTTGTGAATGTATGGAATTTTGAAAACTTCGTTGTGGTAATAAATAAATTTTCTAAATTTATTATAGGCATATCAACCACCCCAGGTTTGCAATTGAATGAAATAAATTGAGCTTTCCGAAGAGGCAAATTATACTACAAAATGAAAATGGTGTGCTAATCTCATGTGCAAAGAGAGGCTCTTAAGCACAAAACTAATAATTTTACATATTTTCATCACTTAGAAACTTGTCATCTCAGTTTCCAAGCTTGGCAAAAATAATATAACACCATACACAGATATTGTTAATGCTACCAAATAAATAATGTACAAAAATAAACCATTAATGATTTGGGTCTTTGTATTAATTGAAAACAACAAAAAATGAGTTAAGAAAACCACCTTTATCCATTATAAACAAAAATAAACCTCTCAATATTTTTAAAATGGAAGAGCTTCCTTTATAAACAATAAAATAAATATATTTTTACACTGTAGTCCTTCCATAGAGAAGATAACATTTTGAAGAAAGCCCTTCCAGGTATCTCTCTATGCTTCTAGATTCATAAGGAATAACAGAGTATTTTTCATATTTTTAAATGTTACTTTTAAAGTTTTATAATAAAATGATGCTTTTTCTTTGGTAGTAAAATTCGAAATATGTTAATACATATAGATACACGTTAACACACACACACACACACACACATATATAAACTCAAGTTACAGAAAAGTTCTATCACTCTCTAAATCTTATGCTTATTATTCTTTTGAAGTACCATTTCCTCTCTACCCCTAATCCTAGGAAACTGTTGCTCTTTTCCTTCTCACTAAATTCTTCCAAATGTCAAAAAAAAAAAAAAAACCCAAACAGAATTATATGGAATCTTTAGAAACTGGATTGTTTAAATCAGCAAGATATCTTTTGGGTCCACCCACATTGCTGTGTATATCAATATTCTACTCCTTTTTCTTGATGTGTAGTATTCTATCTTGTGACTTTATCATGGATCATCTACCCATTCACCCAATGAAGGCTATTTAGGCTGTTTCCAGGTTTTAGCCATTATTTAATTTTGGGGGAACCAGGGATCGAACTCGGGACCTTGCATTTGTGAGGCAGGTGCCGGAACCACTGAGCTAAATCCCCTGCCCTAGCAATTATTAATAATTCTGATATAATCATTAGTGTACACATTTGTGTGTGAATATAAATTTTTATTTCTCTATGGTATCAAGGAGTTTCTGTGTTATATGGTAACTGCATATTTAACTATATAAGAGACACAACATATTACAAACATTAAACAAATACAGATAAAATGTCAAAAGGATAAATACAACCCCTTTTGTAATTTGTACTTTTTTTTTTTTTGGTACTGGGATCTAACCTGGGACCTTGTGCTTGTGAGGCAGGCAGCAGAATCACTGAGCTAAATCCAGCCCTGTAATTTGTACATTTTAATGCCACTGTTTAGAAGTGAATTTGTAGTGTCTGATGAAATAATACAATTGTCTTTAAATCTGAGGGAAGTGAAAATTATTTTTTCTATTATCTAGCTAATACAAAGCATCATGATTTTAGATGATTAAAAAAAATGTGGATGGTTATTCCGGGTTTTCCTCAAGCCACATCTGAAATCTTCTAAATTCTCACTAAAAAATTGGAAAGTATAGATTAAAGTGAGATACAGTGTGTGATCTCAGACAATTGGCTCCATTTTTGTTAATGGCAATGCCTCACATTTTGCCAACTGCAAATATGAGATTGCAAAAACAACAACCAAAATCCTCTTAAATGCCTATAAACACAGTGGTGAAGAATTGAAAGGGAAACAGTTCCCTAAAAGTAAAGAAAAGCGCAGGAAGAATGGAGAGGAGAGTTCCCTTACTTGAGTCTCAAAGCCAACAAAGCATGGAAGCTGCTGGGGAAATGACAAGAGGTGGCTGTTTTAATCTTCCAGGTCATTTGAACTTAGAGTTGTGTAGAATCCAGTATGAGACAAGCTATTCATGAGATTCCTTAATCCATGCCTTGTGTGAGCTAGCATTCAGTACCATGTCTTCCTGTGATTATTTCCTCCTAAGAAGGATGCCCAGCTCTACTACCTAATGACAAATAATAATAATTCTGGCAGAGAAAGTGTAATGAACCAGATAAGTATTACTCTTTGTTTATTTTTCAAATATTCATTAATAGCCTACAATGTGCCAGACTTGTTCTAGGTATTGTAGAAACTTTGATAATCAAAAGAAGACAAACAATGTCTATTCTCTTGGAGCTAATATTCTTATAGTATAAGTAAGTGATTTACCCCGGGGTGTTTATGTGTTTGGTTGTTTTTTTTTTCCTTATAGGATTTGGTCTAAGCCTAAGCCAAACTCTAATCCGTAAAAATATTTTCACAAATTATTAAAAATGTTTTAACTTGAATTCAAATAATTTTGAGAATCAGAGCTAACTTGGGTTCATATTAGATATTTAGATATTTATCACTGCAAGAACTTGCCAATTAGCTTGCATCTTCCTCATTTTATGGGTTAAGGAATCAGATCTGTATGTGAACATGCAAACATCTATGTATTTATCTTTGTGTAAAATCTTAGTGATTATATATCTACTGTGTCCTTTCTCTAGGTTGACATAATTATTTGTTTATGACTTTTTCCATTAGAATGTTTTGGAAAATGAAGTGATTAAAAAGATTCACTGCTGTGGTATTTGTATTTTGACCCTTTTACAGAAGAGATCATATTGGTGTCAATTTGTTCACAATTTGTCATCGTTCCTAGATATAAACCTGATAGGATGTTTGTACTTCAGTGATACTGCTTGCCAAATGGTCCGCTGTAGTTAGTTGTACAATAAGGGCTCATTTATGATCCCTCAAAAGAAATTTTATAATGTAGGTATAAGTCAGTCTTCATGCATTTTGCCAAAGTGAAGAAAAGGCAGATGCAGGCAGTAGTTCCACCCACTACAGAGTCCCAGTAAAGCTGATGGTGATTTGAAGAGAACACATGGATAACTGCAGCTATGGCACTGATTTACAGAACCGTTTTTGCTTCTGGGATATGGTAATATCAACCAACCAACAAAACAAAACCCTGCCAATGTAAAGTCAAAAAAACTATGATGGTATGGATAGGACAGGTGTTAGAAACCTTCCAGCATTGTTGAACAATAAAGCTGGTGTTCGAGTTGTTGAAGTGATTAAAAGTCTCCCCCTGTGTTGATTTAGAAAGGCATTTGAGATGCACAGAGCAGGTTGCTTTGTGCCTTGCAAAAGAGATGGCTGTGTAATTATTTGCTGTGATAATCTCTGGACTGGGCTCTCTTTGAACAATTAAACCCTATTTACTTTTAACAAGAAGTATGGGACATTTGCTTCACAGCTTAAGTGTACTGATATCAGTTTATTTTTTCCTGATTAACCATATATTTACCATATCAAATTTGTTAAGACTTCCTGCTATTCTATAAACAATAGAAGTCAGAGATACAGTCTTGCCTTATTATTGTAACTGGGTCACTGTCCAGTACATTGCACTGTCCACAAGGGCCAATAAGAGATATTTGGGCTGGTGTATTTAGTAGTTTATTTTAGCCGATTCTGATTCAGAAATGTGGAGTCAAAGTACGAAGAACATTTCTTATGGCTTATCAGCTAATTTAGTTTCTCTGTGCTCTATTTATTTTAATAGTCTTTTATATCCTATTTTCTGTCTTTTCCAGGGCTCTTAACTCTTTGCTCTCTTACTACTTTTTACTTCCTGAAAGTAAAAATAAGGACTATAAGAGATGATAACCTTACTTCTCTTCCTCATAGACATATTGGTACAACTTCTTAGGGGCAGTTTCTACATTTATGTGACCAGACATACAGGAACCTTTAAGAGGAGATGCACCCTAGTTAGGCAAATATCAGGTTATCACTGCTGTTTAGCAAAGCTTTTTGGTGTTAGTTTTTCAGATTGTACAGAAGGCTATACTTTTTGGGCAAATAACTTGTATCCCTATATCACCTAAAGACATGGCCTAATAAAATTTTAGTGTCTTGCTTTTGTTGTTGTTAAGACACAATACCAGTTAAAGGAGGAAAGGTTCATTTTGTCTCACAGTTTGCACAGGTTTCAGCCTGTAGTCCTCTGGCTCCAAGTAGGGTGACATGGCAAAGGGGCATCGCAGAGGAAAAACAGTTCATGGCATGGCAGCGGGAAGCAAAGTGATCAAGGGAGGAGGAGGGAGATAGATTCTTCCAGGCCATGCCTCCAGTGACCCATCTCCTCCAATCAGGCTTCATCTCCCAAATCATATTTAGCTATTACCTCATCAGTGGACTAATCTACTAAAGAGTGTCATGCCCTTATGATCAGATCACCCCCCAAAAGCCCCACCTGTGAGTCCATGATGCTGTGGAGGACATCTAGATATATACTATAACATTTAAACTCTATGAACAGATCTCCCTCAAAGATTAAAACTCTCCCTTTTGAAACTATTAGTCAAGAGGAAGGGCATTGGGGAAAAAGAAGGTAAAAGGAGGTTAATATGGGGAATGCATAGATTCAAAGTATATTGAATACATACATGAAAATGAAAATGGAGACTAACATTCAGTACAATTAATATGCACTAAAAAAAAGAAAAAAGTTTCCTTTGGAGTAGTAGTGATGGAAAAGATGATAGATAGATAGATAGATGGAATTTCACATTTTGAATATCAAAGTCATGTTACTCTAAATCACACAGCCCGACAACTAGAGAAACAAAAAGCAGGGTTGACTTGGAACTGGTCAGTGCCTTGTTTCTCTGCTGGCATCCCTAATTGTTGAGATATCAAGTGTCAGATCACACTTATATTCAAGATATCTGCTCACCATACATTTGCTTTAATCCCTTTCCTACTATCTCCCCTATTTTATTTTTGCCAAGAATAAGAAAGTTAGGGTGAGATAAACAGTAGTTGAATTTTACAGATTCTGGGTCAGGAATGGAAACATAGAGTTTCTTAGATGGCATCTTGCTATTGCCTTTTACAGAATTATACATTGATCCAAACTGAGCTTCTGATGGATCTGAGGGACAGAAGTTTTCTAACTTAAGTGTATGTGAAAATAACAAAGCAGATTCTGTTCCTTGGCCTTAATCTGCCATTTCGGATTGCTAAGTCTGTACCAGTCTCAGGAATGCATTTTAATAACAAGTATCCCAAGGTAAGTGAATGCAAGATGTCCTTAGACCATTGATGGCAACAACTGTCCAACATGGAGAAATATGGCCATATTTTCAGCACTCATTAATGTCCAACGTACATAGGGAAGTGGTAGTGTTGTAAAATCTGTAGAACTCCCTAGAACATATGCTTTTATAAGGCAATTTGCTCATGTTTTAGAGAATACTGGATTTTTGAATATTTTATCTTGATGGAATAATTTATTGAATACATTTTGAGGACTAATAAAATATAGTAAGAAAAATATTGACATATACCCCAGGAGACAGTTACCAGTTGCATGACTTTAATGATCAAAATGTGAATACGTACATTATTGTTTTGAGGAAACCCAAAGGTGCAAAAACCAATAATCTGAGACATGGGAGATGATAGTAAACATAATGAATTGTAAGCAAAGTTGTGGTAAGAAGGAAAGAGTGGTTCCAAGGAACAGCCTTTTAAAATGAAATGTATACTTTGCTTTATAAAAAGCTTAGGTCACTATGTAGGAATAATAACATAAAGAATAGATTGGACAGGCAGTATTAGGTAACCTCTCAATATTTACTTGTACTCCTTGTATACATAACTGATTCATAAAAAGGAAATCTATATTGTAGGACAGGCAATGAATCGATCCATAATTGCCAGCCCTATACTGATTATTGCTACTTGACTGGGAAATAAGACAAACTCCAGAAATGTCACCACTCTTCTTAGTCCATTTGGGCCACTTAAACAAAATTATCATGAAATGTGTGGCTTATTAACAATAGAATTTTATTTCTGGCAATTCTGGAGGATGGGAAGACTAAGATCAAGCCACCAGCATATGCTGAAGGCTCACTTTCTGCTTTATAGATGGTGTCTTCTTCCTTTGTCCTCACATAGTGGAAAGGGCAAATCAACTCCCTTGGGTTTTTTTCATAAGTGCAGTAATCTCATTCATGAGGGCTCCAAGCTCATGACTGAATTGCCTTCAAAAAGTCCTTCGGGGGCTGGGGATTTAGCTCAGTGGTTTCGCCGCCTGCTTGTGCCGCAAGCACAAGGACCCGAGTTCTATCCCCAGTACCAAAAAAAAAAAAGTCCTTCACCTTAATATATGGAATTGGGAGTTAAGCTTCAATCTATGGATGGGGGGGCACAAAAATTCTAACAATAGAACTACTAGAGCACTCACTGGCAGATTTTTAGGCATACCAGCTGAGGACTAAGATGAACTCACATCAACAAATAGGCAGTACACACCCACTGATGACCACAGATGCTGAAGTGGAATCAACTGGTACTGTGGTTTGGATAAGTGTCCTCCAAAGGTCTGTGTGTTAAAGGCTTGATCACTGGGAGATGATGGAACCTTTAGAAGGTGAGTCCTTGTGGAAGGTGTTTATGTTATTGTGGACATGTCCTTGTAGGGGATTGTGGGACCTTGACTTATTACTGTTTTTCTCTTGCTTCTTGAGCATGAGGTAAGCCATTTGTTATACCAATTGGTACTCCCATCAGAGGCCAAAAACAAAATGTCTGCCCAATTTTGTCCAGAACCTCCAGAACTATGGGGGAAATAAACATTTCTTTCTTATAATTCAATTATCTGAAGCATTTCATTGTGGTGAAAAGCTAACAAACACACCTGTTAGGTGTATGCTACACACTTTTCTAATATGCTACACCAACAGAGCCTAACTAAAGGGTGCTCTTTGATGGACTGTGTCACCCCATGCAATGGGGGAGCTGCTAATGTTTATTCCTATGGCTTGGGCTTCTTTATCTCCCTGGCTCCACAGCTTGCCACAGCTTGCCACAGCTCACATGTCATGCAGTGATGTTACATCATCAAAGAGAACCACTTGTGATTATAAGGATTGTGCCTGAATGGCTCCATTTTTATCTGTCTTAATTAGTCAGAAAAATAAACGTAGGAGAACCAAGTACAAATGCTGCTTATATACCATATTGCCAGTTTCAATTCTTTCTCTCACCTTTTATTTTACACTAGCATTTGTGTTATGTTGGCCAATATGAGTTAGAACTAGAATTTTGAGTTTGATAGAAACAGCCAACATAGATGAATATTTTATAATGAAGGCCCGAATCTACTCTGGCCTAGTTTAGTATCCAAAATACTGTTCTGCTATGCATTATGTAGGCACATGGGAGTCAATCCTGAGAAAACAGCTCATTGAGGCAAAAAGAAAATTGTTAGTTGAATCTGACAATTAGTTATAGAAAGAAATGTTGAAAGATAATTGATGGGCAAGACATGCTGGGTGCTTGTTGACAATAGATAACCCAGAACTTGTTGCAAACTTCCTTATTACATAAGGCAGATTATTTGTAGGTTTGGTGTTGAAAGCTGCCTGACATTGCATTCTTCCTGAAGAATGTTCTACTCTGAAGAAGTATAGGACATAATGAATTAAAATCATTGACAATCAGGTCAAATTAGTAACTCACTAATCTGACAGGAAGCTAGAAGATCTCACTAATATTCATTCTCCGATAGATGTAAATAGTAGACTACTTGATACAAGAAATGTATTTTTCTTCCAGCTGAATATACCCCAAATGGGATAAATTTTGTAGGGAAGAAACAGTGTCAACTTTAATCATTTAGAAAGAGATCTAGTTTTCAAATTACCATAATTGCATATCTATATAAGGAACAATAGTAAATGACAGGAGTCCTTTTACACATTAAACAAAATTTCACTTCTAATATTTAGATGGGCCGAACTGATACGTACGATATTATCTGACAAGTTGTGAGAGTCATCATCACTTTGGAGCAAGACATCATTGCCACTACACAAGTAAAATCTGCCTTTCAGCAGAATTAAAGACAAAGAGTTCCACACTCTACACTGTAACTGGATGGTTGTGTTGTAAATCAAAATCAAAATGTTTCTTATTACTGAGTATGAACTTCAAATATGTTTGCATCCAGACCCCAAGAACCTATGAATATGACACCTGATATAAAAAAAGAATTTTGCACATGTGGTTGAGTCCAAGGACCATGAGGTGAGAGTTTATCTTGATGGGCCCCATTCAATCACATGATTCCTTAACAGCAGAGAGGCTGAGACGTAAGACACCGAATGCTTCCAAGAGAAAAAAAAAGTAGGGAGGGGACACAGGCCAAGGAATATGGGCAGCTTGTTATCCCACAAACTCCCAGAAAAGAATTCAGCCATGCTCAAACCTTGATTTTATCCCAGTGAGACCCGTGTCAGACTTCTGACCTACTGAATAGCAAAATAATAAATTTTGTAGTTTCAGGTCTTGAAGCTTGTGGTTACAGCAGCAATCAAAATCTATGATCATGTACAGGTAGATAAGACTGTAGTTCATATTTCTTGCACTGTGATCACACCCAGATTTTCATCTCATTTTCTTCTTGCTTTTAGAATATCAGGCTATGGATTTGTCTTCTTAACTTCTAACCTAAACAGAATAATGTAACTGAGATACAAGGTCTTGTCATTGACTGGTGTGCATAATCCAAAGTGAGTTGTGGGGCTCTGACCAGACAAATAAGACACTACTGGAAAATCCATGCTATCAGTCTACAGGGTTGTAATCAGGAGGGCAATTCATAAAATAGCATCCCACTTGAACACAAGGAAAAGGAATAGCTCATGTTATAGAAAATTATGTCTAACATAAGCTAGGATCCCTGGCTTTTAGTGAAGTGGAAGAGATTTTCTCTGAGGTACAACACATGGAGCCTACTGGGGCTACGATTTGGAAGACATTGAAGGTTGGGTAGATTTATCATTCAAGCATGTGGTCCCTATGCCTCTTAACTAATGTTAAGCCTTTCACTGAATAGGAGGAGCCACAGCAGACCAGGAAATCTAAGCCTCAGCCAGCATCTTCTAGGTGAAACCATTTCTGCTCATGGCTATGGAGAGCAGGGAGATTAATACAGAAACTAAAAATAACCACTTAAGATTTCTTATTTTTCTTTTCTCATATCTTCCCTCTTATTCATCTGTCTCTCAGTCTTCGGCAATGTGTGGATTCCTTGACTTTGAATGATGTTTTACATTGCTCTATCTTTTGCTCTTATTATTCAATCTACCACTAATCTATGTCCATTCAATATGCCTAATATCTTCCACCAGTCATTTTCTAAAATTGATCCTGACTGACTGCTTTCTAAGGTAGATTCCTTGAGTAGCTGTCATCTTGTCAGTCACTCCTTATATAAGTCACCACTGTTGTTCAATCCCACAAGATTTTTCTCTCATATTTTCAAAATAAAACCAAAGAAACTATACTAATGTACTGTTATGCTATCCATGATGATGTAATTCTCATTTATCGCCTCTACTTTATGCAGGGAATCCCATCCATCACCTTCTATATTAATTTCCAACTGTGCTTACGCAGCTTCTTCCAGATTACATCAAAGAGGGCCTCTTGTTCTAAGATTTTTTCAACTTCAACTAAATGAACAATTCTCAAATACTTCATAATAATTGAAAAAATATCCTGGTTTTCCATGGAATTGTGGTTATTGTTGTATCCTTCCTGTAGACATGCACATTTTATGATAAAGAGGGAACTACAGAAAGAAATCCATAACATTGCCCTCATTCTTGCTTGAAATAGTCTGATTCGTAGTGAAGGTTGCAAAATGAGACTCTTAATGTCTGCTGAAGCCCATGGCTCATAAAGCTGGAAGTCCTCCCAGAACTTTATCTGGGGACCACTATTTTGCTGCTCATGGACAGCATTATCACCGGGTCTTCTTCCCAGAATCTTAGGGATAGTTCCTATGCTTTCTGAAGTTTCCTTTCAATAAGAAGCTGGAATATGGATAATTCAGTATCTTAACTTGAGGTAAGAATTTGTCACATCACAACGCTAAAATATCAAGAATATTTCAGGGTGCACATTAACCTTAAACATCACATAATGGTCATTGATGTATTCTGTGCTTAATATTTTGGAATGTAGCATATCACTTAACACCGTTGGGTCATCCTATGATTACTACTTTTAAATTTTATGATATCCAAATTCTTAGACTTTTGTACATAGACTAATAAATTATTATGTCAAAAGGAGGATTTCCATAGATTCCCTTATCTTATTCATCATCTACTTAACATAAGTCTCATTTTACACTTTCCAAAAGAACTGGTTATTTGCAGACAAAAGCATAAATATGAAATAGAGAGGCTATTGTCTAAGATATGAAATTCCAACAGATTGACTAAATATGTAACTCATGGCTAGGGGTGTAGTTCAGTGGTAGAGCACTCATATAGCATGTGTGAGACCCTGGGTTTGAACACCCTACCCCCAAAATATCTAACCCATATTGTATAATCTCAGATGCTGGATGTTGGAAAAGATGCAAAAATCTTATGCAACCACATCTCTGTACTACCTTGCTCATGAGTTTGCTCAATGAGAACCTAATATTTCCAGTTGAATATTACTTTAGTTTGATGTTTACAAAAAAACAGAGTAAGATATGAATGTTTCTTATAAATGTACATCATTAAGTATTTGCTACTACATCCATATACAGTATTTTTATCAATTTTTTCTCTGACCTTGAATTGAAATCTAAACAAATGAGAAGAAATAGAATATCATCTTTCTGTTGTCTGCTTGTTAGCTAGTTGATATACTCATTAATGCATTGAGATAGTGGTTCAAGTAACTGACACCAAATAAATGTAAGCTACATTCTAGGCATTGTGTTAAGCATTAAAGCAGGAGACCTAGCACAGTTTTTAAAAGTCTAAGTAAATTGTTTATTTTCTCACAGCTTAGAATTCCAGAAATTGCTATCTGCAGGAAGTACAAGGTACACGATGTGTTTTCCAAAAGTTTATTTGTCTGTTTGTTATTTTATGTTTCTGTTAGTCCATTTGTGCTGCCAGAATAAAATACCTGATGCATGGTAATTTATAAACAGCATAAATTCATTTCTCATATTTTTGGAGGCTGAGAGATCCAAAATCAAAGTACTGGGAGATTCATTGTCTTGTGATAGCTTGGGAATTATTTTCAACTTTGAATTATGAATATTGTATCCTTATATGACAGAAAAGGCAAAATGGACTAGGCTCGCCCTTCAACATCTTTATAATGTTGCTAGATCTCACTTTCAAGACTTAATTGTCTCCAAAGGCCCCATGTCTTAAAACTACCATACTGTAATTAAGTTTGTATATAGGAACTTGCTAGGACATCTTCAAATCATTGCGGTATTCCAAACCTATTTTTCCATTTAAAAACACAGCATTCAGGTAGATTCTTTTGCTCAGTTAGGAGCAAGAGTTTAGTTATTTATCTTATAATGTTAACTAAAATATATAATTTTAAGAGTATTATATTTTTATCCCAATAGTTTTTTCAGTATGAATATATGAATGGTGTGAACACTTTCTCACACTCATCTGAACTCTAATCCCAGGTCTGATATTAAGTATCTGGGTGATTCTGGGCAAGTAATTTTACAACATCTTAGTATCTACTTTATAGAATTGTTGAGAGAATTAAAAAGCAATAATGAACCTAAAGTGCTTTTTGTATGAGGGACAAAGAGTAATCAGTAATTTGTGATGGCAGTTGAATTATTTTTGTAGTTATTATGGTACATATTTTCTCTATCAATAATGAGTGGAGCACATACTACTGCAAGGATCATAATAAGGATCTCATTAAACCAGTAGTGATAGCTCAGATTTCATTTGCAGCAACACCAAAAAGTCTAGTTCCCTCTTTGATGGTCAGCTTCTTTGCAAGGGCATTTTATTCTTTAAATATTATTTCCTCAATTTCATCTACCAAATACATACATTAGTTAAGTGTTTCTGAAAAATATGTCAGCATCGGTGATAATATTTCGATGGAAATAACAACAGAACACAGTTTTTCATGCTGTCTACCTACCTCATGTCAAACATTTTACAATGCACTTCACATATGTTCATCTCATTTTATCCCACAGTAAAGAAGACTTCAAGTCTTCTCAAATGTCTACTTATCAGAAAGGCTCTGGCTGCTTCCTAATAAAATAGCATCTTTATAATCACTCTTCTTCCCTTATCTTCATTTATTTTCATCATGATGCACATTACCCCCAGATATTCTGCTACATATTTTCTGTTGGTCTTTGCATTTTCTGTGACTTGATGTGGACTCCATAAAAATAGTCAATATGCTCTCCCTTGGCTCCCCAGTTCTGAAGCAGCATTTAGCACATGTAGACATTCATTAAAGTTTGCTAAATGAGTAAATATGTTGTTTATAAGGTTTTATTAGTTATACTTTGGGAGAATCAAACTGCAATTAGCAAATGTTCTCATGTATCCCTCTCTCTCCAGTGAGCTGGCAAAGGATAAAGTCCACAGCTAAATCCAAATTTAACTCCAAAGCAGTGTTCGCCACTAATTCTGACTTAAAATGACAATCAATCAAGGATGCTTATAGATATGGGTCGTGATGATATCCAATAACTTATTTTCCCCTATATTCTAAGTCCGTATAACAAACTGAATCTGAGACTACAGCAGTACATGAACAGAAATGACACAAACACAAACATACATATATATATATATGTGTATATATATATATACATATATATATGTGTATATATATATATATATACATATATATATATATACAGCATCTGTTTTGTAAGCAATATTATATTGGGGATGAGAATTCTTAATTTTACTCAATATTGATAAAATGTACTTATAAACATCCTATTTTCTATTAAGCAAAATTAGATCATAACAAAAGAATCTCTTTGAATATCCCAATATAGTTCAAGTACAAAACTTTGTAGACAGAGCATTTTTACTTGCTCTAGAGCATTTATTCTTCTAGACAAAATACAATTTATACCATCAGATAAGGACAATCAATTATTTTTACCACATTATTTTTTTTTCTCTAGGAAATTTCAAAAATGTAAACATAGGGCTGAGGATTTAGCTGAGTGTTTCTGCCGCCTGCCTTGCAAGCGCAAGGACCCAAGTTTGATCCCAGGTACCAAAAAAAAAAAGTAACATAAAACCATTGCATCTTCTCCATTTGTCTGCTTTTATGTGATTTTTGTGTGTCTATTTTGCTCTGCATGGGATTCTCACAGAGAGCATAATTGAGATGCTACAGATCAATTCCTAATGTTGTTTGCTTCCCTGTATTATAGACCTCCTTTGTTCTAAGAAGTTGAAAAATAATCACAGCATTTCCTCAAGTGTTTTTGAAGAGCACTAGTTATATCTCCTCAAAAGAACATAGACTCAAATAAGAATTAGAATGCAGATGGGGCAGTGTTGTGATTGGACCTCAGGAGATCTCATCTTGCACAACTGTTATGTTATTTTTTTGTAGATATCCATAATTGCCACTGGTCAGAGTTGGCAGGGGGAGGTAGTCTCTGCTTGAAAATGTTTGCTTCTGGACTGTAAAGTGAACAAATCTCAGAGCAATTCTTCTTAAGATGCTTTTTAACAAGCAAGCACAAAACAGCCACTTGACTCTATGAAATCAGACATCTCTTTAAAGGGATCCAATATCATTTTGTAGGAAAATTTCACCAAGGCAAACATGATAATACTAGAGAAAGAATTCAGCTAATTACACTTGTAGGAATCAGGCAATCAAGAAATTTCAGCAGTATAAATCAAATTTACAATACCAATTCTCACTAGGTTTGTATACCCTGTTCATACAAGGGTAGGGAATGTCTCTACAATATTTAGCACATATACACACAGGAAAATCACTATACCAATAGAAAAACATTTCTAATATTCTTGTGTTCATGCTAAATAACAAGTTCTAACAAGCTACTTAAGGAAACTTCGTGAAATAGCTCTGAGATAAAGAGAGCCAAAGTGCTTATAGCGACCATCTTTGGAAAGTATTAATGAGGACAACTCAGAACTTCTATAGTCTAGCTTAAGCTAAGCAATAGTCTTTCATGTTGTCAATGCTGAAGTATTTTAAAGTAAATCTATAGACATTATAAGAGGCATGAAAGTAAAATACATTTGAGAAGCATTCCATAGTTTATCCTTCTTGGGGATTCCCAAAGCATGTTAGCAATCAAAGGTTCTGAGATATTATACAATAAATAACTCGATTAACTGTTCAGAGAGCCCCAGATTAACTGAAATTCCATGTGTGGAAACCACAGATATGTGTTTTAGAAAGTACTTCAGGTAATGCTCATACATGCATTGTACAATATTAGAGCCACTGTACAAGGGAACCAGAATCTCGAAGAACACAATTTAGGCTTGATCTGGAAATATACCTTCTTCATTTATCCACATAAAATTTCTTTAATAGGAAAACTATTCTATGGCCTTCCAAGTCCTCATCTGACTTGTAAGTATGAACACTGTTGCTTATAATCCTATCTGTATTTAAATACTCTGGTTTTGGGGGCCTATAGACATGTAGATCATGGGATTTGTAATTTGCTCATGGCCTGCGGTCCAAGACAATAAGACAGGAAAAGAGGTCACAATCTAATTAACTTTCTAATTAAAGGAGCATGGTCTCTTTCTAATTACACTTCCAAAGAATAAAATGCAGCCCATAATTAGAAAGTTACTCCACTCTATTTAAGATTTGCATTGTCAGCTATTCCATCATCATTATTATTGTTTAACATTTATTCTGAAATGCAGAATCTATTTTCAAAGTGCCTTGGAAGAGGTTTTATTTATCTCTCACGTTGCAATTGCAAAATAGGTCAGTATTTCACAGAACGTTACAATGAGATACAGAAAGTCTGTGACAATCACACTCTAAATCATTAACAGAGTTGAGATTTGAGTCCATGGTGTTTTGTGACTACTACAGCTCAGTGGACAGCATTATATCTCATACTGGCTTTTTTTTTTTTCTCTGACTTTCTTTTTGAGGTTTCCAACACTGTTTTCAGTATCATATGTAACCATAGCAGTCACCTGGATACACATCTGCCTTAAAGAGAGGTAAGCTATTAGAATCAGTTCTTGGGAGAGTACATCGGAATACAGCGGTTCTGTTACAGACAGTACTTTGGCTTCTCATTTTGATCCCACCAACACTGTATAAACACATAGTCAATAATAAATGTTTATCATTATATAATATTTGTGATGTGATCTATTGTTCCTGCTTCTTAAGAACCCATTTATATTTCTAATAAGATGCAATGGCACTTTGTGAAAGAGAAAAAGCATAATAAAGCAAAAATTAGGTTGCCTTTTCGTTTTATAACACAAAGTTGAAATTAAATATGTCATTTTTCACCAAAATATTTTCACCCATTACCGAAGAAAAGTGATGGGCCTGAGAGCCTCATGCATTACAAATCCCATGTGCTTCAGATAGCTAGTAAGTCACTTGCATTTTTGCCTATAGTACTTTCTGCAGAGCTCAGCATTTATTGCTTACAGCTGATTATAGCCACCTAAATCATCTATCTCATTTTTATAACCAATTGTGTCTTTCCTCTGTATATACCAAGTAACTGGTACATTTTCAGAATGAGAAAAAGTTAAAGGTGCCTTTACACACCCAAAAGTACCAAGCATGCAATAAATAGTACCTGAATTTTATAAGAGAAAATATGTATTTACTGATGTCAAGAGATAAAAGCTTTGGAAATTATCCACCCACATACCAACTTCACACCTGAGTATCCATGTTACAGTCTTCTCAAATGCTTAAGTTATTTAATGTGTGTTTCAGTGAAAGTATGTTTATTGGACCGAGACTGAATATTTTAGATTTGGTCTAGAAGAAATATGGTCCCAGTAATATAATAACCAGGGAAGGTATTTTCTCTTCACTGTATGCCTTCAACTTTAGTGAGTCCAAAATGCTATAGTGAATGCTAACTTCTAAGATCATCTGGAACAATCCTATCACTTTTACTTGTGAAGAACTGAGACACACTTTCCTTATTTTGAATGCTGTAGTCCTCTCCATCTCACCAGGATTAGCTAGTTAGGAAACATGAGCCAAGAGTGACTTATCTCTTTCCTTTCAAGTTGCTTTTAAACTCTTGCTTGACTTCTCTCTTTTAGATCTGTTGTGGCAGAGATTCTCAACTGTGACTGCATATTAGAAATAACTGGAGAGTTTAGTGAACTACAGATTCCTGAGTTGTCTCCAGAGATTTTAATTTTAACTTATCTTGTGTGGAGTTAAAGAATAGAGATTTTTTTTAAAGCTGCCATAGATGCTTCAAACGTTGAGATCTCTTCATAAATGAAAAAACAGCTTAGATAAATGAAATGGAGTATCCTCATTCTACATTATTTCTTGTCCTTGTTTTCCCCCAACCCCTCTATATTTGAGCATAACATCCTTTTTCAATCACTCAGAGAAATACTTTTTCTTTTTTCTAAGAGAAAATGTTATTTTTAAAGGTTGTTTCATCTATTATTGCCCCAAAACCGTAACACTGGGTCCAAATTAACCCGCATGAATTTCTCCTCTAAAAATGTTTTAAAATTTAACCATACTCTGGTACTTTCTCATCTTCCTTACTCTCCTTCTTTATCTTCTTTCTTCATCCATAAGATTTTTTTGGACAGAAATTTAAAAGGAGTTTCAACAAAATTTTCCAAGGCAAGTACACTAGGCACCAAAATGAGACTGAGAGATTTTGTGTAAGTGATGTCACTTAACTCTTTGTGACAAGTTTATACAACATACATCATATGTGGCTAGGATATTAGTTAGTTATATGTTTTATTTACATGACTAGCTTGTAAGCTGCTTTGAAATAAGAACAATCCATTGTTTCTTTTGTTATTTTTTCCTGACTCTCCCTAGTGGGTTCTGAAGCAATACTTGCTGTGAAGGCTACTTGACGCAGACTGACAGACTTAACAGATTTGTGGGCTATCCTTGGTCTGAATTCATAAACATTTCTGAATATATAATAATAATAATACATTTCAAACTTTCAAAACAAGATTTTTTTCAATTTTCATTGTTGGCATTCTAGCTCATAAAATAACATCAGTACAGGAGTACCTCAGTTCATGAATGCTTCTGTTTGCGAACAATTCAGTTTGCAAACAGAAGCATTTGGCAAAATTTTGTTTCCATTTGGGAATTCCATATTGAGCAACAAACATGACCATCTTCCCAGCACAAACACAATCCTAGTCATCCCCAGATTTGTGAAACGAATCAAGTTTGTGAACTGAGGTATCACTGTATCAGGATTTCTTAACGGGTACTACTTTTCAGTCCATACCACTCACGTACTGATATTCTCATCTATATTCACTTATAGAAAAGGCCTTTTATTTAACTTCTAAAGCAAAAAAATATGCATCAATGCATTTTATTTTTACCATAAATTTTATGTAAGACATCAAATAGCATTCATATCTTTTGGAGGACCTTTTCTATATAAACATTTATTTGATTTCAGCATCAGGATTTTATTAATAACGTCTTGTGATAAAAATCAGTGGTGATTGGACTCTCTGTATGCCACACTTATAGGGTTTCTGGAAATATTTTTCACAAACTGGTTTGCGACATGAGTACTTTAACATGTGTCATAAAAATGATACAGAAAACATTTTCTTATGGAGAAATTTTTCTATACAGTATTAAACTCTATGATAATGATTCATGCTATCACAGTATCAGTTTCTAGAAGTTTCTTATGCTGGCTTCAGGCAGAAGGGAAAGATCACATTCAGGAGACTTATTCAAATACATCTTTGAGTAATCTTTGCTGATGTCCATTTCAAGTGCAGCAATGTAGAAAGAAAATGGGTTTTTTTTGCTTAAATTATTTTATTGGTACATTTTAGGTATACAATTCATTTACATTTATCATTGTGTGCTTGTACCTGTACATGATGTGTCTTGGTTCTTACTTTTTCCCCATTCCCTGTGCTCTCTTCACCCCCTCCACCCTTCCCTATTTTCAAAGACTTTGTTTCCATTTTTTCCTTTGAAAGAAAATGTTTTAAGAAGCCTTTAGGGAGAAGAGAAAGAAAAGCCTAGGAAGTAGATCGAAAATGAGCAAGCAAGAAAAAGAGGGATCAGAGGTGAATTCCAATTTGGTTGTTCAGGTAACTAGATGATGTCACTGTCTGAGAAAGAAAAAAACTTGGAAGAGAAGAAACAGTTGAGTCTGTGACCTTTTTTGTACCTCCTGGTTGAGCTGGCAGTGAAGAGTTGAAGACTGAGCTAGAGGTGATGTTTAGAGAACCATCAGCACATAGGAGTCACAACATTTTCAGAATGAAAACAAGCAGAGAGAAAAATGAGAAAATGGGAAGCCAGGGAACTAAGTCATGGATAGATTCAAAAGGTTGGTGGCAATTGTGAGGTTAGAGAAGTGTAGATGTGCAGAGAACCAAGGGAGCTGCTTCAGGACAGCTGAAAGTGGGAAGAGTTTTTGGGAAAAGGATGGAATGACTCTTAGTGTCAATAAAAAAGTAGAGGAATATGATTAGGATGGAAAATATACACTTCTGTATGAGCACAGTTCAGTTGAACTTGGATGGCTACATTCAGACAGCTCTTGGTTGATGATCAAGTGTAATGTCATGCAGGGCTAAGACTAGGATGAGACAAGAAATCTTTAGAACAGGACTTAAGAAGTCACTCACTGTCATGGTTGTGCAAGTCTGGAGGCAAGAGTTGGCTAATATAAGGCATAACAACCCAATGGCCAGGCAATTCCTAAGGTCCAAAGTAATCAGCACTGGGAAGATCTATAATCACACAGATTTTAGGAATTAATTGATAGGAGTGACTGTTGTTCTAGGACAAGTCCAGAATCAAGGGTTGAAGACAAGCAAAAGAGTTACTGACACAAGGCCATCATTCCTCGATCAAGCTTTCTCATGCTACAGTGAAGCATATGAAATTTCCAGCATTTGACTGTTTCAAGTGTAGAGTGACATTTTCATGTTTCAATATAATAAAATATTTTTCTGACCACCCAAGGCATATATGGTCCCAGGATCTGAAAAGAAACTAAGAAAAGTTAAGAGAAACTAGCTTTAAAGATGAATGTGCCATAACCAAGCAATAGATACGTTCTAAATTCTTATGTAGAAAACACTTTGTGGCATATTGTGTGTTATTTTTAATCTATGTGACCCTTGTGTCAATTTTTGTTACCAGGTTATATGATCTTTTCCTAGAATTGTATTTCTGGTATTCCTCTTAGATTCTTTCAAGGCACAAAGCAAAATTTGGAACACCAGTAGTTTGAAAAACAACAGAAATTGTTATTCCAAAATATGCCACTTTGGCATAAAGAATATACTGAGGTAAAGGCACTTACAAAATATCAAGTACAAGAAGTACATTGTGACCTCATCTCTTTTTTGTAAGACCAAGAAATAACTTTTACTTCTAATCCATAAGAAAAGAAATAGTCTATCTACCAGAGATGAAGGTGTTGAGGTCAGGAGAATTTTGTGCAAACAGGCCTTGTTAAAATTTTTAACTCTTTATTGTCTAGCTTTCCAGTACATTTAGTTGCTTTTCCACAATTCCCTTTCTTTATTCAACCAACTGTGAAACGCGTTTAGATTTTACTATTTCTTTGGGTCTTCGTTTCCTTATGAAAGCCCCTGTGTCACATAAAATTTATATTAAGTGTGTATGTTTTGCTCCTGTCAATCTGTCTTGTATCGACTTAATTCTCAGTCTCAACTAAAGATCCTAAACGAGTACAGGTAAAGTTTTGCCTTCCCTACAAGGTATACAATCAATTCTTGATAGATGATAGAGACATAGAAAGGAGTTATTCTCGTATTTGAAAAATGGCTTTTTCTTTAAAGGGAAGAAAACATAGTCTTTAACATCTTTACTTTGATAACACTTTATTTTATCAGTGACTTGAATAAAATAAGATAGATAAGCATAACTGTGCATGCAGACACAAAGATTTGGTTTACTTTGTTTTATTATTTGGCATTTCCTTTAAAGTTTTCAGTAGGTTTTAAACCTTTGAAGACATTTTCCCTTGCACCATTTGAAATCTTGAAGGCAGTTTAAATTTAGACATACTTATTTTATTAAAACTCATTGCTTTTCTTATCAGTGAACTCATGTCATGTAATTTTCAGGGAAAATTATTTCAAGTGAAGCTGAGAGGGACTCCAAATCAAGTATTCAATTCAGTTTTTCTTTGCATAAAAATGTGTCATCGCAGAGATAGGTTTGTAATTTTCAGCTGTAATTTTTAAGTCTGTTTTCAGTATTTATATGTTTGTATGGGTTATGCTAACATTTTATTTTCATTCAGGTAGAGCTATTGGGTTTCATTGTTAAGTACTGCTAAAAAGAATTATGTAAAATATAAAATGTAATGTATACATATAATGTATACAAATGTATATGTGCTTATAGCTATTCATGTAATTCACAAATTCACACATTATCTACCTTAGTGACCTATAGGATACCTGGGACTCTTTCTAGTATATGGCTCATAATCCTTTAGGTGTAGAGAAAAAAAAATGAATGTGAGTTTTAGACTGTTTCTCAAATACCTGAAATCAGCAACAGAGCCACAATTCTATAATGGCAATTCTGGATTCTTTAAAACTCTAAAAACTGAAAAAAAATTTTTTGGTTAATGGTACTTATTTGGAGGCAAAACAATTCTTGATATTTCTGTCATCTACAGTCTTCATCACACTTAGCATGTATATTCCTGTTTTGCTGAAGAAATGTTAATTTTTTGATTATGGAATGCTGCTCCTGAATTCTCCTCGATGGTATCTAATACATGGAGTATATATAAGGAATAATATCTCACCATATTTGAATGATTTTGACTTCTGAGTTGAATCTTATCCCATAACCCAGGAGGTGCTGATGAACTTCACACTATTCCTTCTTCTCTACAAAACACTCTTCATGTACTTGAAAGGATTCAAGGGTGCTGCCATATTCACTAGAATCAAATCTATGTCATTTGTAATATATATTTTTTAAAAATGTAAAGGCAGCTTCTGAACTAGTGCTAGAGTTCTTAACATGTTGTACCAAGATGCTCAATTCACAGAATAGGTGAACCTTCTAAACTATATATGGCAATTGTCCATATCAAATATATTTAAGTATGTACTCTTTTCTTCAAGAGGGGATACATAGCTTTCATCAAATTCCGCAAGGATTCTGTGACCAAGAAAAGATCAAAAACTATTCCTCAGGAAGTAGTGGTAGTAAGAAAATAACATTGATGGTGGGAAACTGAGAGTCCCAGGACTGCCTGAGACAGTTACATGGCAGTAGTCATCACTTTCTGAGGAGTTTCAAGGGACAGATGTAGTACTACTTGCTTTAATCCTCTATGACAAATTCACAAGGAAGCATAGGTGAGTAATATGGTTTTTATGGTTCTTATAGAAGTAATATAATGTCTTAACACTGGAGTATACAAGTGTGTTGAAAACATCCAAAATTTGCGCTAAAGATGTTATTGTTATTGTGAAAGATGTTAATGCTTTGAATTTCCACTCAGTGAATGCGACTTGAGTAAAAAGAAAAAAAAGTATATTTAAAGACATATGAATTAATCAACCAATCCCTCTCCCATTCTGCATGTAAATGTGCACAATTGAATGTACATGTGAAGGTATGTCTTTGTACGTATGCATATATATCAACTTGCTTCCATAGATGAATACCAACAGAAACATACCATTTCTCTCACTAAGAAACTAATGAGTACTGAATCTCCCCCTACACTAACATGAAAGTACACCCTTTGTACTGAGAGAAATTTCCTATCTGGGCAAAAGTAGATGGGAAGCTCTGTATCATTATGCTCAAAGGTTTGGGTACCAAATCCCCAAATAAACCTCACTTACTAGGTTTTCACCAGGCACAGTGAAGGTATGTTTAAATGGTGCTCACTAATACCCTTGCATTGCCTATAGTTTATGAAGACAGAACTAAAAGAGGTATACAAACAACCACACAGAAAAAAAATAGTTACTGTAGAAAAATGGTACTTTTCATTTTAAATAATATTTGCTGTTTATTGCTTCATTACTTTGTGCCAGATATGTCTTATACATGAAATTTAATCATTACTATCATAAGAAGAAAATCTTACATTTCCACTTCATAAAAGAGAAAATCAATCTAGTGGTAGAAGACTAAACCCTTCCTCCAAAGTCATATTAGTAAAAAGGGGGAGTTAGGATTCAAAGGCGACCTTCTGACTCCAGAACCAGACCAACTCATTACCCTACCTTTGGGTGGCTTGCCAATTCTAGACAAGCACTACCCCTGAGCTATATCCCTAACCCATTAATGGATGGATTAAGAATTCTAATGAGCAGGTGAAGTTGCATTCTCCTGATAATTCTGTGGTTTCAGCTGATCTAACAATGAATTAAAAACACAATTTCATATGGATCATTTATCTCTATAGTGGCATTTACTTAACCAATCTTACTTCATGAAAACTATTTATATTTCCTATTTCTTCTTAGAAAGTCCCTGGCCCATTGCATTTACCTTGTCTGGTCACACCTTCTTCATAGCCCTCAGTACTGTATTTAGGGTATCAGTATGTGTTATTGGAAGACAGCATAAAGTGAAAGCCACAAGAAAATCTCTAATAATATCACATTCTTCTCTCTGTTGTAAGCTGCTTGAAGCCATAAAAGAGCCTGAACAGTATGTGAAGAGTCTTTCCCTTAGAAGTAGAAGACAGCTGTCACTACCTATAAAAATGATTCAGGGACAATTTATGTGAAGTCAGGAACTCATCTTCTATCTTTCAAAAATTTGGACTCAGGAAAAAAATATAAAATCTAGCTATGTGAGATTCTTTTCTATTGTGTACATGTCACAGATGAAAAGAAAATGTTAGTCATTTTTAATTGGATAAAAAAACTGATAAATTTAAAGTGATTTTTCATTGTTTCATATGTTCTATATTCTTATTACCTATTGATTTTTCACTAATTAGAATACCACAAAAGGTAGCACTTCTGAGGTAAATCATAATAAGAAATGACATGTAATCAGGCAACCCTGAGTTTAAGTGAATTTTTAAAAGTTCAGAAATGTAAACGATTTATATTAATTTTCCATGTTTCCTTTTATACCACCGGGAATAAATCATTACATATGGATCAGGAACTGATGGCTGTTTAACTGCTGGAAAACACTCTGTGATTGTTATTGGCTTTTCAAATCCAAGTGTTACCCAGGAAAGTAAAGAAAATTCAATAGCTAACTTGATCAGCAATTGTGGTTGCAGTTAAGAGATAGGATAGTGTGGATGTGTGTGTGTGGGGGGGGATATTTGGTTTTGTTTTGTTTCATTATAGAATTGGCAGGTTAGGTCTTACATGCCCTCCTGGAAGGCATAGTCAATATCATCTTTCTCTGAATGCATCAGGGCTTTACTACCTCTAGGTTGTTTCTCACCCAGATCTTTCATTTTCCTACCACTTTAGCAAAACCCCATGTACTCTAGAAGGTCAAGCTCAAAAGCCACATAATTCTCATACTCAGTTGTGTGATTGCCTCAATTTCTGAAACAGATTCTCATATGATTTCTTAATTTTGTACTATGAATGTTTGTGCTCCTTGTTGCTCAAATCTAACTAAAACCTTCCATAGAGAATTATTTTGCTCATTTTTGTTTCCTCCGGAGATTTTTCTTGCTATTGAGGAGCTCAGTACTTAGTTGCTGAACTGAATAGGAAAAAAACCTGTCACCTCTTCAAAATTGAAGCTAATAAGCATTAAGCTGAAACAGATATGGTTATTCATCTGTTGAGAAAATTCACTATGAAAGATGACCTATATAAAGGATGGTTTATGAGTTCAAGGTACTTCCCAAATCTCTTTCCTGGATTCTTTAGTTTACTTCCTAAAGACATAGGAGAATGAATCATGAATGTAAACTCCAATGAAAATCATTATAATAAAGTTGGAGTTTTGTTGTTCTAAAACAAGAATAGAAATCTGAATGGAGGAGAAGAAAGTCAGTGGAAGGATAAGAACTGATGGAGGGTGACGTCATTCTAGTGTCAGCTGCCAGACTCTCAGTTTTCAAGACGTCCAGAATGGGGGATGAACAAATTGCCTGAGCAACCTGATTTTCAAGGAAGGATTTTTTTTTGTATTAAATTCTTTTATTGGTACATTGTAGGTATACAACACAATTACATTTCTCATTGGGAATTGTACCTTTACATAATGCATCTTGGTTCTTATTTTTTCCCCATTCCTAGCCCTCCCTTCATGCCCTCCACCCTTCCCTATTTACACAGACTTTATTTCCAATTTTTTCCATTTCTCATCATTTTTCCTTTCCCTTCTTTCCTATCTCCTGCCCCTCCCACTACCCCTACCCCTCCGGACCTTTTCTTCCTATTTTACATTATCGATTATTCATTCTAATCATTGGTACATTTTAGGTATACAATATAATGACATTCATCATTGGAAATTTGCACCTTTACGTAGTCTTGGTTCTTATTTTTCACCCTTGCCCAGCCCTCCCTTCAACTGCTCCAGTCCTCTCTATTTACAAAGATTTTGTTCCTATTTTTCCATTTTCTCATATTAATCCCATTCCCTTCTATCCTTTCCCCAGGCCTCCCACTTCCTTCCCCTTTGCCCCTTTTCTTCCTATTTCACGTTACCTATTATACATTTGGTCCTTATTTACACTTTCAGTTTCTCACACCAGAGAAACTATTCGGTATTTACACATGTGTGTCCTATTTATTTCACTTAAGAGTATCATCTCAATGTGCATCCACTTAGCTATGAATGTCTCTAATTTCTCGTTTTTTATGGCTGAGTAGTAATCCATTTTATAAAAAAAACCACATTTTCTTTATCCAGTCTCCAGTTGATGGGCATTTGGGCTGTTTCCAAGTTTTAGCTATTACAAACTGCGCTGCTGTGAACATGGGTGCACATATATCACTGTGGTATGATTCTTTCAGTTCTTTGGGGAAGATCCCCAGCAGTGGAATAGCGGGGTCAAATGGGACTTCCAGTCCTAGTTCTTTGAGGTATCTCCATACTGATTTCCACAGTGGTTGCACCAGTCTACACTCCCACCAGCAGTGGAGCAGGGTTCCTCTTTCCCCACAGCCCCGCCAGCATTTGTTATTGGTTGATTTCATGATAGCAGCCATTCTTTCTGGAGTGAAGTGGAATCTCAGCATTGTTTTCATTTGCATCTCTCGAATGACCAGTGATGTTGAACGTCTTTTCATGTATTTATTTGCTATTTCTACTTCTTTGTCTGAGAAATGTCTGTTCATTTCAGATGCCCATTTTCGGATTGGGTCTTTACATTTGGGAGGTCTGATCTTTTTAAGTTCTTTATAGATTCGAGATAGTAGACCTTTGTCTTAAGAAGAGCAGATGAAGATTATTTCCCACATTGTGGGTTGTCTCTTCACACTGCTGGTGGTTTCTCTTGCTGTGCAGAAGCTTTTTAATAAGAAGAGATCCCACTTGTTGATTGTTTGTGCTAGTTCATGGGCAACTGAGGTTTTGTTCATAAAATCTTTTCCTACACCGATGTCTTCCAGGGTTCTACCTAACCTCTGTTCCAACTGGTTCAGAGTTTCTATTTTAGTATTTAGATCTTTAATCCATTTTGATTTTAGTTTAGTGCATGGTGAGAGATACAGGTCTAGTTTTAATCTTTGGCAAGTTGAAGCCCAATTTTTCCAGCACCATTTATTAAAGAGGCTACCTTTCCTCCAGTGAGGGTGTTTGGCTCCTTTGTCAAAGATGAGATGGTTGAGTGTGTCTGGTGTTGTTTCTGCATCTTCTAATCTGTTCCACTGGTCCTCAAGTCTGTTTCTTTGCCAGTACCATGCTGTTTTTATCACAGTAGCTTTGTAGTATAGTTGCAGGTTGGGGATTGTGATACCCCCTGCCATGTCTCTGTTACCTAGCATTGCTTTTGGTATTCTGGGTCTCTTCTTGTTCCAAATGAATTTTTGGATTGTTTTCTCGAGGTCTATGAAGTATGCTGCTGGGATCTCAATTGGAATTGCATTAAATCTATATAGCAGTTTTGGAAGTATGGCCATTTTCACTATATTAATCCTTCCTACCCAGGAGCAGGGGATGTCTGTCCATTTTCTGATATCATCTTCAATCTCTCTTTTCGGAGTGCCATAGTTTTCAGAGAAGAGGTCTTTGATTTCTTTCATTAGGATGATTCCTAGGTATTTCAGTTTTTTGGATTCTATTGTGAAAGGAATTATTTGCCCTATTTCTCTCTCAGTGAGTCTGTCATTGTTGTAGGATTTTGACGTCTCTCTCTCTTCTGCCTAATTCCTGGTACCAAGTCTCCATCTGAGCTGCAGTGTAGTCTTATCTGTGGACTTATTCATTAACAATGAGTGCCCTGTTCAGAGGATTGATGCCAATTAACCTAGATTTGTTTCCCATTTCACTTAGTGAATCACTATTCTGATTTATAAATCAGTTTCTAGCAAATTTGCTTAGCATTCATCACTTTGCCACAGCTTGGTCCTCCAGAAGCTACTAGATTCATTTCTGCTTTCATTGCTGTAAATCTGAGGAGTGGCACCTAGGCCTTTGGGAAAACTTAAGTGCAGCATCTATGTAACTTTGAATCAAAGTAGACAGCTCACACCAAAATATTTTAAGAGCATAAACATATTTTAATGAACAACTTGTCATTCTGATTATATAAGTCTATAATATTCAGTATGTGGTCTATACATATTTGTTGAAGTAAACTGAATCTTTTCCTATCCATAAACTACACCCACGAATGGGTTCTTGTTTTTATTATTTTTTGTTTACCAAAATTATGGGAATAAGTGCAAGGTAGGGAATGGAGATTATAGCCCAGAAGAAGAGCAATCAGAATTGAAAAGGACTCACAGGTTCCATGGATTTATGCATATCAGGTAGTGCCTATGTGCAAAATCAATGTATGATCAACCATCGCTGAACAAAAACAAAGTAAATATACTTGTAAGGTTATCAAGAGAGATCCAAAAGGGAAGGGGAAGTAGGGAGGGAGGTAGGGGAAAAGAAAGAAGAGAAAGAAAAAAATATGAGAAAAGAAGGAAAAAACCGACATAAAGATTTTGTAAGTAGGGAGGAGTGGAGGAATGGAAGGGAGGGCAGGGGAATGGGAAAAAAAAAAAAACAAGAACCAAGGTATATCATGTACAGGTACAACTCTCAATGGTGCATGTGATCATAATGTACACCTAAAAATACCAATAAATTTAATGAATTTTTAAAAAGAAAAGGCATGTGGGTAACTGGATTGAACAGGAAAATTTTTGGCAACCAATACAGGTCCAAGGAAAGACTCTTCCAAAAATTATTTCAGTGTGATGCATTGATCTAAAGATTTTTAGAGGAAGAACTACCTAATAATATGAGATTATGGACTACCATTTCAGGATTGTATAACAAATGTCCCCAGCCACGACTTAGATAAAAAGCTGAGCTGTGTATTTTCATCACAGTTGAGAGCTCATGGACTTAGGATATAATGTGGCATAAAAAATCAGAAAGAAATCCTGGTTCTTTTAAAAATATAACCAGAGAAATACAAGAATTAAGGTCAAGGTAATTTTAAAGTTAGAATTACTGAGACTATGTGTGAGGAGAATCTTCAAGACTTTTCTTTTGGCAGTCCCACCTCATAAGAGACTAAATTAAATGCAGTTTTGGTGGGACATTTTCTTACTGAATTAGAGTGGGAGAACATAGGAATACAGACAGATATGGGAACGCAGATGCCATATTTCTAACCTCACCTCACAGAAAAAGAAGATAAGAGAAAAGTTCCTGGTCTATATGTAAAAAATAATAACATTTCTCCTAAAGGGCTATTCAAGATAGTATAGAACAATGAGTTTGGAAAGCTAGAAATTCCAAATTAAGTTATTATGGGAGCAAGTAATAGGGGAACTATTGTGAACAACCTAAGACTTTATTTAATGGGAAAATATAAATTACATTCTCACCACCTGCAAAGCAACTCGAGACTAAAAAAGACAAAGAGGCTGAAAGGCCGACTGAAAACTCGGCCAGGATGCAGCTGATTCTCAGATGCTTGAAGCTAGAAACCCTTATTGGCATTGCCCCTGTGAGCAGTTATAAGGGGAGTTTCCTCTGAAAGGCAACTGTACCCCACCCATCACTTTACAACTGCCATCCACCATAGGCTGTACAGACTCCAACAAGGGAGAGGATGGTTCACCTTATCATAATTATGCCATCCAGGTCTTTTGCTTGGTAATCACATTTTCTTGCTCCTTGAAGAGGCCTTGAAGCAATCCCAATTAATCTCTAATGGGGAGATTTGGGTAAGACAGTCCTTATGTCCTTGGTTCTAGAACTGATGAGCTGAGTTGTAAACCACATAGCCAAGACTAAACTGGAAGCACCCCCTAGAGATCCCTGAGAAAAATCTAAGGGAAGAGGACCATGACAACATAAGTAGGAAATGCTCCTGGATGTGCGAATCACTAATACTCACCCTTGACAGATGACTGCAAAGATTTAAGTGAGTTGATGATGAGCAGAATGAAAGAGTTCAATTCTCTGCAATGTTTTCTATTTTGGAAGAGTGTGATGATCTCTATTGGCAAAAAAGCAGCGGGGGGGGAAGGAACTTTATTCCAAGGGGATTAAACCCAGGAAGGAATGTTGATGGTGGGTGTACTAAATGCCAAAAAAGAAGAAAATATTGTAGCTTCTTTCTTGTCGAGAGACAGAAAGAGGGAGACCAAGATTTTAGCCACTCAAGAGTGGGAAGACTTGGGGAAAAGAAAGGGAAGTCTGTAAATAATTCAGGGCAAGAATCTTCATAATATGCTGAGAAAACAATGTCTTGTTGAGGACATTTGTCAAAATCTGCAAAGCATTATTTCATATGCCCCCTGGCTCTCTCTTAAACCTAATTCAATATTTCTCCACCTCAGACTTCTGTCCAGCACAGTAACCTTAAAGTTTTTCTGTCCTGCCAAGCTCTTCCATCCCTCAGAAGCTTTAAACCTTTTTCCTTTTTGCCTGAAATTTTGGTCTCCACAACATTTGGATGGCAAAATTGTTCTCAATATTCAAGTCTCAGCTTGTATGAGATCCTGTCAGACCACTCTTGTCTTTTCTTACCAACCTGTCTGAAAATATCCCCTTCTCTTGATAATTTATATTCTATTATCTAGTTTTTTCTTTTCTTTTTGGCATTTAGCTATACAGGAGAAACTACTTGTTTAACTGTATAGAGTCTGTCTACATCATAGAATAAACACTTCTAGGGAAACTGGTTCATCTTGGTCACCGGGTATCCCAGCTCCTAGAATTCTGTCTTGTGTTACATTTTGCAGTATATATTTTGTAAAATTGGGACTATCCACCAAGTTGGTGGTATCAGAGACAGGCTTGCAGGCAGATCAGCAATATTCACTTACTCTTTCAAAATTTTAATATAAGTACACATGAGAGAATTTCATAATATAGCAAAGAATTGTAAATGATATTTCTTCTTCAAAATAAAAGATTTTCCAGTGATTTAATTCACCCTTTTCTAGCAGTTGTCCCCATGAGGTTGATAAGAACATGTTTTGCTGGGTTTTTTCTTTTTCAAGAAATGGAAAATAGAACATCTCATTACATAGGCCAGGCTAGCCTTGAATTCATTGTAGCCCAGGCTACCCTTCAAATTGCAGGGATCCTCTTACTTCAGCTGCCCAAGTACTAGGATTACAGGTGTGTACCCTACACCCAACTTCCACATTTTAAACAATCTAGGATGACCACACATGTTTCTTGTTAATGTTTGCAGTTGTTTTAAGTTTTCGTATAGCTTAACTTAAATATAAAGAACCCAAATTCTATTGAAGTCAAATATCCCACATAAAGTCACCTCACTAATAATAAAGGCAAAACTGGAATTCAGGCCTTCTGATGCCAATTCTGGACTACATATATATGGACTGTAGACTGTGGTTACTTTTACTTGATTGATGGGTATGCAATGTGAAATAATTTGTATTTTAAATATTAGGGAGAGGACCTAATGCTAAAACAAATACAACATCTTTTAAGAAATTCATATTAATTACATAGCTGTGCATTACTGATTTCCTCAAAACAATCCTACCAATTACACAGATTCAAAGCCATTAAAATTTTGTCTTTCATTTCCTAGGTCTTGACTTTTATTTCTTAACACAGAGACATCAGGAGGGAAACCTAACTTCCTATCTCATTACAATTTTCTTATTTCTAACAGAGTTTAGCAACTATTAGTGCACTATACATTGCCAAGTTTTCGTAAGCCATTCATTTTATTTCTTCTACTGTTTTGTTAAAATTTTATGTCTCTCTAGAGTCAGAGTTAAGGGGGAACAAAAGGAATGGTGAAATTTACGTTCACTCATTTTACTGCTAGTTCACACCTTGGTGAGTGTGATGTTAACTTTAATCATGTCAGCTTCTTTGTCATATATACCCAGAGGATTAGTAAAGCATATTTTTGGGTGTGCCTGGGTTGCTCGTGAAGGTGTGGCCTTGTGTTGTACAGATGTATGTGGTCTCTGACCCCGTCTCTGGTGGTGTTCCCTTGCTCTGCTTCCCAGCCACCATGAATTAAGCATCTTTGTTCCACTACATCTTCCACCATGATGTTCCTACCCTAGACCCAGCGAACCATGGACTGAATTTCCTGGAACCAAGAAGCAAATTAAACCTCTCCTTCAAGTTGTAGGTGTCAGGTATTGTGTCCTTCAGTGAGAAAGCTGACAAGTGAGAAGATAAGGCTTCTGGACTCTTAGTGAGATTCTCCTTTTGCAGTGTCCGGCTTTCATTTTCACTTATAGACAAGGTTATCTTGTAGGAGTATCAGAGTGTATGAGTGATACTGCTTACATGCCAGAAAAGGCTGCACAGAAGCTGAACAGAGGACACACAAAAGAAAATAAGTAGTTGTATTATAGGAGTTGATGAACCAATCTATCTTGTGAGTTCAGAACAAGGGCAACCTATTTTAGAATGTGATAAGTTACTGGAATACATTTGAGCCTACCAGAATGCAAACTTCACATTTTGTGGTAATATTAACTTGCATCACATTTACTTTCTTCTGGAATTTAAAAATGGCCATGCATAAGAGCAAAAATAAAATGTTGCACACACAAGTCTACATTTTAATAGACCATAATTATGTTAGAATATATACAAAAAAGCAATCAAAATCCTTACCATGATCCATAAGCCCTGCCCCCCCACTAGATCTGTCCATACTAGAGTTGTAAAATCATCTTCAAAACGTTGCTCTTCCTTGCTTTGTGAGTTCTAGTCACTCTGCCCCACCTTGGCTGTTATATGGACAGCACAAAAAGTCTCCCACTTAGTGTGCTCTCCACCTATATAGCTTCTTCTTTGAATATCTGCATGGTTTGCCTTTTCACTTCCTTAATACTCTGCCCAAACTTTACCTAATTCATATTCCAGAGCTACTGTACCAAAGCACCACATGGTAATTACCTTTAAACAACATAAATGGATTCTCTCACAGAGGTAGAGGTCAGAAGTCTAAAATCAAGGTGTCTGGAGGGTCATTTCTTTCTGGAACCTTAGAGGAAGAATCCCTTCCATACCTTCTTCCCAGCTTCTCATGATTGCCTGGCAATCCTTGGTGTTCCTTGGCTTGTAGATGCATCACATTGGGTTCCCTGTTGTACTGTTCTGTCACTTCTATTCTGTCACTTCCAAAGACACTCATAATTGGACAAATTGCTCAACCTATATCCAGGACATCTCACCTCAAGATCCTTAATTGCATCTGTAAAGATCATATTTCCATATAAGATCATATTCATGGAGATTAGGACTTTGACATGATAAAGGAGAAACTTAAGCACATGTAGATTGTAAAGACTGAGTGTTTAGTGATTTATGAATCTGGATACCTGCCAGACAAAAGAGTTCATCATTTTGCTGAGAAGGGCAGAAGGAGAAATGATTAAAATTTCTTTGCAGAAGGAAGACAAAGAAAACAATTATGATTGTTTAAAAGTTAGTTGGTGATTTCTTAAAGATACAGTTTCTAGTTTCAATTTACTGTTTATACTATATTAGGCTTGGGTGTTTTTTACAGAGAAACTTAAAGTGGGAGAGCCCTTCCCCAACAATCTAGTGACCTCACAATTTGAACTTCTTAAATACACATGTTTTTCAGGAGGCACTATTCAACTCACTATATTGCTTTTTCAGAGAGGCCATTATTGATTTCACTCAATTATAATATAGCACCTCTCATAGTATATACACTATATCACTCTGGTATCTTATCCTGCATTATTTTTATTTGAAGCACTAAATATTAAGCACAAACTGAGTATGAAATTATGTCTCCTAATATAGAACTAAAACATAACCCCCATGAGAGTGAAGAGTTTAATTACTATTCCTCAGCATCTAGAATATTATCTAACATACATTAAACTCTCAAAAATATCTGCTGTATTAATGAACAGGTGTATATGAACACAATTGGTTGAATACCATTGATTGGCATTTGTGATTATACAAAACAAAAATGTGGGATTATGTCAGGGAGAACAATGAGCTCTGAAAGATAAGCATATCTTAATCACTGGAACACATGACTATGTTTCTTTATATGGCAGAGGAGACTTTGCAAAAGCGGTTACATATTTTGAGATGTAGACATAATCCTGGATTTTCCAGATGGGCTCCATATAATCATAAGGTATAAAAAGAGAGGCATGAGGGTTAGAGACATGGAAGATGTAATGATGGAAGCAGAGGTGAGAGAGACAACAAGTGAAAAACTGGAAAGTGGTAGCTTTAGAGGTGGAGCAAAGGATCACATACTAAAGTATACAGGCACCTTCTAGGTGCAAAAAAAGCAAGGATGGGCTCGGGATTTAGCTCTGTGGTACTGCTGCTTGCCTTGGAAGCGTAAGGTCCCGAGTTCGATCCCTGATAACAAACAAACAAACAAACAAGGAAACAAATTTTCTCCTAGAGCTTCTTGGAAAGAACCACAGCTCTACACACACATTGATGTTAACTCTATAAAGCCAATTCTGACCTCCACAACTATAATATTTTTTTGTTATTTTAAGCAACTAAGTTGTTACAGCAGCAATAAGAAATTAATACAAGATTTAAAATTTCTTTCAGTTTCCTAATCCAACTTCAATAAATAACCATAAAATATGACAATCTTCTATTTTTTAATCCTTCTATTTTTATGCTGACAATTTAGGTTTGAAATTTACTTATAGTGTTCTAAGAGTATTAACAAATTGGAAAATGAGCAAAATGCATTTGTTTTCTAATATATTTCCAAACAAGCCCCTTGACACCATTCATACTGTACCATATTTTATAAGATAAGTAGTTTAAGACACATTCATGTTATAGTAGTAGTATATCCTGGAAGCTAAATTTCTAAATTGGAGACTGAGTTCTTTGGAGTACATTGCACCAATTGTATTAATAAGGCCAATATATACCATCTTGTCTGTCAATAAATACATGCAACTCAAATCAGTACAAGATATACTATTTATTGAAATAGAAGTTGACCTCAAGCCTGCAGTAGAGAATTATTAGTATTTTACAGCAGCTGAATTCTGCAGTGAGCAGGTAATACATAGAAATCTGTGGTGAAATATTTATAACTTAAGCAGTTTTCATCTTCTAGGGAAATACAGGGATATTTTTGCTTTATAATATACAAATACAGGGTCTGATTGGCATTAAAACATATCTTAACCTGCTGGAAAAAAAAGAGCACAATTCCACGATGCAGTAAGTACTAGTGACAAAAATGATGTTTTGTGTTGATCACTTTTATGGATGTATTATGTTCTGAAATGTCATCTCTGAAAGTATATAGTCCCCCAGGACAACTATAAACTTTTCCCTGTAGTATAGCAGAGAACTTCGGACTATAAAATGTCAAAAGTATTATGCTCAGAAACCGTATACACTGTGAAAATACAACACTGAAGCAAGACCAATATCCAGATATTCCAAACTAGAAATACATCTTTACATGAGAGAAATAGATAATCAAGACAAAACATTTTGAATTAGCATAGACATTGTTTTAATCCTCTTTAGAGGATGGATTCTGGGGCTCGGGATTTAGCTCAGTGGTTTCGCTGCCTGCTGCGCAAGCGCAAGGACCCGAGTTCCATCCCCGGTACCAAAAAAAAAAAAAAAAAAAAATTGGTAGAGGATGTATTTTTCTAAGAATCCTGTGGAGGGATGCTGAGAGCCATCTCGGGCGTTAGGAAAGTAGATAAGTAGATTTGGCATTCCAAATAGTCCTAATAATATTTGGATTTCAATATCTTATAGAACGAAATGTTTTTGAACCATTTATCATAACCATTTATTGATGTTTCCTGAGCCTGCATTCATTTCTCCAACAACTCTACTTGGACAGATCCTATTCATCTGTGCAAAAAAAGAGTTCACCTTGCAAGTTTGAGGTTTCTGTCCTTGAAAGACCTGACTACAAAGTTAGTGCTCAGCTGGCATCTGGGAACACAGATTTCAAGAGGGTTGCCATCACTCTCTGATAAGAATGACCCATTATGCCTTAACTGTTTATGCAAAAAGTAAGGTTATGCTGTACATTTTCCTTCTGGGAACCCACAGTTTTGATATGTCCTAGACACAGAATGTTTATGTAACTAACCGTTAATAAAACCTCTGAGAACTGAGTCTCTAAATAACCTCCTTAGTAGACAGCATTTTGTATGTGCATCGCTACTCCTTGCTGAAGGAATTAAACGCATCCTCTGCGACTCCCTTAGGGGAGGACTCTTAGAAGCTTTTATTCACCTCATATACTTTTTCCCTTTGCTGATTTTGTTTGGAATTCTTTTACTATAATAAATATAGCCATGAGTACAATTATATGTTGCATCTTGTGAGTTCTGCTTGTGAATCACTGAAAGTGGAGAAATTCCTGATGCATCTCCCTGAAGTGTTTACTCTAATGTAAACTGTGTGAAACACCTCTCATTGCTCCCATACCCAGAAAAATCACTCATTTTATTGTCTGGAGTAAGCCAACTTGTACAGATCTTATGGTGCCCGGGAATGTATCTATTTCCTCTTCATCTTTATGCCAACATAGTCAAGCACAGTGAATTGTCAACTAAATTATTAATAAATACCAGTTCAACTGATCTGTCATCAACAGCATAACTTGTAAAAAATGAATCGAATGCAGTCTATATAAATACAACTGAAACCATAAACTTTAACATCCTTAGATTCTCCACCTAAAAAAATTCTATAAAGATAATCTTTTTGCTTATATACATAAAAAGAATTTATAGTATAAAGTGAAACATAATAATATAATAAAGAACCTACCCTAATTATACAAGTAGATCGAAACCTTGATTTTTCTCCCAGAAAGGATTCTGTCATGATTTGTAACTAGCAAATAAGCATTTTACAACTACATTTTATTTTTCGATATGCATAAGCTTCTATTATTAGATAGAAAAACTTTGCAAAGCATCATTGTCCCACATTTTCTTTAAAATTGAGAATTTCATAACTGTGTACAGTATTTGGAGAAAACCTATTACTATAGAGACAATGATTAGAATTATCAAACATGGAATTATAGAAAATATACCTCAGAAAACCTAGTGTTACTCCTGACATATTTTAAGACATGATTTCAAAAAATTCATAGTCTTATGTTTTAAAATTATGCTTCTTAATAAACATTTCCAAAGCAGTGATTACTCTGTTAATGTTTCTATTGTGGCTCTTAAAATTTTTTCAAAACTAGTGTCTATTTTTACAGAAGAATTTTCATTCATTTGAATTAATCAGGTTGGAGCAAAAACTAGAGATGTGTTAACAAAGCTTTCCACTTAGATTTTATGTCCTGTTAAGGAGTGATTAATTTAAATACAAAAAGAAATTGATAAATCTTCCATCTCAGAATTGCTTTGCATTCCAACCGATTGAATCGCTAACAAACTGGTCAAAAACTCTGTATGTGTGTATGTGTGTGTGTAATCATTGGAATGATAGCAAATATAATATTTTGATACAATCAATATTGTATTAAAGGCATTTTCACCTTGTTTCTTATTACCATATTGATCCCAATCAAGTCTGTAAATTGTTTATTTTCTCCATCTAGCAAAAATAGCCAAATATTAAAAGATTGTCAAATATAATGACAATTTTTGTCTTTTTTTTTTTTTTTTTTTTTTTTTTTTGGTACCGGGGATTGAAGTTGGGTTCTTGCGCTTGCGCAGCAGATGGTGAAACCACTGAGCTAAATCCCCGGCCCGATAATTATTATCTTACCCCATTCTGACCAAATGCTTTCTTTTTTTTTTTTTTTTTTGGCTAAAAACTCAGCAAAGATAAGAGAAGTTCTGTCACGAAATAATCGAGATACACATACGATATTTTTGTGCATTATCATAATCTTGATATATTCTGCACCATTTTAATGACATACAAAATAATTGTGTACTTTACAGAGTAAATAAAACCAGCCTCATAATCATTTGTGATTTTTTAATGAGTTTCATTTATATGATCTTCAGGTTTAAACATTTTGGTAGTATATTTACTGACCAGTTCTGAATCTGACAGACAATATTTGAATGTTGCAGGGAGCCAATAGAATGATCTATTAGCCACAGATCAATAGTAAAAATAATGCATGCACTTAAAAATTATGGAACTTCATCTACTCTATTGTGTCAATGGCCCTGTTCCAAATTAAAGACGTGAGCATCCATACATTAATATCGGAGCCAACTTTTAAAAACAATCAGGCTAAAGTAGAATTGAATTTAAGGGCTCTTTTGATTATTTGATTATAATGTCAAGCTGACTTTAAAATGCCTTAGCCTCCACGTCTTAGTTTCCATGATCAGTATTTTGGAAAGTGAACCATTATGACCTCATCTAGCCTGAACCCAAATGCACGTATGGTCTGTATCAGCACAGATTTGCCTCTACATGGTAAACTGTAAGGAAATTTTAAAAAGAGCCAAATAAATGGTTCAATGAATGTTTTGTTTTTATGGAAATACATTATGTATATATGCATACAAAATACAAAATTTTAGGAATATACTTATTTGCAGAAATTTATCTCCCAAATGAATGCACAGCTACAACAGATTGACAAATTTGCTACAGAAGAAGGAAACACTCACCTTGCTCACCAGATAATTAAGCAATTCAAGAGGTCAGTGAGATGACATGACATTAACTATTTGCTCTCATATTAAATACCTGCTTTGCATAGCCAATAAACGAGTATGCATAGATATCTAAAAGTGAATTATTAAATTGTGTCAGGCAATTTACACTTGAATATGTGCATTAATTTTAATCCTATGACCTAATGCTGAAAGCAAGACTGAGAAATTAAGAAACCATTCTGTAGTTTTGAAATCTGTATGGAGCCAATTGTTGTAGTCATGGCCCCAAAATTTTTCATGTCTCATAGTATCCTTAGTTTTTTGGTTGTATCATCAATTTATCTTCAAAGTTGGCCAGTTGTTTAATGGAACAATAGCAGAGATGTAGAAATGTCTTGCATGTTTAAACTTAGCCTCTCTGACTGATCTTGGAATCTGCCACACTACTGCTTGAGCAAGTTCAGACTAGCTGGCTTGTAAATGAAAGTCTGCATGGAGAAGAGACAAGCCATGCCAACCGAAGCCATGGGTGTTACCTGTAGATGTGCAAGTAAGCATCAACTGATATCAGGTGAGCCTGGACTAGCCAACAGCAATCATAAAGACAAAAATGCCCTTCTGAAGACTCATATACTAAATAAAGTTATTTTTTCAACCAAAAGTTTTATGTTTCTTTGTTAGATGGTAAAAATGAACTAATACATAGTATGTGATGAGGCTGTACTCATACCCATTCCTGAGTCCAAGGCCTATGCCCATAACAAAAACAAGAAAGGAAATAAGAATTAGTGCTAGAGCTCTTCATTAAATGAATTGAAATGATGGAGAATAAATCCTATTTCCAGCCATGTCAAAGCAAGCAACATAAATCAGAGTTTAAGTCACAGCAGTTTCTTCTGTGTGATCAGAATAGACAAAAAGATATACATAAATCCCAAATGAACAATAGCAAAGCAGACTGCCTGAATTTTACGATTCTAATCCCATAGCCATAAGAGATGTGGACTCAAATTTATACATTTCAGCTCCCATGTAGCTCTGAAAAATACTCTTGATAATTGAGGATAATCCAACTTAGAAGGAATTTATCACAGCCCTATGTTATGTTATGTTATGTTATGTTATGTTATGTGTTCCTACTATGGTAGAGTCTTTCCATGCTGATCATCACATTTTGTGATGTGAATTTTTCAGAATATATATCTGTTTTCATTGTTAACCTAGGAGGCAATAAATTTGACAATGGTGATGGATTTGAAGTATAAATCAAGCCGGAGACTTCATGAATATTCAAGTCAAATCAGGTCAGGATCTGAACTCCATACTCTGGCACACCATGTAAATCTCTGGGTATATTATTCAAGAAGTCACCCCAAACAGGCTTTAGAAATGATTTTTTCCCTTGAAAAATGCAATTAATCACTATTGTTTGCCCCTAAGGATTTGACTTTCAAATTGTTTATTTTCTGGTGTCACTGATGAGCTGACTGAGAAAATGAAACACTTCAATTTAATTACCAGCTGCAATTACAGCTTGTGTAAATGTACTTCATCTTATACTCTTTTTGTAATTGTCTATTCTTATGATATAATATGAAGTTACATTTGTTGTCTTTCAAAATGCTAACAATGCCACTCAATTTTTTTTTTTTTTTTTTTTTTTTTTTTGTGCCAGGGATCAAACTCGGATCCTTGTGGTTTCAAGGCAGGCGCCGGAACCACTGAGCTAAATCGCTGGCCTGCCACTCAATTTTTAAGAAAAAATTAACACAAGGTAACTCTGAAATGAGTTTAATTTGCCTTGAAGACATTATAAACGCAGAGGTAAGTACTGTTTCATCCAATGCCCCTCGGTTTCTTATATTTTCAATACAGAAAGATCACGGAAATGGGAAGGTAGACAATAAAGTTTAGCCAACTACTTTACTACTGTTAGGTTTTATTTTAGAATAGATAAAGAAATAAAAAGAAATCTAGAAAAATGCTAGTAAAATGATAGTTTTTGCTTGAAAACTAAGAGAACCCTGGAAAGAAGAGTCTTACTTCACACTCAGTCATGTTTCAAATTTGCAGAATAAGGTATTGTCAGACTAAAAATACGGGATACAAAATAAAATGAGAACTGTAGAAAAGCATTGTGTATTCTTGTATCTTGTAATTTGTGTTCAAAATAACAGACACAGACAACTAGATTTTGCTTCTGGATGGCTATTTACTGGGAACTACAATCTTTTTGAATGTTTGGCCAAGGGGCTGTGAAACAAGCATAAAATCCATATTAGTGTCAAAACTGATCTGTGTTGTGTTATTATATTTGCCACTTTGATATACAGCTCTGAGACATGGGCTTAGTATAGCTGTCATAATAGGAAACATGAATGATTCTATATACATGGTTGATACAAGATAACCTAGAATATAAAATAAAAAGATAGAATCCTGAATATAACAGTACACTGAAAAAATATGAATGGGATTTTGGCTCTCACAATACCAGTATGAATTTTTGCTTAACCAGTTATATTTCATGAGTCGTGTTCAAAATTTTGCATTATTTAACACTGCTTATTGATTTAAGTGTATTCTTGGAGGTGATGATTTAAGGGCATATGGGATTTTGTTTTCAGTACAAGTTGAGGTGAAACCATGTTCCATTTTGTCCAGGTAGCTCTTAAAAGAACAGTACCCAAAGTCTATAAAATTCACTTTTTTGTTTTTCATGGTCTCTTGGGAGAGGGTAGGGTAGGGGAGTTGTACAGTGATATTTCAATAATGGGATTTCCATTTAACAAATGTAAGCAGTTTTTCTGTCAACTGTGCTATTACACTCACTACTGGAGTTATCAGCATACACTTAGCTGTGTTCATAGACACACATATGTACAGACAGTCTTCAAAGTAGTAACAGAATATGGAGTTGAATAGCAATGCTTTTAAAAGCAAGGTGAGAAAAAATGGGGCATTTAAAGCAATTTTTGATGTTTATGGAAAGCTATCTAAGTACTCAAATAACAAAATGATATTTTGCTTTCAGCACACTGTATTACATATAGATATGAACTCAGAACAACTTTCAAGAAATATTCATGCTTCACTGGTGACCTTGAAAGAAAAGTTTTTCTATGGAATTTCTGCCCACATATATCACCCTTGTGGTTTATTTTGGGAGTGATGGCTAGGATATCCACAATAAAACTAAAACATGCTGAGAGACTAAAGGGGATAACACACCATGTCTTATGAGGTAGCAGGATGATTTCAGATTTGTGTTGGAGATGCTCCTTTAGAAGGAACGTGATGCCGTTTTCACATGTTAGAGGGAGTTTAATAGGGGAGAAGAAAGAGACTTAATCAAAAATTGGCTAGTACTATAATCTGCCCAAGGCAGGCATCACTAAGGGATCACGATTCTTTTACCTAATAAGATTGAAAAGACCCTGGAATTGTTCCTAACTCTGCAGTTAGTCACTGTTAATCAAATTTATCTCAAGACATGAAACCTATTTGTTATTTCAGAAATAATTATCATTTTCAAAGTGAGGCCCAAATAGAATTAATGCAGTGTTATAGAGACAAAATTCTAAACCAAGATAACCAAGTTTCTAAGTTTAAATATGTTGAGTGTAGCATAGTTTTCCTTTCCACTTCTTGTCCTTCGTTTCTCTAATTCTCCACTCACACCCCCCACCATTTTCTGGCAAATATTTCTTCATAACAAAAGTTAAAAGATACCTTACATTTGATGTTTGGGATGTGAAGGATGGTAAAGGAATCAATAAGTGGAGTTATTTTTCTTTATATAAGGATGCTATATATTTTGGAATGGATAGAGGATATTGGCCTTTGTAAGACAGATAGAGCTTGGCTTTGATTTCCTGCCCTATAATGATACCCTTCTCAATGGCATATACACATTAAATAATTTACACCAAGTATAACTAAAGTCCAAAGTATTTCTCAATCATGGAAAGAATCTAATGGATATCATTTGTCTCTCTTTGCCTTAGGACCAGCAGCTCCTTCCACTTCAACATCACATGCAAACTTAATTGTGATGTTGGTTCCTGGAAAAAGAATGCAATTGGTGGCCATGCAGCTTGATAACATTATAAATAAAACTATATGAACAATAGCTTAAACTCTTAACTACTGTAAAGACAATCTTTTCCATATTAAGTGTAACAAGAAATATATGATGTTAATAATCAGATATAATAAAACTAAAGAAAATTCATATTAGGACTTGATATCCCTAAAGGCTGCTATAAAACATCTTTTAGCTAAATATTTTTAGGGAGGGAGGAAAATGATGCCTGTTTTATCATTCTACTGACAATAGATGTTTGTTTCTCTTTTCCTTAGGCTAAAGACTCTCCACTTTTAAAACTAACTATGGTCTTTTAAGGGCAGTCTTACACGTCTACTGAAAAGGTAAATTTTCCTATAACAAAATCAATACTTTTACATCAACAGGCTGGAATTCACTGTTTGAAACGTAGTCTTACTAAAGTCCAAATTCTTTATCAGAACCTTGAAGACCCTTTAAATCTGATTTATGTTTCTATTTTCCCAGTGTCTTCTTTCATCATATTTGTATGAAACTGCAAAACATCCTCCAAACAACCCATCCTTTTGTGTAGCATAAAGACTTTGCACGTACTTTTGCTTCTTGGTGACATTCCATTCTTGTCACAGGGACTGGTCAATTTTTAATAATATTTTGAGATCCTGCTCTCCCAATCATTATGTGTGGTGCTTGTTCTAAGCTGAGTTCATGGGGAGGACTTAATGGTCTAGTATTGGAGGATAAGCACTACATCTTATTCACTTGTTCATCTTTTTTATTGTTACCAGTAATTTATTTTTTATGAGTCTTTCATTGTGTCTGGTTTGCTTACATATCACTTTAGCATGGGCTTACCACAAATACAATTGATTCATAGCATTTTGCCAGTCTGTTAATGTTTCTGTTCCAAAACCTCTGCTCAGAGAATACAGCTCTGAAAAAGACAAACAAAGTCCCTGGTCTCCAGAGACATTTCCTCTAATGTTCCTCTTGAATTCTAAATTAAAACCATTATGCTTTACTCCACTCTTCCCTGCCTTTTAGGCCTCTTTCCAAAACACATCTCCTGAATTGTGACTCATGTTGTCCTTGCTTTGAGAAATCATTTGGATACAGCCTGACTGTCTAGCCCTAAGGCCTAAAAAGCCTTCAAACACAGCTTTGTTTCTCTAAGTTCACAGAACTAGGTACATGATATTACCAACTTCTTTTGGACCCACTCTGGTTTGTTCGGCTACATTTAGTTATCCTTAAAGGAGGTCTGAAACTTCTGAATAATAAATCAACACCAGCTGAATAGGGAAATAAGGAAACATATATAAAATAAAAATGTTACTCGAAATATTAGCACAATAGAAACAGTAAAATTTTATGAAAATGTCGTGATAATCTTAGCATTTGTTGTTTAAATATGCCATCCCTTCTATTTTCTCTTAGAGCAAGGAAGATGATTATTTCTTTTTCGAACATGCAAGAGGTTATCTAAGATATGCATAGGTACAGAGATATATTATCCCCAATATATTCATTGATTAAACAAAATTTAAATTCAGCATAATTGAATTGAAATGTCAAATTCAAAATCAATTGTCAGAGGACTTTTGCAATAAGCCTTCCTGTATTGGATTGTTTTCTACATATGAATCTCAAAAGAAAGGTAACTCATTCTAGAAAGAGCCTTAGAATTTAATAAAGGTTAAATGATCAAACACTTATAATTTATTTTAAAGGAAATAGAGCCTTTGAAAGTCCATTTACCAACTCTATTAAAAGTGTCTGGAAACTATAGAAAAGTATATTATTCTCAGATTCAGAGTTAGGCACTATCATTAAAATTTTTTCCAGATTAGATAGATCAAAATATAATTTTGATATTTTATATAATATGTTTTTCTGAATCATTTTGTCTAATTTTGACTAATATACTATAAAATTGGGCAATTACTCATTCATTTTTTAAAAAATGCTCAGATAAATTAGTGACTTGCCAAATTGGTAAAGCAAAAAAAAAATATGCTTGAATCTTGAAGTCATGTGCTTTTACCACACCACCTAGGCTTAAACTATTTTTAGAATCAGTATCATTTGGGTATTATATGTTCTCTACACAAAAATGAACTATAAATAATGAAAATGATGATCATATCATCATACACATTATTAGAGCTCTTATTCATGTAACATTGTTACCAAAGGAGTAGGCAGTAGTTCATGCAGATGAGTACACATTGGCCCAGGCTTGAGAACCTAAGACAATAGAATAGTTTTAATAATATATCCAGCATTATCTACTTATGTGAGAGAGTTTAAATTGACAATTTGAACATCATGTGACATAAAAGGGACAGATTCATGATAGTGCCATGGAAAGTAAACCGATTTAAACCAGGGGAAATGAGAACATATAGGCATGGTTTTTAACTAATTCTTTTAATACTTTATAAGTTTGAGATACTTTACATTTATTTTATTTAAAGAAGCTACCCAGTGGATTTTTCTCTGAGTACATAATAGCTAATCCTTGGATCTCAGGTCAATGGTGATGTCTATTTTCTTAAATAACAATGAATTTAGCTTTTAGATACAGTAAATGCTCAGCAGCCGTAAAGGTTTGATGTCCATGATAAACTTAAAAGATAGCATAATCTCCTTGGCACTTACCTGAAAGAATTAAAGTCTACATATTGCAAAGATACCAGCACATCCATATTTATTGAGACAAAATTTACAATAATTAAGCTATGACAATAACTGGTGAATGGATAAAGAAAATATAATATCTAGACAAAGGAGTGTTATTCAGCCATAAAGAAGAATAAAATACTGTCTTTTACAGGAAGGTGGGTGGAACTAAAGGCAACAATATTAAGTGAAATAAGCACACTCAGAAAGACATTTATTGCATGTTTTCTTTCTTATGTGGAATTTAAGAAAATAAAATGGGAGAGAGAAGTGACATGAATGTAGAAGGGATACTACTAGAGAAGAGAAAGGGAATTGAAGGAAAGGGGGAAGGAAGAGGAAAGAGGGAAATTGAGACGTGGAAATGATCAAAGTATATTATATGCATGTATAAGTATGCCAAATTTAAACCTATTACTCTGAATAATTAATATGAGCTAATAAAAATCATTACCATTTCCACTCCACTCCACTCTTGATTTCCAATACTGTACATCTTTTTTACTCAGACACCAAATCTCCTAATCATCTTTAACAACTCTCAATCTCACAACTAATTAATTCATCAGTAAGTCTTGTTTGTTCCATCATCAATATGTATATTCAGAAACTATCAACACTGGATTACCTTTACCTTAGTCCTGGGAACCATCGTCCCCTCTCTAGATTATTGCTGCTCCATGGCTTTTCCCAGATCTATTGTGTCAATCCACCCATCAACTCTACTAAAATGTGGACCAGTTCTTGTCTCACTCTTCTCAAACCCCACATTACCTCCATCTTATTCAGAATAATAAGATACTTTACCAAGACACACTACATGTCTGTGATTTATGCTCTTCCTTGTCCTCCTTCACTATCCTCTCCTCTCGTCTCTTGCTCACTCACTTCCAGTCAAATGCAAATCAACACCACAATATACTATTCCATACCCAATAGGATGATAGCAGTCACAAAGAGAGAGCATAGCAAGTATCGATGAGAATATGGAAAAGTTACAAACCCCTATATACTACTACTGGGAATATAAAATAGTGCAGCTGCTTTTGGCAAACAGTTTGCTAATTCCTAAAAATGTTTAACACAAAGTTACCATATGACTCAGAAATTTCATTTCTAGGTAATTCCCCAAGAGGATTGAAAAGAAATGCCCACACCAAATCTTGTACAGGCATGTTCATGGAAGCTCTATCCATAATATCCCCAAATTAAAATAACTCAAATCTCCATTAATTAACAAATAAACAACATATAGTGTATATATACAATAGAAAATTATTCAGCCATAAAGGCACTGAAGTGCCAATATATGCTACAATATTAATGGATATGAATGACCCTTGAAAACCTTATGCTAAGTGAAAGACACCAGACACAAAAAGCCACATATTGTATGATTTCATTTATATAAAATGTCTAATATAGGCAAATGCATAGACACAAAAAGTTGATCAGTAGTTGCTATGGGCTATAGAGAAGGGGAGAATTGGAAGTGACTGCTAATGGGTACAGCGTTTCTCTTTGGAATGATAAAAATATTCTGGAATTAGATAGGGGTGGATGATCATTGAACAATTCTGTAAATATATAAAAACCTGTAAATATTTTAAATAATGAATTTTATGGTATTTGAATTATATTTCAATTTAAAGAAGAAATGCAAATTCTTGGACCCCCTCCCCAAATCCACTGAATCTAAAATTCTGAGTGTATGTCTAGTAGCTTATTTTTTTAACATCTCCTCTGGGTGATTTTGATACACTCTTAAAATTTGTTATTTTAAATAAATTTTCTTCCAAAGGACAGCATGAAAGGAAGTGGTTTCTAAACACAAAGTAATAAGGAGGTGGATGTGTTAATTGCCCTGATTTGATTGGTATACATTATGCACATGTATTGAAATATCACTGTGCACTTTATAAATGTATAGTATTATGTGTTAATCAAAAGATTTTAAATGCTTAAGGAGATGGAAATGCAAAGTCCTATGAACTGATCATTACATATTGTATAAATGAATCAAAGTATCACACTGTACCCTATAAATACACACAGTTAAAATAATAATAACTGATTAATTAGCCAGTAAATTAAAAACTTTAAAATGCTGATCAGAGTTTGGTTCATTTGGAGTTTTGAACTGTCAGTCAGTCATGGATGTAGTACTAGTATAAAGGGTATTGTAGAGATCAGAATACAAGACTGAATATGTGACAATGCAGGGTCAGTACTCAGAACCTCAAGCTATCAGCTCTCTTTCTTTGGGCAGATCAGTCATACTGTCTGAATCACGAGTTCTTTATTTTATTTATAAAATGGCAAAAGTATTAATGTCCTCACAAAAATGTAGGAAGAATTAAGTGTGATTGAAGGTAGAGAGTCTTTGAAAACTGTCCAACTCACCCAGGACCAGAAGACTATATGTGACAGTTGAAAATGGCCTGCCTTTGGTTTTGTATATCCTGTATGGCAAGAATTTTTTTTCCATTTGAAAATAGTTTAGAAATTTAGAAGAAGAAGAATATTTGTGGTGTGAGAAATATAGGAAATGATTTAAGGGTTTCTAAATAAAGTTTTATTAAAGTACACTTATTTGTTTAAATATTGTGTAAGGCTCTTTTAGCATAAGAATAGTACCAATAACAACTGATGGAGACCAATGATCCACAAAAGCAAATACAGAAAAATTGTCTCGACCCCTGCCCAATTCACAGCATATACTCTTATGTTTACTACACCAAAGTATCAACTGATTAGCTGCTGTTCCCAATTTGAATTTGGCTCTTTTAGAAGTGGTTTTGTTGGAGATACAGCCAGGAAAGCTTAATGGAATTTGAAGAAATCTAGAGAAAGAAAACTTAGGACATCAAAGAGAAGAACTAGTAGCCAAACGAGGAGAGAGAAAGAGATCAGAAACTTTCAGTTTGGAGTAGGAAGTTTTACACAGATTTATATTAAAGTTTATAACTCAGTCAAATAAGATTGGTATGAAAAATTCTGTTTTTCAGTTTTTATTTTTTTATTAGTATGTGTTTGCAGCACATAATGTTCACATTCTGCACAGCAGCAAACAAGAAAGACAGGGTGCCCATGGTGTCTGTACCAGTGGGAAGGGGACTTCAAAGTGCCTGGCTCTCTGTTTCAGGCTCCTCAGAGACACTTGATCAGATTGTATGACTTAGAAGTATTTTCAGACAACAGCAACACAAAAATGACAAAATTTCCACTGAGAAAGTTCATTCCAAAGTGAACTAAGCAAAGAAGGATCTAAATATAGAATCTGATTGTCTCTAGTGAATGAGAAAGTATGCCATTATTTTTCCCTATATGTATTTTATTTATACTTTACAGTGTCGACTTTTATATTTCCTGTTATCTTTAAAAACCACATAACAAGGCTTAGTGATTGTGTTTGGCCATTTTTCCCCCTTTGTTCTCCCTCCAGCCCCCAACGTTCTATTAAGGAGAATATATCCAGTAATTTAGCCCCACCGTACAGGACAGATAGATTTTAAAACAGGATGGAAAAACACAGGTGATTCAAATATCCTTTCTAGGTCATGCATTTAACCCTCTCATTTAATTTCCCCTTCACTGAGACACTTCCTTTTTTAAAACTGCAAACATAACCTGGACCTGCAATTACTTGTTAGAAAAATTAATCTTGTGCTTTCCTCCTTAGGAACAAAGAAGCATTCAAATGGTTAGCTAACTAAATGCCAGCCTTTGTAGACATGGTTTTGAATTGGATCAGAACCCAAGTGTAATTAAATGCATAAAAGATACTACCCTTGGAAGCAATTTTCCTTTGGAACTATCTCAGTATATACTATAAATTAGATCATTTAATTAGCTATAATGCATCTCAGGATTGCAAACATAAAATAGCAGCTCTCAATGTGGGATGATGCTACCACTGATCAGACTAGTAGGGCATACTCTTTCAGCCTCGCTCAATGTAGCAGCAGATTTCTGATCCATCCTTTTTGATTGACTTTACTGATTAAATTAAACAATTAATAGGTATGTTAAGTCAAGAACTTGGGACCCAATGCAGGTAAAGGGAGGGAGAGAGCTGAAAGTATAGCCACTTAAAGTATGGTTCCTGGAATACAGGTCTCAGAACAACTTAGTGAAGCTTATCAAACTACATAGGCTCAGGCTTCCCCGTGCTTGTGGAATCTGAACCTCCAGGGAGTGTAAGGCTAGTTATATATAATTTTCTGAACTGTTTCTAGTGGCACTTATGCACTTTAAAATGTGAGAACCATTGACAGGCCTGAGGACAAAGGTGTCTGGGGATGTGAGAAAGAGAAGGGAAATAAACACACATATATATACACAACAAATTTAGCTGATATCACAATTTTGTACAGAACCAGCTATACCAATGGATGAAATATTGGCTGAATTTTAGAGCAGCTGCTCTTCAGAGCAAAATCCAAACAAACCTATGGAGCTTAAATAATAACACATGAAATCAAGCCCCTTTATTTTTAAATCTCAAAATACATGTTAAGGCATACGCAGAGGGACAACATTTTCATAATTATGGAATCATGACACCTCACTATTCATGATTGACAGTATGTTTTACCTTGGAAATATGTTTTCCAGGAAGATGATATGTGCTTTTAAGGCACAAATTTTTTAAAAGTAACTATTTTATGGAAAGTCTTATATATTATTTGCCTCTTTATTGGAAAATTTTGCTTTGATTTTCATTGTTTAAGACACTAGTGCTAGTAAAGTAGCAGAAACGAGATGTACACAATTTTAGTTTCCCCAGGATGAATATCTAGCCCTCTTAAACAGAGTTTATGAAAAACAGTTTCAACTTTTGTGATAATTACTATGATTCTCAGGTGTTTTTTTTTTTACCAAAATAAACCAACAGCATAGAATTTATCAAGGCACTCTTGTGCCTAAATGAAATGGCCTCTAACTTTTTGATAGCTTGCTGTCACCTTCTGATTAGCTCTTTCTAATCTCATATAGTATATGAATCAATGTACGATAGTTCACTGAGTTGGGTTTAAAACTTAAAATAGGCCCTCAATGAAGGTCTAAAATTGACTCCTGGGGAGATTAGCAGAAATTCAGATTTACAGCTGTGTTCCAATGTTTTGAACATTTTGGGACTCCTGATTTCCAGAGAAGTTCAGTTTCTCATACTGCCATTTTAGAGTAACACTGATTGCTTCATCCTTGAGACTTCTGGAAATCTCTCGCAGTTTGAAGCATTATGGAGAAATGAAGTCATTCTCAAATATAGGAACACTATTTGGCCACTCAAGATGTAATTTATTACCTTCCATGTGAACAGTTACGTTCATCTCATAATGAGTTTCCCCATTTTCATCTCCAGTTGCAACAACCTGTTCTATACTCTACGGCCAGATTAATCTTTCTGAGGAATACTTCAGTCTTTTTTCATGCTTATGCCCAAAAGCCTCCAGCGGCTCCCAAATAAAGATTAAACTTTTCAACATTTATTCAAGAACATGTACAGCAACTCCATGTTTCTTTCCTTTATGTGGAAACTATGTCCAGGCAAACTGGCCTACAATTCAGTCTTCAAATATAGATATTTTATTCTTTTCTGAAGCTGGGCCTTTGGCCACATTATATCCTATTACCATAGGCATCTTTCAAATTCCTATTACACTTTAAGTAACAACTCCCAATCTTCTGCCTGCATGAAAACTCCCTGTTCCTTCCATCATGAGTTCTTCTGAGATCAATAAATATATGAACCATCTTTCTATGATGGTGCAGCATTAGCATTATATGCTATATCTAATTTTTCAACATCAAGGCCCTTCTCTTTATTCATTCTTTCAACAAATATTTACAGACTACCAGAAGTTTTTAAAACAATGTTTTAGACATTATGGAGGCTGTCAAGTTAAATAAAGCCTAATATTTGAGTTCCCACTGTCTAGTTCAATGCCAGCACCTTGTTGGTATTGAACAGTTTTATGTGGGATATATAAATGAATTGTCAATCTCAAATTAACATAACTCCTTGTTTAAAACATAATAACCTAGAGTAGTAGGGAGTTCTATTCAGGAAGGATTTACCTGACTAACCCTTGGCATATCTAAATGTTATATATGCAGAAATAAAATGAAATACATATGTGTTTATGTGTATCTGTAATGTATTTTAAACACACAGAAAAAGAAGTTTGAAAATGATTAAAATCTATTAATCATAAATTTCAGATATAAATTGTTTTAATATTGATCATCTTATTATTTGCTTCTACACTTTGATAAATCTCCAGTGTGAGTTATTTCTAACAGTGCTTTGATACTACAATAATTTCATGGTGGCTACATGCATTACTTTTCTGTAAATATTTACCACACGTGTTTTAAACTGGATTTCTCCAGAGGCACCAATAATTAAGTGTATTTACTGACAATGCACACTTTTTTATATGATTTCAAATAAGTTGACTGGAAACAAGAACACCACATTAAGCATCAAGATCATCAAGATCATATCATAGTGATGCTAAATATAAGAATAATTGTGACATTAAGATCCTTGACTATATTCTCTTTCATATAAGTGGTTACTACCTGGGAGTTAGAATGTTACTAAGATAACCTTTCATTACTGTGATACTTATATGTCCTATATGCTGCACTTGGATATTGCTGGGAGACTGAATTGCATATTCATCAAGTAGAGCTATGTTAACTTGCTCTCCCCAGAAAATGAAGTCCTGTCCAGAGCCATGCTACCTTTCATTATAATTTAACAGAAAGCTGGAGCTCTAAGAATAAATCATTTAAGGGTTAGGATTGGGACTGTTCTAGTTTGGAAAAATTAGTGCGTTTAGTTATTAAAAATTTCTGTTTTGAAACACTAGATCATTATTTATGCAGGAAAAAATTTCACACATTAAAAAGTTAAATTAATTTTCTAAATAGATCTTTTTCTGGCCACTTGAATAAAAAGAGAATGAATCTAGACTTCTACATTCCAGGTCAATGACATGGATCATGTCAGGATAGAAATTTGTCATGAATAAATAGTTCCTCATAAGGGACCTGGGGAAAATAACCCAGTGTTCTCAGTAAGGATGTAATTTCAAAGTTCATTCTGTACCTTACTAAAGATCAGAGAGAAATGACTGGTTCCTTGTGGTGCAATCATAGGTTAGTCATATTATTATTTGGCTGAATTAAATCCTTTAAACTTCTGGAAGGTTACCCACTCATCATTATAATTGCTAAATTTTAAGATGTGCAGGTATTATTAAATTTCTTGAGCCCTCTCTCAAAATTGTGACATGTTAAATAGTCTTTCCTCTAAACACACAGGCTTTGTACTCTTTTCAGCCATGTCGTCTCAATGAAATGACAGTAGGAAGCTCTACAGGTTAAATTTTGAGGGTAAGGACTACTCAAGGCAGTCAAAAGTTCAAAAATTTCAACAAAGAAATCTGAATGAGTTGGCTAAGAGTGCCACGTAGGGTATTAGTGGAAAACTACATAAAAACTTATTAAGCTTATGAGTTTTCTAGTCACACTACGGTCCAAGTTTGGCTCCAGTGTTTAATTGGAAAAATTTTCTCTAACCCTCATTCTGCTTATGGGTAAAATGAGAAGAATAATGATACTTAGATTGTAAGACTGTTAGAAGATATAAATGAAAATAATGCTATAGTGTGCTTACTACAGTCTGCAATAGAGCATATTTTAGATAAGTAGAGCTTTTGTTATTGATATTAGACATTTCCACATAGCCCTCCAATTTCTAACTCTTCTGTACCTTCCTCTGTGCAACACAAGGCTACTCTGTCTTTAGTTTGGATATGGTCAAGGGCAACACTAGCAGAAGAATGGTATAGAAATGAGAGTCAAGCTAGCTATTTTAACAGCTCCCTGCTGGTTAACTGTGAACCTTTATAAAAGGCCACAGCTCAATTTGGGCAGGCTCCTCTTACAGCTATACAATGTTTTCCTATCCTTTGCCCCACTGAGTTTGCCCTCTATGAAATGTAGTATGATCTTCAGGACTCTTTGCATTCCCCTTCCCAATTCTTTGTCACTTAACTTGTCCCCAAGGAGAAGCTAAAATCGGTATAATTACTAGGACATCGAATAAAACACTAGAGTATCAAGTCTCATTGAGACTTAATGAAGGATTTTGTTTTTGAGAGGTACATCATGGCCCTGGGAAAATGAAGATCAGTTTCTGAACATACTGCTTAGGTTTCAACTAACAGCTCTGGTTTTTTTTGATCATTATTCTACATTGATCTACCTCATAAACACTGGTTTAAAGGAAGAATTCTACTGTTAAAAACAATAACATGAACAATTTGAGATTCACTGTGTTTGATTTTTACATATATTTATTAGTGAATAACACCCCATGATTACTGAGTTCTAAACATTTCATCTGTTTTGTATGCTGTACAATGATAATGTCTGAGAATAATCTATCCACATACTGTGCAGCAACTTATATTAATACATGTAAGTGTATGAATGGGCCTTTATGAAAGCCCTTTCATATCTGTCTGGATTGGTCCTTAGAGCCCTATTTTACCTGTAGGTAACTAGACAATTATGAAGTATTTTGATGGAAATCAGCTGTTAAATGTCTTATCTTTTAACATACATATTTTGGAAAAATACCTCATTAAGAATGCCTTTACCCTGAATTTAATTATCATCACATTTGTATAGGAAAACATTTTTTGAAGTCTTAATTTTATTAACAGATTTCTTTTTTCCATTTGGGAAACATAATTTTGTATCACTGAGTAGGTAGTACATGTGTGTATTACATGCAGTAATACAAGTATAATATTAGCAACAATTATATTAGCAACAATTAATTAATATTAGCAACAATTACATACTGACAATGTGAATATCTTGAAAAGTGACCATTTGGTTATATCTTTCAAATAAAGTGGAGGTCAAAAGACCAGCAAAATCTTCAACAGGGATAACTGAGAGGCAAATGGAATGCAACTGTGGTATTAAAGCAGATGAGGAGTTTGTAATCCTAAACCAAAAAATAATTTTGCCTCATAATGGTGTATTTTTAAGTTACTTTTTATTTATTGGTGCAAATTTCCCTCTAGCTAATATCTTTTCTTAATGTGGTTTCATGAAGTCAAAAGTTATAATACTAGCCAGGTGTGGCGGTGCATGCTTGCAATCCTAGGAAGCTGAGGAAGGAGAATCCCAAGTTCCAATCCTGCCTGGGCAATTTTGCAAGACCCTGTCTCAAAACAACAACAACAACAACACAAATTTTTAAAGGGCTGGGGTTATAGTTCAATGGTAGAGTGCCTCTGAATTTAACCCCTACTACCACAAAAAAAGTTATAATTTTAAAGCAAACTATTTTTCCATTGAATAAAAGAAGAAAAGACTGTCTGCTTTTTTTTTGTTAGCAGTTGAAGTACTATTTAGTTGTTAAATACATTATTCTTTATACACATTTTAATTTTATTGCTGTAATACAACCCCATTTATGCAAGTTGATATATTCAAACCAATTTAACAGTCAATTTAAGTTGCATTCAATGTAGGCTGACATGAGGGGCTCAAATGAACTGCCAATGTGTGAGAATTATGGTGGTTCAGAAACTAGTTGCAGATGCAATATTTTTCTTTTTTATGAAAGTGGTGCCTTGATATTTTTAAGTCATTGTTGTCTCTGTTTAGGCACTGGAAATGTGATTGGTTGGATATCTGATTTTACACTAATTAATATATTTATGATATATACTATTTGAGGAGATTCTCCAATTTGTCTTTGGAGAACAATCAAAAGACCATTTAAGGTGATAAAATATGAGTAATTTTATATAGCTAGGTTGATCCAATATTCACTAGTATCATTTTCAGCTATTACTGTGGCATCCGTTTCTTACATAATCATAAGTTTGTGAGCATATAATCCAGGGACTGAATGGCAGCTCAGTGCTGCTATTGAGGCTCCAAGCTTACCTTTGCTCCACTGTCCTTAACAGGTGAATATTTATCTTTCTGATTTCAAGAGAGATACTGTGTTTCCAGATGCTGGGTTCAAATATGACATTCATTGAGGAAAAGGGACCTGCTCTAGTGATTCTTCCTGAATCTCATGCGCTGGTACTCTGCTCATGACCAACAAAAGCTGCAAGAGAAGCTGTGAAATCTAGAATTGTACTTTCCAATCTCTACAGAACAAAGGGGATGGGAAAAGATGTTCAGTGAGCCAAATGACAGAATCTGTTCATTAAAGAACTCTATCAATTATTTTAGCCTTGGACCAAAATATGGACATTTTAATTGTTCTCTTCTTTTGTCCTTCACTCTGACTTTAGAAACACCTGCTGGTCACAATAAGCCGCCCACAGAGGCTCTCGGTCTCCTCTGCATTTTTCCATGGCCCAAATATGATGATAAGACCAGACAGTAGATAGTTTTGGCCTAGCCAGCATTCATTTTTCCAATTTTTGGATTATCTGATGCCAAATTTTGATCAGATATCTTCTCTCATCTGTAGAGCCATATGTTCTAGAGGAAGCTAAAACTCTCCCCAGTTTCGAGGAACACCTGATTACCATAAATATAATCTCAAGCATAATTGATTCTGGAGTAATCATGTAACTCCACTCATGTAACTCCTGAAGTCTAATAAACAAAAGTTGTCTGGGGACTAAGGAATTCTTTCCTTGCTTCTGTGAAATATCCATAGGAAGAAGCAGCTTCTCTTTATTCCTGGATATAGATACAGTGCTTGGTGCAGCTGTAGCCATCTTGCTACTACACATAGGATGATGCCATACTTAAGAGAGCAACAGAACAGAACACACCTAACTCTGACAATGTCACTGAATCCATCTGCTCCTAAGCCCACCCTACCTTTGAAGCTTTAGTCAAGTGAAACACCTTGGTCTGTTGTATTTTAGTCATTAGGAGTCTGAATTTGCAGCCAAAGCATCTCAATATATATGAATTGTGTGAGATCTTTGTCCTGAAAAGTTGGGAGAAGTTTGGGTTTATGCTATCACTGTTATTATTGCTGTTTGTAATTCCAGTTAAACGGCTTTCCCCAGAGAGAAATTAGTGCAGAAATGTACCATGCATCAACACATGCAGAGCCAACCTATACCAAGAATGTGCTAAAATTACCATTGTACTCCACATTCCGTCCAGCTCAGGGTTTTACCACCAAAGGAAAATAATCTACAGGTGCAATGCAAATCAATTGGAAATATTTTTGGGAAACTGGTAGACAAGTTGAAATTCACTAGGAAGAGTACACTGGAGGGCCGGGGATTTAGCTCAGCCGTTCCGGTGCCTTCCTCGCAAGCGCAAGGTCCCAAGTTTGATCCCCGGTACCAAAAAAAAAAAAAAAAAAAGTACACTGGGACAACTGAGAGATAAATACTTTCTAAGAGGGAATCTATTAGTATCTACAAGGCAAATAGGCTGTTAAAATGGTAAAATGGACCACCAAAGCAGCCAAAAAGACACCTTGAAATTGAACTCTATGTCACTAATTAGACAGAAAATAAAAGTAAACTCCCTCCAAGTCAATGCTATTGTGCAAGAGAAAATGGAAGAAATAGTGCATGATTATATTCTTACAGTTCCTAAGCTAGACTTGAGGTGGAATGTAGGAATTGAAAAGTCTGATTAGGGTTTTTATGTTCCCAAAGTAAAATTTTGCCTCTTCTTTTGTAATTAGATAGTTAGTACAGCTAAAGGAGAGGGGGTGGTTCACAGAGAGAACTAGAAAAGTAAACAAGAAATAATAAATCTCCATACATTATATGGTAAAAAGACAAGGGAGTAATTGATATTAATGCACAGACTTCTGTAGAAATTTCTTTTACAAAATTAGATTGCTTCCTGTATTAGACAACTACCTGCTCAGTCTTAGATACAATAGGAAATCATGAAGTAGAAACAAGTGTCACGGGAAAAAAGGAAAATGAGATATATTAAATGCCATTTTTTAAAAGTAGTCAGTGTAAGAAAATGTGTCTTTGATAACTCAAATGAAAAAATGAATTGATAAAGTGCAAGAAAATAATGGCACAAATCAATACAGTCCTAAGAAAATTGATTTTTTTAAAAAGATCGTCTTTCTTTAATTTCACATTATTGACTGTCTTATGTCACAGTCTTTTCATTTGCTTAGTAGATAGTATGGTAAAAGTAAAAATCTACTAGGAGGTATTTATTTAAAATATAAGAATGCCCCCTAGATATTAATTTATTTAAAGCTATTTCTTAGAGAGTTTTAGAGTAAAAAAATAGTTTTACTTTCAATTTTTGCAGTACTTGCTTATCTACAAAGAAAAAGATGTGAAATACATATATGCAGAACCAGGAAATGTTAATGTAAGTTTCCTTTATTATTCAAACTTTCTCAGATTATGCAATTCTTTAGTAAAATATTGAAATGCTAACAATAGGGAACATAATGTTTTTCACACATTTAGTAAAATAAGTGTTAAGACTGATCAAAACAGTGACACATAGAGAAATTTAAATACATAAAATGGCTCATCTCTTTCTTGTCCAAATACCTGTCAGATTTCAAGGTTAAAACTATATTTATGTTTTTGGTTTCTTTTTTTCTCCTCATAATTGGTAAGGTTATATCAATGAATATTATACTACCTAATTTCAAAAATTTCAACTAGGTTAAAAGGTAATTTATCATCAGCTTAAAATGGTATGTTAACAGCTTTATAGTTAAATTAGGCTGTGAAAAATGGGTAAAGGTTGTCTATGGAAAAAAGCTTTTTATGACAAAGAGAATTGAACTCATAGAGAGAAAGGTATAACCTGAAATGATTTAGAAAATTCATCATGAAAGTGTGTCATTATATTAATTTAGAGAGAAAATCACTTTTTTATTTACTCATCTCTAATGAATTCATCTCAATCCATTCAGACAGGCTAGGGACCAGTAAAACGTTAATGATGAACATGTCAAAAATTGGACTATAACCTTGTCACATTTACCATAAGACTCTTAGCAGTTCTGAACAATTTTCTTGACGTGCTTGAAATCCTTTATGAGAGGATTCTTTTAAAAGTCATTTCATTGAAAGATGAAAGAAAAAGTATTTGAGAGAGTTCTTTTTAGATATTTAAAAAAATTGCTGAGAAAAGTGATGCATATTCATGGTAGAGAGCTTGAAATACAAAGAAAAGCATAAAGAAGAAAACAAAGTTATCCAACATTCTACTTTACCAAGGTAATTGTCATTAATATTTTAGTTTATCCTGTCTTAGTCTTTATGAAATTATTATCATAGTGTAAACAGTTAAAAGTTTTGTGCTTTTTTGTCCACTCAATTTTAAACTCCAATCTCCATCCTGGATGATATTGGCTATATCATAATTCATTACATATATTTCAGAACTTATTTACCTAACTTCAAGTTTTCAACATTTTTGTTACTTCTAAACATCTCACTGTAATTTATTAAGCTTGTGTGTCTGGCTCTCCATTTTGTAGCTTCAACCATTTGCAGACGTAAAATATTTGGGAAAAATAATGGTGATGCACTGAAAATGTTCAGACCACAGGAATACCTTGGATTAAAATCGTTTCTGTTCACAAACAATTGGATTATCAAACAAAAGCAATGGACAACACTTTGCTTTCATTCACAAACTCCACATCAGATGACAAACAGACCCATGGACATGTTCCCCACACAAACACAAATGCAGCCCTCTTCCCCAAAATTGTAAAACAAATTAAATTCGTGAACCAAGGCACCACTGTATTTATCCTGTCTCGATTCCCTAAATAACACAGTATAATAACTATTTATATACCAATTACATTGTATTAGGTGTTAAAAGAAATCTGGAGATGATATAAAGCATGTGGGAGAGTGTGGATTGTATGCAAATACTATATACCACTTTTTATTATAGATTTGAGTATTATGAATTTTGATATCTGTAGGGAGTTACTATAATCAATCCCCCATGAATACTGTAGTACAGCTCAACATTATCTTTTGTTCAACTGATTATTTGCATAGAATAGATTCTAAAAAATGAAATTCCTGCATCAAAACGTTTGGCTTTCCTAACATGTAGAAAAGTAAGCAAACAACTTTCATAGGTTAAGCATACACATGAATTTTCTATAGTATCATGAAAAGAATAGAGATCAAATATAAAACCTTGAAACTCTATTAATGGAAAAGAAGGTAAAATGTCAGAAAAACATGACATAGCAAAAAGCATGTACATATAAGGGAAAAAACATAATAAAAGTGTTTCAAAATGTCATTCCTAACAATTAAAAATGAGGTAGACATTCCAGCTAAGGGACAAAGATTGCCATATAGAAACAAGACAATCAATTCCAACTGGGTTTATAAGAGGAATACAGAATACCTTCATGAAGTCTCTGTTCATAATTCCCAGTCTCAGTTGTTCATGGACTTTTCCTTAAAACATAACTAACAATTGTTCAAGGAAACCCCCACCATTCTGCAGAAACCGAAAATATCCTCCATAATTTTTTTTGGGGGGGGCAGAAGTTTTGCAAGTAGCCAATCTAAGAGTATCATTCAGTTCTTGCTGCTGATTGGCTGCTGCCCTGTAACCCATCTCCAGCAGATGGACCAGTATTCACACATCATATCATAATAGGTTGCTGTACTACCTGGAGTGTTCTCAGTTTTGTTCTTCGTAAAGCCCCAAGATCCCTAACTATGCCCTTCACCTTCTAAGGCTTTATTAATACATTATTTTATGAAATTAAATCCCATAACTGTGGGAGACATAGCATATTTAGAATTTAAACTCTAAAAATAGGCATTTATAGGCCTTTTTCTGACCATATCTGAAATTCGTGGTTTTGCACAATTTGCAGGTGTTCTAGGAATGTACCCTTGCAAATTTTGGGGGTCCACTGTATCTAACTTAAAGGTATACAGCACTGTATGTAAAGCATTTTTATACAGCAAATATGAACAAAATAAAGCTGGTTCAACTGTTTTTTAACTATTAATAACACATGAAGTCAGCTTTAAAAATAAGTATTATTAGAGATGGAGCGGTTCACTATTTGACAACAAGAGTTTCACTTCACCAGAAAGAGATACCAAAGATATATATTAATCTTGAGATAATAGACTTATGCATTTATGCATAATATATATGATAAAATAACTAATTTTTTACTAATATGGATAGAAATATATAAATCAGTCACCATAGTGGAAGGTTTTTGAAATTCCCCCTAGAAATTGATAATAAAAGGGCCAAAACAAAGAAAAAATCAGTACAATATGGGTTTTGAGAAATACAGTTAACATTTGTGACCTTATATACTTAACAATTCTAGAATACAAAAGCATCTCAAGCACCCATGGAACTTTAAAACACATTGGAACTTTTTCTAACTGTACAAATTTAAAGGGTATCATTAAATATTTTACCTAATGTAATGTTGCTTTTATCTGTTATATTAAGATTATATGTATGACCTTATTAAAAACATCCAGCTAGGTGTGGTGGCACACAACCCAGCACTCAGGAGGTTTAGGCAAGAGGATCATCATCAATTCAAGGCCAGCTTGGATAACTCAGTGAGTTCATGGTCAATCTAAACTACATAGTGAGATCCTATTTAAAAACAAAACAAAACAAATCCAAATCCAAGAGTAGGATTAGTCAACTTACTGGAAAACAAAAAGAAAATATTCTGTATAGTTTAATGCATCGAGGATTTTCATTGGATAGTCATGGATAAAGATTCTGGTTCAGATAATTTTAATTTTTTTGCAACTATAAACACTAATGTGACAACTCTCTTGTTACATAAGACTCTATAAGAGTTGAATTATTTTTAAGAATGCATTCCTAGAATTTGAATTGTTAGATAAAAGTTATTCATTAAACCTAAGATTCTAGGGCAAGGGATTTAGCTCAGTGGTTTCGCCACCTGTCTCTCAGGCGCAAGGTCTGGAGTTCGATCCCCGGTACCAAAAATATTAAAAAATTTTAAAAAATAAATAAACCTAAGGTTCTATGTATGTATTATCAAACTGTCCTTCAAAAAAGGTTTAATATGACCAGCAGTACATGCAAGTATCCATTTTACTTAATCCTGTACTTTTGACACAACTATAAGGAGAAAAATTGTATCTTATTATGTTAATTAGCATTTTTATTATAAATTACTTATGATGTTAAATATGTTTCCATTATATTTTGGCCATTTTATTTATGCATATTATTTGATGATTCAATTATCTATTTTACTGGTTTAAAAATAGATTTAAAGCAAAAATATCTTATAAATTAAATCCCAACTTAACCATTTCTGTTTTTTACCTAGTGATTAATCTTTTCTATCTTCTAACATTTGTTGTTGTTAAAAAATATTTTCCTCTTAATATAGTTAAAATTATCTTTTCTTTTGTAGGTATTCTCCCTTTCCTTTTGTCATAAAAATTTCTTAGAAAGTTCTCTTCTAGCCACATTTTTTTTAGCCTCATAATGATCAACCAATAGCTTTCGCATGTGTCACAGCATCACTTTTAATATAAACTACCTAAATCATCTGAAATTTAGCAATTATGTATATACCATTAAATATATGTATTTCAATAGTTTCCTATGCATTAAAATTGTTATGTATATTTAAATGGTTATATATATATATATATATATACCTATATATATTTCTTACATGCGTGGTGATGCTTTTTCATAAGTTACATACAAAACTTTTGCATGGTAAAGTCAATTTCTGGGCCATATGCCTTACTCCTCTTGTCTACTGATCTAAATTTAGTGTTACTACATTAAATGACGACTATAATCTATAACAATTATTCGATATGATTTGGTATGGGAAATCTTTCTGTACTATTTTAAAGTCTTAAACATATCTTCTATATGTATTTCAGATGAGCTTCAGAATACTTTAGTTAAGTTTAAGAAGAAAATCGTAATTGTATTTAATTGAAAATGAGTTTGGTTAGAACTCCTTTGGAACGTTTTATTCCTTTCTTATACATTCAGTTCATCTTCCTATTAAGAATATGTACATATCTCCCTGCAGAAACTTTGGTCTTTCACTGAATAAACACTGAAGTTTCCTACATGTCTTTCACTTTCCTAGTTAGATGTGTGTTTATAGGCTTCTGCATGTAAGGGTGTGCAGAGCAAGAGCAAGCATCACAGCAAGACAGCAAAAGACTTGTGTCTTTTTGTTTCTATTATGTCATTGTAATTGTTTATTTCAAATATACTGTATGTCACACCCAGCACTTAAGGCAACCACATAGGCCAGACAGCATCTCTGAACACAGCCCATGTACCATCAAGCCTAGGTGGTGGATGTGCAGAAAGCCTTAAAAAGGAATAAAGACAGTAAATAATGTCTCAACCACTGCAGTTCCAGAAAACCTGATAACACCTGCAACTACTACCCGTCCACCCCCCAAAATACCTCACCCTCTCCACTCCCAAAATCTTTAAGGCAGCAATTCCACTCCTAAATTCTTTGTTCTCTGTTTGCTCTATGCTGACCCCTCTTCGCACACAGCCTGCTCACTGATGCCTGAGCATGAAATAAATAAGCTTTGTTGCTCACACAATGCCTGCCCAGAATGCTCTCTCTCTCTCTCTCTCATCTCTCTTCTCTCTCTCTCTCTCTCTCTCTCTCTCTCTCTCTCTCTCTCTCTCTCTCTCTCACTCATACATTGCTCACATTCCATTTTATGGTTTCTTAATCTGAACTAGATGTATTTCTGATTTCCATATTCTACCTCATCTCTCTCTCTAATATATTTTTTCTTTACACTGCTTTCTGGAGAGATTTCTTCATTTACTCTTGCACGATTTGTTAAGATTTCTCTATGACTTCAGATTATAATAGTGAAATGCAGATTTTAGATCATAGTTGTACCTATACTTCTTGTATTCTTTTATCATTTTAATAAATTCTTTTGCATCTCTGTACTTCATCTGTGGTATTTCTTTTACAGTACAAGATTTATAGAAATTAAAAGTCAGCATTTAGTAAAATGTGTAACAATTTGATAAGATTTGTTGAATTAAACAATAAAATTCTTGGCTTATATTTTTGCATGCCTTTGTTTTGGAAAAAATATTATTTCTTATGATTAATTTTTATGGTACTTTACTAAAGCATTGTTCCCTAAGAGATTAGAAATTAAAGCAAACCAAAGAAAACCAAACCTAGTCTTTTACCTCAGATAGTTTGAGAATAATTGGTGTATTCTATTGCTGTTCGTATTATAAATTCAAGCTAAATCAATTGTTTTGCTTCTTTGTCTGAAAATTAAGCTTCTATATCATCAAGCTTGCTTTCTTACCTCTTAGGTACATTATCATAGTTTTTTCTGGAATGAATGCATTAGAGAATGGTACTAAAGAGGTATATGCCTTTTACTTTCAACAATGCACATATTAAGCAAGGTGTTCAAATGAATAGTACCAAAACTTGGGCAGTAACCTTCACCAAATTAAATACAGACCTACACATCCATATTAACATTAGCATGTGTATTTTTGGATAGTCATTCTCAAAGTTCTCCATTGTTATTCATTATCATATATATTTATTACTAAGATGTATTAAAATCATTAAATTCATTTTAATAGTTGAATTAAATTTACCACTGACAATGATTTTCTAAACATTTTCTTTGTGTAATTCCCAAGGGAAATTTAAAAATATTTATGGCATAAAAACTTTGAAAGCATATTAAATTGGGTATATAATGTAAAATGACAACTAGAGAACCCTTTTATAGTAAGTCCCGACTTAAGAACAAGTTCTATTCCGGGAGAATGTTCATAAGTCAGATATTTTCTAAATCTAGGAAAGTGAGTCTTACACACCTTTGACACAAATATACAATTAAAGCTTACAAACACCAAATGTGACGTCCATTCCTATCTGCAGAAGTTCTCAACTCAAATGTTCATAATTCAGGGACTTACTATGTTCCTCTCCAAAACCTTTCAAGAGCACCACTACCATCATACTTATAAAAGCATCAGTTACCAAGATATCTTTGATTAGTTCTAGCTAAGTTCTCTCCTGTTTCTGGCCAATATCACATTCTCAATAGTTAAAACATTTCATAAACTGAATACTGACCCTTAGTAACATTTTGCAAAGCGGATAAAACTTAGGATTATTAAAAAAAAAAACCTCACACTGACACACTGTCATTTCTAAATGTCAAGGACTTCAGGCTTAGCTCATAAAAACGAAGCTCCTGCTTGAAGACAACGGTGCCATTCTGATATAAATCTCTTTTAGGTCTTATGGGTTGTGGATGGTGTAGACTCAATCCTAGTAAAGTGACCTCTAAAAGCAGCAACTCTTTTAAGGTCACGTGTACAATCCTGTAAGCAGATGGCACAGGGGGGCTTTAACAGGTGTCCAACCATCGCCTTACACTTGTGCTATGCCCTAAAAAACATGTCCTTCAAACATCCATCTCAAAACACATGTGGCAGGTATTAAAGGAAGATTTCCAGACCGAAGTTCCTGTCCTGCCATCTTTTCCGATAATCTGTGGATCTTTTAGATACGTACAGCCTAATTGGAAAGGAGATATAGTATTTCAGGTTAAACAATCATGTAGAGATTAGAAAATATTTGCCTTGCTCAAATCTAGGAATAAAGCTATTTGTGTATGGTTAAGTTTTAAATTAATATTCAAAGATGATTTTCTGAATAATGTAATCTTTATTGAACTAATTTTAAATGAAAGGTCAGAGTACCTTATGACATTTATGCATTGCAAATATTTAAAAACAAAACTATATTACTCATTTGATTTGGCAGGAGAAATTTTATCACTGCTTTTCTGTGTATGTGTAAATTTCTGTGCATGTGTGTATGTGTGTTTGTGTGTGTATGTGTGCATTTCTGTATATCTATCGCCTGTATTATGGAAAGCAACAGCAAGAGTTCAAGTTGGGTAACTTTTTGAGGAAGTCAGGATGGGAGCTCTGTATTGGTGCAAGTTGCATCTAGTTCAGGGACTGGTTAGAAGGATAATAACAATAATTACAACCTAGTCGTATTACAAATTTAGTTGCTCAGTCAGGCCGGTTATGTCCAGATACTCAGGTTAATTTGCTTGCTGCTGACCAAATTAAAGAAGGCAAATTACTTTGGTAAAAGGAAAAAAGGATTTGTTTTGTTTCTGATCAAAACAAAAAAAGGATTTTTTGTTCAAAGATCCAAGGAGATGGAAAGGCCTCATCACCTAAATCTCCGTCCCCACTGTACAGGCATTAAGGATCTTTTACAGCAAGAAACCATGGGAAGAGAGAATACAATGAGACAAGAGACATATTCAGACTTGTTTCAACCCTTCTTGGACCAAGACCTCTCCTTCTCTTGCCTAAGGAAATGAAACTGAACTTTGATCTGTTGGTGCCACCATTTGCATATTCTGTCCATTCTTCTGGGTTGAGTAGAGGTGGGACTGGCAGGGTGGCAGTTTGCACCTTAGGCTTGAGGAAGTTTGGAGAAGCCAGTTGTCTCTAAAGGAAAAACAAAATCTAACTTTTAAAGTTTCATTTTGTGATTCCTTTTCACCAAAGTAAGTGCCTCCTTTGATTTTGGTCAGCAGCAAGCAAAAGTACCTAGCTTTTGGACCTAACTGGCCTTTTAACAGTGTGAACAACTAAATTTTTAATATTACTACATCATAATTATTGTAAATTTAACTAGTCACATTTTCTAAAAGTATAATACTTTTAGTCTACTCTCAAAATTATGAAGTCGAACTGTTTATAACGTGAACTGCATGCACCATTTTTCCAATATTCTCTTCTTAGTAAATGGCCTAATTGGTTTTGCTAATCATAACATGGGCGTTCTAATGAATTAAGAAACCTAAGAAAAGTTCTTACCATGCCCAGTAAAATCAATTTTATATGTAAGGGAAATAGTACGTAGAAGTAAATTTTTTTAGGGGAAGTTGTAAAAGAGCTATTGATCAAATATGATTCTAAGAGAGCCCTTCAGGTGATTCAATTCAGGAAAATGGTAACAAAACAGCTGTTTTTATATTTTATAAGACATCCATAAACTCAAAGAAACAAGTAGCTCTGTTTCATTGCTATTGACTTTTAATTTTTCAACTAAATAATTCAATTTGAAATTAAGTAGCTGAAACATATAGTTGTCTATATTAGAAGGGATAGTTTCACCATTACACAAAGTAAGATTTTTACTGTGAAAAAAAACTCTTCACAAACTGTTTTACTTCTAGCAAAAACTACATATATATATGACATTTATATGTATATGAATATATGTATCCCAAGAATCTCTACTTAAATATTTCATAAAATAAGGATAAGGAATCAATACTAAAATGGAAATGAGAGTTTGGAGACTTAGAACAATTTTATCAAACAAGCTGTTCTGTAGCCTTATGAAGTAAAAGCTCTTTTTAATTATCCTGTGTTTAATTAAGAAGTAAATAACCATAGGCTGAGTAAGTCTGCCTCTAATAGTCAACTTAGTTTCTTCAAAAGGGTTGTCATGAAGCATCCTAGTAATTCTCTATTTGATCAATCATGTTGGGAAACTTCTTTTTGTGGGAAGCATTATATTGTCATTCTTAGTGCAGTTAAATTAGGTTTCATGGTTTAAAATCGCCCTATTAGCTTGATGCTTCCTGCGTTTTCATTAACTCAAAACATATTTGATATCATGATAAGCTTCCCTGAAATGAAACTTCTCTTCTGGAATAAGTCAATCTATTACAGCAGATGCTTACTACGGAACTTGGTTTTGAACATTACACTGCTTTAATGTGCTTTTTTATGAATTGATGCTTTGGATGAGGCTATACAGCACTAGCATTTATAAACATATTCTGTGCTTTAGGCCAAATCATTTTCCTTCTCTCCTACTGTAAAACTGAAATGCAAATAATTTTTGAATCCCAAATTATATTCCTTCCAGGAAGATTATCTATAAAGTACCTGGATATGCCTGAAATTTCCCTGCTGCCACACTAGGGCAATAGGTCTCAACTTTGGAGATCCATTAATACCATCTAGGAAAAATGAAAACAGAGTCCTGACCCATGGCTGATCATGTAAATTGGAACTTCTACCAGAGGAGCTCAGGCATAAAAAATCTTTAAGGTTTGGCAGGTAATGAGTATAAAGTGCACCCAAGGTTGTACAGTGTTGCCCTAGCACAGTAGTGTTCATGTTTTTCCAGAGGGTTTGTTCAAAGAGATTTAAAGTTTCTGATCATGCATGGTGGGCTCTGGGAATCTGGATCTCTAGTTATCAAGTTGTGCTGCTGCTTCTGTTCCTGGAACCACACTTTGATAATCACTACCACAGAGCTCTGAGATTAAATAATCTTAAAATCTCTTTGGAGGTGATGTAGATTATCCACAGGATATCCTTCTCAATTGAACATGATGCTAACCCCTTGCTCTACTATTGATTTACCAAACAGAAGGATGGGGGCCCTGGAGGAATGAGTGATGCTCAGATTGATCCCAGTGGCCCCTAGGTGCCTCCGCAAGCAGTTAATGTATTCAGGGTTGGAATTCAATCAGGCAGTCTAATTTTTGGAACTCTCAAAAGAGTTCTGCCAAGTCACAAGAATGCCAATTATCCCAACCACTTTGGAAAAGGCCATTTCCATTCTCCTTTTCATGAAAGAAGAAATTTTCCAGGTGGCAGTCCTCATTTTTTATTCACCAAGTAGGGCTCCTACCATTTTTTCAAGGCAAATAGATAAGAAGAGGCAAAATTCTTGTTTTTGTACAATTTAAATTATAATCACTGTAGAGGAAAAATATCAAACCAACTAAATAATGGAAAAAAATTTTTATTCAATGAAAATTGCTCTCAAGAGAATAGAAAGCAGGTGAGGAGAGAATGTACCTGGTCGGGGGTGTTGCTGAGCTACCTGAAATAATGTGGTCGGGATGGCCTCCTAGCAGTGTGACATTTGAACTGAGACTTGGATATGAAGGAATCAGACCTTGCTATCAGAAGTCAGAGCTTTCTAAGCAGAAGGAGCAGTGCAGGCTGTCCCTAGATCCTAAGGCTGAGCTATGTTGACCTGGTTTTCTGCTTTGAACAGGATGAAAGTCTGTGAGGTCAGAATTAGCAGAAAACTGGGATATGACAGGCCAGAGGTTGTGGGGGGATGTATGAACAATTGTTAGAGGATTCATTCCATGGTAATAGAGAAGGTCTAAGAGGGTTTTAAACAAAGTAGTGATATGATCTCTTTCTTTTTGACTTTCATTATCATTCAGTTGCTGTGTTGACCAAAAGAGCAAAGCTACAGTAGCAGAAACAATATTTAATAGATGGCAACACAACATTCTGGGCTACAGTTAATGGAGGCTTGTGTTAGATGAATAGCAGCAGAAATGATGAGGTAGTTCTCACAGGAAATGACGAGAGAGAAATGGCGAATGACTCTTAGGGCATTCACCTTGAATATCAATGCATGTGTTGCTAATATTCTTGGAGGTGGGAAAGAGCTGAGAGTGAGGCATTTGGGAGGTTTGGCAAAAAACCATTATTTTTTGCTATGAATGTTATGATTCATTTGTATGCCAGATTTTTAAGAGGAGTTTTCTAGATGGCATTTGGATATATGTGTATTTGTTCAGCAGACTCTTTGAATGTGAAATAAAAATTCTGTTGTCCTGGCATATAGGTAGTGTAAGACACAGAGATTCACCTAGGAAACAGTTGATTCAAGGTAGATTTATACTAAGTCTTTTACTTGGAAAGATGTATAATAGGAAGTTCTGTTCATTTTAAAAACCCTGGTACATAACTGATTATAGAAAAATAACTATCCCAGAAATATGAGTTGAAATCGTTTCCCTAAGAGAAAATTAATAGATACACCAATTAAAGCAAACCACTTGGCTCATTTCTGAGGGATAAACTGAAAGATGGAAAGCACACCATTGTCAGTGGTTAATAAGGTACGTCTCCACTTTCTTAGTCTATTTCTACACCTAGCTTTTAGGCAAGCACTAGAAGTTTTCTCCAGGGTCTATTTATGTCTTTAAACTTTTCTTTGGGAGAAAAATTTAGAGCTCTGACTTATCCAAGAAGTTTCCCTCTGGGAAAAGGTAGACATTTAACCTGTCTCTGTTTTCATCTCAAAGCTTTTTACGAAACTAGTTGGGTTCAGAGTTGGTCTCCTTTACCAGTCAAGTTTTCTTAAAGGTAGCAAAGTTATTTGCAGTCAATCAAGTTTAAAGTTGGAAGAAATTCCTCTAGATACCAGTGGAATTTGTATTATTTGAGTAAGAATCTATATGGCTGGAATTAAAGATCTTTCAAGTGACTCAAACCAGGGCCACTGACTCAAGTGATCAAATTTTCTGTAATTCCTACTTTTACTACTTGATATTTCCTTGGTTTGGTGTAACATTACAATACAAAACTATTTAATTAAGAAACTATGATGCTATGGTTGTGGTGGCTCACTTTAAATTATTTCACTATGAGCTATCTATCTGTGTATTAACCCTGATTCATCTGCCTCAGGTAGTTAGAATTTTAACTTCCCTAATTATAAATCTATACTGTAAGCCTAGGATTTTGTTAATTCATAAAAAGGATGCATGAAATAATTATTCATTAATGAAATGAACAATATCTAAAAAATTCAGATAGCTAAACAGATTTTATAAGCCTTATTATGAATGAGGCAGAAGTACTTGTCAAGGGCAGGGGTCTAATATCTTCAGATAAGTGTTCTAGATCAAGCTCTAAAGTTAATTTGATCTGCTTTTTATTTGATTTCATGGAAATTCTGTCCCTGATGTGACTAGAAGCCTGGGAGGTGTTCCTTATAGTGAATCTCTCTTGCACAAGGACTTGTGGAAGTTCCCATGGACTGAAAACAATAATTTAAAGGAATATGTTTGATAACTGGTTTTGTACCTATTTACTACTAAATATTGGTATATTTGGTAAATTTGGTCTACTGATCTAAGACTTGTTGTAATTTTAGCAACCAGCTGGTGGCCAGATTATGGGGAAAATGTTGCCATGGATCACCCATCTCTCTCTAATCATAAAATCCTACCAAATTTGCTTTAAGAGCCTAACAATTGCTCAATGGAAAAACTGGCCTAGGTTGGTTTTTTTGCAGCAGAAGCGTAAAATATAGAAATCATCTATTTTGAGAAATAACAGATTGTTTCTAAACTATCTTTATGAACACTATTAGTTATAATGATTTATTTATGCCAACCCTTTCTAAAATATTGCCCTCTATTTTCAAGTGCAGGTTATAATTTCATTCATAAATTGGATTAGTTTCCTCCAATTCCCTGCAAATGGAAAATGAATGCAAAAAAGCATGACCTGAACATATCATTCATAATGTGCAGATGTATTACACTAAAAATAAAGTTGTTTCTGTATTAAAATTACAATTACACTTGTAAAAGCAGAATGTTAGTCCTCATTATTTCTTTTCTTAAATCATTTAAATACATACGTACAGACAAACATCAGCCCTGGTCTCCCTACTGCTAGCTAATCCATGGTTTGGCATGGGTAATTTCAACAGGACACAGCAGTTCCTCGTGGAGTAATAGCTTCACATTATATGCATTTTAACAAGGACAAGATTTCATACTATGTAAAAAAATATATAACTGTTCCAGTGTACAGATTCCAATACCATGTTTTTCCTCCATACTGTGCAATAAAATGTTTTGTGGAAAATATTGAGAGTATACTTTAATTCCAGCATTGCATTTATTCATTCACTGCCTAAATATTTATGGTCCCTCCTGAGAGTCAGAATCAGTGGCTAATTATTTTAATCATGATTATTGTAATAAACTTAATAAGTAAAAAGTGTATTAACTGTAATAATATAAAAGTATAATCATATCCTGTTTGCGAATAAAATACTAGCAAAACATTATGTCTTTTGTTGGTTTAGTGCAGTAGCAATTACTAATTTTTATTGCATTAACAGGATCCATGAAACTGCCCTGTGCTAGTAGGTAAATCAGGGGAGTAACTGAGAGGAAAAATTAAATTAATCTAAAAACAGAATCACCAAGAGTGATTTATCTGAAAATAAAACTAAATTGAAGAAATAAATAGATTATCTCTTGCTAAACTTTTCAGCCTGCTATGAGTTTTTACATGCCAGTTCAACCTAATATTAATGAATAAAGACCTGGGCACAGGGGTACACAACTGTATCCATAGTACTTGGGAGACTGAGGCAGGAGAACCACAAGTTGGAGGTCAGTCTGGGCTATGTAGCATGAGCTCATCTCAGAAAGAATATTAATAAATGAAATATGGTAGAGAAAATCAGAAAATCCAATGGCTTATTGAACAATCTATGAGAGAAGTACTTTATGTTTCACTCTCAGATTCAGTGACTTTTTTTTCCAAATTTTTTACAATTTAAATTTAAATTTCAATACAGTCATTTGACCTGTGATGAAATATGTTATTATGTTATTATGTAATTATGTTATTATGTAATTTTATTCGTGTGTATCGCAAAGTACCACACAGATTGCCAACTTCTAAGTGCAAACTGAGAAGGTATACGTCAGTCTTCTGTGAGGGCCCCTTGACATTATCCAAATACGCAGTTAAACAGGAGATACGTGAGGCTACCACAGGCATAGCAGCACACTGTTTTACAGTAAACACTTTTATACGAGTAGGATTATGCTCTAAAAGATGAAAAGCACAGCATGTTATGATAAGTACCTAAAAACAGTAACAGATATTTATCACACTATCGGGTACTGTGTACTGTACATAGTTGTATGTGCTTCTTCTGGAAACATACCCTTCTCTCCTTTGATCTCAGTGACTCTTTCTTCCCAACCCACTGATGAGCTCCAGCCTAGTTTTTATCTACATCTCCTCCTATAGTTTTAAACACAATCTATATATGGATTCTTTCCAGATTACAGCCTGTAACCTGATGTCTCCTCTTCCCCTCCTGCCATCTCTACCTCTTTGAAACTTTTCTTCCTATTTCAAATTATCAATTATTCATTTTAATCATTTTAATCCTTAATTACACTTTCAGTTTCTCACACTAGAGAAACTATTCAGTATTTACACGTGTGTCCTATTTATTTCAGTTAAGAAGATGGCTTCGATATGCATCCATTAGCTACAAATGTCTCTAGTTTCTCATTCTTTATGGCTGAGTAGTACTCCATTTTATAAAAAAACCCACATCTTCTTTATCCATTTTCCAGTTGATGGGCACTTGGGCTGTTTCCAAGCTTTAGCAATTACAAACTGTGCCACTACAAACATGGATGTACATATATCGCTGTGGTATGATTCTTTTAATTATTTTGGGAAGATACCCAGCAGGGAGAATGCTGGGTCAAATGGGACCTCTGAGCCTAGTTCTTTGAGGGATCTCCATACTGACTTCCACAGTGGTTGCACCAGTCTGGACTCCCACCAACAATGGAGAAGGGCTTCTTTCTCCCCACACCCCCACCAGCATTTGTTACTGAATGATTTCTTGATAATAGCTATTCTTTTGGGGGTGAGGTGGAATCACAGTATTGTTTTCATCTGCATCTCTCGAATAACCAGTGATGTTGAACATTTTTTCATATGTTTATTTGCTGCTTTTACTTCTTTGTCTGAGAAATGTTGGTTCATCTTAGATGCCCATTTTTGAATTAGGTCTTTGAATTTGGGTGGTCTGATTTTTTCAGTTCTTTATATATTCTAGATAGTAGTCTTTGGTCTAAGGTACAGTGCTGAAAAATTTTTTCCACATTGTAGGTTGTCTCTGAGCTCTGTTGGTGGTTTCTCTTGCAGTGCAGAAGTTTTTAATGAGATGAGATCCCAGTTGTTGATTCTTTGTGCTAGTTCCCGTGCTCCTGAGGTTTGGTTCATAAAGTCTTTTCTTATGCCAATGTCTTCAAGAGTTCTACCTAACTTATCTTCCAGCAAGTTTAGTGTTTCTGTCTTAATATTTAGATCTTTAATCCACTTCAATCTTAGTTTAGTGAATGGTGATAGATATGGGTCTAGATTTCATCTTTGGCAGGTTGAAATCCAGTTTTTCCGACACCATTTATTAAATAGGCTATCTTTCTTCCAATGAGGATGATTGGGTCCTTTGTCAAAGGTGAGGTGGCTGAGTATGTCTGTAGTTGTTTCTGCATCTTCTAATCTATTCCACTGATGCTTGGGTCTGTTTGTTTGCCAGTACCATGCTGTTTTTATCACAGTAGCTTTGTAGTATAGTTTCAAGTTGGAGATTGTAATACCGTCAGCCATGTCTCTGTTGCCTAGAATTGCTTTTGCTATTCTAGGTCTCTTCTGGATCCAAATGAATTTTTGGATTGTTTACTCTAGTTCTGTGAAATATATTGTTGGAATTTCAATTGGCATTGCATTAAATCTATATAGTAATTTTGGAAGGATGGTCATTTTCACTATACTTGTTCTTCCTACCCAGGAACAAGGAATGTCTTTCAATTTTCTTATATCCTCTTCAATCTCCTTTTTCAGAGTGCTGTAGTTTTCAGTGTAGAGGTCTTTTGTTTCCTTTGTTACATTGATTCCTAGATATTTCATTTTTTTGGATGCCATTATAAAATGAATTATTTCTCTAATCTCTCTCTTGGTAAGTCTATAATTCGTGTATAAAAAGTCTATTGTTTTTTGAGTGTTGACCTTGTATCCAGCTACTCTACTGAATCTTTCCATTAAATCTAGAAGTCTTTTGGCAGAATATTTTGGGTCTTCTATGTAAAGTATCATATCATCAGCAAATAATGACAGTTTCACTTCTTCCTTTCCTATCTTTATTTCTTTTATTTATTTCTCTTTTCTAATTGTTGTGGCTAATGTTTACAGAACAATATTGAACAGGAGTGGTGATAGTGGGCATCCTTGTCTTGTTCCTTATTTTAGCGTGAAAGTTTTCAGTTTTTGACCATTTAGTATGATGTTGGCTGTTGGTTTTTCATAGATAGCCTTAATCAGGTTGAGATAAAGACCTTCTATTCCAATTTTCTGTAGGGTTTTTATCATGAGTGGGTGTTGCATTTTGTCCAATCCCTTTTCTGCATCTATTGAGATGATAATGTGTTTTTTGTTCTTGACTCTGTTAATATAGTGTATTACATTTATTGATTTACTAATGTTGAACCATCCTTGCATCCCTGGGATAAATCTGACTTGGTCAGGGTGTATGATCTTCTTGATGACACTCTGTATTCTTTTTGCCAGTATCTTGTTGAGGATTTCTGCATCTATGTTCATTAGGGAGATTGGTCTGTAGTTCTCTTTTTGGGTTGTGTCTTTTCCTAGTTTTGGAATCAAAGTAAAACTTGCTTCCAGGAATGAATTTGAAAGTATTGCTTCCCTTTCAATTTCCTTGATGAGTTTAAAGAGGAATGGTGATAGTTCTTCTTAAATGTCTTGTAGAATTCAGCAGTTAAGCATTCAGGACTTGGGCTTTTCTTTGTTGGTAAATTTATTACATTTTCAATTTCACTCATTGTAATTGGGGTGTTTAGAATTTCTATATCTTCTTCATTTAACTTTGGAAATTTGTATGTATCTAGGAATCTGTCCATTTCTTCTGTGTCTTCCATTTTATTAGAGTACAGGTTCTCGAAGTAGGTATTGATGATTCTCTGGATTTCTGCTGGGTCTGTGGTGACTTCACCTTTTTCATTCTTAATTGCATGGATTTGAACCTTTGCATTCTATTTTTTGATAAGGTTGGCAAAGGGTTTATCGATTTTATTTATTCTTTCACAAAGACATCTCTTTTTTTTTTTCTTTTTTTTTTTGGTACCAAGGATCGAACTCTAGACCTTGTGCTTGTGAGGCAGGTGCCAGAACCACTGAGCTAAATCCCAGGCCCAAAACCATCTCTTTGATTCATTGACTTTTTGTATCATTCTCTTAGTCTCCATTGTGTTGATTTCTGCTCGGATCTTTACAATTTCCTCTCTTGTAAGAGCTTTGGGTTTGTTATGCTCTTCTTTTTTGAGGAGCCTGAGGTTCTGCATTAGGTTATTTATTTGAATTCTTTCCATTTTCCTAATATGGGCATTCACTGCTATGAATTTCCCATGTAGAACTGCTTTCATTGTGTCCCATAGATTCCTGTATGTTGTACTGGCATTATCACTTACTTGTAGAAACTGCCTAATTTCTTCTTTAATTTCCTCTGTGACCCATTGGTTGTTCAGGAGTGTTTTATTTGATTTCCATGTGTTTGTGGGAATATTGCAGTTTCTTATGTCATTGATCTCCAATTTTATTGCACTATGGTCTGACAATATACACGGGGTAACTTCAATTCTTTTACATTTACTTTGACATGTCCTATGAGCTAGCATGTGGTCTATTTTGGAGAATGACCTGTGTGCAGCTGAAAAGAATGTGTATTCTGATGTTGTGGGGTGGAACACTCTGTAAGCATTTATTAAGTCAATTTGTTAAATAGCTTGGTTTAGTTCTAGAATTTCCTTTCTAATTTTTGGCTAGATGATCTGTCTATTTGTGATAGTGGGTTATTGAGGTCCCCCACTACAATTGTATTAGTGCTTATTTGGTTTTTCATGTTCATTAATATTTGTTTTGTATAGTTGGGGGCATTCACATTTGGTGCAAATATATTTATGACTATCATCTCTTCCTCTTGGACTGTTCCCTTCACAAGGATGTAGTGACCATCTTTGTCTCTCTGAATTAGTTTTGGTTGGAAATCTACTTTGCCTGCAAATAAAATTGCTACCCCTGCTTTTTTCTTGGTTCCTGTGGCATGGAGAATCATTTTCCAACCTTTCACTTTCAGTCTATGTATTTCTTTTTGAGTTAGGTATGTTTCTTGTATACAGCATATAGCTGGATTTTGCTTTTTAATCCATTCTGCCAGTCTATTTCTTTTGATTGGTGAATTGAGACCATTAACAATGATAGTTACAATTGATAGATATTGACTCATCTTGTCATGATGTTTTACTGTTGTTGGCTCTTTTATTTCTTATTTTTCCCCCTTTCCATTTAATTTCTTACCTTTCCTGGTTGCTTCCCTCTGTTGGGCCTCATGGAGTTGTGACCTCCATTGTTTTTTTCTAGGATATTGCTTAGAATTGTTTGGAGTGCTGATTTGGTGTTCATGAAATTTCTCAGGTGTTCTTTGTCGTGAAAGTATCTAATTTCCCCATCGATTTTGAAAGATAATTTTGAGGGATACAACAGTCTAGTTTGGAAGTTATTTTCTTTTAGGGCTTGAAATACTTCATTCCAGGCTCTCCTTGATTTAAGGGTTTGTGTTGAAATATCGCCGTGATTCTGATGGGCTTTCCTTTGTAGGTTATTTATTTCTTTTCTCTAACTCCCTGTAGGATTTTGTTCTTCTGTTGAGTTTCTGGGATTTTGGCTATTATATGTCTAGGTGTAGATTTTTTTTTTTCATAGCTAGTTGGAGTTCTATATGCCTCACTTATCTGTATGTCCAATTCTCTACCTCTGTTTGGGAAGTTTTCTACTATTACTTTTGTGAAAAGTTTTTTATGCCAATTGTACTTTCTCCTGTTTTTTCGTGGACTCCTATCAGTCTTATGTTATTTTTCCTTCCATCATCTCGCAGCTGCTGGATTGATTTCTGGTGGTCCCTTACTATTTTTAAGAAATCTCTGTTTTCATGGTCCTTAACCACAATCCTGTCTTCTATATCTGATATTCTATCTTCAGTTTCCCTTAATCTGCTATGCATGCTTCAATGGAGTTTTTAATCTCCTGAATATATGTTTGAATCTGTTTCATGGATTCCATTTCTTTCTTATGTTGGGCGATCATGATTTCCATTTCTTTCTTATGCTGGGCATTCATGGCTTTCAGCATGTTTCTGATCTCATGTGTTTTTTATCTGTTTCTGTTCTAGAGCCTCTAATCATGTCTTTCACTCTGCTCACCATCTCTGTAGTTATCTGGGATATTATTTCTGCTTTGAATTCTTCTAGAGACTCATTCTGTTTTGTTACTTCCTGTGCTATCAGTTCAGGGTGTCCAGAGGTAGATTATCAGACTTTTCCACCTCCTTTCCCCCAGAATTTGCTTCGGTGGGGTGGAAGCCTTAGTTTGTGACTTGCTTAAATGTCTTCTCATTTTTGTTTTTGGTACTGTCCTTGGTTTAGTTCCTGGGTTGATTCTTTGAAGTTGCTTATTGTAAGTATCTTTGTTGATGTATTTAGAACCCTTATGGAATGATAGCTTCTCAGAGATGTCTTCCAGGTATAGCTGGTCTTTAGGTTTTGAGTCTCTAATGGCTCTGAGGCTGTCTCATTTTCATTATACCAGGAAGGACACTGATTAAATCAATGACAACACCTTAGCCTAAGTGATACAATCAGCAACACAATAGCATCAAGTACCTTTTAGAAAATGATAATTTGTGGTGGTTATTAACCTTTCACCTTTAACTGTGTGAATTAAATCAAGATCAAGGACCAATCCAACATATGTTTATAGTGAATAAACTCTTCAATATAGCTACTTTATCCTTCAGGATGGTCAATTAGAAGGAGTTGGGGAGGGAGGAATATGTAGGTAGAGGGATAGCGGCAGGTTAGCAGTGAGGCCAAAGGGCACAGGCAAGAGAAGAAAAGAAAAAGAAAAAAAGAAATACGAATTAGGGCCAGAACAGGAACACAAAGGAAGATGAAGAACAATGTGGGATAGCAAGGGAGCGAGGGAGAGAGAAAGAAAGAAAGAAAAGAGAAAAAAAGAGAAAAATAAAAGTTTTAAAAGAGTAGAAAAAGAAAAAAATTAAAAATGAGAGCAAAAAAATAGTGGTAATTTTTAAAATAACAAATAAAAGATAAAAATGAAGGGCCTCCTTCAGGATGTGTCTCTGCTGTCACAATAAACAATGTGCAGTTATGAGTCAATGAGTCTCAGTAAGCCAGTCAGACACCTGAGAGATTCAATCAGATTTCTGGCTGCAAGTCCCAAGTTGAGCTCCCTGTCCTCCTGCAGGGCTGAACTCTGGAAGTTTCTATTGCAGGTTCCAGCTGACTTCTCCTGAAGATAGCCCAGGTTCTGATGGGAGGTGATGATTCCTCCAGCTTACCAAGTATGGTGGTCTGGTGTGCCTTTAGTGCAGAGATTCTCTTCACTTTTCCAGTGGGCTTCAGTTTTCGTCAGGGAGCCTGAGAGAGTCCCTCTTTCAGATGTTCACTTCTGCAGCTCAGGACAATGGCCTTTATGTCCCCGTTTTTCTGTAGTGTGGAACCAGGTAGCTGCACAGCCAAGAGGCCAGAGGCGGGGGGGGGGGGCTGTTGTTGCTGGCGTGGCTAAGCTGGCGGCTGGTGGGTGTGCCAGGGCAGTGTGTGAGGGGGTCCTCACATTCTCCTGGTTGCAAGGGGGTGGGGCGAGCCGGATGGAGCAGGGCCCAGCCACCCACCACCACTCTGACCACACGGCCAAGCTGGGGGCTGGTCAAGTCAGTGTCTTTGAATAGATAATGGGCTATATATAATTCTTCAGTGAGGAAGGTGATGCATATAGGTTTTTTTCATGCACATGCATTCAAATCCATGAGTAAATGTGAAATGAAACACAATATATGTGGAACGAAATACTTAAATAAAATGTGAATTCAAGGTCTATTGCTGCTTTGTCCCATTGTGTTATATTTACAAAAATGGTATTGACTTTGATCAGCTCTCTCACATTTTCCAGCATCTATGAGAAGTGAGGAGGGTTGATCGAGGGTAAAATTATGGAGTGTAGAATTACCAACCGGGAATTGTTTAGGTATCACCCAGGTGAATCTCTTTCTCTCTCTTTAATATGAAGATTGAAGGACATGTTTAAACTTACTCAGTTATTAGAGAGCCAGATAAAGATTGAGAATTCTTTAGATTATACTCCCACCTACCTTGGAAGCAGATCAAAATTTCTGAATGGCTCCTATACTTTAGGTACTTTCTTCAGCCTATATTTTAGCATCCTGGTATTTTAATGTTTGTCCTTATTCCTTCTTATAATAACTTTTTAGGTTCTCAGCCTTTATACTGAGATGGCTGAATGAATTTAAAGTGTTAATCCTTCCAGAAGTATTTCTATCTTAACATGCATTAAAAATTACACTAAAGAGATCAAACACTAAGTAGAATATTGGTTAAAAGGAACCAACCCTATCAATACCTTGATCTCGGATTTCTAGTCTCCAAAATAGTGAGAAAATAAAGTTCTGCTGCTTAAGTAAAGAAAAAAGAAATAAAATTCCAAATGTAGAATTTCAAGACTTAGTAAAGGTAGATAATGGGAGGAAAGGATTAGACACTTTCCAAAGCCCTTGAAATCACACTACATAGTTAGTTTCTTCATCTATTTGCAATACAATTCAAACATTATGCATATTATTCCCAAACTATTGAATGTTTCACCAAAATTAAATTCTACTGTGAGGAAATGTGACCTTAATAAGCAGAAAAGCCTGAGAACATTGAGTCAGTTTTAAAGGAGAGTGTTCATGAAGAGTGAGGGGATTTCCAGGAAACTTAATAGCTTCACAAGATGAACTATTTGAGAAACAGTGTTTCAAGAAAACAAATGTTTGATACCTGCTAGGAATTTTGACATATTAATATATTGTTCACAGAACATCTATAAATAGCATGAACTCCATGCCAGGTTTAGACCTGGATGTTGGATATTGCTGAGTAAGATAGAAACCCTACTTTTTTGGAACTTATAAGGGACATGGGGGAGTTACAGATGCAGACAATAACCAAACAAATAAATACACAGGAAATTTTAGATGAAGATAATGGATACAAAACAAGTATCTGGAAAGGCTTGACAGAAATTGACTTGAGGTTACTTTGGGCAGGATGGTTTCTTTGGAAGGGTGATATCTGAACTTAAACTTGAGGGATGAAAAAAGAGAAAACATGAGACTAAGAAAGAGCTCTAGTATATAAAGGGATCAGCAAGAGCCAAGGTCCCAAGAAGGGAATGAGCTTAGTATGTAACCAGACAGGGAAGTGTCAGGAGATTAGATAAAAAAAAAAAAGAGGAAGCAAAGCCTAGTTGATATATGGATTGGTGGGCATGATAAAAGCTTTATACTTAATTCTAAGAAGTCAGTGAGCAGCTTTAAGTAGGAAAATGATATACTTAATTTACCTTTAAGTACTGACTATCTCTGCTATGTAGAGGTGGATTACGGAGAGATCAACAAGGAAGCTTGTAAAAAGAGGGTGATGGAAGACTTATGTACAGATATAGAAGCACTTTTGAAATATAACAAACAGGAATTGTGTTCGCAGCACATATACTAAAATTGGAATGATACAGTGATTAGTATGGCCCTTGCGCAAGGATGACATGAAAATTCCTGAAGCATTCCATATAGGGGCCAGGGATTTAGCTCAGTGGTTCTGCCTCCTGTCTCGCGAGTGCAAGGTCCCAAGTTCGATCCCCAGTACCAAAAAACCCCAAAACAAAACAAAACAAAACAAAAACACACAGGAGTTACAGGAGTTAATGGATTCACTAACAGAAGTGATAGAAAAGAAAAGAAAAAAATAGGATAACACCAAAGTTGTTGGTTTTAATAATATATAATATCTAATGTCTACTTTGATTTTATTTGATACATGCAATGAGCACATAAAACCTAAAAGGCCAAGTAAACCATATAGCCATTTCTAAAAAGCCATAGATTTTTAGGCATATAGATTTTTAGGCATATTGTTCTACCAGAGTTGTGAAAATTTACATATATTATTAAATTAGTTACAGACAAAATGTGTGATTAAATTGTAAGGATTCCAGATGATTTTTTAGAAAAGATAATGACAGTAAACACATTTTATAGTTTGAAATAAGAAGCATGAACATTTGAGAATTAAGCTTTAAATAAGGGGAATTAAAGGGACATTAAAAGGAAATAAACCTACAGAAAATAGGTAAAAGGATGAACTGTTTTGTAAATAATTAAGTATATTGTTGTAATTTGTGGTAAATCTTAGTGGTAAATTTTCCAAAGAAGTCACGTAAATTCACTAAAACATTAAAAAGCAATTTTATTTCTGTTAAAGAAACAGAAAGACTCCAAGAATCTGGTGGTATTAAAATGTTGATGCCAATTGTGCACTACTTTAGCATTGTGAATCATGTACCTGATAAAAAATAGCAGAGGAAAATTCATCAAGAGTATTAGACTTATGAATGTTAATCAAATGGCTGACAGATACAATCATTCTTCCAAAAATCATTATCTTTTCATGATCAGAAAACCTTCCCTAATATTATGATGGTTTTAAATATTGGCTTTTATCTGAGAAGTTCAAATGCTTAATGATATGTTTCTTGCTAGATTCTTGTTATGAGCTAGACAGTCAACGCCCACCTTAAAAACATCTTAAGAATTTGAAAAAACTAAATCTCATGAAGAATTATTGAAAATAAATAAAAGGAATTTTTCACTAGTTTTTTCAAACCAAAGACAAATTACAAGAACCACTTATCTGAGGTGAAATGCAGTTCATCTGGAGAAAATAAATTGTTCTAATTTGTTGAAAAATGTCATTTCATTTCAAAATATTGCCAGGAAAATAGCAACAAATTTAATTTTTCCAAGGATACTAATAACCTAGCATGGGATTATCATTTTTGTATTTTCCGATGTACATTGGAATGAAAGTAGGACTCTAAACATAGAAAAAAGCTGGTGAAAAGGAAGTCAAATGTAAGGGACACTAGCATCATATATACATTTTTTGGCTGAGTTCAACGTTCATAACTGGGCAGTTTGCCCATTGCCTAAGGGATTGACTGCCCTCAGTTCACCTTTCCAGCAGTTGTCATGCTGGGAAATTCTGCTTAGAGACTGCATCATGAAACTTAACTTCATCAATTCTCCATAAACTTTAATGAAAAGGGAAATTTAAGGCAGATTCGTCCTCATGTGAATAGAATTTCTTCAAAGCTAACATGCACGTAAGATAGGATTTCTCTATTTAAGACTAGAAAGAGACATCAACATGATTAAAACTCATTTGAATAGAATTCCTTAAAAGCTAAGGAAGGCATACTCCATTATGTTCCAGATTTAATGCCTTAATCACATGAATACACTAAGAAAAATTATGGATCAGTAAATAGTTGTGATAAATATAACTTGATTTATTATAAAATGAAATTATCTGTTTTTTCTTTTACTCTGTTGTAAACATTGTGAGAGGCATAATAAAGAAAATTGATAGACTGGCCCATTTGAATGTACTTAGTGATCTAAAACTTTAACATACCAAATATGAATGTGTAAGTAATATTTAATAAATATTTGGCCTGACCACTTAAAAATTGATGTATATGATAACTACAGGCTTCAATTCTGATTTCAGGGAGATGATATTAGACTGGGGTTAATATTACTTTATGAGGGCTGGGGATTTACCTCAGTGGCCCTGAGCCTGCCTCACAAGTGCAAATTCCTAAGTTCGATCCCAGGTACAAAAAAAAAATTACTTCATGAGTTTGATGAATATTGTTGTACTTTGTTCATGCTCTATATTTCCACTGCATGTATCACTTTAGAATTTAGCATGTGGTTAATTTCTATTACATTTATTCTTTATTGTCAGTAGAATATATCCGCAGAATAAGTATCTGAGTCTACTTTGTTCACGGATATAGACCAAGTGCTTAGGAGAGTGACTGGAACACAGTAGGGATTCAATATATCTCTTGGACACAATGAATATTCTTCAGTTATAAACAAATTAAAATAGTGTAACTTCACTGAATAATTTGTACTTACAAATGCATATATAGATACAAAATTTAAATCTTGCTTTCTTTCAATGCCCATATTATGTCAGTAATCAATCAGTTCATAGTGACAGATAAAGTATTTCAGAGGAATAAATATGAGGCAAGCATTAAATATCTGTTTGAAATGAGTGCATCATCAAAAATTGTTATCAGTGCTTTGATAATAGTGCCTTCTAGCCAAACAAACTTTGCAAACAAAGTTTATAATGGCCAATGTGTCCCTTGTGTAGCTTTCATTATGAAATGTAAAGATGCTGTCTTTGTTAGACAATTCTAGTAAAATACAGAAATAGAATTACATGTGATAATTACAAAGATATACTGACAAACATAATAAAGATTTTGAGCATATGGAATAAAACCTGATTTTTTATCCCAGCTCCAAATGTCACAAACACCTATGCAAGGTCTTAATGGTAAAGAAACGGATGTATTCTTCATTTCCATCTGTCTAGCACTCTCAAGATCCTTTATAAAACAGAAGTTTTCTTCAAGTTTTATGCAGACTATAATACCTCTTGATGGTTTTTCTGCTTGATTATCTCTTAACTAAGTAAAGAGTACTTAAAAGGGTACTTTTAAGAGGACCCACTTCCTGTAATAAATATTTTAAAAATAACACATGACTAACATATTGCTAGCAAAGCCTCCTGAATTAATTCTTTTGGTAACAAAAATTCTACATTCTTGCAAAATTTCCACGTTGTTGAATGTAATTTAGATTGCTTGATGAAGTTTAATATACTTTTAAAGTATACAGAATTATTTGCCCTTCTAGATTCAGTTTCATTGCTGAGTATAATGTGATTGCCACCAGCTACTCCTCACTCCTCACATTCCCCATGCCTTACTACCTCCCATCAGCTACATCCACTCATATTTGGTTGGTTTTGTTTAATGGAAATGTTCCCCAGCTGCCAGACAAAGGAAGGTCCCTCACTTCCCTACTTCTACAGCTTTATTGGGCTCCTCTACTGAAGACATACTCTCCCATCAGAGGACCTCCCACACAACCTCACAAATATTTGTTCTTTGTGCCCCTTATTTCCTAGGGATAGCAATAACTCCCTATGGGTACTAGCTCAGAAGTGCAGCAATTATTCTTGCTGTTTTTACATCCTTTGAGCATATCTTCATATTACCTGACTTGGGAGTGTTGTCTTCCTCCTGCACCCTCTGAATGATATATAATTGGGCCTTTCCACATTGAAATCCACCTTATTCACCCAGACTTCTCCATCTCTGTAAATGGCAAGAATCTCAAGCAAAGGCTCATGGATCATTTTGGTCTCTCCATTCCATTCACTTCTTTCTCCATATCCTACTTGTTATTGAGTCCTATCAGATCCAGCTCTAAAATAAAATTTGAAAATATCCACTTCTGTTTATCTCTGTTGTTACCTTCAAGACTGAAGCTGCCAATCATTTTTTTTTTACCTGAGATATTGCTATAGCCTCTTAACTGGTCTCCTTGCTTTCTTTTTATTGCAATGAACTTTAAAAGTATATTCACACTTCTTACTTCCCCTTCTTTCCATACACATGTTAAACAAGAGATTGTATTCAAAACAGAAATAAATAACACAACCAACTCAATAGCTTCCAATTTCTTTCTTATCGTGGGGTTTTTACATTTACACTTTCCTTACTTGGTATAATTTTCTCAGAACAATGGATCTGTACCATCTTTCCCGACTGAGTACTCTTATCTCTTTATAGTATTTATTTGTAATCATCATGTTTATTTGACATTTGCTTACTATATGTTGTGGCCAACTAAAATAAGTGGGTGTTAGGTGAGAACAGATATTAAATCTGTACCCCCAGTGCCCTAAAAGAGTTTGCACTTTAGTAACAATTGGGTTAATAAATAAATACCTTATGATTCAATCCGACCTCCATTCTTATGGGAACTTCTAGTTCTAATGACACAATGTTCCTACATGGTGCTTTCTCTTCAATTTTTGTAGCCTCAATACTTAGATGATCTCAGAGGAATATAAAATTACAGTTCTCCAAGTTCAGATCTTTGAATGTATTAACATTTCTTATAAAATACAAGGTAGGGCATATCCCCATTACCTCAGAAGTTTCCCCTGTGACCAGGAATAACTAATCTGATTTCTATTACCATGGCTTAGTTTATACATTAATGCCTACATACCTCTCTATGTCTGGATTCTTTGTTCAACATAATGGTTTGCAATCTGTCATGTTCTTATGTGTATGACCATTTGTTTGCTTTTTATTGTTAAGTTGTTTTCCATAGTGTGTTTGTGACACTAGTTTGAGGATATTATGAATGAATCTGTGATGAATATTTCTGTGAAAATTCCTTTTATGTTGATACACCTTTTAGTTTCTCTTGAGTGAATATTAAGGAGTAGAGTGTGGGTCACAGGCAAGTACATGTATGCTTAACTTTACAAGAAACCGTCAAACTTTTTCCAAGGTGATTATTCTATTTTTCATTTCCAATCATGATCTTTAAGTGTCTCACTTTCTCTATATATTTGCAACACTAAATATTATCAGTCTTACAAATGTTTGTTATTCTTGTAGGTGTATAATGATAGCTCATTGATTTTAATTTATCTGATAGAGAATGATGCACGATCCATTCTTATACACTCATTTAGAAAGTATCTGCTTTCACAATAAACATAGTTTTATTGAAACTTGCTGTAATTATTAGCAACATGGCTGATCTTTCCAGTAAGAACACATTTATCAATGAATTTTAGCTTCCATGAACTGATTTCTCAATTGAATTGAAATCCAGTAGAACTCATAGTAATATGTGGTTTAAAATATGCATGAGTTTATCCTCTTGCGTACAGACACATTTTTCTATTTTGTCAGGAGCAATAATAGTCTGACTAGTGCAACCTATCAGTGTCCTCATATTGAACTAATTTCATTCTTTTAACTTAAAATTATAATGAAGATTAGAACAACTTTTTCTCCCTAAGATGCATGCAATCTGAAATTGGCACAGCAAGAGTTTGCCACAAAAGTTGAGAAGCTAGAGATGGCTCATTTGCTTTTAAAATGGATACGATGAATATAGCACATGTAGGGAAGAATTAACTAACTGGAACAAAATGGTTTTTGCAACTATTCCTCTCAGCTGGAAACCCCACTATCACTTTGTTTTTTCAGATAATGAGAAAGTCCATAAACTGCAAAGGCTTCTATTTTTAATTATTTAAATCCTCTTTTAATTCTGAACTTCATAAGCTGTTCATGATACCTCTTCTCTGCATATATTCTTCTAAATTACAAATTTGTGTTTAATAATCCTACAATAAAATTCTGAATTAGCACATTTATATTAAACAAAATGCCATCTCAATTTAATTATATGATATATGCATTTGTATGAATTGACAGTGCAACTGAGAAATGGAGCATACTATTCTCAGTACTTTGTATTAGAAGCTCACATACTGGGACATAGAGTGGGTTATACAAAAGTATATAAGCCCAGGGTATGTTTCTATTTTAAAGTTGTGATATCTAATAGGAATAAATACATGGGCTACTTACTCATATAAATGTGAACTTACAGAGAAACTGGAATCATGAACCAAGAAGGCAAACAGTAAAAATGAAATATAATAAATAAAACATATGTAAATAAAATTAAATTCTGTGTTAAGTAAGAGTGCCCACATAGATTTTAACCTAAACTGGCAGATGTCTTTGGGGTGGTGTGACTCAAATAAAGCCCATGTGATGCACACTATACATAAGGGCCTTAGCCAGCACTTAAAATAGGCTTTTATCCTCCAGAGCAGCTGTAAAATTCAATTCTATTCTCTACGTGATTACCTTATGTAGTTTATGTGTTATCCAGGATGACAATAGCTTGCACTATTTTTTTCTAATGTTGGTTCATGATTCTTTATCATAATAAAGGGAACAAACTAAAATAAATGTTCATTTCTCTTGTATTAAATCACTCTTTGTTGCTTTGTTTTGGTTTTTAGCAATATTCTTGGGTACATGATAGCATGAGGTCATTCACATTTTCAAAATATCATTTATAATAATAATAATAACAATAATAATAGCAATGACAGTAATGATTGCCAAATAATTTTTGGCTCAAATAACCAATTAATTTTTGTGGAAAATAATATTTTATGGCAGAAGGTTTATACATTTCCCAGGCACTGTTACATATGAAGCAGAATATAGTTTCCTTCCTAGAAAGAATGATTTTGTGTTAGGTATAATTTCTCCACTCTTTCCCAAGTTCTATACCTCCAGAATACCTCATCCTCTGAACACTCATGCCCAATCAGGAAATGTTCTTCCCAAATGATATCTCTCATTCACTTTTCTGATTTCTCCCTATTGCCACTCGCTACATTCTTACTTGTAACCTCTCTCTATGCCCAGTTCCTAAAGGCTCCTAACAACTTCAGTTGTTCCCATTCCTAATCAGGACTCTGCATTACAGCCAGAGCTAATTTTCTGATCACTTCAGGCCCTTCTCTAAAATCAGTTATTACTTCCTATAGTGTATAATAAAACACTGGCTCTCTAAGAGGAAAAAAAAGGCCTTTAAAGTCTTATGGTCAACTCATTCCATACATTTCCACATATGCCTTTACTGTCCCAATTTTCAAAAATATTATTCAGTTAGAGGTTGTCAGATCTAAAATCACCTTTCACATATCTAGGTGTTTGGTTCCTTTGTTTCTTCTCTTTAGTATGTTTTTCTCCTACTTTGCCAGATAAAACTCTATATTTTTCCAAAAATCAGATCAGTTACCACTTCTGTGGGACCTTCACAGACAACTTGAGGCAGAATTACTTCTGCCAAGTTTCCCCTTATAGTTTTATGCCTTCCTGAACAATATAGCCATAATAACCTTCTATTTTAAATATTGCCATATTTAAAAGTTTTTGTTCCCCTGATTCTGGAATGGATACAGGGCTGGGGACATGCCTTACTAAGATATCTGTCACAAAAAAGAAAAGACGGAATTTATATTGCTGGTATAGATTAAATTCTTGATGAATGACTCAATTCAAACATGTAATATTTACACATTTAGGGCTGCTAGGATATACAAAATATATGTATATTTCTTCTTTTTTAAACTCTCATACCTGAAAGACAGGCAGCTTTCCTTTTATGTACTAAATTATCCTTAAAATTGCTTCAATGTGTCTTTTATAATTTTACAGTGATAAATTGGTCCATTAAAAGTGTCACACCATGGTTTATATATTCATTTCTCTCCAAATTTTCATAGGAGACTCCCACAAACACACATGCACACACACTCACAATAGGTATTCCTGCACTTAGGAAAAGATTATTCATCTTGAAAAACCCAGAAAAAGTAAAAAATATCATAAGTAGAAAATTCATGATATACCTAACCTGCTGAACACCACAGCTTAACACCACTGTACACTGTAGAGCATTAGTTGTTTCACTTTGTGGTCATGTGGCTCACTAGGAGGTGCAGCTTGTTGTCATTGTCCACTACCAAGAGCGGGTATCATAACATATATTGCTATTCTAGATAAATATCACAAATTCAAAGTTCATATAGTTTCTACTAAGAATATATTGCTTTCACACCTTCATAAAATCAAAAGAATTAATGGTCAAAGTATAATAATTTTCAGTGATAGTTTTGTGACTGACTATACACCATACAAAAAAGGAGCAACACCAGAATTTCATATGGTTCTTTCAACTCTTTATAATGAACCAACTAATCAGTGCACTCGTCAAATTTAGAAATGTCATTTCTACACTGAATGTCAACAGGTTAACGAAGCAGGTTTTCCAGGACCTCAGAGACTGGAGAGAGAAGATCCCTTCCAAAGAAGGCAGTGATACTCAGATGCAGTAGAAAAATAAGTACAATATTGAAGAAAATTGATGCATATGGTTAATCTCTCAATTTTTAAATGTATGCAGCCAATTGATACAGAACTACGCTGTACTATATATTCTAAACTAAATACATTCTCAAGTCATAAATACTAGTAGCAGTCAGTCTTGAACTGATTTTAAGGATACTAAAGAGGTTCAAAATCAGTGGCTCCTCAAGAATTCTGGATCATTCTACATGACAAAGTGGGATTTATTGACATATTATAACAACTATTTAAATTTAAAGTATATTTGGTAAGAAATATAAAGATAATTTTAAAAGTTCAGCATTCCACACACAAGACACAACTAATTGTTTCTTTGTAGTAATATTCTTTATCTAGGGATTATGGTTTATGCTGAGCTGTAAGAAAAGAAGAGGCTTGGGCAAATCTAGTTTAGTAGCTGTGCTTCCATTTCTTTTTCTTTTTCTTTTTTTTTTTTTTTGGTCCCTGGGATCGAACTCGAGACCTTCCGTTTGTGAGGCAGGGAGCGGAACCACTGAGCTAAGTCCCCAGCCCCTGTGCTTCCATTTTTTGACAATCATTGATATTCACCTTTTAGCACTGGGGAACTCACTGTTTTTCTGCAGTTCTATCTTCTTTCCCTATTAGCAGATGCCCTTTTTCCATGGCCTGATTTTGTCTCACTCTTTGGACCAATGCAAATAGACTACTTTCCAAAGTGAGTGATTGGCTCACAGGCTGAATTGTCTAATAAGCAGAAGTTAACAATGTGATAGTCAGTTAATGAACTGAGAAAGAGGCCTGATTGGTCCTCTTAAAAACTTACAGGTATCAAAAACCATCACTATGCATCATTGATTTTTGTTTTTTAAAAGCAATTATTAGTAACTAAATTCTCTAAGCAAGATGAGCATTATTTAATTTATCCTTTGTTAAAATGCCAGAATCTGTTGTTATCTCTCAAAAGGAATACTGTTTATGAATTTATAGCAATTAATTATTCATAAGCACTATGGAAACACATGGCATCACTGAAAACCAAGGTTTCATGTAATATTAGAATAATACTTGTTCATAGTATTGTGATTTAAAATACTATCATTTCAATGTGATTTCAAAATAACATATGAGGAAACATTTTGTAATCTGTGAGGCAATATCTAATGTATTAAAATAATAATAAATCTACTGCCTGACTTTCCCTTTATGCTCCTTACATCATAGCAATATGGTCTTACATCCCATGTCATGAGAAGCTGCCATTTGTTGCTCTCATAATAATATGTGTCAGGAAAATAGAAGGATGAGGGTATAGTGGAGAAAACTGATTATGAATTCTTCTCTTCACGAAAATATTCTTGTTTTACCATGAAAACCCAAGAGCGCCTATGATTATATGTGTCCTCTGACTCGGTGAGATAGTCTGATTAAATTTTGAGACCACTAAATGTTTTCAAATGTGATAAAACTGTTAATCAAATGTTAAGTGTCTAATTTATGCAGATCATATAATTTCACTTTTCATTTTATTTTACACCATATTGAGAAAAGAATCATTTTCTTTCACCTACTTGAAGGAATTTGTAACACCTGCACTCACACACAGATACAAAGTAAAAAAGAAGTTAGTTTTCGATGGGATTTAAAAGACTATAAAATAAAATAGCTTTGAAGTCTCCTTGACATTGACTTTAAAGGGTTACATGTAGATTTTTAAAAATTAAAAACATTAATTTAGCTAAAAACATGTTTCATCAGCAAAAGAAGCAATACTGACTTTGGGTGTTTTTGTTGCTTTATTTTTCTAAGATTGTACAGTTGTCATAAAATCTAATTTTCTATCAGGGACTAAACAAATTAGTCCATCAATTATCTAATAGTCCATCGATCATCTAATATTCAGGTTGGTAATGCCCAATAAAAGACATTCTAAATGTTTTCAGCAGTTTTAATAGTTAATGAAGATGCATTTTTACAAAATTAATAAATGTATTTGCTTTCCTTTAGACTGATGTTAGTGCAACATTTACTGTTAAGTGAAATTAAGTGTATTTTAAAGATGAGTGACTTCTTAATTATTTTATTGAAGGAATGCTACTGTAATTTCAATATCTAAAATTCACATGATCTATTTTAAAGGAACATATGCTTGATAATAAGGAAATCTGTGTTCTGATTGGGTACAGCATCATCATAGTTATAGGTTTTATATGTCATTGAATACTTTGGACTCTAGATCATCATTGTGTAAATCAAGACAATAGATCATATTTCAAGTCCCTCCAAGTCTATCACTGTGAAGTTCTTACTCCAAGTGTGTATCTTATTTACATATATTCAGGAATCTAAGCAGGTTGATAAATGCCTATTAACTGTATCACATAAAATTTCAAATCAAGACTGTTGTCAAATAAACAGTTTAAGCAGTTAATATCTCATTTCACAAAGTTTTGTCCATGAGCAAGCAGCATCAGTATCATCTGAGTGCTTATTAGAAATGCATATTCTCAAGATCCACTTACAATCTACTGAATAAAAATTTTCATTTTAACATGATCACCGGGAATACTAAAGTTTAAAAAGCACTGCCTTAAAACTAACTTCTTCCCCAAAGTGATTACTTCTATAAAATTTGAAATGCTTAATAGTATTCTATAGTTTACATTCTGTCTTGAGAGATGCACTTAGCTTAATATTCTCACTTTTCAATTTATAAGTATTTATGGATGAAATATCCCAGCATGTGAATTTCTGCTTCTTAGCTGTTAGTAGTGAAAATATTATAGTGGGGTCTCTAAAAAAAGGGGTATAACAAAGAAAAGCATAGGTCAATAATGTTGGAAGGTTTTCTGGTATCAAATAAAAGAATGGTTGTTCTGGGTGGAAGAGGATTTTAGGAGAGACAATTATTGGGATAATATTATTAATCCATTAATTCATTCAAAGAAGTATTTGTTGGCCAAATATGCACCAAAAACTGATAGTTTGGGGGATATAGGTTTACCTAATACCTGCTTTCAAAGAATTCACATTAGAGTAAAAGATATTCCAAATTTACAATATTATGTCATATGTACTCTCACTCAAATAGAAACATTTCACAATTTTCAATCATGACCTCAGAAATACAGTCAACTTAAAAAATAGTTTTCCCCAGGGGCATTCCCGTATTTTAAGTATCTCGACATTGTGATCTACACCTTACTTTGGATGTGTAATATTTACTCCTGCACTTTATAAAAGGAGACCAAAATGTGAACATTTAATGTTGGCAAAGTGTTGGTAATCAATGTATGTTTTTATGTTTTCAAACTACAATGCAGATTAATAAAAATACCAGTTTGATCGAAAAATATGATGAGTGTTTAATATTTTTAAAAATATTACAGTAAAAGTTATATTGTCATTAGTCCCCCTCAAAACACTCACCCTTGCTTCAGACACACTTACCATTCTTGCTGATTACTAAAGGACTTCTGAGAGTCCTTTTTCCAGAGTTACTTTCATTGCTTTGTTATGGCTGCTTTAGTGTTTTGAGCTGATTCAAAACATTTACATTTCATGGTCATTTTGACCTTGAGGGAAGAGCCAGAAGTTCCATGGTGCCAGATCCAGTGAATAAGGTGGATGAGCACACAATATAAGAGACTGTCTATCTATTGGATGGCACTCAGCAACAGCTTTCACTGATTTTTCGTTGCACTTGTAGAAGATACTGAAAGAAGACTTCCAGAACTGCTTCAGAAAGTGGCAAGAAAAATGGGAAAAGTGTGTTTGAAACAAGGGAAGTATTTTAAGGTGCCTTAATGGTGATGTGTCTTTTACTGTCATAAATATTTTTTTTAAATTCAAATGTTCACTGTATATTTTGATCACATCTTGTATATATGTGAGACATAGCTTATTAATCTCTATAAAATTATCTCCTGTGATATCAAATTATTATTTCTTCCAAGGAATATGCATCACATTAATATTTTTCATTCATAAATGTAATGTATAAATGATATGCTATAAATGAAAGCCATTTACAAGCTTAACTTATAAAATTCCTCTCATAAACATTGAAAATGAATCAAGAATTAGAGTAAAATAGAGGATTTTCTTGGAAGGCATTTTTAGTAAGTAAAACAATTAATAATAATATAACAGTAGTTTCCATTTTATTGCTTATCTGGAAGAATGCTTTTTAGTTAAAATCCAACTCACATTAAAATGGACTTTGTTAAAAATCTTTTATGATTATTCCTATCATTAATTCTATTATGACTTATATGTTTTAAACTTTGATGGAGGAGGAGAAAAAGTTCAGGCTCTGCTAGTGATTTCTATTATCCCAGATTCCTTATGGATTTACTAAGTCAATATATTTGGACTTTGAGTCACTCAAAATAAAAAGAAAGAATAACTTTCCAAGTAGCCATAGCCATGTGGTTCACAAACTATTAAAAAAATATGGCAACTTTCAGCCAATCTTGTCTATAATTAAATATTAACTATTTTCAGTGAGTAATAGCTGTCTAATCACATCAACATAGATGAAGACAAACACAAAAGCTTCCCCTATTTATATGAATATAAACAAATCTGCCCCTGCTCTCAATGCACAGACCTTACATGATAATTAAATTTAAATATAGTTCTATTGTTTTTTAAACAACAGATGGGTGCCATCTTGTGCACTTCCATTTTTATAGAAATATGTTTATGGTTATCATTTGTTATTCTGCCTGTATGTGCTTTGATTTGTACAAGGGGACTAGTTCAGGAAGAAATAAGAATTTAAATACAAAGGTTAAAAATCTGGTAGCTTTCCATCCCCAGACTCATATGTGTAATTAGTGTCATTGTTGGAAAAGCAGTTGTAAATAAAGGCCAGCCAATGTGTAGTCTTTGCCTGGCTCATAAGGCACCATTATCGATGAATTAAATAGCATGACCAAATCTGATAGTGAGTTTTAGGCTTACTTGTACCTGATCCCAAGTCAGTAACCAATCACTATCTCTGGAAGGAATGAATTATATGCAATAGCATTAGGTCTGGAATCATGAATTTTCCATTTTGCTAGGGTAAGTTTTTGAAAGCAAACATTTAAATATACTTGATTTATTATCACACATACAGTTAAATAGGAGCTTAAACACCATTACAAAAATGTTTGTTAAAAATGTAAATTTTTGGCCTCATATAGACAAAGTTTGAGTCTCCAGAATTTGATGAATTCTATTAGATTACTATCAAGACCAATACTCTTAGAGTGCCCAGAGATGATTAAGAAGATACTATAGGGGCCAAGGATGGAGCTCGTGGTAAAGTGCTTGCTTAACGTAGCCAAAGACTATTCTCTTGCCAGTACACAGGAGAGAGAGAGAGAGAGAGAGAGAGAGAGAGAGAGAGAGAGAGAGAGAGAGAGAGAGAGAGAGAGAGAGAGAGAGAGAATATTCAAATTCCTTTCTTTAAGAATTAACTATCTTCTTGGGCTGAGGACTTAGCTCAGTGGTTCCGTCGCTTGCCTTGCAAGCGCAAGGACCCGAGTTCGATCCCTGGTACCAAAAAAGAATTAACTATCTTCTCTTCCCAGCCCCCATCCCCCCCATCCCCACTTCAGTTCCAGGATGTTGCTAAAAGTGTAAAATATAAACTTTTAGTTCCAATTGTAGAAAATTATAAAAACCAGGCAGAAATGGAAGGTGAAAATGAGACAAATTTGTGAACCTTATGGAACTTAGAATCTATTTGGAGTGATGGTATATAACACATTATAATACAGGGTAGGGTGCAGCAAATACTCAAGAGAAGAGGCAGGTAAAACAGGTGTGATTACAAGGCGGAAAGCAAAATTATTTCTGAGTGAAAAAACAGGCTGTTTGAGACAAACTGTGGTTAGTATGTAGGAGAGGAAGCATGAGCAGGCATCTTGAAAGTTCCTGCACTCTGAATGCCTGCTATGTTCAGGAATTAACAAGGAATTGTATGTAGCAAGAATATGAAGAAATTTTTAGGAGATAAGGAGGAGTGTAGGTTATACCTGAGAGTATATACAGAGGTTCTTTTGTCAGAGCTATATCATTGAATGGGTTTTTGCAAAGGATATCATGACCAAAAGCTTCTAACAGTCAATTCTTGAAAGCTATGAGATCAGCAATAAGCGACGTGAATTAGGTTAAGGATTGAGTGTAAGAGATCATATGAAGGGAGATTTGGAGATAGGAAATGGAACAGTTGAGCAAAGAGGGTAAAAGGGTTGCACGGTGGCAGAGAGGATAGGGTTGAAAATTATTGTCAGAAGTTCTTTGTTTTAACTGGAAGAATGATGTTTTTTATCACTTTAGTCTGGGAAGACAAAAGAACAAATAGGTTCTAGTTTGTTTATATTTATAAAACGTAACATACACTCCTGAGTTTAACACTCCCTTCTCCCTGAATTAGTATCCCTCTTACTGAGCACATAAGGGAACGCTCATTCAGTGTTCAGGTCTCAACTCAAACATTATTTCTTCGGAGAAGCTTTTGCTCAGTACCAACACTATGATAGGTGCCCCTCTCAGAGGTTCTCGTGCTATTCTGTACCTCTTTTTAGCACTTATGTGTTTCTTTTTCCTATGATTATTGATATGTTTTAGATCTATTATGTCCCCCAAAAGGTTCATGTGTTCAGAGGGGACTTTTGGAAGGTGATTGAAACATAGGGCCATTATACACATTAGTGGATTAGTCCATTGAAGAGTTAAGTGCTGAATGTGCTTTCAGGAAGGAGGGCTGGGTGAAAAGAGGTGGATTATTGCTCACAGGACCTGGAAGGATCTATCTCCCTCCCTTACTCCTCTCTTTGCTGTTTCCTGGCCACCATGAGATGAGCAGCCTTCCTCTGCGAAGGCGCTTCCACCATGACCCTCCTGCCTTGAGGCCAGCTAACTATAGACTGAAACGTCTCAAAACCATGCACTAAAATAAATCTCTCCTCCTTTATGTTGTGTTGATATTTTGTCCCAATGATGAGAAAGTGACTAACACAATTGTCATTCTTCTAGACTGAAGGACTCAGAAAGTTATTCACCAGCAAATGACTTTGCACTACTGTACTGTACCCATATAATGTGCTCTGTTCAGAAAATATTAAGTGAATTAATACTTGATGAGTTTCTTCCATAAATCACTGTGAAAGAGCATATGACCTTTATGTTTTCCCTTTTTGCTTCCCACAGGGTAACAATTTCCTCCTCAGCACATCAGTACATAAAAGCACACTATTCTCTCACCTCCCTGCTTCCTTTCTTCCTTTGTTTGTCTAATAACTATAGATTTCATTCTCCCAGATATTTAAGTCATTTGTAAGCTCCAAAACAACTCCAATAATGATTGATAAGCATAGGACTAATGAAAGTAGCAACTGGAAAGTGGAAAATGAAGTAGGATATAATGACTCTCTCAAGCTTCAAGTCCTTGAAAATACTCCAATTCTCAGTTTGCAATTTCCAACAAAGTCTTCATCTGCCTCCTTTCTTTCACTGATTACATCTGCTTTCCTTAAGTAATATGCTCAAATCATAAAATAAAAATCTTAATCAATGATTCTGTTTAGGTTTCAATTACTTGGGTTTTTTTGGTACCAGGGATCGAACTCAGGTCCTTGTGCTTGCGCAGCAGGCGGCGAAAACACTGAGCTAAATCCCTGGCCCAGGTTTCAATTATTTTTATAGAAAACTTTCTATTTTCACTGCAAAGGCTCAGTCCTTCATTTATAGAACAACAGAGAAAAGTATGCTTCAACTGGAAATGTACCCGTCAATTACAACTTTTATTTTCATGCATCTTAAGTAAGGGGAGCATTTTCTTTCAAAGGAAAACTTCAATGGAGATCCGATTTTAAAGCACATCAAAGTGCAGCTACCTGGTGTAAAGTTAGGCTGGAGACAGATTCCAAATAAGCCTCCATGTTTTCCCAAGACAAACATCTCACTAGTACTTGGTGGAGAATGTTGAACTACTTTATTTCTATGGAAATACATTTCCAGTCCAAAGTTATTCATGTTAATATTTATAACAACCAATTCTTTGTATATGGGGGATTGACACACATAAATATTTATATCCACCATTACAGTTATTTAATGTATGATTTTTAAGTAGGAGGAGAAATAAGCACTGATACCTTAGCATTATACTTGTGTATATTTTAAAAGTGTTATAGTTCTTTAATGTTTATGCAAGCAACATATTCAGCTCTTTCACTATTAATCTCTTGCATAATAACATACAAAGTTTACAAATCCTCTTTAACTTTCCCCTGATATGTATGTGTTCCTCCTGAGATTGTTGTGAACCGAATGACAGTGAAAACTTCCCACTGATAATGAAAAAGTTTTTGTGCACAGATCGGTTCCTCATAGTCCAACAAAAACAGCTTCTTCCTAGATCAATTAACATTTATAAAACCCATTTTTTTCCTGAAAAGAAGAATTTATTTACCTGACTAAACAATTTATTTTGAAAGAGAGAAAAGGAGTGGGAGAAGAAGGAAGGGAGGGAAAGAGAAAGGAGGAAAAGGAAGATGAAGGAAAGAGGAGAAAGAAAAAATACTACTAAAGGGATGAAGGATTTTTATAAATAGATTTTCACATCAGTACATCTACATAACTACACTGTTATCAGTTTCATATATATTTGCATATCTGTGTGTCTGTTGTATGAATAGTGTTGTCTATATATGTAGATATATATTGTTTGCATGGGGCATTATACTGAGAAATCAGAAGTATACCCTCTCAAACTTCATCAATTATATTATTTTCAATTGGGTCTTATAGATAAATTTTTAATTAGCTTATTTGTTTAGACCCTGGAATAGCAAGATACATCGGTATGCATCTGTATGTATGTGCACATGAGCATGCACACACACACACATACATACATATAAACATATTAAGGCATTTATTAACTTAGACAAACTGTAAAAATGTTTATGTCAACATTAGCCTATATCCTTTCTAAAGATTAGCTCAGAGAGAAGTCAGGACTGCATAGTTATTTTGCTATAGCCTATAACTCCAAAGAAGCACTGATGTCCAAGGTAGTGACAAGGATGAATTCAGTGACAGACAATTTGGCAAGAACTCATGAGTTGAGCTGTGCTGAATCAAAATATTAAATTTAAATTAAACTTTTATGTAGTTGGATTCATAATTAAGTTATAAGCTTTAATCTCTAAATCTAAATGCAGTTATGCTAAAGCTATCATTCAGTGTCAGATAAAAGGTCCTCACTATATAAACTCAAAGGCAAATTCCCAAGTGATAAAAATATGTGGGTGCAGACAGGGAGTAACAATGGAATGCAGCACACCAGGTTTTTGAATAAGTGATGAAAGCCCTTGGCACTGCTGGAAATCAACAGAAAAAGACTAGTGAAAACAAAGTCGAAGTGTCTTTAGTGCCATCTCTATTTCCATGAAGGAAACTCAGAAAGAAAACAATTAAGGACAAACATTTGTAAGGAAACTCTTCACCTTACACAGCCTTGGATTCTTGCTTCAAAATTTCAATGCAGTTGTAGGTTAAGAGTTAATTGTATATTTACTTACATTTCCTTCGACATCTATTATTTCAAATTCTCATCTTTTGAGCAGAAAAAATGTTTTACCTTTTTATTCTCAACTGTCTTCCAAGCAATTGTTTAAAACTAGAAATGACATTAAATAGGTAACAAGGGGCAAAGCTTCCCTGAGATTATAATGTTATTGCAGGATACCTTTAAAAGAATTCATGAGGAAATGGTAATAATAATGACCCACAGGGCTTCCTTACAAATGGAGAAGTACATGCATTCTCTCTATGATAAACACTACTGGAAATGAAAGTGGAAAGTGTCTACTTATCAAAGGCTAAAGAAATAGGAGGGGAAACTAACCAGGAATCATTTTTGCTGTCAACCTCTTTCCATCCTCTGTTCCAACAACAACAAAAAAGGAAATGAATGAAAATTTATTTCTATCCACTATCCTGTACAAAATGCACTTAAAATACAAACCTAAAACAAAATGAATAAAGCAATATTGTTTGAACTTAGTATAAATCATTGTAATTAAGTTAAGGACTCTGCTTGACATCGGCTTTCACCATACACTGTCAGAACTTCAAATAACAGTGATAAGAAGCACATTTATAAGAATTTGATTCCTCTACTTAGCCTGCCACATACACAAATGCACACACTTATAGATGTGTCCACAAGGGAGAAGTCCTAAATGGTCTGTGAGAGTGATATGATCATATTTATATATTATTAATAAGTACTCCATTTGTGCGTGAACAGATACTTTCTGATCAGACTGTCACACCATAACTATCTCATCATCATAATTTTATAATAAAATTGACAGTGAATTAATTTGACATTTTGAAAGGCATCTTTGAGATTTCTTTTCAAGGGTAGACAAAATTGGTAATTTAATATGATGTAATTCAGAAATCTGCTGTTTTTTTCTCATAAAAATATAGCTGCAACTGTTGGTGGAAGCAAATAGATGAGTAGCACAGGTTAAAGTGGTTTGCTCTCTACTATTTATTCAAACTATTACAGTGTCTTATGATTTTCCAAACAGTGACCCCAAACTACTGAAAACCAGGTGAGCAAAGAAACATTCATTTGACTTTTTTTATACTTTCCTTCTTATAATGCAAATTCAAAAAACAGAAGCCCTACCAAAAATTGTATCTACTGCAAAGCCTTTATTAATTTCCTGTGCAACTATGTTGGTAACGGATGAGTTTAAATCTACAAAACATGAAAGTATGACTTTTCACTCCTTTTTATTTAAAAAGTTATCCATATTAACCTTTATACATGAAGTGATATGATAGAATATTCTTTTGAAAGCATGCAGCATTGTCAGAATAGAAAACTATAATCTGTGATAAAATTATGCTTACCCATGTCAATTAAAGGTAGACATACTTTTGGACAAAATTTTATCTCCAAAATCTCACATACTCTACTTCTTCAAAGATTTCAAACTCAGGAGTAACAGTTATAGCACCAAAAACATCAAAAAACACAAGGTTAACATTCTTTTTTAGTGGAGTGACATGGCAGACACATATGTAGTAACAACCTGAAGAATATTTACAGAAAAAATATAATATGCTTTAAGTATAGATATTGAAATGAAATTCATACATCCATAAGACACTTAATCCTGATTTCATACTGCGGAAGTTCCCAATGAATCCTTTGCTTCCCCAAACTAAGACACAAATTACAATTTGTTAGTAGATCAAAATGCTTTTTACAGCATTTTAGATCAATAATAGATCTGTGAACTTGAATCAGAAAGTTGGACACTAAGAGACAGTTATTTAAATTATGCAGAAAATACTATAATGTGAAGTTGTCATTTATTACAAAAATGTATTTAAAGTTTCTATTAAGGTAATGGTGGTAAAGGATGCTATTTAGTTGGCTACAGTACTAATGAACCGACTCTTGAATCTATTCAAGTTTGAAGTCTACCTCTGTCATTTATTAGCTCTGACCTTTAGCATATTGTCATCATTTCCTCACCTGTGCAGTGTGGAGAATGATAGGATAATACCTAACGCCTGGGCTTGTGCTAATTCAATGAGGAACTTACAGTTGTATCTGGAATATAGTGAGAATTCAATAAATTTACCTAATATATCGTTTCATACTTTCATACAAAATGTGTCTCCTGTCAAGTTTCTTTAGTTGGTATGTACTTTAGCTTTTTCATGGTATACCATTTGTTCCTTTCACTGAAAAACAAATTGCAAGAAAGTAACTTTTTTAAAAAATTTTTGATATGGTAATGGAAGAAATGAGGAGGGAGTAAACGATGTACCAGATTTTATTTTCAACTCAATCAATATTGGACCAAATCTTCTATTTGGCTGTATACTGAGCTTTGGAAAGCGGAACAGTCATGCTTCCATTAGTTTTATTTCTGGAATCTGTCAAATTGTGCCATCAACCATAATAACGTCAGTCATATAAAGAAGCATGCTATTATGTTTCAGTGTTAAATGCAGACTATTACTTTCAAATGTAGCCAAATATTTCAGACATAACTTGAAGTAAAAATCTCTTTATATGTAATGCATGCTGAAATTTTATACATCAATTAATATAAAAGAATGTTTATTGAGAATGTAAAATAAGTAGCAATTTTGAAAAACAGTTTGGTGGTCTCTCAAAAATATGACCCATCAAGTCACATAATCAAGAAAATTGAAAACACATGTTAACACAGATATGTGAACATGAATGTTCTCAGCAGCATTATTCAGGGTGTCCAAAAAGCAGAAACACACCTTAAACGTGTATCAGTTGTTGAATGGATAAATCAAATGTAGAACATCCATATAATAAAATACTGTTCAACAATAAAATGGAAAAAAATCCCTATCACATGCGCATGGATGAATCTTGAAAACTATCCCATATAAAAGAAGCCAGATACAAAAGGTCACACTTTGTATGATTCCATTTATAAGAAATGTCGAGAATGGGAAAAGTCATAGAGACAGCAGATTAGTGGTTTCTAGGGGCAGGAAGAATGAGGGAATAGGCAGTGATTGCTAAGGGTTATAGCATTTCTTTTCACTGCACCAGCAGACAGATTGAAATGAGTCTGTATTGAGCTTATTTCTACCTAAAAGATGATGAAGCCTGAGCAGCAGAGTGAACTTGACGATGCTGGAAAACACCCTCCATTGCATGGCTATGAGAGTTTCAGGTTAACTAATATTTATAAGGCACTTAAAGCAGTACTTGCAGTATAAGTGCTACATATGAGCACTGTTAAAAACTACAAAATGTGTTGACTCTAAAAAAGAACAACAGGGAAAATGAAATACTGTATAATTTTTTCTTGTATCTTAGAGAAAATAAATTTTAAAATTTGCATTTGTCACTGGGAAAGCAAAATCACCAAGCAAAAGCAAGTAGATACAGGCAGACACAGATTACAGTCTGCGTTGCACATATCGTTGATTGAAAAATCACCACTTCCCATGTCAATCTTCTGTAAGGTAGCAGACACACATAATGGCCTGGTGGCCTTTTCCCGAAGTGCGCGTATCTCAGTGACCACCAACATGAAATGTGTCATCTATCCTATCCCACAATCAATACTAATTTCTAGACAGGGAGAGTACTGGGCTAATATGCAGCTCTGAGCTGTGCTGTGAGCACTAAAGAGAGGACTGGGCTCATTGTGCATTCACTTTCATTTGAAAATGCATAATCAAAAGCATCTCTCTGAGCAGTTTTAGTTTATATTCAGCAATTTTCTTTGTGCCTCAAACACATTTGAGAAAGCCTGTTAATGAGAAGATTCATGAAACTGGAATCACTGAATCTAAGTGCTTTTTCAATTTTAGGTTATTGAGTCCTAAAAGAAGATCTGTCATCCAACTTGTCGTAATAACACAAAGAAACAAATACAACTTGTAAAGAATTATAGTTAAACATCGTGTACTATTTGGCTGGGGTCATGAAATAGAAAAAAAAACAGAACTTTGAAAAATGGTGAGTAACAGCTAGGAAACCTTAATAAATATAATCGAGTTTTCTTTTTCAATTTAGAACTGTTAAGTAGCACAAATTTAGCACAGATATTTGTCACATTTGTTATGAACGATCTAGTTAAAGACGAAGCACTATGTAACAGTATGTTTTTAAAACAGCCTTATTTGCCTCAATTCTCACAGTTATAACTTCAATATTGTGTAATGTTTTTAAAAGACCCCATAAGTTTCAGCATAGTTTTAATCAATGAATATATGTATATTTGTGAGGTATCGTTAGCTTATTGTCCTTGAAATCATATGTACACTTATGTTAGTGATTATTAGCAGTATCAACATTAACACTTGTCCATTTTGAAAAGGTGCTACTGCATTATCTTTATAAAATCAACAACGATATAAATAGTAGATAATATAGATTTATTTCCTATAGCTGTTAGTAATTAAGATTAAGCTTCCTTATATTCTGCATTTTTAAACTTTATTCAATTGTTATATTGATTTCCCTCATGTCCCTACTTCTTTTTGTGATTTAGATTGTAATTTCATCTGGAATACTAATAGTACTTCAAATTTTCTATACATACAAGGAAATCTTCATTAACAGAATTATTATGAACTGAGATAAATGCTAGTCTCATACAAATTGAAACACCTTCCCGATGAGTAGAGAACAATACCTTGCATTATGGATAAAACAGCAAAAGGCTTGGCAATGGAGTTTGCTATGGTGTAATCATTAAAAATGACTGTTGTTTCTTCATAGTTATTTGTGTATGAATTGATTCCATTTCAGGTCTTGGCTAAACAAACATCAAAGGCTATTTAAAATGTGAACC